>NC_140579.1:506725635-507374591 GCF_964204655.1 Triturus cristatus | reverse complement strand
GTGAAAGAGTCCTTAGATTTAATTGTGCTAGCAGGACCCGGCTCCTCAAGGCTCGGACCTCAGTGGATCAGTCCTTAGATCTAGTGTGCTAGAAGGCCTCAGCTCCTCCAGGCTCGGACCTCAGTGAAATAGTTCTTAGATTTAGTGTGCTAGCAGGACTCAGCTTCTCCAGGCTCTGACCTCAGTGGAAGAATCCTTAGATTTTGTGTGCTGATAGGACTCGGCTCCACCAGGCTCGACCTCAGTGAAAGAGTCCTTAGATTTAGTTGTGCTAGCAGGACCCGGCTCCTCCAGGCTCGGACCTCAGTGGAATTGTCCTTAGATTTAGTGTGCTAGCAGGACTCGGCTCCTCCAGGCTCGGACCTCAGTGAAAGGATCCTTAGATTTAGTGTGCTAGCAGGACTCGGCTTCTACAAGCTCGGACCTCAGTGAAAGAGTCCGTAGATTTAGTGTGCTAGCAGGACTTGGCTCCTCCAGGCCCGGAACTCAGTGAAAGAGTCCTTAGATTTAGCGTGCTAGCAGGTCTCGGCTCCTCCAGGCTTGGACCAGAGTGAAAGAGTCTTTAGATTTAGTTGTGCGAGCAGAACCGTCTCCTCCAGGCTTGGACCTCAGTGGAAGAGTCCTTAGATTTAGCGTGCTAGCAGGGCTCGGCTCCTCCAGGCTCGGACCTCAGTGGAAGAGTCCTTAGATTTAGTGTGCTAGCAGGACTCGGCTCCTCCAGGCTCAGACCTCAGTGAAATAGTCCTCAGATTTAGTGTGCTAGCAGGACCTGACTCCTCCAGATTTGTACCTCAGTGAAAGAGTCCATAGATTTAGTGTGCTAGCAGGACTCGGCTTCTCCAGGCTCGGACCTGAGTGAAAGAATCCTTAGATTTAGTGTGCTAGCAGGACTCGGCTTCTACAGGCTCGGACCTCAGTGGAAGGGTCCTTAGATTTAGTGTGCTAGCAGGACTCGGCTCCTCCAGGCTCAAACCTCAGTGAAAGAGTCCTTAGATTTAGTGTGCTAGCAGGACTCAGCTTCTCCAGGCGTGGACCTCAGTGGAAGAGTACCTAGATTTAGTGTGCTAGCAGGACTCGGCATCTAGAGACTCGGAGCTCAGTGAAAGAGTCCTTAGATTTAGTGTGCTAGCAGGACTCGGCTCCACCAGGCTCGGACCTCAGTGAAATAGTTCTTAGAATTAGTGTGCTAGCAGGACTCAGCTTCTCCAGGCTCTGACCTCAGTGGAAGAATCCTTAGATTTAGTGTGCTGGTAGGACTCGGCTCCTGCAGGCTCGACCTCAGTGAAAGAGTCCTTAGATTTGGTTGTGCTAGCAGAACCCGGCTCCTCCAGGCTCGGACCTCAGTGGAAGAGTCCTTAGATTTAGTGTGCTAGCAGGACTCGGCTCCTCCAGGCTCGGACCTCAGTGAAAGGGTCCTTAGATTTAGTGTGCTAGCAGGACTCGGCTTCTACAAGCTCGGACCTCAGTGAAAGAGTCCTTAGATTTAGTGTGCTAGCAGGACTTAGCTCCTCCAGGCTCGGACCTCAGTGAAAGAGTCCTTAGATTTAGTGTGCTAGCAGGTCTCGGCTCCTCCAGGCTTGGACCAGAGTGAAAGAGTCTTTAGATTTAGTTGTGCGAGCAGTACCGTCTCCTCCAGGCTTGGACCTCAGTGGAAGAGTCCTTAGATTTAGCGTGCTAGCAGGGCTCGGCTCCTCCAGGCTCGGACCTCAGTAAAAGAGTCCTTAGATTTAGTGTGCTAGCAGTACTCGGCTTCTACAGGCTCGGACCTCAGTGAAAGAGTCCTTAGATTTAGTGGGCTAGCAGGACCGGATTCATCCAGGCTCGGACCTCAGTGAAAGAGTCCTTAGATTTAGTGTGCTAGCAGGACTCAGCTTCCACAGGCTCGGACCTCAGTGGAATAGTCCTTAGATTTAGTGTGCTAGCAGGCCTTGGCTCCTCCAGGCTCGGACCTCAGTGAAAGAGGCCTTAGACTTAGTTGTGCTAGCAGGACCCGGCTCCTCTAGGCTCGGACCTCAGTGGAACAGTCCTTAGATCTAGTGTGCTAGAAGGACTCTTCTGCTCCAGGCTCAGATCTCAGTGAAATAGTCCTTAGATTTAGTGTGCTAGCAGGACACGGCTTCTCCAGGTTCGGACCTCAGTGGAAGAGTCCTTAGATTTAGTGTGCTAGCAGGACTCGGCTCCTCCAGGCTTGGACCTCAGTGAAAGAGTCCTTAGATTTAGTTGTGCTAGCAGGACCTGGCTCCTCTAGGCTCAGACCTCAGTGAAAGAGTCCTTAGATTAAGTGCGCTAGCAGGACTTGGCTGCTCTAGGCTCAGACCTCAGTGAAAGAGTCCTTAGATTTAGTGTGCTAGCAGGACTTGGCTCCTCCAGGCTCGGACCTCAGTGAAGGAGTCCTTAGATTTAGTGTGCTTGCAGGACTCGGCTCCTCCAGGCTCAGATCTCAGTGGAAGAGTGCTTATATTTAGTGTGCTAGCAGGACTCGGCTTCTCCAGGCTCTGACCTCAGTAGAAGAGTCATTAGATTTAGTGTGCTGGTAGGACTCGGCTCCTCCAGGCTCGACCTCAGTGAAAGAGTCCTTAGATTTAGTTGTGCTAGCAAGACCAGACTCCTCCAGGCTCGGATCTCAGTGGAAGAGTCCTTAGATTTAGAGTGCTAGCAGGACTCGGCTCCTCCAGGCTCGGACCCCAGTGAAAGGGTCCATAGATTTAGTGTGCTAGCAGGACTCGGCTCCACCAGGCTCGGACCTCAGTGAAATAGTTCTTAGAATTAGTGTGCTAGCAGGACTCAGCTTCTCCAGGCTCTGACCTCAGTGGAAGAATCCTTAGATTTAGTGTGCTGGTAGGACTCGGCTCCTGCAGGCTCGACCTCAGTGAAAGAGTCCTTAGATTTGGTTGTGCTAGCAGGACCCGGCTCCTCCAGGCTCGGACCTCAGTGGAAGAGTCCTTAGATTTAGTGTGCTAGCAGGACTCGGCTCCTCCAGGCTCGGACCTCAGTGAAAGGGTCCTTAGATTTAGTGTGCTAGCAGGACTCGGCTTCTACAAGCTCGGACCTCAGTGAAAGAGTCCTTAGATTTAGTGTGCTAGCAGGACTTAGCTCCTCCAGGCTCGGACCTCAGTGAAAGAGTCCTTAGATTTAGTGTGCTAGCAGGTCTCGGCTCCTCCAGGCTTGGACCAGAGTGAAAGAGTCTTTAGATTTAGTTGTGCGAGCAGTACCGTCTCCTCCAGGCTTGGACCTCAGTGGAAGAGTCCTTAGATTTAGCGTGCTAGCAGGGCTCGGCTCCTCCAGGCTCGGACCTCAGTAAAAGAGTCCTTAGATTTAGTGTGCTAGCAGTACTCGGCTTCTACAGGCTCGGACCTCAGTGAAAGAGTGCTTAGATTTAGTGGGCTAGCAGGACCGGACTCATCCAGGCTCGGACCTCAGTGAAAGAGTCCTTAGATTTAGTGTGCTAGCAGGACTCAGCTTCCACAGGCTCGGACCTCAGTGGAATAGTCCTTAGATTTAGTGTGCTAGCAGGCCTTGGCTCCTCCAGGCTCGGACCTCAGTGAAAGAGGCCTTAGACTTAGTTGTGCTAGCAGGACCCGGCTCCTCTAGGCTTGGACCTCAGTGGAACAGTCCTTAGATCTAGTGTGCTAGAAGGACTCTTCTGCTCCAGGCTCAGATCTCAGTGAAATAGTCCTTAGATTTAGTGTGCTAGCAGGACACGGCTTCTCCAGGTTCGGACCTCAGTGGAAGAGTCCTTAGATTTAGTGTGCTAGCAGGACTCGGCTCCTCCAGGCTTGGACCTCAGTGAAAGAGTCTTTAGATTTAGTTGTGCTAGCAGGACCTGGCTCCTCTAGGCTCAGACCTCAGTGAAAGAGTCCTTAGATTAAGTGCGCTAGCAGGACTTGGCTGCTCTAGGCTCAGACCTCAGTGAAAGGGTCCTTAGATTTAGTGTGCTAGCAGGACTTGGCTCCTCCAGGCTCGGACCTCAGTGAAGGAGTCCTTAGATTTAGTGTGCTTGCAGGACTCGGCTCCTCCAGGCTCGGACCTCAGTGAAGGAGTCCTTAGATTTAGTGTGCTTGCAGGACTCGGCTCCTCCAGGCTCGACCTCAGTGAAAGAGTCCTTAGATTTAGTTGTGCTAGCAAGACCAGACTCCTCCAGGCTCGGATCTCAGTGGAAGAGTCCTTAGATTTAGAGTGCTAGCAGGACTCGGCTCCTCCAGGCTCGGACCCCAGTGAAAGGGTCCATAGATTTTGTGGGCTAGCAGGACTCGGCTCCTCTAAGCTCAGACATCAGTGAAAGAGTCCTTAGATTTAGTGTGCTAGCAGGACTCAGCTTCTCCAGGCTCGGACCTCAGTGGAAGAGTACCTAGATTCAGTGTGCTAGCAGGACTCGGCTTCTACAAGCTCGGACCTCATTGAAAGAGTCCGTAGATTTAGTGTGCTAGCAGGACCCGGCTCCTCCAGTCTCGGACCTCAGTGAAAGAGTCCATCGATTTAGTGTGCTAGCAGGACTCGGCTCCTCCAGGCTCAAACCTCAGTGAAAGAGTCCTTAGATTTAGTGTGCTAGCAGGACTCAGCTTCTCCAGGCTCAGACCTCAGTGGAAGAGTACCTAGATTTAGTGTGCTAGCAGGACTCGGCATCTAGAGACTCGGACCTCAGTGAAAGAGTCCTTAGATTTAGTGTGCTAGCAGGACTCGGCTCCACCAGGCTCGGACCTCAGTGAAATAGTTCTTAGATTTAGTGTGCTAGCAGGACTCAGCTTCTCCAGGCTCTGACCTCAGTGGAAGAATCCTTAGATTTAGTGTGCTGGTAGGACTCGGCTCCTGCAGGCTCGACCTCAGTGAAAGAGTCCTTAGATTTGGTTGTGCTAGCAGGACCCGGCTCCTCCAGGCTCGGACCTCAGTGGAAGAGTCCTTAGATTTAGTGTGCTAGCAGGACTCGGCTTCTACAAGCTCGGACCTCAGTGAAAGAGTCCTTAGATTTAGTGTGCTAGCAGGACTTAGCTCCTCCAGGCTCGGACCTCAGTGAAAGAGTCCTTAGATTTAGTGTGCTAGCAGGTCTCGGCTCCTCCAGGCTTGGACCAGAGTGAAAGAGTCTTTAGATTTAGTTGTGCGAGCAGTACCGTCTCCTCCAGGCTTGGACCTCAGTGGAAGAGTCCTTAGATTTAGCGTGCTAGCAGGGCTCGGCTCCTCCAGGCTCGGACCTCAGTAAAAGAGTCCTTACCTTAGATTTTGTTGTGCTAGCAGGACCCGGCTCCTCCAGGCTCGGACCTCAGTGAAAGAGTCTTTTGAATTATTGTGCTAGCAGGACTGGGTTCCTCCAGGCTCGGACCTCAGTGAAAGAGTCCATAGATTTAGTGTGCTAGCAGGACTCGGCTCCTCCAGGCTCAGACCTCAGTGAATGAGTGCTTGGAAATAGTGTGCTAGCAGGACTCGGCTTCTACAGGCTCGGACCTCAGTGGAAGAGTCCTTAGATTTAGTGTGCTAGCAGGACTCGGCTCCTCCAGGCTCAGACCTCAGTGAAAGAGTCCTTAGATTTAATTGTGCTAGCAGGACCCGGCTCCTCCAGGCTCAGACCTCAGTGGAACAGTCCTTAGATCTAGTGTGCTAGAAGGACTCAGCTCCTCCAGGCTCGGACCTCAGTGAAATAGTCCTTAGATTTAGTGTGCTAGCAGGACCTGACTCCTCCAGATTTGGACCTCAGTGAAAGAGTCCATAGATTTAGTGTGCTTGCAGGACTCGGCTCCTCCAGGCTCAGATCTCAGTGGAAGAGTGCTTATATTTAGTGTGCTAGCAGGACTCGGCTTCTCCAGGCTCTGACCTCAGTAGAAGAGTCATTAGATTTAGTGTGCTGGTAGGACTCGGCTCCTCCAGGCTCGACCTCAGTGAAAGAGTCCTTAGATTTAGTTGTGCTAGCAAGACCAGACTCCTCCAGGCTCGGATCTCAGTGGAAGAGTCCTTAGATTTAGAGTGCTAGCAGGACTCGGCTCCTCCAGGCTCGGACCCCAGTGAAAGGGTCCATAGATTTTGTGGGCTAGCAGGACTCGGCTCCTCCAAGCTCAGACATCAGTGAAAGAGTCCTTAGATTTAGTGTGCTAGCAGGACTCAGCTTCTCCAGGCTCGGACCTCAGTGGAAGAGTACCTAGATTCAGTGTGCTAGCAGGACTCGGCTTCTACAAGCTCGGACCTCATTGAAAGAGTCCGTAGATTTAGTGTGCTAGCAGGACCCGGCTCCTCCAGTCTCGGACCTCAGTGAAAGAGTCCATCGATTTAGTGTGCTAGCAGGACTCGGCTCCTCCAGGCTCAAACCTCAGTGAAAGAGTCCTTAGATTTAGTGTGCTAGCAGGACTCAGCTTCTCCAGGCTCAGACCTCAGTAGAAGAGTACCTAGATTTAGTGTGCTAGCAGGACTCGGCATCTAGAGACTCGGACCTCAGTGAAAGAGTCCTTAGATTTAGTGTGCTAGCAGGACTCGGCTCCACCAGGCTCGGACCTCAGTGAAATAGTTCTTAGATTTAGTGTGCTAGCAGGACTCAGCTTCTCCAGGCTCTGACCTCAGTGGAAGAATCCTTAGATTTAGTGTGCTGGTAGGACTCGGCTCCTGCAGGCTCGACCTCAGTGAAAGAGTCCTTAGATTTGGTTGTGCTAGCAGGACCCGGCTCCTCCAGGCTCGGACCTCAGTGGAAGAGTCCTTAGATTTAGTGTGCTAGCAGGACTCGGCTCCTCCAGGCTCGGACCTCAGTGAAAGGGTCCTTAGATTTAGTGTGCTAGCAGGACTCGGCTTCTACAAGCTCGGACCTCAGTGAAAGAGTCCTTAGATTTAGTGTGCTAGCAGGACTTAGCTCCTCCAGGCTCGGACCTCAGTGAAAGAGTCCTTAGATTTAGTGTGCTAGCAGGTCTCGGCTCCTCCAGGCTTGGACCAGAGTGAAAGAGTCTTTAGATTTAGTTGTGCGAGCAGTACCGTCTCCTCCAGGCTTGGACCTCAGTGGAAGAGTCCTTAGATTTAGCGTGCTAGCAGGGCTCGGCTCCTCCAGGCTCGGACCTCAGTAAAAGAGTCCTTACCTTAGATTTTGTTGTGCTAGCAGGACCCGGCTCCTCCAGGCTCGGACCTCAGTGAAAGAGTCCTTAGATTTAGTGTGCTAGCAGGACCTGACTCCTCCAGATTTGGACCTCAGTGAAAGAGTCCATAGATTTAGTGTGCTAGCAGGACTCGGCTCCTCCAGGCTCGGACCTGAGTGAAAGAATCCTTAGATTTAGTGTGCTAGCAGGACTCGGCTTCTACAGGCTCGGACCTCAGTGGAAGGGTCCTTAGATTTAGTGTGCTAGCAGGACTCGGCTCCTTCAGGCTCGGACCTCAGTGACAGAGTCCTTAGATTTAGTTGTGCTAGCAGGACCCGTCTCCTCCAGGCTCGGACCTCAGTGGAAGAGTCCTTAGATTTAGCGTGCTATCAGGGCTCGGCTCCTCCAGGCTCGGACCTCAGTAAAAGAGTCCTTAGATTTTGTTGTGCTAGCAGGACCCGGCTCCTCTAGGCTCGGACCTCAGTGAAAAAGTCTTTTGAATTAGTGTGCTAGCAGGACTCGGTTCCTCCAGGCTCGGACCTCAGTGAAAGAGTCCATAGATTTAGTGTGCTAGCAGGACTCGGCTCCTCCAGGCTCAGACCTCAGTGAATGAGTGCTTGGATATAGTGTGCTAGCAGGACTCGGCTTCTACAGGCTCGGACCTCAGTGGAAGAGTCCGTAGATTTAGTGTGCTAGCAGGACTCGGCTCCTCCAGGCTCAGACCTCAGTGAAAGAGTCCTTAGATTTAATTGTGCTAGCAGGACCCGGCTCCTCAAGGCTCGGACCTCAGTGGATCAGTCCTTAGATCTAGTGTGCTAGAAGGCCTCAGCTCCTCCAGGCTCGGACCTCAGTGAAATAGTTCTTAGATTTAGTGTGCTAGCAGGACTCAGCTTCTCCAGGCTCTGACCTCAGTGGAAGAATCCTTAGATTTTGTGTGCTGATAGGACTCGGCTCCACCAGGCTCGACCTCAGTGAAAGAGTCCTTAGATTTAGTTGTGCTAGCAGGACCCGGCTCCTCCAGGCTCGGACCTCAGTGGAATTGTCCTTAGATTTAGTGTGCTAGCAGGACTCGGCTCCTCCAGGCTCGGACCTCAGTGAAAGGATCCTTAGATTTAGTGTGCTAGCAGGACTCGGCTTCTACAAGCTCGGACCTCAGTGAAAGAGTCCGTAGATTTAGTGTGCTAGCAGGACTTGGCTCCTCCAGGCCCGGAACTCAGTGAAAGAGTCCTTAGATTTAGCGTGCTAGCAGGTCTCGGCTCCTCCAGGCTTGGACCAGAGTGAAAGAGTCTTTAGATTTAGTTGTGCGAGCAGAACCGTCTCCTCCAGGCTTGGACCTCAGTGGAAGAGTCCTTAGATTTAGCGTGCTAGCAGGGCTCGGCTCCTCCAGGCTCGGACCTCAGTGGAAGAGTCCTTAGATTTAGTGTGCTAGCAGGACTCGGCTCCTCCAGGCTCAGACCTCAGTGAAATAGTCCTCAGATTTAGTGTGCTAGCAGGACCTGACTCCTCCAGATTTGTACCTCAGTGAAAGAGTCCATAGATTTAGTGTGCTAGCAGGACTCGGCTTCTCCAGGCTCGGACCTGAGTGAAAGAATCCTTAGATTTAGTGTGCTAGCAGGACTCGGCTTCTACAGGCTCGGACCTCAGTGGAAGGGTCCTTAGATTTAGTGTGCTAGCAGGACTCGGCTCCTCCAGGCTCAAACCTCAGTGAAAGAGTCCTTAGATTTAGTGTGCTAGCAGGACTCAGCTTCTCCAGGCGTGGACCTCAGTGGAAGAGTACCTAGATTTAGTGTGCTAGCAGGACTCGGCATCTAGAGACTCGGAGCTCAGTGAAAGAGTCCTTAGATTTAGTGTGCTAGCAGGACTCGGCTCCACCAGGCTCGGACCTCAGTGAAATAGTTCTTAGAATTAGTGTGCTAGCAGGACTCAGCTTCTCCAGGCTCTGACCTCAGTGGAAGAATCCTTAGATTTAGTGTGCTGGTAGGACTCGGCTCCTGCAGGCTCGACCTCAGTGAAAGAGTCCTTAGATTTGGTTGTGCTAGCAGAACCCGGCTCCTCCAGGCTCGGACCTCAGTGGAAGAGTCCTTAGATTTAGTGTGCTAGCAGGACTCGGCTCCTCCAGGCTCGGACCTCAGTGAAAGGGTCCTTAGATTTAGTGTGCTAGCAGGACTCGGCTTCTACAAGCTCGGACCTCAGTGAAAGAGTCCTTAGATTTAGTGTGCTAGCAGGACTTAGCTCCTCCAGGCTCGGACCTCAGTGAAAGAGTCCTTAGATTTAGTGTGCTAGCAGGTCTCGGCTCCTCCAGGCTTGGACCAGAGTGAAAGAGTCTTTAGATTTAGTTGTGCGAGCAGTACCGTCTCCTCCAGGCTTGGACCTCAGTGGAAGAGTCCTTAGATTTAGCGTGCTAGCAGGGCTCGGCTCCTCCAGGCTCGGACCTCAGTAAAAGAGTCCTTAGATTTAGTGTGCTAGCAGTACTCGGCTTCTACAGGCTCGGACCTCAGTGAAAGAGTCCTTAGATTTAGTGGGCTAGCAGGACCGGATTCATCCAGGCTCGGACCTCAGTGAAAGAGTCCTTAGATTTAGTGTGCTAGCAGGACTCAGCTTCCACAGGCTCGGACCTCAGTGGAATAGTCCTTAGATTTAGTGTGCTAGCAGGCCTTGGCTCCTCCAGGCTCGGACCTCAGTGAAAGAGGCCTTAGACTTAGTTGTGCTAGCAGGACCCGGCTCCTCTAGGCTCGGACCTCAGTGGAACAGTCCTTAGATCTAGTGTGCTAGAAGGACTCTTCTGCTCCAGGCTCAGATCTCAGTGAAATAGTCCTTAGATTTAGTGTGCTAGCAGGACACGGCTTCTCCAGGTTCGGACCTCAGTGGAAGAGTCCTTAGATTTAGTGTGCTAGCAGGACTCGGCTCCTCCAGGCTTGGACCTCAGTGAAAGAGTCCTTAGATTTAGTTGTGCTAGCAGGACCTGGCTCCTCTAGGCTCAGACCTCAGTGAAAGAGTCCTTAGATTAAGTGCGCTAGCAGGACTTGGCTGCTCTAGGCTCAGACCTCAGTGAAAGAGTCCTTAGATTTAGTGTGCTAGCAGGACTTGGCTCCTCCAGGCTCGGACCTCAGTGAAGGAGTCCTTAGATTTAGTGTGCTTGCAGGACTCGGCTCCTCCAGGCTCAGATCTCAGTGGAAGAGTGCTTATATTTAGTGTGCTAGCAGGACTCGGCTTCTCCAGGCTCTGACCTCAGTAGAAGAGTCATTAGATTTAGTGTGCTGGTAGGACTCGGCTCCTCCAGGCTCGACCTCAGTGAAAGAGTCCTTAGATTTAGTTGTGCTAGCAAGACCAGACTCCTCCAGGCTCGGATCTCAGTGGAAGAGTCCTTAGATTTAGAGTGCTAGCAGGACTCGGCTCCTCCAGGCTCGGACCCCAGTGAAAGGGTCCATAGATTTAGTGTGCTAGCAGGACTCGGCTCCACCAGGCTCGGACCTCAGTGAAATAGTTCTTAGAATTAGTGTGCTAGCAGGACTCAGCTTCTCCAGGCTCTGACCTCAGTGGAAGAATCCTTAGATTTAGTGTGCTGGTAGGACTCGGCTCCTGCAGGCTCGACCTCAGTGAAAGAGTCCTTAGATTTGGTTGTGCTAGCAGGACCCGGCTCCTCCAGGCTCGGACCTCAGTGGAAGAGTCCTTAGATTTAGTGTGCTAGCAGGACTCGGCTCCTCCAGGCTCGGACCTCAGTGAAAGGGTCCTTAGATTTAGTGTGCTAGCAGGACTCGGCTTCTACAAGCTCGGACCTCAGTGAAAGAGTCCTTAGATTTAGTGTGCTAGCAGGACTTAGCTCCTCCAGGCTCGGACCTCAGTGAAAGAGTCCTTAGATTTAGTGTGCTAGCAGGTCTCGGCTCCTCCAGGCTTGGACCAGAGTGAAAGAGTCTTTAGATTTAGTTGTGCGAGCAGTACCGTCTCCTCCAGGCTTGGACCTCAGTGGAAAAGTCCTTAGATTTAGCGTGCTAGCAGGGCTCGGCTCCTCCAGGCTCGGACCTCAGTAAAAGAGTCCTTAGATTTAGTGTGCTAGCAGTACTCGGCTTCTACAGGCTCGGACCTCAGTGAAAGAGTGCTTAGATTTAGTGGGCTAGCAGGACCGGACTCATCCAGGCTCGGACCTCAGTGAAAGAGTCCTTAGATTTAGTGTGCTAGCAGGACTCAGCTTCCACAGGCTCGGACCTCAGTGGAATAGTCCTTAGATTTAGTGTGCTAGCAGGCCTTGGCTCCTCCAGGCTCGGACCTCAGTGAAAGAGGCCTTAGACTTAGTTGTGCTAGCAGGACCCGGCTCCTCTAGGCTCGGACCTCAGTGGAACAGTCCTTAGATCTAGTGTGCTAGAAGGACTCTTCTGCTCCAGGCTCAGATCTCAGTGAAATAGTCCTTAGATTTAGTGTGCTAGCAGGACACGGCTTCTCCAGGTTCGGACCTCAGTGGAAGAGTCCTTAGATTTAGTGTGCTAGCAGGACTCGGCTCCTCCAGGCTTGGACCTCAGTGAAAGAGTCTTTAGATTTAGTTGTGCTAGCAGGACCTGGCTCCTCTAGGCTCAGACCTCAGTGAAAGAGTCCTTAGATTAAGTGCGCTAGCAGGACTTGGCTGCTCTAGGCTCAGACCTCAGTGAAAGAGTCCTTAGATTTAGTGTGCTAGCAGGACTTGGCTCCTCCAGGCTCGGACCTCAGTGAAGGAGTCCTTAGATTTAGTGTGCTTGCAGGACTCGGCTCCTCCAGGCTCGGACCTCAGTGAAGGAGTCCTTAGATTTAGTGTGCTTGCAGGACTCGGCTCCTCCAGGCTCGACCTCAGTGAAAGAGTCCTTAGATTTAGTTGTGCTAGCAAGACCAGACTCCTCCAGGCTCGGATCTCAGTGGAAGAGTCCTTAGATTTAGAGTGCTAGCAGGACTCGGCTCCTCCAGGCTCGGACCCCAGTGAAAGGGTCCATAGTTTTTGTGGGCTAGCAGGACTCGGCTCCTCCAAGCTCAGACATCAGTGAAAGAGTCCTTAGATTTAGTGTGCTAGCAGGACTCAGCTTCTCCAGGCTCGGACCTCAGTGGAAGAGTACCTAGATTCAGTGTGCTAGCAGGACTCGGCTTCTACAAGCTCGGACCTCATTGAAAGAGTCCGTAGATTTAGTGTGCTAGCAGGACCCGGCTCCTCCAGTCTCGGACCTCAGTGAAAGAGTCCATCGATTTAGTGTGCTAGCAGGACTCGGCTCCTCCAGGCTCAAACCTCAGTGAAAGAGTCCTTAGATTTAGTGTGCTAGCAGGACTCAGCTTCTCCAGGCTCAGACCTCAGTGGAAGAGTACCTAGATTTAGTGTGCTAGCAGGACTCGGCATCTAGAGACTCGGACCTCAGTGAAAGAGTCCTTAGATTTAGTGTGCTAGCAGGACTCGGCTCCACCAGGCTCGGACCTCAGTGAAATAGTTCTTAGATTTAGTGTGCTAGCAGGACTCAGCTTCTCCAGGCTCTGACCTCAGTGGAAGAATCCTTAGATTTAGTGTGCTGGTAGGACTCGGCTCCTGCAGGCTCGACCTCAGTGAAAGAGTCCTTAGATTTGGTTGTGCTAGCAGGACCCGGCTCCTCCAGGCTCGGACCTCAGTGGAAGAGTCCTTAGATTTAGTGTGCTAGCAGGACTCGGCTCCTCCAGGCTCGGACCTCAGTGAAAGGGTCCTTAGATTTAGTGTGCTAGCAGGACTCGGCTTCTACAAGCTCGGACCTCAGTGAAAGAGTCCTTAGATTTAGTGTGCTAGCAGGACTTAGCTCCTCCAGGCTCGGACCTCAGTGAAAGAGTCCTTAGATTTAGTGTGCTAGCAGGTCTCGGCTCCTCCAGGCTTGGACCAGAGTGAAAGAGTCTTTAGATTTAGTTGTGCGAGCAGTACCGTCTCCTCCAGGCTTGGACCTCAGTGGAAGAGTCCTTAGATTTAGCGTGCTAGCAGGGCTCGGCTCCTCCAGGCTCGGACCTCAGTAAAAGAGTCCTTACCTTAGATTTTGTTGTGCTAGCAGGACCCGGCTCCTCCAGGCTCGGACCTCAGTGAAAGAGTCTTTTGAATTATTGTGCTAGCAGGACTGGGTTCCTCCAGGCTCGGACCTCAGTGAAAGAGTCCATAGATTTAGTGTGCTAGCAGGACTCGGCTCCTCCAGGCTCAGACCTCAGTGAATGAGTGCTTGGAAATAGTGTGCTAGCAGGACTCGGCTTCTACAGGCTCGGACCTCAGTGGAAGAGTCCTTAGATTTAGTGTGCTAGCAGGACTCGGCTCCTCCAGGCTCAGACCTCAGTGAAAGAGTCCTTAGATTTAATTGTGCTAGCAGGACCCGGCTCCTCCAGGCTCAGACCTCAGTGGAACAGTCCTTAGATCTAGTGTGCTAGAAGGACTCAGCTCCTCCAGGCTCGGACCTCAGTGAAATAGTCCTTAGATTTAGTGTGCTAGCAGGACCTGACTCCTCCAGATTTGGACCTCAGTGAAAGAGTCCATAGATTTAGTGTGCTAGCAGGACTCGGCTCCTCCAGGCTCGGACCTGAGTGAAAGAATCCTTAGATTTAGTGTGCTAGCAGGACTCGGCTTCTACAGGCTCGGACCTCAGTGGAAGGGTCCTTAGATTTAGTGTGCTAGCAGGACTCGGCTCCTTCAGGCTCGGACCTCAGTGACAGAGTCCTTAGATTTAGTTGTGCTAGCAGGACCCGTCTCCTCCAGGCTCGGACCTCAGTGGAAGAGTCCTTAGATTTAGCGTGCTATCAGGGCTCGGCTCCTCCAGGCTCGGACCTCAGTAAAAGAGTCCTTAGATTTTGTTGTGCTAGCAGGACCCGGCTCCTCTAGGCTCGGACCTCAGTGAAAAAGTCTTTTGAATTAGTGTGCTAGCAGGACTCGGTTCCTCCAGGCTCGGACCTCAGTGAAAGAGTCCATAGATTTAGTGTGCTAGCAGGACTCGGCTCCTCCAGGCTCAGACCTCAGTGAATGAGTGCTTGGATATAGTGTGCTAGCAGGACTCGGCTTCTACAGGCTCGGACCTCAGTGGAAGAGTCCGAAGATTTAGTGTGCTAGCAGGACTCGGCTCCTCCAGGCTCAGACCTCAGTGAAAGAGTCCTTAGATTTAATTGTGCTAGCAGGACCCGGCTCCTCCAGGCTCGGACCTCAGTGGATCAGTCCTTAGATCTAGTGTGCTAGAAGGCCTCAGATCCTCCAGGCTTGGACCTCAGTGAAATAGTTCTTAGATTTAGTGTGCTAGCAGGACTCAGCTTCTCCAGGCTCTGACCTCAGTGGAAGAATCCTTAGATTTTGTGTGCTGATAGGACTCGGCTCCTCCAGGCTCGACCTCAGTGAAAGAGTCCTTAGATTTAGTTGTGCTAGCAGGACCCGGCTCCTCCAGGCTCGGACCTCAGTGGAATTGTCCTTAGATTTAGTGTGCTAGCAGGACTCGGCTCCTCCAGGCTCGGACCTCAGTGAAAGGATCCTTAGATTTAGTGTGCTAGCAGGACTCGGCTTCTACAAGCTCGGACCTCAGTGAAAGAGTCCTTAGATTTAGTGTGCTAGCAGGACTTGGCTCCTCCAGGCTCGGAACTCAGTGAAAGAGTCCTTAGATTTAGCGTGCTAGCAGGTCTCGGCTCCTCCAGGCTTGGACCAGAGTGAAAGAGTCCTTAGATTTAGCGTGCTAGCAGGGCTCGGCTCCTCCAGGCTCGAACCTCAGTAAAAGAGTCCTTAGATTTAGTGTGCTAGCAGGACTCGGATCCTCCAGGCTCGGACCTAGGTGACAGAGTCCTTAGATTTAGTTGTGCGAGCAGAACCGTCTCCTCCAGGCTTGGACCTCAGTGGAAGAGTCCTTAGATTTAGCGTGCTAGCAGGGCTCGGCTCCTCCAGGCTCGGACCTCAGTGGAAGGGTCCTTAGATTTAGTGTGCTAGCAGGACTCGGATCCTCCAGGCTCGGACCTAGGTGACAGAGTCCTTAGATTTAGTTGTGCTAGCAGGACCCGTCTCCTCCAGGCTCGGACCTCAGTGGAAAAGTCCTTAGATTTAGCGTGCTAGCAGGGCTCGGCTCCTCCAGGCTCGAACCTCAGTAAAAGAGTCCTTAGATTTTCTTGTGCTAGCAGTACCCGGCTCCTCCAGGCTCGGACCTCAGTGAAAGAGTCTTTTGAATTAGTGTGCTAGCAGGACTCGGTTCCTCCAGGCTTGGACCTCAGTGAAAGAGCCCATAGATTTAGTGTGCTAGCAGGACTCGGCTCCTCCAGGCTCAGACCTCAGTGAATGAGTGCTGGGATATAGTGTGCTAGCAGGACTCGGCTTCTACAGGCTCGGACCTCAGTGGAAGAGTCCTTAGATTTAGTGTGCTAGCAGGACTCGGCTTCTCCAGGCTCAGACCTCAGTGAAAGAGTCCTTAGATTTAATTGTGCTAGCAGGACCCGGCTCCTCCAGGCTCGGACCTCAGTGGAACAGTCCTTAGATCTAGTGTGCTAGAAGGACTCAGCTCCTCCAGGCTAGGACCTCAGTGAAATAGTCCTTAGATTTAGTGTGCTAGCAGGACCTGACTCCTCCAGATTTGGACCTCAGTGAAAGAGTCCATAGATTTAGTGTGCTAGCAGGACTCGGCTCCTCCAGGCTCGGACCTGAGTGAAAAAATCCTTAGATTTAGTGTGCTAGCAGGACTCGGCTTCTACAGGCTCGGACCTCAGTGGAAGGGTCCTTAGATTTAGTGTGCTAGCAGGACTCGGCTCCTCCAGGCTCGGACCTCAGTGACAGAGTCCTTAGATTTAGTTGTGCTAGCAGGACCCAGCGCCTCTAGGCTCGGACCTCAGTGGAACAGTCCTTAGATCTAGTGTGGTAGAAGGACTCGGCTGCTCCAGGCTCGGACCTCAGTGAAATAGTCCTTAGATTTAGAGTGCTAGCAGGACTCGGCTTCTCCAGGCTCGGACCTCAGTGAAAAAGTCCTTAGATTTAGTGTGCTAGCAGGACTTGTCTGCTCCAGGCTCGGACCTCAGTGAAAGAGTCCTTAGATTTAGTTGTGCTAGCAGGACCTGGCTGCTCTAGGCTCGGACCTCAGTTAAAAAAGTCAATCGATTTAGTGTGCTAGCAGGACTCAGCTCCTCCAGGCTAGGACCTCAGTGAAAGAGTCCTTAGATTTATTTGTGCTAGCAGGACCTGGCTCCTCTAGGCTCGGACCTCAGTGGAACAGTCCTTAGATCTAGTGTGCTAGAAGGACTCGGCTGCTCCAGGCTCGGACCTCAGTGAAAGAGTCCTTAGATCTAGTGTGCTAGCAGGACTCGGCTTCTCCAGGCTCGGACCTCAGTGGAAGAGTGCTTAGATTTAGTATGCTAGCAGGACTCGGCTTCTACAGGCTCAGACCTCAATGGAAGAGTCCTTAGATTTAGTGTGCTAGCAGGACTCGGCTCCTCCAGGTTCAGACCTCAGTGAAAGAGTCCTTAGATTTTGTTGTGCTAGCAGGACCTGGCTCCTCCAGGCTCGGACCTCAGGGAAAGAGTCTTCCGAATTAGTGTGCTAGCAGGACTCGGCTCCTCCAGGCTCAGACCTCAGTGAATGAGTGCTTGGATATAGTGTGCTAGCAGGACTCGGGTTCTACAGGCTCGGACCGCAGTGAAAGAGTCCTTAGATTTAGTTGTGCTAGCAGAACTCGGCTCCTCCAGGCTCGGACCTCAGTGGAAGAGTCCTTAGATTTAGTGTGCTAGCAGGGCTGAGCTCCTCCAGGCTTGGACCTCAATAAAAGAGTCCTTAGATATTGTTGTGCTAGCAGGACCCGGCTCCTCCAGGCTTGGACCTCAGTGATAGAGTCCTTAGATTTAGTGTGCTAGTAGGACTCGATTCCTCCAGGCTCGGACCTCAGTGAAAGAGTCCTTAGATTTAACGTGCTAGCAGGACTCGGCTTCTAGATGCTCGGACCTCAGTGAAAGAGTGCTTAGATTTAGTGTTCTACCAGGACCCTTCTCCTCCAGGCTCGGACCTCAGTGAAAGAGTCCTTAGATTTAGTGTGCTAGCAGGACTCGGCTCCTCCAGGCTCGGACCTCAGTGAAAGAGTCCTTAGATTTAGTGTGCTAGCAGGACTTGGCTTCTACAGGCTCAGACCTCAGTGGAAGAGTCCTTAGATTTAGTGTGCTAGCAGGACTCGGCTCCTCCAGGCTCAGACCTCAGTGAAAGAGTCCTTAGATTTAATTGTGCTAGCAGGACCCGGCTGCTCCAGGCTCGGACCTCAGTGATACAGTCCTTAGATCTAGTGTGCTAGAAGGACTCAGCTCCTCCAGGCTCGGACCTCAGTGAAATTGTCTTTAGATTTAGTGTGCTGGCAGGACTCGGCTTCTCCAGGCTCGGACCTCAGTGGAAGAGTCCTTAGATTTAGTGTGCTAGCAGGACCCGACTCCTCCAGATTTGGACCTCAGTGAAAGAGTCCATAGATTTAGTGTGCTAGCAGGACTCGGCTCCTCCAGGCTCGGACCTCAGTGAAAGAATCCTTAGATTTAGTGTGCTAGCAGGACTCGGCTTCTACAGGCTCAGACCTCAGTGGAAGGGTCCTTAGATTTAGTTGTGCTAGCAGAACTCGGCTCCTCCAGGCTCGGATCTCAGTGGAAGAGTCCTTAGATTTAGTGTGCTAGCAGGGCTGAGCTCCTCCAGGCTCGGACCTCAATAAAAGAGTCCTTAGATATTGTTGTGCTAGCAGGACCCGGCTCCTCCAGGCTTGGACCTCAGTGATAGAGTCCTTAGATTTAGTGTGCTAGTAGGACTCGGCTCCTCCAGGCTCGGACCTCAGTGAAAGAGTCCTTAGATTTAACGTGCTAGCAGGACTCGGCTTCTAGATGCTCGGACCTCAGTGAAAGAGTGCTTAGATTTAGTGTTCTACCAGGACCCTTCTCCTCCAGGCTCGGACCTCAGTGAAAGAGTCCTTAGATTTAGTGTGCTAGCAGGACTCGGCTCCTCCAGGCTCGGACCTCAGTGAAAGAGTCCTTAGATTTAGTGTGCTAGCAGGACTTGGCTTCTACAGGCTCAGACCTCAGTGGAAGAGTCCTTAGATTTAGTGTGCTAGCAGGACTCGGCTCCTCCAGGCTCAGACCTCAGTGAAAGAGTCCTTAGATTTAATTGTGCTAGCAGGACCCGGCTGCTCCAGGCTCGGACCTCAGTGATACAGTACTTAGATCTAGTGTGCTAGAAGGACTCAGCTCCTCCAGGCTCGGACCTCAGTGAAATTGTCCTTAGATTTAGTGTGCTGGCAGGACTCGGCTTCTCAAGGCTCGGACCTCAGTGGAAGAGTCCTTAGATTTAGTGTGCTAGCAGGACCCGACTCCTCCAGATTTGGACCTCAGTGAAAGAGTCCATAGATTTAGTGTGCTAGCAGGACTCGGCTCCTCCAGGCTCGGACCTCATTGAAAGAATCCTTCGATTTAGTGTGCTAGCAGGACTCGGCTTCTACAGGCTCAGACCTCAGTGGAAGGGTCCTTAGATTTAGTGTGCTAGCAGGACCCAGCTCCTCCAGGCTCGGACCTCAGTGAAATAGTCCTTAGATTTAGAGTGCTAGCAGGACTCGGCTTTTCCAGACTTGGACCTCAGTGGAAGAGTCCTTAGATTTAGTTTGCTAGCAGGACTCGGCTTCTCCAGGCTCGGACCTCAGTGAAAGAGTCCTTAGATTTTGTTGTGCTAGCAGGACCTGGCTGCTCTAGGCTCAGACCTCAGAGAAAAAGTCCTTAGATTTAGTGTGCTAGCAGGACTTGGTTGCTCCAGGCTCGGACCTCAGTGAAAGAGTCCTAGGATTTAGTTGTGCTAGCAGGACCTGGCTGCTCTAGGCTCGGACCTCAGTGAAAGAGTCAATCGATTTAGTGTGCTAGCAGGACTCGGCTCCTCCAGGCTCCGACCTCAGTGAAAGAGTCCTTAGATTCAGTTTTGCTAGCAGGACCCGGCTCCTCTAGGCTCGGACCTCAGTGGAACAGTCCTTAGATCTAGTGTGCTAGAAGGACTTGGCTGCTCCAGGCTCGGACCTCAGTGAAATAGTCCTTAGATTTTGTTGTGCTAGCAGGACCCGGCTCCTCCAGGCTTGGACCTCAGTGAAAGATTCTTTTGATTTAGTGTGCTAGCAGGACTCGGCTCCTCCAGGCTCGCACCTCAGTGAAAGTGTCCATAGATTTAGTGTGCTAGCAGGACTCGGCTCCTCCAGGCTCAGACCTCAGTGAAAGAGTGCTTGGATTTAGTATGCTACCAGGACTCGGCTTCTACAGGCTCGGACCTCAGTGAAAGAGTCCTTAGATTTAGTGTGCTAGCAGGACTCGGCTTCCACCGGCTCAGACCTCAGTGGAAGAGTCCTTAGATTTAGTGTGCTAGCAGGACCCGGCTGCTCTAGGCTTGGACCTCAGTGGAACAGTCGTTAGATCTAGTGTGCTAGAAGGACTCTTCTGCTCCAGGCTCGGATCTCAGTGAAATAGTCCTTAGATTTAGTGTGCTAGCAGGACTCGGCTTCTCCAGGCTCGGACCTCAGTGGAAAAGTCCTTAGATTTAGTGTGCTAGCAGGACTCTGCTCCTCCAGGCTCGGACCTCAGTGAAAGAGTCCTTAGATTTAGTTGTGCTAGCAGGACCTGGCTCCTCTAGGCTCGGACCTCAGTGAAAGAGTCCTTAGATTTAGTGCGCTAGCAGGACTCAGCTCCTCCAGGCTCGGACCTCAGTGAAAGAGTCCTTAGATTTAGTGTGCTAGCAGGACTCGGTTCCTCCAGGCTCGGACCTCAGTGAAAGAGTCCTTTGATTGAATGTGCTAGCAGGACCCTGCTCCTCCAGGCTCGGACCTCAGTGAAAGAGTCCTTAGATTTAGTGTCCTAGCAGGACTCGGCTCCTCCAGGCTCAGACCTTAGTGAAAGAGTCCTTAGATTTAATTGTGCTAGCAGGACCCGGCTCCTCCAGGCTCGGACCTCAGTGGAACAGTCCTTAGATTTAGTGTGCTAGAAGGACTCAGCTCCTCCAGGCTCAGACCTCAGTGAAATAGTCCTTATATATTGTTGTGCTAGCAGGACCCAGCTCCTCCAGGCTTGGACCTCAGTGATAGAGTCCTTAGATTTAGTGTGCTTGCAGGACTCGGCTCCTCCAGGCTCCGACCTCAGTGAAAGAGTCCATAGATTTAGTGTGCTAGTAGGACTCGGCTCCTCCAGGCTCGGACCTCAGTGAAAGAGTCCTTAGATTTATTGTGCTAGCAGGACTCGGCTTCTACAGGCTCGGACCTCAGTGGAAGAGTCCTTAGATTTAGTGTGGTAGCAGGACTCGGCTCCTCCAGGCTCAGACCTTAGTGAAAGAGTCCTTAGATTTAATTGTGCTAGCAGGACCCGGCTCCTCCAGGCTCGGACCTCAGTGGAACAGTCCTTAGATCTAGTGTGCTAGAAGGACTCAGCTCCTCCAGGCTCGGACCTCAGTGAAATAGTCCTTTGATTTAGTGTGCTAGCAGGACCCGACTCCTCCAGATTTGGACCTCAGTGAAACAGTCCATAGATTTAGTGTGCTAGCAGGACTCGGCTCCTCCAGGCTCGGACCTCAGTGAAAGAATCCTTAGATTTAGTGTGCTAGCAGGACTCGGCTTCTACAGGCTCGGACCTCAGTGGAAGGGTCCTTAGATTTAGTGTGATAGCAGGACTCGGCTCCTCCAGGCTCGGACCTCAGTGACAGAGTCCTTAGATTTAGTTGTGCTAGCAGGATCCGGCCCCTCTAGGCTCAGACCTCAGTGGAACAGTCCTTAGATCTAGTGTGGTAGAAGGACTCGGCTGCTCCAGGCTCGGACCTCAGTGAAATAGTCCTTAGATTTAGTGTGCTAGCAGGACTCGGCTTCTCCAGGCTCGGACCTCAGTGGAAGAGTACTTAGATTTAGTGTGCTAGCAGGACTCGGCATCTAGAGGCTCGGACCTCAGTGAAAGAGTCCTTAGATTAAGTTGTGCTAGCAGGACCCGTCTCCTCCAGGCTCGGACCTCAGTAGAAGAGTCCTTAGATTTAGTGTGCTAGCAGGGCTCGGCTCCTCCAGGCTCGGACCTCAGTAAAAGAGTCCTTAGATTTTGTTGTGCTAGCAGGACCCGGCTCCTCCAGGCTCGGACCTCAGTGAAAGAGTCTTTTGATTTAGTGTGCTAGCAGGACTCGGCTCCTCCAGGCTCGCACCTCAGTGAAAGTGTCCATAGATTTAGTGTGCTAGCAGGACTCGGCTCCTCCAGGCTCAGACCTCAGTGAAAGAGTGCTTGGATTTAGTATGCTACCAGGACTCGGCTTCTACAGGCTCAGACCTCAGTGGAAGAGTCCTTAGATTTAGTGTGCTAGCAGGACTCGGCTTCCACAGGCTCAGACCTCAGTGGAAGAGTCCTTAGATTTAGTGTGCTAGCAGGACCCGGCTGCTCTAGGCTTGGACCTCAGTGGAACAGTCGTTAGATCTAGTGTGCTAGAAGGACTCTTCTGCTCCAGGCTCGGATCTCAGTGAAATAGTCCTTAGATTTAGTGTGCTAGCAGGAGTCGGCTTCTCCAGGCTCGGACCTCAGTGGAAAAGTCCTTAGATTTAGTGTGCTAGAAGGACTCTGCTCCTCCAGGCTCGGACCTCAGTGAAAGAGTCCTTAGATTTAGTTGTGCTAGCAGGACCTGGCTCCTCTAGGCTCGGACCTCAGTGAAAGAGTCCTTAGATTTAGTGCGCTAGCAGGACTCAGCTCCTCCAGGCTCGGACCTCAGTGAAAGAGTCCTTAGATTTAGTGTGCTAGCAGGACTCGGTTCCTCCAGGCTCGGACCTCAGTGAAAGAGTCCTTTGATTGAATGTGCTAGCAGGACCCGGCTCCTCCAGACTCGGACCTCAGTGAAAGAGTCCTTAGATTTAGTGTCCTAGCAGGACTCGGCTCCTCCAGGCTCAGACCTTAGTGAAAGAGTCCTTAGATTTAATTGTGCTAGCAGGACCCGGCTCCTCCAGGCTCGGACCTCAGTGGAACAGTCCTTAGATTTAGTGTGCTAGAAGGACTCAGCTCCTCCAGGCTCAGACCTCAGTGAAATAGTCCTTAGATATTGTTGTGCTAGCAGGACCCAGCTCCTCCAGGCTTGGACCTCAGTGATAGAGTCCTTAGATTTAGTGTGCTTGCAGGACTCGGCTCCTCCAGGCTCCGACCTCAGTGAAAGAGTCCATAGATTTAGTGTGCTAGTAGGTCTCGGCTCCTCCAGGCTCGGACCTCAGTGAAAGAGTCCTCAGATTTAGTGTGCTAGCAGGTCTCGGCTTCTACAGGCTCGGACCTTAGTGGAAGAGTCCTTAGATTTAGTGTGGTAGCAGGACTCGGCTCCTCCAGGCTCAGACCTTAGTGAAAGAGTCCTTAGATTTAATTGTGCTAGCAGGACCCGGCTCCTCCAGGCTCGGACTTCAGTGGAACAGTCCTTAGATCTAGTGTGCTAGAAGGACTCAGCTCCTCCAGGCTCGGACCTCAGTGAAATAGTCCTTTGATTTAGTGTGCTAGCAGGACCCGACTCCTCCAGATTTGGACCTCAGTGAAAGAGTCCATAGATTTAGTGTGCTAGCAGGACTCGGCTCCTCCAGGCTCGAACCTCAGTGAAAGAATCCTTAGATTTAGTGTGCTAGCAGGACTCGGCTTCTACAGGCTCGGACCTCAGTGGAAGGGTCCTTAGATTTAGTGTGCTAGCAGGACTCGGCTCCTCCAGGCTCGGACCTCAGTGACAGAGTCCTTAGATTTAGTTGTGCTAGCAGGATCCGGCCCCTCTAGGCTCGGCCCTCAGTGGAACAGTCCTTAGATCTAGTGTGGTAGAAGGACTCGGCTGCTCCAGGCTCGGACCTCAGTGAAATAGTCCTTAGATTTAGAGTGCTAGCAGGACTCGGCTTCTCCAGGCTTGGACCTCAGTGGAAGAGTCCTTAGATTTAGTGTGCTAGCAGGACTCGGCTTCTCCAGGCTCGGACCTCAGTGAAAGAGTCCTTAGATTTTGTTGTGCTAGCAGGACCTGGCTGCTCTAGGCTCGGACCTCAGTGAAAAAGTCCTTAGATTTAGTGTGCTAGCAGGACTTGGCTGCTCCAGGCTCGGACCTCAGTGAAAGATTCCTTAGATTTAGTTGTGCTAGCAGGACCTGGCTGCTCTAGGCTCGGACCTCAGTGGAACAGTCCTTAGATCTAGTGTGCTAGCAGGACCCGGCTCCTCCAGGCTCGGACCTCAGTGAAAGAGTCCTTAGATTTAGTGTGCTAGCAGGACTCGGCTCCTCCAGGCTCGGACCTCAGTGAAAGAGTCCTTAGATTTAGTGTGCTAGAAGGACTTGGCTTCTACAGGCTCAGACCTCAGTGGAAGAGTCCTTAGATTTAGTGTGCTAGCAGGACTCGGCTCCTCCAGGCTCAGACCTCAGTGAAAGAGTCCTTAGATTTAATTGTGCTAGCAGGACCCGGCTGCTCCAGGCTCGGACCTCAGTGATACAGTCCTTAGATTTAGTGTGCAGGCAGGACTCGGCTTCTCCAGGCTCGGACCTCAGTGGAAGAGTCCTTAGATTTAGTGTGCTAGCAGGACACGACTCCTCCAGATTTGGACCTCAGCGAAAGAGTCCATAGATTTAGTGTGCTAGCAGGACTCGGCTCCTCCAGGCTCGGACCTCAGTAAAAGAATCCTTAGATTTAGTGTGCTAGCAGGACTCGGCTTCTACAGGCTCGGACCTCAGTGGAAGGGTCCTTAGATTTAGTGTGCTAGCAGGACTCAGCTCCTCCAGGCTCGGACCTCAGTGATAGAGTCCTTAGATTTAGTTGTGCTAGCAGGACTCGGCTCCTCCAGGCTCAGACCTCAGTGAAAGAGTCCTTAGATTTAATTGTGCTAGCAGGACCCGGCTGCTCCAGGCTCGGACCTCAGTGATACAGTCCTTAGATTTAGTGTGCAGGCAGGACTCGGCTTCTCCAGGCTCGGACCTCAGTGGAAGAGTCCTTAGATTTAGTGTGCTAGCAGGACACGACTCCTCCAGATTTGGACCTCAGCGAAAGAGTCCATAGATTTAGTGTGCTAGCAGGACTCGGCTCCTCCAGGCTCGGACCTCAGTAAAAGAATCCTTAGATTTAGTGTGCTAGCAGGACTCGGCTTCTACAGGCTCGGACCTCAGTGGAAGGGTCCTTAGATTTAGTGTGCTAGCAGGACTCAGCTCCTCCAGGCTCGGACCTCAGTGATAGAGTCCTTAGATTTAGTTGTGCTAGCAGGACCCGGCGCCTCTAGGCTCGGACCTCAGTGGAACAGTCCTTAGATCTAGTGTGCTAGAAGGACTCGGCTGCTCCAGGCTCGGACCTCAGTGAAATAGTCCTTAGATTTAGTGTGCTAGCAGGACTCGGCTTCTCCAGGCTCGGACCTCAGTGGAAGAGTACTTAGATTTAGTGTGCTAGCAGGACCTGGCTCCTCCAGCCTCGGACCTCAGTAAAAGAGTCCTTAGATTTAGTGTGCTAGCAGGACTTGGCTCCTCCAGGCTCGGACCTCAGTGAAAGAGTCCTTAGATTTAGATGTGATAGCAGGACCCGGCTCCTCCAGGCCCGGACCTCAGTGGAACAGTTCTTAGATCTAGTGTGCTAGAAGGACTCAGCTCCTCCAGGCTCGGACCTCAGTGAAATAGTTCTTAGATTTAGTGTGCTAGCAGGACTCAGCTTCTCAAGGTTCTGACCTCAGTGGAAAAGTCCTTAGATTTAGTGTGCTAGCAGGACTTGGCTGCTCCAGGCTCGGACCTCAGTGAAAGATTCCTTAGATTTAGTTGTGCTAGCAGGACCTGGCTGCTCTAGGCTCGGACCTCAGTGGAACAGTCCTTAGATCTAGTGTGCTAGCAGGACCCGGCTCCTCCAGGCTCGGACCTCAGTGAAAGAGTCCTTAGATTTAGTGTGCTAGCAGGACTCGGCTCCTCCAGGCTCGGACCTCAGTGAAAGAGTCCTTAGATTTAGTGTGCTAGAAGGACTTGGCTTCTACAGGCTCAGACCTCAGTGGAAGAGTCCTTAGATTTAGTGTGCTAGCAGGACTCGGCTCCTCCAGGCTCAGACCTCAGTGAAAGAGTCCTTAGATTTAATTGTGCTAGCAGGACCCGGCTGCTCCAGGCTCGGACCTCAGTGATACAGTCCTTAGATTTAGTGTGCAGGCAGGACTCGGCTTCTCCAGGCTCGGACCTCAGTGGAAGAGTCCTTAGATTTAGTGTGCTAGCAGGACACGACTCCTCCAGATTTGGACCTCAGCGAAAGAGTCCATAGATTTAGTGTGCTAGCAGGACTCGGCTCCTCCAGGCTCGGACCTCAGTAAAAGAATCCTTAGATTTAGTGTGCTAGCAGGACTCGGCTTCTACAGGCTCGGACCTCAGTGGAAGGGTCCTTAGATTTAGTGTGCTAGCAGGACTCAGCTCCTCCAGGCTCGGACCTCAGTGATAGAGTCCTTAGATTTAGTTGTGCTAGCAGGACTCGGCTCCTCCAGGCTCAGACCTCAGTGAAAGAGTCCTTAGATTTAATTGTGCTAGCAGGACCCGGCTGCTCCAGGCTCGGACCTCAGTGATACAGTCCTTAGATTTAGTGTGCAGGCAGGACTCGGCTTCTCCAGGCTCGGACCTCAGTGGAAGAGTCCTTAGATTTAGTGTGCTAGCAGGACACGACTCCTCCAGATTTGGACCTCAGCGAAAGAGTCCATAGATTTAGTGTGCTAGCAGGACTCGGCTCCTCCAGGCTCGGACCTCAGTAAAAGAATCCTTAGATTTAGTGTGCTAGCAGGACTCGGCTTCTACAGGCTCGGACCTCAGTGGAAGGGTCCTTAGATTTAGTGTGCTAGCAGGACTCAGCTCCTCCAGGCTCGGACCTCAGTGATAGAGTCCTTAGATTTAGTTGTGCTAGCAGGACCCGGCGCCTCTAGGCTCGGACCTCAGTGGAACAGTCCTTAGATCTAGTGTGCTAGAAGGACTCGGCTGCTCCAGGCTCGGACCTCAGTGAAATAGTCCTTAGATTTAGTGTGCTAGCAGGACTCGGCTTCTCCAGGCTCGGACCTCAGTGGAAGAGTACTTAGATTTAGTGTGCTAGCAGGACCTGGCTCCTCCAGCCTCGGACCTCAGTAAAAGAGTCCTTAGATTTAGTGTGCTAGCAGGACTTGGCTCCTCCAGGCTCGGACCTCAGTGAAAGAGTCCTTAGATTTAGATGTGATAGCAGGACCCGGCTCCTCCAGGCCCGGACCTCAGTGGAACAGTTCTTAGATCTAGTGTGCTAGAAGGACTCAGCTCCTCCAGGCTCGGACCTCAGTGAAATAGTTCTTAGATTTAGTGTGCTAGCAGGACTCAGCTTCTCAAGGTTCTGACCTCAGTGGAAGAGTCCTTAGATTTAGTGTGCTGGCAGGACTCGGCTCCTCCAGGCTCGACCTCAGTGAAAGAGTCCTTAGATTTAGTTGTGCTAGCAGGACCCGGCTCCTCGAGGCTCGGACCTCAGTGGAAGAGTCCTTAGATCTAGTGTGGTAGAAGGACTCGGCTGCTCCAGGCTCGGACCTCAGTGGAAGAGTCCTTAGATTTAGTGTGCTAGCAGGACCCGACTCCTCCAGATTTGGACCTCAGTGAAAGAGTCCATAGATTTAGTGTGCTAGCAGGACTCGGCTCCTCCAGGCTCGGACCTCAGTGAAATAATCCTTAGATTTAGTGTGCTAGCAGGACTCGGCTTCTACAGGCTCGGACCTCAGTGGAAGAGTCCTTAGATTTAGTGTGCTAGCAGGACTCGGCTCCACCAGGCTCGGACCTCAGTGAAAGAGTCGTTAGATTTAGTTGTATAGCAGAACCCGGCTTCTCCAGGCTTGGACCTCAGTGGAAGAGTCCTTAGATTTAGTGTGCTAGCAGGGCTGAGCTCCTCCAGGCTTAGACCTCAGTAAAAGAGTCCTTAGATATTGTTGTGCTAGCAGGACCCGGCTCCTCCAGGCTCCGACCTCAGTGAAAGAGTCCATAGATTTAGTGTGCTAGTAGGACTTCGCTCCTGCAGGCTCGGACCTCAGTGAAAGAGTCCTTAGATTTAGTGTGCTAGCAGGACTCAGCTTTTAGAGACTCGGACCTCAGTGAAAGAGTGCTTAGATTTAGTGTGCTAGCAAGACCCGGCTCCTCCAGGCTCGGACCTCAGTGAAAGAGTCCTTAGATTTAGTTGTGCTAGCAGGACCCGGCTCCTCTATGCTCGGACCTCAGTGGAACAGTCCTTAGATCTAGTGTGCTAGAAGGACTCGGATGCTCCAGGCTCGGACCTCAGTGAAATAGTCCTTAGATTTAGTGTGCTAGCAGGACTCGGCTTCTCCAGGCTCGGACCTCAGTGGAAGAGTCCTTAGATTTAGTGTGCTAGCAGGACTCGGCTTCTAGAGGCTTGGACCTCAGGGAAAGAGTGCTTAGATTTAGTGTGCTAGCAGGACTTGGCTCCTCCAGGCTCGGACCTCAGTGAAAGCGTCCTTAGATTTAATTGTGCTGGTAGGACCCGGCTCCTCTAGGCTCGGACCTCAGTGGAACAGTCCTGAGATTTAGTGTGCTAGAAGGACTCAGCTCCTCCAGGCTCGGACCTCAGTGAAATAGTCCTTAGATTTAGTGTGCTAGCAGGACCCGGCTCCTCTTGGCTCGGACCTCAGTGGAACAGTCCTTAGATCTACTGTGCTAGAAGGACTCTGCTGCTCCTGGCTCGGACCTCAGTGAAAGAGTCCTTAGATTTAGTTGTGCTAGCAGGACCTGGCTCCTCTACTCGGACCTCAGTGAAAGAGTCCTTAGATTTAGTGTGCTAGCAGGGCTCGGCTGCTTTAGGCTCGGACCTCAGTGAAAGAGTCCTTAGATTTAGTGTGCTAGCAGGACTCGGCTCCTCCAGTCTCGGACCTCAGTTAAAGTGTCCTTAGATTTAGTGTGCTAGCAGGACTCGGCTCCTCCAGGCTCGGACCTCAGTGAAAGAGAACTTGGATTGAATGTGCTAGCAGGACCCGGCTCCTCCAGGCTTGGACCTCAGTGGAAGAGTCCTTGAATTTAGTGTGCTAGCAGGACTCGGCTCCACCAGGCTCGGACCTCAGTGAAAGAGTCGTTAGATTTAGTTGTGCTAGCAGAACCTGGCTCCTCCAGGTTTGGACCTCAGTGGAAGAGTCCTTAGATTTAGTGTGCTAGCAGGGCTGAGCTCCTCCAGGCTCAGACCTCAGTAAAAGAGTACATAGATTTAGTGTGCTAGTAGGACTTCGCTCCTCCAGGCTCGGACCTCAGTGAAAGAGTCCATAGATTTAGTGTGCTAGTAGGACTTCGCTCCTCCAGGCTCGGACCTCAGTGAAAGAGTCCTTAGATTTAGTGTGCTAGCAGGACTCAGCTTCTAGAGGCTCGGACCTCAGTGAAAGAGTGCTTAGATTTAGTGTGCTAGCAAGACCCGGCTCCTCCAGGCTCGGACCTCAGTGAAAGAGTCCTTAGATTTAGTTGTGCTAGCAGGACCCGGCTCCTCTAGGCTCGGACCTCAGTGGAACAGTCCTTAGATCTAGTGTGCTAGAAGGACTCGGCTGCTCCAGGCTCGGACCTCAGTGAAATAGTCCTTAGATTTAGTTTGCTAGCAGGACTCGGCTTCTCCAGGCTCGGACCTCAGTGGAAGAGTCCTTAGATTTAGTGTGCTAGCAGGACTCAGCTTCTAGAGGCTCGGACCTCAGTGGAACAGTCCTTAGATCTACTGTGCTAGAAGGACTCTGCTGCTCCTGGCTCGGACCTCAGTGAAAGAGTCCTTAGATTTAGTTGTGCTAGCAGGACCTGGCTCCTCTACTCGGACCTCAGTGAAAGAGTCCTTAGATTTAGTGTGCAAGCAGGGCTCGGCTGCTCCAGGCTCGGACCTCAGTGAAAGAGTCCTTAGATTTAGTGTGCTAGCAGGACTCGGCTCCTCCAGTCTCGGACCTCAGTTAAAGTGTCCTTAGATTTAGTGTGCTAGCAGGACTCGGCTCCTCCAGGCTCGGACCTCAGTGAAAGAGAACTTGGATTGAATGTGCTAGCAGGACCCGGCTCCTCCAGGCTCGGACCTCAGTGGAAGAGTCCTTAGATTTAGTGTGCTAGCAGGACTCGGCTCCACCAGGCTCGGACCTCAGTGAAAGAGTCGTTAGATTTAGTTGTGCTAGCAGAACCTGGCACCTCCAGGCTTGGACCTCAGTGGAAGAGTCCTTAGATTTAGTGTGCTAGCAGGGCTGAGCTCCTCCAGGCTCAGACCTCAGTAAAAGAGTCCATAGATTTAGTGTGCTAGTGGGACTTCGCTCCTCCAGGCTCGGACCTCATTGAAAGAGTCCATAGATTTAGTGTGCTAGTAGGACTTCGCTCCTCCAGGCTCAGACCTCAGTGAAAGAGTCCTTAGATTTAGTGTGCTAGCAGGACTCAGCTTCTAGAGGCTCGGACCTCAGTGAAAGAGTGCTTAGATTTAGTGTGCTAGCAAGACCCGGCTCCTCCAGGCTCGGACCTCAGTGAAAGAGTCCTTAGATTTAGTTGTGCTAGCAGGACCCGGCTCCTCTAGGCTCGGACCTCAGTGGAACAGTCCTTAGATCTAGTGTGCTAGAAGGACTCGGCTGCTCCAGGCTCGGACCTCAGTGAAATAGTCCTTAGATTTAGTGTGCTAGCAGGACTCGGCTTCTCCAGGCTCGGACCTCAGTGGAAGAGTCCTTAGATTTAGTGTGCTAGCAGGACTCAGCTTCTAGAGGCTCGGACGTCAGGGAAAGAGTGCTTAGATTTAGTGTGTTAGCAGGACTTGGCTCCTCCAGGCTCGGACCTCAGTGAAAGAGTCCTTAGATTTAGTGTGCTAGCAGGACTCGGCTCCTCCAGGCTCGACCTCAGTGAAAGAGTCCTTAGATTTAGTTGTGCTAGCAGGACCCGGCTCCTCGAGGCTCGGACCTCAGTGGAAGAGTCCTTAGATCTAGTGTGGTAGAAGGACTCGGCTGCTCCAGGCTCGGACCTCAGTGGAAGAGTCCTTAGATTTAGTGTGCTAGCAGGACCCGACTCCTCCAGATTTGGACCTCAGTGAAAGAGTCCATAGATTTAGTGTGCTAGCAGGACTCGGCTCCTCCAGGCTCGGACCTCAGTGAAATAATCCTTAGATTTAGTGTGCTAGCAGGACTCGGCTTCTACAGGCTCGGACCTCAGTGGAAGAGTCCTTAGATTTAGTGTGCTAGCAGGACTCGGCTCCACCAGGCTCGGACCTCAGTGAAAGAGTCGTTAGATTTAGTTGTATAGCAGAACCCGGCTTCTCCAGGCTTGGACCTCAGTGGAAGAGTCCTTAGATTTAGTGTGCTAGCAGGGCTGAGCTCCTCCAGGCTTAGACCTCAGTAAAAGAGTCCTTAGATATTGTTGTGCTAGCAGGACCCGGCTCCTCCAGGCTCCGACCTCAGTGAAAGAGTCCATAGATTTAGTGTGCTAGTAGGACTTCGCTCCTGCAGGCTCGGACCTCAGTGAAAGAGTCCTTAGATTTAGTGTGCTAGCAGGACTCAGCTTTTAGAGACTCGGACCTCAGTGAAAGAGTGCTTAGATTTAGTGTGCTAGCAAGACCCGGCTCCTCCAGGCTCGGACCTCAGTGAAAGAGTCCTTAGATTTAGTTGTGCTAGCAGGACCCGGCTCCTCTATGCTCGGACCTCAGTGGAACAGTCCTTAGATCTAGTGTGCTAGAAGGACTCGGATGCTCCAGGCTCGGACCTCAGTGAAATAGTCCTTAGATTTAGTGTGCTAGCAGGACTCGGCTTCTCCAGGCTCGGACCTCAGTGGAAGAGTCCTTAGATTTAGTGTGCTAGCAGGACTCGGCTTCTAGAGGCTTGGACCTCAGGGAAAGAGTGCTTAGATTTAGTGTGCTAGCAGGACTTGGCTCCTCCAGGCTCGGACCTCAGTGAAAGCGTCCTTAGATTTAATTGTGCTGGTAGGACCCGGCTCCTCTAGGCTCGGACCTCAGTGGAACAGTCCTGAGATTTAGTGTGCTAGAAGGACTCAGCTCCTCCAGGCTCGGACCTCAGTGAAATAGTCCTTAGATTTAGTGTGCTAGCAGGACCCGGCTCCTCTTGGCTCGGACCTCAGTGGAACAGTCCTTAGATCTACTGTGCTAGAAGGACTCTGCTGCTCCTGGCTCGGACCTCAGTGAAAGAGTCCTTAGATTTAGTTGTGCTAGCAGGACCTGGCTCCTCTACTCGGACCTCAGTGAAAGAGTCCTTAGATTTAGTGTGCTAGCAGGGCTCGGCTGCTTTAGGCTCGGACCTCAGTGAAAGAGTCCTTAGATTTAGTGTGCTAGCAGGACTCGGCTCCTCCAGTCTCGGACCTCAGTTAAAGTGTCCTTAGATTTAGTGTGCTAGCAGGACTCGGCTCCTCCAGGCTCGGACCTCAGTGAAAGAGAACTTGGATTGAATGTGCTAGCAGGACCCGGCTCCTCCAGGCTTGGACCTCAGTGGAAGAGTCCTTGAATTTAGTGTGCTAGCAGGACTCGGCTCCACCAGGCTCGGACCTCAGTGAAAGAGTCGTTAGATTTAGTTGTGCTAGCAGAACCTGGCTCCTCCAGGTTTGGACCTCAGTGGAAGAGTCCTTAGATTTAGTGTGCTAGCAGGGCTGAGCTCCTCCAGGCTCAGACCTCAGTAAAAGAGTACATAGATTTAGTGTGCTAGTAGGACTTCGCTCCTCCAGGCTCGGACCTCAGTGAAAGAGTCCATAGATTTAGTGTGCTAGTAGGACTTCGCTCCTCCAGGCTCGGACCTCAGTGAAAGAGTCCTTAGATTTAGTGTGCTAGCAGGACTCAGCTTCTAGAGGCTCGGACCTCAGTGAAAGAGTGCTTAGATTTAGTGTGCTAGCAAGACCCGGCTCCTCCAGGCTCGGACCTCAGTGAAAGAGTCCTTAGATTTAGTTGTGCTAGCAGGACCCGGCTCCTCTAGGCTCGGACCTCAGTGGAACAGTCCTTAGATCTAGTGTGCTAGAAGGACTCGGCTGCTCCAGGCTCGGACCTCAGTGAAATAGTCCTTAGATTTAGTTTGCTAGCAGGACTCGGCTTCTCCAGGCTCGGACCTCAGTGGAAGAGTCCTTAGATTTAGTGTGCTAGCAGGACTCAGCTTCTAGAGGCTCGGACCTCAGTGGAACAGTCCTTAGATCTACTGTGCTAGAAGGACTCTGCTGCTCCTGGCTCGGACCTCAGTGAAAGAGTCCTTAGATTTAGTTGTGCTAGCAGGACCTGGCTCCTCTACTCGGACCTCAGTGAAAGAGTCCTTAGATTTAGTGTGCAAGCAGGGCTCGGCTGCTCCAGGCTCGGACCTCAGTGAAAGAGTCCTTAGATTTAGTGTGCTAGCAGGACTCGGCTCCTCCAGTCTCGGACCTCAGTTAAAGTGTCCTTAGATTTAGTGTGCTAGCAGGACTCGGCTCCTCCAGGCTCGGACCTCAGTGAAAGAGAACTTGGATTGAATGTGCTAGCAGGACCCGGCTCCTCCAGGCTCGGACCTCAGTGGAAGAGTCCTTAGATTTAGTGTGCTAGCAGGACTCGGCTCCACCAGGCTCGGACCTCAGTGAAAGAGTCGTTAGATTTAGTTGTGCTAGCAGAACCTGGCACCTCCAGGCTTGGACCTCAGTGGAAGAGTCCTTAGATTTAGTGTGCTAGCAGGGCTGAGCTCCTCCAGGCTCAGACCTCAGTAAAAGAGTCCATAGATTTAGTGTGCTAGTGGGACTTCGCTCCTCCAGGCTCGGACCTCATTGAAAGAGTCCATAGATTTAGTGTGCTAGTAGGACTTCGCTCCTCCAGGCTCAGACCTCAGTGAAAGAGTCCTTAGATTTAGTGTGCTAGCAGGACTCAGCTTCTAGAGGCTCGGACCTCAGTGAAAGAGTGCTTAGATTTAGTGTGCTAGCAAGACCCGGCTCCTCCAGGCTCGGACCTCAGTGAAAGAGTCCTTAGATTTAGTTGTGCTAGCAGGACCCGGCTCCTCTAGGCTCGGACCTCAGTGGAACAGTCCTTAGATCTAGTGTGCTAGAAGGACTCGGCTGCTCCAGGCTCGGACCTCAGTGAAATAGTCCTTAGATTTAGTGTGCTAGCAGGACTCGGCTTCTCCAGGCTCGGACCTCAGTGGAAGAGTCCTTAGATTTAGTGTGCTAGCAGGACTCAGCTTCTAGAGGCTCGGACGTCAGGGAAAGAGTGCTTAGATTTAGTGTGTTAGCAGGACTTGGCTCCTCCAGGCTCGGACCTCAGTGAAAGAGTCCTTAGATTTAGTGTGCTAGCAGGACTCGGCTGCTCCAGGCTTGGACCTCAGTGGAAGAGTCCTTAGATTTAGTTTGCTAGCAGGACTCGGCTTCTCCAGGCTCGGACCTCAGTGAAAGAGTCCTTAGATTTTGTTGTGCTAGCAGGACCTGGCTGCTCTAGGCTCAGACCTCAGAGAAAAAGTCCTTAGATTTAGTGTGCTAGCAAGACTTGGCTGCTCCAGGCTCGGACCTCAGTGAAAGAGTCCTAGGATTTAGTTGTGCTAGCAGGACCTGGCTGCTCTAGGCTCGGACCTCAGTGAAAGAGTCAATCGATTTAGTGGGCTAGCAGGACTCGGCTCCTCCAGGCTCGGACCTCAGTGAAAGAGTCCTTAGATTTAGTTTTGCTAGCAGGACCCGGCTCCTCTAGGCTCGGACCTCAGTGGAACAGTCCTTAGATCTAGTGTGCTAGAAGGACTCGGCTGCTCCAGGCTCGGACCTCAGTGAAATAGTCCTTAGATTTAGTGTGCTAGCAGGACTCGGCATCTAGGGGCTCGGACCTCCATGAGAGAGTGCTTAGATTTAGTGTGCTAGCAGGACCTGGCTCCTCCAGGCTCGGACCTCAGTGAAAGAGTCCTTAGATTTAGTTGTGCTAGCAGGACCCGGCTCCTCCAGGCCCGGACCTCAGTGGAAGAGTACTTAGATTTAGTGTGCTAGCAGGACTCGGCATCTAGAGGCTCGGACCTCAGTGAAAGAGTGCATAGATTTAGTGTACTAGCAGGACCTGGCTCCTCCAGCCTCGGACCTCAGTGAAAGAGTCCTTAGATTTAGATGTGATAGCAGGACCCGGCTCCTCCAGGCCCGGACCTCAGTGGAACAGTTCTTAGATCTAGTGTGCTAGAAGGACTCAGCTCCTCCAGGCTTGGACCTCAGTGGAAGAGTCCTTAGATTTAGTGTGCTAGCAGGACTCGGCTCCACCAGGCTCGGACCTCAGTGAAAGAGTCGTTAGATTTAGTTGTGCTAGCAGAACCTGGCTCCTCCAGGTTTGGACCTCAGTGGAAGAGTCCTTAGATTTAGTGTGCTAGCAGGGCTGAGCTCCTCCAGGCTCAGACCTCAGTAAAAGAGTACATAGATTTAGTGTGCTAGTAGGACTTCGCTCCTCCAGGCTCGGACCTCAGTGAAAGAGTCCATAGATTTAGTGTGCTAGTAGGACTTCGCTCCTCCAGGCTCGGACCTCAGTGAAAGAGTCCTTAGATTTAGTGTGCTAGCAGGACTCAGCTTCTAGAGGCTCGGACCTCAGTGAAAGAGTGCTTAGATTTAGTGTGCTAGCAAGACCCGGCTCCTCCAGGCTCGGACCTCAGTGAAAGAGTCCTTAGATTTAGTTGTGCTAGCAGGACCCGGCTCCTCTAGGCTCGGACCTCAGTGGAAGAGTCCTTAGATCTAGTGTGCTAGAAGGACTCGGCTGCTCCAGGCTCGGACCTCAGTGAAATAGTCCTTAGATTTAGTTTGCTAGCAGGACTCGGCTTCTCCAGGCTCGGACCTCAGTGGAAGAGTCCTTAGATTTAGTGTGCTAGCAGGACTCAGCTTCTAGAGGCTCGGACCTCAGTGGAACAGTCCTTAGATCTACTGTGCTAGAAGGACTCTGCTGCTCCTGGCTCGGACCTCAGTGAAAGAGTCCTTAGATTTAGTTGTGCTAGCAGGACCTGGCTCCTCTACTCGGACCTCAGTGAAAGAGTCCTTAGATTTAGTGTGCAAGCAGGGCTCGGCTGCTCCAGGCTCGGACCTCAGTGAAAGAGTCCTTAGATTTAGTGTGCTAGCAGGACTCGGCTCCTCCAGTCTCGGACCTCAGTTAAAGTGTCCTTAGATTTAGTGTGCTAGCAGGACTCGGCTCCTCCAGGCTCGGACCTCAGTGAAAGAGAACTTGGATTAAATGTGCTAGCAGGACCCGGCTCCTCCAGGCTTGGACCTCAGTGGAAGAGTCCTTAGATTTAGTGTGCTAGCAGGACTCGGCTCCACCAGGCTCGGACCTCAGTGAAAGAGTCGTTAGATTTAGTTGTGCTAGCAGAACCTGGCTCCTCCAGGCTTGGACCTCAGTGGAAGAGTCCTTAGATTTAGTGTGCTAGCAGGGCTGAGCTCCTCCAGGCTCAGACCTCAGTAAAAGAGTCCATAGATTTAGTGTGCTAGTAGGACTTCGATCCTCCAGGCTCGGACCTCATTGAAAGAGTCCATAGATTTAGTGTGCTAGTAGGACTTCGCTCCTCCAGGCTCGGACCTCAGTGAAAGAGTCCTTAGATTTAGTGTGCTAGCAGGACTCAGCTTCTAGAGGCTCGGACCTCAGTGAAAGAGTGCTTAGATTTAGTGTGCTAGCAAGACCCGGCTCCTCCAGGCTCGGACCTCAGTGAAAGAGTCCTTAGATTTAGTGTGCTAGAAGGACTCGGCTGCTCCAGTCTCGGACCTCAGTGAAATAGTCCTTAGATTTAGTGTGCTAGCAGGACTCGGCTTCTCCAGGCTCGGACCTCAGTGGAAGAGTCCTTAGATTTAGTGTGCTAGCAGGACTCAGCTTCTAGAGGCTCGGACGTCAGGGAAAGAGTCGTTAGATTTAGTTGTGCTAGCAGAACCTGGCTCCTCCAGGTTTGGACCTCAGTGGAAGAGTCCTTAGATTTAGTGTGCTAGCAGGGCTGAGCTCCTCCAGGCTCAGACCTCAGTAAAAGAGTACATAGATTTAGTGTGCTAGTAGGACTTCGCTCCTCCAGGCTCGGACCTCAGTGAAAGAGTCCATAGATTTAGTGTGCTAGTAGGACTTCGCTCCTCCAGGATCGGACCTCAGTGAAAGAGTCCTTAGATTTAGTGTGCTAGCAGGACTCAGCTTCTAGAGGCTCGGACCTCAGTGAAAGAGTGCTTAGATTTAGTGTGCTAGCAAGACCCGGCTCCTCCAGGCTCGGACCTCAGTGAAAGAGTCCTTAGATTTAGTTGTGCTAGCAGGATCCGGCTCCTCTAGGCTCGGACCTCAGTGGAACAGTCCTTAGATCTAGTGTGCTAGAAGGACTCGGCTGCTCCAGGCTCGGACCTCAGTGAAATAGTCCTTAGATTTAGTTTGCTAGCAGGACTCGGCTTCTCCAGGCTCGGACCTCAGTGGAAGAGTCCTTAGATTTAGTGTGCTAGCAGGACTCAGCTTCTAGAGGCTCGGACCTCAGTGGAACAGTCCTTAGATCTACTGTGCTAGAAGGACTCTGCTGCTCCTGGCTCGGATCTCAGTGAAAGAGTCCTTAGATTTAGTTGTGCTAGCAGGACCTGGCTCCTCTACTCGGACCTCAGTGAAAGAGTCCTTAGATTTAGTGTGCAAGCAGGGCTCGGCTGCTCCAGGCTCGGACCTCAGTGAAAGAGTCCTTAGATTTAGTGTGCTAGCAGGACTCGGCTCCTCCAGTCTCGGACCTCAGTTAAAGTGTCCTTAGATTTAGTGTGCTAGCAGGACTCGGCTCCTCCAGGCTCGGACCTCAGTGAAAGAGAACTTGGATTGAATGTGCTAGCAGGACCCGGCTCCTCCAGGCTCGGACCTCAGTGGAAGAGTCCTTAGATTTAGTGTGCTAGCAGGACTCGGCTCCACCAGGCTCGGACCTCAGTGAAAGAGTCGTTAGATTTAGTTGTGCTAGCAGAACCTGGCTCCTCCAGGCTTGGACCTCAGTGGAAGAGTCCTTAGATTTAGTGTGCTAGCAGGGCTGAGCTCCTCCAGGCTCAGACCTCAGTAAAAGAGTCCATAGATTTAGTGTGCTAGTAGGACTTCGCTCCTACAGGCTCGGACCTCATTGAAAGAGTCCATAGATTTAGTGTGCTAGTAGGACTTCGCTCCTCCAGGCTCGGACCTCAGTGAAAGAGTCCTTAGATTTAGTGTGCTAGCAGGACTCAGCTTCTAGAGGCTCGGACCTCAGTGAAAGAGTGCTTAGATTTAGTGTGCTAGCAAGACCCGGCTCCTCCAGGCTCGGACCTCAGTGAAAGAGTCCTTAGATTTAGTTATGCTAGCAGGACCCGGCTCCTCTAGGCTCGGACCTCAGTGGAACAGTCCTTAGATCTAGTGTGCTAGAAGGACTCGGCTGCTCCAGTCTCGGACCTCAGTGAAATAGTCCTTAGATTTAGTGTGCTAGCAGGACTCGGCTTCTCCAGGCTCGGACCTCAGTGGAAGAGTCCTTAGATCTAGTGTGCTAGAAGGACTCGGCTGCTCCAGTCTCGGACCTCAGTGAAATAGTCCTTAGATTTAGTGTGCTAGCAGGACTTGGCTCCTCCAGGCTCGGACCTCAGTGAAAGAGTCCTTAGATTTAGTGTGCGAGCAGGACTCGGCTGCTCCAGGCTTGGACCTCAGTGGAAGAGTCCTTAGATTTAGTTTGCTAGCAGGACTCGGCTTCTCCAGGCTCGGACCTCAGTGAAAGAGTCCTTAGATTTTGTTGTGCTAGCAGGACCTGGCTGCTCTAGGCTCAGACCTCAGAGAAAAAGTCCTTAGATTTAGTGTGCTAGCAAGACTTGGCTGCTCCAGGCTCGGACCTCAGTGAAAGAGTCCTAGGATTTAGTTGTGCTAGCAGGACCTGGCTGCTCTAGGCTCGGACCTCAGTGAAAGAGTCAATCGATTTAGTGGGCTAGCAGGACTCGGCTCCTCCAGGCTCGGACCTCACTGAAAGAGTCCTTAGATTTAGTTTTGCTAGCAGGACCCGGCTCCTCTAGGCTCGGACCTCAGTGGAACAGTCCTTAGATCTAGTGTGCTAGAAGGACTCGGCTGCTCCAGGCTCGGACCTCAGTGAAATAGTCCTTAGATTTAGTGTGCTAGCAGGACTAGGCATCTAGGGGCTCGGACCTCCATGAGAGAGTGCTTAGATTTAGTGTGCTAGCAGGACCTGGCTCCTCCAGGCTCGGACCTCAGTGAAAGAGTCCTTAGATTTAGTTGTGCTAGCAGGACCCGGCTCCTCCAGGCCCGGACCTCAGTGGAAGAGTACTTAGACTTAGTGTGCTAGCAGGACTCGGCATCTAGAGGCTCGGACCTCAGTGAAAGAGTGCATAGATTTAGTGTACTAGCAGGACCTGGCTCCTCCAGCCTCGGACCTCAGTGAAAGAGTCCTTAGATTTAGATGTGATAGCAGGACCCGGCTCCTCCAGGCCCGGACCTCAGTGGAACAGTTCTTAGATCTAGTGTGCTAGAAGGACTCAGCTCCTCCAGGCTCGGACCTCAGTGAAATAGTTCTTAGATTTAGTGTGCTAGCAGGACTCAGCTTCTCAAGGCTCTGACCTCAGTGGAAGAGTCCTTAGATTTAGTGTGCTGGCAGGACTCGGCTCCTCCAGGCTCGACCTCAGTGAAAGAGTCCTTAGATTTAGTTGTGCTAGCAGGACCCGGCTCCTCGAGGCTCGGACCTCAGTGGAAGAGTCCTTAGATTTAGTGTGCTAGCAGGACTCTGCTCCTCCAGGCTTGGACCTCAGTGAAAGAGTCCATAGATTTTGTGTGCTAGCAGGACTCGGATCCTCCAGGCTCAGACTCCAGTGAAAGGGTCCTAAGATTTAGTGTGCTAGCAGGACTCGGCTTCTACAAGCTCGGACCTCAGTGAAAGAGTCCATAGATTTAGTGTTCTAGCAGGACTCGGATCCTCCAGGCTCAGACTCCAGTGAAAGGGTCCTAAGATTTAGTGTGCTAGCAGGACTCGGCTCCTCCAGGCTCGGACCTCAGTGAAAGAGAACTTGGATTGAATGTGCTAGCAGGACCCGGCTCCTCCAGGCTCGGATCTCAGTGGAAGAGTCCTTAGATTTAGTGTGCTAGCAGGACTCGGCTCCACCAGGCTCGGACCTCAGTGAAAGAGTCGTTAGATTTAGTTGTGCTAGCAGAACCTGGCTCCTCCAGGCTTGGACCTCAGTGGAAGAGTCCTTAGATTTAGTGTGCTAGCAGGGCTGAGCTCCTCCAGGCTCAGACCTCAGTAAAAGAGTCCATAGATTTAGTGTGCTAGTAGGACTTCGCTCCTCCAGGCTCGGACCTCATTGAAAGAGTCCATAGATTTAGTGTGCTAGTAGGACTTCGCTCCTCCAGGCTCGGACCTCAGTGAAAGAGTCCTTAGATTTAGTGTGCTAGCAGGACTCAGCTTCTAGAGGCTCGGACCTCAGTGAAAGAGTGCTTAGATTTAGTGTGCTAGCAAGACCCGGCTCCTCCAGGCTCGGACCTCAGTGAAAGAGTCCTTAGATTTAGTTGTGCTAGCAGGATCCGGCTCCTCTAGGCTCGGACCTCAGTGGAACAGTCCTTAGATCTAGTGTGCTAGAAGGACTCGGCTGCTCCAGGCTCGGACCTCAGTGAAATAGTCCTTAGATTTAGTTTGCTAGCAGGACTCGGCTTCTCCAGGCTCGGACCTCAGTGGAAGAGTCCTTAGATTTAGTGTGCTAGCAGGACTCAGCTTCTAGAGGCTCGGACCTCAGTGGAACAGTCCTTAGATCTACTGTGCTAGAAGGACTCTGCTGCTCCTGGCTCGGATCTCAGTGAAAGAGTCCTTAGATTTAGTTGTGCTAGCAGGACCTGGCTCCTCTACTCGGACCTCAGTGAAAGAGTCCTTAGATTTAGTGTGCAAGCAGGGCTCGGCTGCTCCAGGCTCGGACCTCAGTGAAAGAGTCCTTAGATTTAGTGTGCTAGCAGGACTCGGCTCCTCCAGTCTCGGACCTCAGTTAAAGTGTCCTTAGATTTAGTGTGCAAGCAGGGCTCGGCTGCTCCAGGCTCGGACCTCAGTGGAAGAGTCCTTAGATTTAGTGTGCTAGCAGGGCTGAGCTCCTCCAGGCTCAGACCTCAGTAAAAGAGTCCATAGATTTAGTGTGCTAGTAGGACTTCGATCCTCCAGGCTCGGACCTCATTGAAAGAGTCCATAGATTTAGTGTGCTAGTAGGACTTCGCTCCTCCAGGCTCGGACCTCAGTGAAAGAGTCCTTAGATTTAGTGTGCTAGCAGGACTCAGCTTCTAGAGGCTCGGACCTCAGTGAAAGAGTGCTTAGATTTAGTGTGCTAGCAAGACCCGGCTCCTCCAGGCTCGGACCTCAGTGAAAGAGTCCTTAGATTTAGTGTGCTAGAAGGACTCGGCTGCTCCAGTCTCGGACCTCAGTGAAATAGTCCTTAGATTTAGTGTGCTAGCAGGACTCGGCTTCTCCAGGCTCGGACCTCAGTGGAAGAGTCCTTAGATTTAGTGTGCTAGCAGGACTCAGCTTCTAGAGGCTCGGACGTCAGGGAAAGAGTCGTTAGATTTAGTTGTGCTAGCAGAACCTGGCTCCTCCAGGTTTGGACCTCAGTGGAAGAGTCCTTAGATTTAGTGTGCTAGCAGGGCTGAGCTCCTCCAGGCTCAGACCTCAGTAAAAGAGTACATAGATTTAGTGTGCTAGTAGGACTTCGCTCCTCCAGGCTCGGACCTCAGTGAAAGAGTCCATAGATTTAGTGTGCTAGTAGGACTTTGCTCCTCCAGGATCGGACCTCAGTGAAAGAGTCCTTAGATTTAGTGTGCTAGCAGGACTCAGCTTCTAGAGGCTCGGACCTCAGTGAAAGAGTGCTTAGATTTAGTGTGCTAGCAAGACCCGGCTCCTCCAGGCTCGGACCTCAGTGAAAGAGTCCTTAGATTTAGTTGTGCTAGCAGGATCCGGCTCCTCTAGGCTCGGACCTCAGTGGAACAGTCCTTAGATCTAGTGTGCTAGAAGGACTCGGCTGCTCCAGGCTCGGACCTCAGTGAAATAGTCCTTAGATTTAGTTTGCTAGCAGGACTCGGCTTCTCCAGGCTCGGACCTCAGTGGAAGAGTCCTTAGATTTAGTGTGCTAGCAGGACTCAGCTTCTAGAGGCTCGGACCTCAGTGGAACAGTCCTTAGATCTACTGTGCTAGAAGGACTCTGCTGCTCCTGGCTCGGATCTCAGTGAAAGAGTCCTTAGATTTAGTTGTGCTAGCAGGACCTGGCTCCTCTACTCGGACCTCAGTGAAAGAGTCCTTAGATTTAGTGTGCAAGCAGGGCTCGGCTGCTCCAGGCTCGGACCTCAGTGAAAGAGTCCTTAGATTTAGTGTGCTAGCAGGACTCGGCTCCTCCAGTCTCGGACCTCAGTTAAAGTGTCCTTAGATTTAGTGTGCTAGCAGGACTCGGCTCCTCCAGGCTCGGACCTCAGTGAAAGAGAACTTGGATTGAATGTGCTAGCAGGACCCGGCTCCTCCAGGCTCGGACCTCAGTGGAAGAGTCCTTAGATTTAGTGTGCTAGCAGGACTCGGCTCCACCAGGCTCGGACCTCAGTGAAAGAGTCGTTAGATTTAGTTGTGCTAGCAGAACCTGGCTCCTCCAGGCTTGGACCTCAGTGGAAGAGTCCTTAGATTTAGTGTGCTAGCAGGGCTGAGCTCCTCCAGGCTCAGACCTCAGTAAAAGAGTCCATAGATTTAGTGTGCTAGTAGGACTTCGCTCCTACAGGCTCGGACCTCATTGAAAGAGTCCATAGATTTAGTGTGCTAGTAGGACTTCGCTCCTCCAGGCTCGGACCTCAGTGAAAGAGTCCTTAGATTTAGTGTGCTAGCAGGACTCAGCTTCTAGAGGCTCGGACCTCAGTGAAAGAGTGCTTAGATTTAGTGTGCTAGCAAGACCCGGCTCCTCCAGGCTCGGACCTCAGTGAAAGAGTCCTTAGATTTAGTTATGCTAGCAGGACCCGGCTCCTCTAGGCTCGGACCTCAGTGGAACAGTCCTTAGATCTAGTGTGCTAGAAGGACTCGGCTGCTCCAGTCTCGGACCTCAGTGAAATAGTCCTTAGATTTAGTGTGCTAGCAGGACTCGGCTTCTCCAGGCTCGGACCTCAGTGGAAGAGTCCTTAGATCTAGTGTGCTAGAAGGACTCGGCTGCTCCAGTCTCGGACCTCAGTGAAATAGTCCTTAGATTTAGTGTGCTAGCAGGACTTGGCTCCTCCAGGCTCGGACCTCAGTGAAAGAGTCCTTAGATTTAGTGTGCGAGCAGGACTCGGCTGCTCCAGGCTTGGACCTCAGTGGAAGAGTCCTTAGATTTAGTTTGCTAGCAGGACTCGGCTTCTCCAGGCTCGGACCTCAGTGAAAGAGTCCTTAGATTTTGTTGTGCTAGCAGGACCTGGCTGCTCTAGGCTCAGACCTCAGAGAAAAAGTCCTTAGATTTAGTGTGCTAGCAAGACTTGGCTGCTCCAGGCTCGGACCTCAGTGAAAGAGTCCTAGGATTTAGTTGTGCTAGCAGGACCTGGCTGCTCTAGGCTCGGACCTCAGTGAAAGAGTCAATCGATTTAGTGGGCTAGCAGGACTCGGCTCCTCCAGGCTCGGACCTCACTGAAAGAGTCCTTAGATTTAGTTTTGCTAGCAGGACCCGGCTCCTCTAGGCTCGGACCTCAGTGGAACAGTCCTTAGATCTAGTGTGCTAGAAGGACTCGGCTGCTCCAGGCTCGGACCTCAGTGAAATAGTCCTTAGATTTAGTGTGCTAGCAGGACTAGGCATCTAGGGGCTCGGACCTCCATGAGAGAGTGCTTAGATTTAGTGTGCTAGCAGGACCTGGCTCCTCCAGGCTCGGACCTCAGTGAAAGAGTCCTTAGATTTAGTTGTGCTAGCAGGACCCGGCTCCTCCAGGCCCGGACCTCAGTGGAAGAGTACTTAGACTTAGTGTGCTAGCAGGACTCGGCATCTAGAGGCTCGGACCTCAGTGAAAGAGTGCATAGATTTAGTGTACTAGCAGGACCTGGCTCCTCCAGCCTCGGACCTCAGTGAAAGAGTCCTTAGATTTAGATGTGATAGCAGGACCCGGCTCCTCCAGGCCCGGACCTCAGTGGAACAGTTCTTAGATCTAGTGTGCTAGAAGGACTCAGCTCCTCCAGGCTCGGACCTCAGTGAAATAGTTCTTAGATTTAGTGTGCTAGCAGGACTCAGCTTCTCAAGGCTCTGACCTCAGTGGAAGAGTCCTTAGATTTAGTGTGCTGGCAGGACTCGGCTCCTCCAGGCTCGACCTCAGTGAAAGAGTCCTTAGATTTAGTTGTGCTAGCAGGACCCGGCTCCTCGAGGCTCGGACCTCAGTGGAAGAGTCCTTAGATTTAGTGTGCTAGCAGGACTCTGCTCCTCCAGGCTTGGACCTCAGTGAAAGAGTCCATAGATTTTGTGTGCTAGCAGGACTCGGATCCTCCAGGCTCAGACTCCAGTGAAAGGGTCCTAAGATTTAGTGTGCTAGCAGGACTCGGCTTCTACAAGCTCGGACCTCAGTGAAAGAGTCCATAGATTTAGTGTTCTAGCAGGACTCGGATCCTCCAGGCTCAGACTCCAGTGAAAGGGTCCTAAGATTTAGTGTGCTAGCAGGACTCGGCTCCTCCAGGCTCGGACCTCAGTGAAAGAGAACTTGGATTGAATGTGCTAGCAGGACCCGGCTCCTCCAGGCTCGGATCTCAGTGGAAGAGTCCTTAGATTTAGTGTGCTAGCAGGACTCGGCTCCACCAGGCTCGGACCTCAGTGAAAGAGTCGTTAGATTTAGTTGTGCTAGCAGAACCTGGCTCCTCCAGGCTTGGACCTCAGTGGAAGAGTCCTTAGATTTAGTGTGCTAGCAGGGCTGAGCTCCTCCAGGCTCAGACCTCAGTAAAAGAGTCCATAGATTTAGTGTGCTAGTAGGACTTCGCTCCTCCAGGCTCGGACCTCATTGAAAGAGTCCATAGATTTAGTGTGCTAGTAGGACTTCGCTCCTCCAGGCTCGGACCTCAGTGAAAGAGTCCTTAGATTTAGTGTGCTAGCAGGACTCAGCTTCTAGAGGCTCGGACCTCAGTGAAAGAGTCCTTAGATTTAGTGTGCTAGCAGGACTCGGCTACTCCAGTCTCGGATCTCAGTTAAAGTGTCCTTAGATTTAGTGTGCTAGCAGGACTCGGCTCCTCCAGGCTCGGACCTCAGTGAAAGAGTCCTTGGATTGAATGTGCTAGCAGGACCCGGCTCCTCCAGGCTCGGACCTCAGTGGAAGAGTCCTTAGATTTAGTGTGCTAGCAGGACTCGGCTCCACCAGGCTCGGAACTCAGTGAAAGAGTCGTTAGATTTAGTTGTGCTAGCAGAACCCGGCTTCTCCAGGCTTGGACCTCAGTGGAAGAGTCCTTAGATTTAGTGTGCTAGCAGGGCTGAGCTCCTCCAGGCTCAGACCTCAGTAAAAGAGTCCTTAGATATTGTTGTGCTAGCAGGACCCGGCTCCTCCAGGCTCCGACCTCAGTGAAAGAGTCCATAGATTTAGTGTGCTAGTAGGACTTCGCTCCTCCAGGCTTGGACCTCAGTGAAAGAGTCCTTAGATTTAGTGTGCTAGCAGGACTCAGCTTTTAGAGACTCGGACCTCAGTGAAAGAGTGCTTCGATTTAGTGTGCTAGCAAGACCCGGCTCCTCCAGGCTCGGACCTCAGTGAAAGAGTCCTTAGATTTAGTTGTGCTAGCAGGACCCGGCTCCTCTATGCTCGGACCTCAGTGGAACAGTCCTTAGATCTAGTGTGCTAGAAGGAGTCGGCTGCTTCAGGCTCGGACCTCAGTGAAATAGTCCTTAGATTTAGTGTGCTAGCAGGACTCGGCTTCTCCAGGCTCGGACCTCAGTGGAAGAGTCCTTAGATTTAGTGTGCTAGCAGGACTCGGCTTCTAGAGGCTTGGACCTCAGGGAAAGAGTGCTTAGATTTAGTGTGCTAGCAGGACTTGGCTCCTCCAGGCTCGGACCTCAGTGAAAGCGTCCTTAGATTTAATTGTGCTAGCAGGACCCGGCTCCTCTAGGCTCGGACCTCAGTGGAACAGTCCTGAGATTTAGTGTGCTAGAAGGACTCAGCTCCTCCAGGCTCGGACCTCAGTGAAATAGTCCTTAGATTTAGTGTGCTAGCAGGACCTGACTCCTCCAGATTTGGACCTCAGTGAAAGAGTCCATAGATTTAGTGTGCTAGCAGGACTCGGCTCCTCCAGGCTCGGACCTGAGTGAAAGAATCCTTAGATTTAGTGTGCTAGCAGGACTCGGCTTCTACAGGCTCAGACCTCAGTGGAAGAGTCCTTAGATTTAGTGTGCTAGCAGGACTCGGCTCCTCCAGGCTCAGACCTCAGTGAAAGAGTCCTTAGATTTAATTGTGCTAGCAGGACCCGGCTCCTCCAGGCTCGGACCTCAGTGATACAGTCCTTAGATCTAGTGTGCTAGAAGGACTCAGCTCCTCCAGGCTCGGACCTCAGTGAAATTGTCCTTAGATTTAGTGTGCTGGCAGGACTCGGCTTCTACAGGCTCGGACCTCAGTGGAAGAGTCCTTAGATTTAGTGTGCTAGCAGGACCCGACTCCTCCAGATTTGGACCTCAGTGAAAGAGTCCATAGATTTAGTGAGCTAGCAGGACTCAGCTCCTCCAGGCTCGGAGCTCAGTGAAAGAATCCTTAGATTTAGTGTGCTAGCAGGACTCGGCTTCTACAGGCTCGGACCTCAGTGTAAGGGTCCTTAGATTTAGTGTGCTAGCAGGACTCGGCTCCTCCAGGCTCGGACCTCACTGAAAGAGTCCATCGATTTAGTGTGCTAGCAGGACCCGGCTCCTACATGCGCGGACCTCAGTGAAAGAGTCCTTAGATCTAGTGTGCTAGCAGCACTCGGCTGCTCCAGGCTCAGACCTCAGTGGAAGAGTGCTTAGATTTAGTATGCTAGCAGGACTCGGCTTCTACAGGCTCAGACCTCAGTGGAAAAGTCCTTAGAGTTAGTGTGCCAGCAGGACTCGGCTCCTGCAGGCTCGGACCTCAGTGAAAGAGTCCTTAGATTTAGTGTGCTAGCAGGACCCGGCTACTCCAGGCTCGGACCTCAGTGAAAGAGTCCATCGATTTAGTGTGCTAGCAGGACTCTGCTTCTCCAGGCTTGGACCTCAGTGAAAGAGTCCTTAGATTTAGTTGTGCTAGCAGGACCTGTCTCCTCCAGGCTCGGACCTCAGTAGAAGAGTCCTAAGATTTAGTGTGCTGGCAAGGCTCGGCTCCTCCAGGCTCGGACCTCAGTGAAATAGTCCTTAGATTTAGTGTGCTAGCAGGACTCGGCTTCCACAGGCTCGGACCTCAGTGGAAGAGTCCTTAGATTTAGTGTGCTAGCAGGACTCCGCTCCTCTAGTCTCGGACCTCAGTGAAAGAGTCCTTAGATCTAGTGTGCTAGAAGGACTCGGCTGCTCCAGGCTCGGACCTCAGTGAAATTGTTCTTAGATTTAGTGTGCTGGCAGGACTCGGCTTCTACAGGCTCGGACCTCAGTGGAAGAGTCCTTAGATTTAGTGTGCTAGCAGGACCCGACTCCTCCAGATTTGGACCTCAGTGAAAGAGTCCATAGATTTAGTGTGCTAGCAGGACTCGGCTCCTCCAGTCTCGGAACTCAGTGAAAGAATCCTTAGATTTAGTGTGCTAGCAGGACTCGGCTTCTACAGGCTCGGACCTCAGTGGAAGGGTCCTTAGATTTAGTGTGCTAGCAGGACTCGGCTCCTCCAGGCTCGGACCTCAGTGACAGAGTCCTTAGATTAAGTTGTGCTAGCAGGACCCGGCGCCTCTAGGCTCGGACCCCAGTGGAACAGTCCTTAGATCTAGTGTGTTAGAAGGACTCGGCTGCTCCAGGCTCGGACCTCAGTGAAATAGTCCTTAGATTTAGAGTGCTAGCAGGACTCGGCTGCTCCAGGCTTGGACCTCAGTGGAAGAGTCCTTAGATTTAGTTTGCTAGCAGGACTCGGCTTCTCCAGGCTCGGACCTCAGTGAAAGAGTCCTTAGATTTTGTTGTGCTAGCAGGACCTGGCTGCTCTAGGCTCAGACCTCAGAGAAAAAGTCCTTAGATTTAGTGTGCTAGCAGGACTTGGCTGCTCCAGGCTCGGACCTCAGTGAAAGAGTCCTAGGATTTAGCTGTGCTAGCAGGACCTGGCTGCTCTAGGCTCGGACCTCAGTGAAAGAGTCAATCGATTTAGTGGGCTAGCAGGACTCGGCTCCTCCAGGCTCGGACCTCAGTGAAAGAGTCCTTAGATTTAGTTTTGCTAGCAGGACCCGGCTCCTATATGCTTGGACCTCAGTGGAACAGTCCTTAGATCTAGTGTGCTAGAAGGACTCGGCTGCTCCAGGCTCGGACCTCAGAGAAATAGTCCTTAGATTTAGTGTGCTAGCAGGACTCGGCTTCTCCAGGCTCAGACCTCAGTGGAAGAGTACTTAGATTTAGTGTGCTAGCAGGACTCGGCTCCTCCAGGCCCGGACTTCAGTGGAAGAGCACTTAGATTTAGTGTGCTAGCAGGACTCGGCATCTAGAGGCTCGGACCTCCATGAGAGAGTGCTTAGATTTAGTGTGCTAGCAGGACCTGGCTCCTCCAGGCTTGGACCTCAGTGAAAGAGTCCTTAGATATAGTTGTGCTAGCAGGACCCGCCTCCTCCAGGCCCGGACCTCAGTGGAAGAGTACTTAGATTAAGTGTGCTAGCAGGACTCGGCATCTAGAGGCTCGGACCTCAGTGAAAGAGTGCTTAGATTTAGTGTGCTAGCAGGACCTGGCTCCTCCAGCCTCGGACCTCAGTGAAAGAGTCCTTAGATTTAGTGTGCTAGCAGGACTCGGCTCCTCCAGGCTCGGACCTCAGTGAAAGAGTCCTTAGATTTAGATGTGATAGCAGGACCCGGCTCCTCCAGGCCCGGACCTCAGTGGAACAGTTCTTAGATCTAGTGTGCTAGAAGGACTCAGCTCCTCCAGGCTCGGACCTCAGTGAAATAGTTCTTAGATTTAGTGTGCTAGCAGGACTCAGCTTCTCAAGGCTCTGACCTCAGTGGAAGAGTCCTTAGATTTAGTGTGCTGGCAGGACTCGGCTCCTCCAGGTTCGACCTCAGTGAAAGAGTCCTTAGATTTAGTTGTGCCAGCAGGACCCGGCTCCTCGAGGCTCGGACCTCAGTGGAAGAGTCCTTAGATTTAGTGTGCTAGCAGGACTCTGCTCCTCCAGGCTTGGACTTCAGTGAAAGAGTCCATAGATTTTGTGTGCTAGCAGGACTCGGCTCCTCCAGGCTCAGACTCCAGTGAAAGGGTCCTAAGATTTAGTGTGCTAGCAGGACTCGGCTTCTACAAGCTCGGACCTCAGTGAAAGAGTCCATAGATTTAGTGTTCTAGCAGGACTCGGCTCCTCCAGGCTCGGACCTCAGTGAAAGAGTCCTTAGATTTTGTGTGCTAGCAGGTCTCGGCTCCTCCAGGCTTGGACCTCAGTGAAAGAGTCCTTAGATTTAGTTGTGCTAGCAGGACCCGTCTCCTCCAGGCTCGGACCTCAGTGGATGAGTCCTTAGAGTTAGTGTGCTAGCAGGGCTCGGCTCCTCCAGGCTCGGACTTCAGTAAAAGAGTCCTTAGATTTTGTTGTGCTAGCAGGACCCGGCTCCTCCAGGCTCGGACCTCAGTGAAAGAGTCTTTTGAATTAGTGTGCTAGCAGGACTCGGCTCCTCCAGGCTCGGACCTCAGTGAAAGAGTCCTTAGATTTAGTGTGCTAGCAGGACTCGGCTCCTCCAGGTTCAGACCTCAGTGAATGAGTGCTTGGATATAGTGTGCTAGCAGGACTCAGCTTCTACAGGCTCGGACCTCAGTGGAAGAGTCCTTAGATTTCGTTGTGCTAGCAGGACCCGGCTCCTCTAGGCTCGGACCTCAGTGGAACAGTCCTTAGATCTAGTGTGCTAGAAGGACTCGGCTGCTCCAGGCTCGGACCTCAGTGAAATAGTCCTTAGATTTAGTGTGCTAGCAGGACTCGGATTCTCCAGGCTCGGACCTCAGTGGAAGAGTCCTTAGATTTAGTGTGCTAGCAGGACTCAGCTTCTAGAGGCTCGGACGTCAGGGAAAGAGTGCTTAGATTTAGTTGTGCTAGCAGGACCCGGCTCCTCTAGGCTCGGACCTCAGTGGAACAGTCCTTAGAACTAGTGTGCTAGAAGGACTCGGCTGCTCCAGGTTCGGACCTCAGTGAAATAGTCCTTAGATTTAGTGTGCTAGCAGGACTCGGCTTCTCCAGGCTCGGACCTCAGTGGAAGAGTCCTTAGATTTAGTGTGCTAGCAGGACTCGGCATCTAGGGGCTCGGACCTCCATGAGAGAGTGCTTTGATTTAGTGTGCTAGCAGGACATGGCTCCTCCAGGCTTGGACCTCAGTGAAAGAGTCCTTAGATATAGTTGTGCTAGCAGGACCCGGCTCCTCCAGGCCCGGACCTCAGTGGAATAGTACTTAGATTTAGTGTGCTAGCAGGACTCGGCATCTAGAGGCTCGGACCTCAGTGAAAGAGTGCTTAGATTTAGTGTGCTAGCAGGACCTGGCTCCTCCAGCCTCGGACCTCAGTGAAAGAGTCCTTAGATTTAGTGTGCTAGCAGGACTCGGCTCCTCCAGTCTCGGACCTCAGTGAAAGAGTCCTTAGATTTAGATGTGATAGCAGGACCCGGCTCCTCCAGGCCCGGACCTCAGTGGAACAGTTCTTAGATCTAGTGTGCTAGAAGGACTCAGCTCCTCCAGGCTCGGACCTCAGTGAAATAGTTCTTAGATTTAGTGTGCTAGCAGGACTCAGCTTCTCAAGGCTCTGACCTCAGTGGAAGAGTCCTTAGATTTAGTGTGCTGGCAGGACTCGGCTCCTCAAGGCTCGACCTCAGTGAAAGAGTCCTTAGATGTAGTTGTGCTAGCAGGACCCGTCTGCTCGAGGCTCGGACCTCAGTGGAAGAGTCCTTAGATTTAGTGTGCTAGCAGGACTCTGCTCCTCCAGGCTTGGACTTCAATGAAAGAGTCCATAGATTTTGTGTGCTAGCAGGACTCGGCTCCTCCAGGCTCAGACCTGAGTGAAAGAATCCTTAGATTTAGTGTGCTAGCAGGACTCGGCTTCTACAGGCTCAGACCTCAGTGGAAGAGTCCTTAGATTTAGTGTGCTAGCAGGACTCGGATCCTCCAGGCTCAGACCTCAGTGAAAGAGTCCTTAGATTTAATTGTGCTAGCAGGACCCGGCTCCTCCAGGCTCGGACCTTAGTGATACAGTCCTTAGATCTAGTGTGCTAGAAGGACTCAGCTCCTCCAGGCTCGGACCTCAGTGAAATTGTCCTTAGATTTAGTGTGCTGGCAGGACTCGGCTTCTACAGGCTCGGACCTCAGTGGAAGAGCCCTTAGATTTAGTGTGCTAGCAGGACCTGACTCCTCCAGATTTGGACCTCAGTGAAAGAGTCCATAGATTTAGTGTGCTAGCAGGACTCGGCTCCTCCAGGCTCGGACCTCAGTGAAAGAATCCTTAGATTTAGTGTGCTAGCAGGACTCGGCTTCTACAGGCTCGGACCTCAGTGGAAGGGTCCTTAGATTTAGTGTGCTAGCAGGACTCGGCTCCTCCAGGCTCGGACCTCAGTGACAGAGTCCTTAGATTTAGTTGTGCTAGCAGGACCCGGCGCCTCTAGGCTCGGACCCCAGTGGAACAGTCCTTAGATCTAGTGTGTTAGAAGAACTCGGCTGCTCCAGGCTCAGACCTCAGTGAAATAGTCCTTAGATTTAGAGTGCTAGCAGGACTCGGCTGCTCCAGGCTTGGACCTCAGTGGAAGAGTCCTTAGATTTAGTTTGCTAGCAGGACTCAGCTTCTCCAGGCTCGGACCTCAGTGAAAGAGTCCTTAGATTTTGTTGTGCTAGCAGGACCTGGCTGCTCTAGGCTCAGACCTTAGAGAAAAAGTTCTTAGATTTAGTGTGCTAACAGGACTTGGCTGCTCCAGGCTCGGACCTCAGTGAAAGAGTCCTAGGATTTAGTTGTGCTAGCAGGAAATGGCTGCTCTAGGCTCGGACCTCAGTGAAAGAGTCAATTGATTTAGTGGGCTAGCAGGACCCGTCTCCTCCAGGCTCGGACCTCAGTGGATGAGTCCTTAGAGTTAGTGTGCTAGCAGGGCTCGGCTCCTCCAGGCTCGGACTTCAGTAAAAGAGTCCTTAGATTTTGTTGTGCTAGCAGGACCCGGCTCCTCCAGGCTCGGACCTCAGTGAAAGAGTCTTTTGAATTAGTGTGCTAGCAGGACTCGGCTCCTCCAGGCTCGGACCTCAGTGAAAGAGTCCTTAGATTTAGTGTGCTAGCAGGACTCGGCTCCTCCAGGTTCAGACCTCAGTGAATGAGTGCTTGGATATAGTGTGCTAGCAGGACTCAGCTTCTACAGGCTCGGACCTCAGTGGAAGAGTCCTTAGATTTAGTGTGCTAGCAGGACTCGGCTCCTCCAGGCTCAGACCTCAGTGAAAGGGTCCTTAGATTTAATTGTGCTAGCAGGACGCGGCTCCTCTAGGCTCGGACCTCAGTGGAACAGTCCTTAGATCTAGTGTGCTAGAAGAACTCAGCTCCTCCAGGCTCGGACCTCAGTGAATTAGTCCTTAGATTTAGTGTGCTAGCAGGACCCGGCTCCTCTAGGCTCGGACCTCAGTGAAATAGTCCTTAGATTTAGTGTGCTAGCAGGACCCGGCTCCTCTAGGCTCGGACCTCAGTGGAACAGTCCTTAGATCTACTGTGCTAGAAGGACTCTGCTGCTCCTGGCTCGGACCTCAGTGAAAGAGTCCTTAGATTTAGTTGTGCTAGCAGGACCTGGCTCCTCTAGGCTCGGACCTCAGTGAAAGAGTCCTTAGATTTAGTGTGCTAGCAGGGCTCGGCTGCTCCAGGCTCGGACCTCAGTGAAAGAGTCCTTAGATTTAGTGTGCTAGCAGGACTCGGCTCCTCCAGTCTCGGACCTCAGTTAAAGTGTCCTTAGATTTAGTGTGCTAGCAGGACTCGACTCCTCCAGGCTCGGACCTCAGTGAAAGAGTCCTTGGATTGAATGTGCTAGCAGGACCCGGCTCCTCTAGGCTCGGACCTCAGTGGAAGAGTCCTTAGATTTAGTGTGCTAGCAGGACTCTGCTCCACCAGGCTCGGACCTCAGTGAAAGAGTCGTTAGATTTAGTTGTGCTAGCAGAACCTGGCTCCTCCAGGCTTGGACCTCAGTGGAATAGTCCTTAGATTTAGTGTGCTAGCAGGGCTGAGCTCCTCCAGGCTCAGACCTCAGTAAAAGAGTCCATAGATTTAGTGTGCTAGTAGGACTTCGCTCCTCCAGGCTCGGACCTCAGTGAAAGAGTCCATAGATTTAGTGTGCTAGTAGGACTTCGCTCCTCCAGGCTCGGACCTCAGTGAAAGAGTGCTTAGATTTAGTGTGCTAGCAAGACCCGGCTCCTCCAGGCTCGGACCTCAGTGAAAGAGTCCTTAGATTTAGTTGTGCTAGCAGGACCCGGCTCCTCTAGGCTCGGACCTCAGTGGAACAGTCCTTAGATCTAGTGTGCTAGAAGGACTCGGCTGCTCCAGGCTCGGACCTCAGTGAAATAGTCCTTAGATTTAGTGTGCTAGCAGGACTCGGCTTCTCCAGGCTCGGACCTCAGTGGAAGAGTCCTTAGATTTAGTGTGCTAGCAGGACTCAGCTTCTAGAGGCTCGGACGTCAGGGAAAGAGTGCTTAGATTTAGTTGTGCTAGCAGGACCCGGCTCCTCTAGGCTCGGACCTCAGTGGAACAGTCCTTAGATCTAGTGTGCTAGAAGGACTCGGCTGCTCCAGGCTCGGACCTCAGTGAAATAGTCCTTAGATTTAGTGTGCTAGCAGGACTCGGCTTCTCCAGGCTCGGACCTCAGTGGAAGAGTCCTTAGATTTAGTGTGCTAGCAGGACTCGGCATCTAGGGGCTCGGACCTCCATGAGAGAGTGCTTTGATTTAGTGTGCTAGCAGGACATGGCTCCTCCAGGCTTGGACCTCAGTGAAAGAGTCCTTAGATATAGTTGTGCTAGCAGGACCCGGCTCCTCCAGGCCCGGACCTCAGTGGAAGAGTACTTAGATTTAGTGTGCTAGCAGGACTCGGCATCTAGAGGCTCGGACCTCAGTGAAAGAGTGCTTAGATTTAGTGTGCTAGCAGGACCTGGCTCCTCCAGCCTCGGACCTCAGTGAAAGAGTCCTTAGATTTAGTGTGCAAGCAGGACTCGGCTCCTCCAGTCTCGGACCTCAGTGAAAGAGTCCTTAGATTTAGATGTGATAGCAGGACCCGGCTCCTCCAGGCCCGGACCTCAGTGGAACAGTTCTTAGATCTAGTGTGCTAGAAGGACTCAGCTCCTCCAGGCTCGGACCTCAGTGAAATAGTTCTTAGATTTAGTGTGCTAGCAGGACTCAGCTTCTCAAGGCTCTGACCTCAGTGGAAGAGTCCTTAGATTTAGTGTGCTGGCAGGACCCGGCTCCTCCAGGCTCGACCTCAGTGAAAGAGTCCTTAGATTTAGTTGTGCTAGCAGGACCCGGCTCCTCGAGGCTCGGACCTCAGTGGAAGAGTCCTTAGATTTAGTGTGCTAGCAGGACTCTGCTCCTCCAGGCTTGGACTTCAATGAAAGAGTCCATAGATTTTGTGTGCTAGCAGGACTCGGCTCCTCCAGGCTCAGACTCCATTGAAAGGGTCCTAAGATTTAGTGTGCTAGCAGGACTCGGCTTCTACAAGCTCGGACCTCAGTGAAAGAGTCCATAGATTTAGTGTTCTAGCAGGACTCGGCTCCTCCAGGCTCGGACCTCAGTGAAAGAGTCCTTAGATTTTGTGTGCTAGCAGGTCTCGGCTCCTCCAGGCTTGGACCTCAGTGAAAGAGTCCTTAGATTTAGTTGTGCTAGCAGGACCCGTCTCCTCCAGGCTCGGACCTCAGTGGATGAGTCCTTAGAGTTTGTGTGCTAGCAGGGCTCGGCTCCTCCAGGCTCGGACCTCAGTAAAAGAGTCCTTAGATTTTGTTGTGCTAGCAGGACCCGGCTCCTCCAGGCTCGGACCTCAGTGAAAGAGTCTTTTGAATTAGTGTGCTAGCAGGACTCGGCTCCTCCAGGCTCGGACCTCAGTGAAAGAGTCCTTAGATTTAGTGTGCTAGCAGGACTCGGCTCCTCCAGGTTCAGACCTCAGTGAATGAGTGCTTGGATATAGTGTGCTAGCAGGACTCAGCTTCTACAGGCTCGGATCTCAGTGGAAGAGTCCTTAGATTTAGTGTGCTAGCAGGACTCGGCTCCTCCAGGCTCAGACCTCAGTGAAAGGGTCCTTGGATTTAATTGTGCTAGCAGGACGCGGCTCCTCTAGGCTCGGACCTCAGTGAATTAGTCCTTAGATTTAGTGTGCTAGCAGGACCCGGCTCCTCTAGGCTCGGACCTCAGTGGAACAGTCCTTAGATCTACTGTGCTAGAAGGACTCTGCTGCTCCTGGCTCGGACCTCAGCGAAAGAGTCCTTAGATTTAGTGTGCTAGCAGGGCTCGGCTGCTCCAGGCTCGGACCTCAGTGAAAGAGTCCTTAGATTTAGTGTGCTAGCAGGACTCGGCTACTCCAGTCTCGGATCTCAGTTCAAGTGTCCTTAGATTTAGTGTGCTAGCAGGACTCGGCTCCTCCAGGCTCGGACCTCAGTGAAAGAGTCCTTGGATTGAATGTGCTAGCAGGACCCGGCTCCTCCAGGCTCGGACCTCAGTGGAAGAGTCCTTAGATTTAGTGTGCTAGCAGGACTCGGCTCCACCAGGCTCGGACCTCAGTGAAAGAGTCGTTAGATTTAGTTGTGCTAGCAGAACCCGGCTTCTCCAGGCTTGGACCTCAGTGGAAGAGTCCTTAGATTTAGTGTGCTAGCAGGGCTGAGCTCCTCCAGGCTCAGACCTCAGTAAAAGAGTCCTTAGATATTGTTGTGCTAGCAGGACCCGGCTCCTCCAGGCTCCGACCTCAGTGAAAGAGTCCATAGATTTAGTGTGCTAGTAGGACTTCGCTCCTCCAGGCTCGGACCTCAGTGAAAGAGTCCTTAGATTTAGTGTGCTAGCAGGACTCAGCTTTTAGAGACTCAGACCTCAGTGAAGGAGTGCTTAGATTTAGTGTGCTAGCAAGACCCGGCTCCTCCAGGCTCGGACCTCAGTGAAAGAGTCCTTAGATTTAGTTGTGCTAGCAGGACCCGGCTCCTCTATGCTCGGACCTCAGTGGAACAGTCCTTAGATCTAGTGTGCTAGAAGGACTCAGCTGCTCCAGGCTCGGACCTCAGTGAAATAGTCCTTAGATTTAGTGTGCTAGCAGGACTCGGCTTCTAGAGGCTTGGACCTCAGGGAAAGAGTGCTTAGATTTTGTGTGCTAGCAGGACTTGGCTCCTCCAGGCTCGGACCTCAGTGAAAGCGTCCTTAGATTTATTTGTGCTAGCAGGACCCGGCTCCTCTAGGCTCGGACCTCAGTGGAACAGTCCTGAGATTCAGTGTGCTAGACGGACTCAGCTCCTCCAGGCTCGGACCTCAGTGAAATAGTCCTTAGATTTAGTGTGCTAGCAGGACCCGGCTCCTCTAGGCTCGGACCTCAGTGGAACAGTCCTTAGATCTACTGTGCTAGAAGGACTCTGCTGCTCCTGGCTCGGACCTCAGTGAAAGAGTCCTTAGATTTAGTTGTGCTAGCAGGACCTGGCTCCTCTAGGCTCGGACCTCAGTGAAAGAGTCCTTAGATTTAGTGTGCTAGCAGGGCTCGGCTGCTCCAGGCTCGGACCTTAGTGAAAGAGTCCTTAGATTTAGTGTGCTAGCAGGACTCGGCTTCTAGAGGCTTGGACCTCAGGGAAAGAGTGGTTAGATTTTGTGTGCTAGCAGGACTTGGCTCCTCCAGGCTCGGACCTCAGTGAAAGCGTCCTTAGATTTATTTGTGCTAGCAGGACCCGGCTCCTCTAGGCTCGGACCTCAGTGGAACAGTCCTGAGATTCAGTGTGCTAGAAGGACTCAGCTCCTCCAGGCTCGGACCTCAGTGAAATAGTCCTTAGATTTAGTGTGCTAGCAGGACCCGGCTCCTCTAGGCTCGAACCTCAGTGGAACAGTCCTTAGATCTACTGTGCTAGAAGGACTCTGCTGCTCCTGGCTCGGACCTCAGTGAAAGAGTCCTTAGATTTAGTTGTGCTAGCAGGACCTGGCTCCTCTAGGCTCGGACCTCAGTGAAAGAGTCCTTAGATTTAGTGTGCTAGCAGGGCTCGGCTGCTCCAGGCTCGGACCTCAGTGAAAGAGTCCTTAGATTTAGTGTGCTAGCAGGACTCGGCTCCTCCAGTCTCGGACCTCAGTTAAAGTGTCCTTAGATTTAGTGTGCTAGCAGGACTCGGCTCCTCCAGGCTCGGACCTCAGTGAAAGAGTCCTTGGATTGAATGTGATAGCAGGACCCGGCTCCTCTAGGCTCGGACCTCAGTGGAAGAGTCCTTAGATTTAGTGTGCTAGCAGGACTCGGCTCCACCAGGCTCGGACCACAGTGAAAGAGTCGTTAGATTTAGTTGTGCTAGCAGAACCTGGCTCCTCCAGGCTTGGACCTCAGTGGAAGAGTCCTTAGATTTAGTGTGCTAGCAGGGCTGAGCTCCTCCAGGGTCAGACCTCAGTAAAAGAGTCCATAGATTTAGTGTGCTAGTAGGACTTCGCTCCTCCAGGCTCGGACCTCAGTGAAAGAGTCCATAGATTTAGTGTGCTAGTAGGACTTCGCTCCTCCAGGCTCGGACCTCAGTGAAAGAGTGCTTAGATTTAGTGGGCTAGCAAGACCCGGCTCCTCCAGGCTCGGACCTCAGTGAAAGAGTCCTTAGATTTAGTTGTGCTAGCAGGACCCGGCTCCTCTAGGCTCGGACCTCAGTGGAACAGTCCTTAGATCTAGTGTGCTAGAAGGACTCGGCTGCTCCAGGCTCGGACTTCAGTGAAATAGTCCTTAGATTTAGTGTGCTAGCAGGACTCGGCTTCTCCAGGCTCGGACCTCAGTGGAAGAGTCCTTAGATTTAGTGTGCTAGCAGGACTCAGCTTCTAGAGGCTCGGACGTCAGGGAAAGAGTGCTTAGATTTAGTGTGTTAGCAGGACTTGGCTCCTCCAGGCTCGGACCTCAGTGAAAGAGTCCTTAGATTTAGTGTGCTAGCAGGACTCGGCTCCTCCAAGCTCGGACCTCAGTGAAAGAGTCCTTTGATTGAATGTGCTAGCAGGACCCGGCTCCTCCAAGCTCGGACCTCAGTGAAAGAGTCCTTAGATTTAGTGTCCTATCAGGACCCGGCTCCTACATGCTCAGACCTCAGTGAAAGAGTCCTTAGATCTAGTGTGCTAGCAGTACTCGGCTGCTCCAGGCTCAGACCTCAATGGAAGAGTGCTTAGATTTAGTATGCTAGCAGGACTCGGCTCCTCCAGGCTCGGACCTCAGTGAAAGAGTCCTTAGATTTAGTTGTGCTAGCAGGACCCGGCTCCTCTAGGCTCGGACCTCAGTGGAACAGTCCTTAGATCTAGTGTGCTAGAAGGACTCGGCTGCTCCAGGCTCGGACCTCAGTGAAATAGTCCTTAGATTTAGAGTGCTAGCAGGACTCGGCTGCTCCAGGCTTGGACCTCAGTGGAAGAGTCCTTAGATTTAGTTTGCTAGCAGGACTCGGCTTCTCCAGGCTCGGACCTCAGTGAAAGAGTCCTTAGATTTTGTTGTGCTAGCAGGACCTGGCTGCTCTAGGCTCAGACCTTAGAGAAAAAGTCCTTAGATTTAGTGTGCTAACAGGACTTGGCTGCTCCAGGCTCGGACCTCAGTGAAAGAGTCCTAGGATTTAGTTGTGCTAGCAGGAAATGGCTGCTCTAGGCTCGGACCTCAGTGAAAGAGTCAATTGATTTAGTGGGCTAGCAGGACCCGTCTCCTCCAGGCTCGGACTTCAGTGGATGAGTCCTTAGAGTTAGTGTGCTAGCAGGGCTCGGCTCCTCCAGGCTCGGACTTCAGTAAAAGAGTCCTTAGATTTTGTTGTGCTAGCAGGACCCGGCTCCTCCAGGCTCGGACCTCAGTGAAAGAGTCTTTTGAATTAGTGTGCTAGCAGGACTCGGCTCCTCCAGGCTCGGACCTCAGTGAAAGAGTCCTTAGATTTAGTGTGCTAGCAGGACTCGGCTCCTCCAGGTTCAGACCTCAGTGAATGAGTGCTTGGATATAGTGTGCTAGCAGGACTCAGCTTCTACAGGCTCGGACCTCAGTGGAAGAGTCCTTAGATTTAGTGTGCTAGCAGGACTCGGCTCCTCCAGGCTCAGACCTCAGTGAAAGGGTCCTTAGATTTAATTGTGCTAGCAGGACGCGGCTCCTCTAGGCTCGGACCTCAGTGGAACAGTCCTTAGATCTAGTGTGCTAGATGAACTCAGCTCCTCCAGGCTCGGACCTCAGTGAATTAGTCCTTAGATTTAGTGTGCTAGCAGGACCCGGCTCCTCTAGGCTCGGACCTCAGTGAAATAGTCCTTAGATTTAGTGTGCTAGCAGGACCCGGCTCCTCTAGGCTCGGACCTCAGTGGAACAGTCCTTAGATCTACTGTGCTAGAAGGACTCTGCTGCTCCTGGCTCGGACCTCAGTGAAAGAGTCCTTAGATTTAGTTGTGCTAGCAGGACCTGGCTCCTCTAGGCTCGGACCTCAGTGAAAGAGTCCTTAGATTTAGTGTGCTAGCAGGGCTCGGCTGCTCCAGGCTCGGACCTCAGTGAAAGAGTCCTTAGATTTAGTGTGCTAGCAGGACTCGGCTCCTCCAGTCTCGGACCTCAGTTAAAGTGTCCTTAGATTTAGTGTGCTAGCAGGACTCGGCTCCTCCAGGCTCGGACCTCAGTGAAAGAGTCCTTGGATTGAATGTGCTAGCAGGACCCGGCTCCTCTAGGCTCGGACCTCAGTGGAAGAGTCCTTAGATTTAGTGTGCTAGCAGGACTCTGCTCCACCAGGCTCGGACCTCAGTGAAAGAGTCGTTAGATTTAGTTGTGCTAGCAGAACCTGGCTCCTCCAGGCTTGGACCTCAGTGGAAGAGTCCTTAGATTTAGTGTGCTAGCAGGGCTGAGCTCCTCCAGGCTCAGACCTCAGTAAAAGAGTCCATAGATTTAGTGTGCTAGTAGGACTTCGCTCCTCCAGGCTCGGACCTCAGTGAAAGAGTCCATAGATTTAGTGTGCTAGTAGGACTTCGCTCCTCCAGGCTCGGACCTCAGTGAAAGAGTGCTTAGATTTAGTGTGCTAGCAAGACCCGGCTCCTCCAGGCTCGGACCTCAGTGAAAGAGTCCTTAGATTTAGTTGTGCTAGCAGGACTCGGCTTCTCCAGGCTCGGACCTCAGTGGAAGAGTCCTTAGATTTAGTGTGCTAGCAGGACTCAGCTTCTAGAGGCTCGGACGTCAGGGAAAGAGTGCTTAGATTTAGTTGTGCTAGCAGGACCCGGCTCCTCTAGGCTCGGACCTCAGTGGAACAGTCCTTAGATCTATTGTGCTAGAAGGACTCGGCTGCTCCAGGCTCGGACCTCAGTGAAATAGTCCTTAGATTTAGTGTGCTAGCAGGACTCGGCTTCTCCAGGCTCGGACCTCAGTGGAAGAGTCCTTAGATTTAGTGTGCTAGCAGGACTCGGCATCTAGGGGCTCGGACCTCCATGAGAGAGTGCTTTGATTTAGTGTGCTAGCAGGACATGGCTCCTTGTTAGAAATGAGGGGGCTCTGGTTGACGCAGGTGTGAACCCACAACAAGCAGGGACCCTTTACTTCTTGTCAGGGCGAAGGATGACTCCCCAGAATAACCTCTGCTCACCCTCTAGGTGCGTGGCGCGAGCAGTCTAGGCTAAGTCTCAGGCGTACACGGTTAAGCAAATGCAATTACACATACAGTAAACCCCTTGCATGCACCACAAATGGACACCAATCCGGTAGTATATAAAAATAAGCTTTTATGTAGTTTCAGCAGAGGTAAATACAAGGCCCAGTAACGTTGATCTGATGGGGCCACAATTCTTAGGAATACGGTCAAGTTCTCTTTGTGCGGAAAGTTCTTTAGGCGGGCACAAGGTGACTGTAGGCCTCAGCACACTCCAGGCTGAGGCGGCGACTTGGAAGCCCACAGCAGATGACAGGGAAATCAGAACGGTGCGGACCCTGGATCCGATGCGAGCTCGTGGTCGAGGGTGTAAGCACAGTACCTTGTTTCTTGACGCGAAGGTGGGTGCGGGATGTCAGCGACTCTTCCTCAGAAGAGCGAGGCGGCGTCCGGGGCTCCCACACTTCACGATGGGTGTCTGATCTTCAGGCTCACGACAGGAGCGGGTGTTGCAGGTGGCGGGTGAACAAAGCGGGGCAGCCGGGCACGCAGATACGTCCGGGCCGTCCGAGGCTTGGAGATGCTCACAAACGCCGATTCCGGCGGGAGGGTGAAGGTGCGCAGCGAGCCTCCAGCGAGCGAGGTGACAGGGGCAGCCCAGCACAGCGTAGGGGGAGCGGCTCCGATCGAGCGAGGCTCTTCCCAAGGCGGGGGCGGCTAAGCAGTCCGGGTCACGGCTCAGGGAGGGACTGCGGCACGAGGGTCACAGCTCCGGCGAGGGAAAGGGCACCACGGTCTAGCAGCAGGCGAGTGAAGATCAGGTAGAGCCCAATGGTCCTGGGGCTCCGTTCAGGGGGCAAGCTCAGTTCCAAGCCCTTGGAGATCGTTTTGGAAAAGCACAAGTCTTGAAAGTAAGAATAAAGCAAAGTCTTCAGCAACAGTTTCTCTTCTCCCCTTTGGCAGCGAGGTCACCACTGCAGGCCAATCCCCCAGGATAGGGACAGTCTTCCTCCTACAGCTTTCCCGGTGCCTCCTCCTCAGGCAGAGATTCTTCTTGGTCAAAAGCGGATCTGGTTTCTTAGGAGCAGGGCTCCTCCATTTATACCACAAATCTTTTGTTCTCCCAGGCCAGGGGGGCCCTTGCCTAGTTCAGTCCGGTTTCTGAGCACTTTGTTTACGTGATGCAGGCTTCTTCTTTCAGAGTGCAGGGCAGAGTCATCAGACGCTCCACAGGGGGTGGAGCCGGCATCGAGGTAGCGGAGCACTGTCCTATTCAGAGCCTAGGAGCACTCCTCCCACCCATCTACCTGTCGATCGTCCTATTCATACCAGGCTACCTAGCCCTGCCCATCTGGGTTCCCCCAGCCCTGTCACTCACACCAGCCAGACATCAGATACACATCACGCAGAGGCGGCTGAGATGGTTAGGCAAGCAAAGGCCAACTTTCTAAAAAGTGACATTTGCAAACCCGGAATATTAAAATAAACCTTGCGAAAAGATGTACCTTATCATTCCGAGTTCAGGCATACTAAACTCGATCTCCTACCATGTTCCCTGGGTCGGTTAGGATCATAGGGTATAATAATCCAGGCCGCCCATACTGGCCTATGAGAACAGGGTAGCCTTACAGTAGTGAACAACAAAATGGCGGTCATTCACTACCCGGACATGCCACGCATCTAGGCTTGTCCTACCTCAGGCTCACAATGCACCCTGCCCGTGGGCCTACCAGAGGGGTGACTAACATGCAGCTAAGGGAAGGTTTCGGGGACCGGCAAGTGTGGGCACTTGTCGGTCGGCGCGTCAGTACCAGACTGCACGCAGGCTCTGCGACGGCAGACCTTAGACGTATTTTACCGGCCGCTTCCGTGGGTGGCACAACCCGTGCTGCAAGCCCACCAGCGGCGTTTGCCTTTACATGCCCTGGCGCTCCTGGCGCACTTTACTGGGGTCTGATAGTAAATCAAACAATCCAATCATGGAATCCAACCAACACATACAATTTATAAAGGGAGCACTCGCACCGTGACACTGGTTGGCAGTGGCACAGCGCGCTGAGCGGCCAACACCATAAAATCACATGAGGCACAGCGACAAAAAGAGGAAGGGAGACTCACGCCAAGGTGCCAGGTCTAACACGTGTCACCTCCAGCTGAAAGGTGGGGAGAACTACCCTACCCCAGGGAGTTCCTCACCACTAAGGCGGAAAAATCTGGACAGACCGTCAGCATTGGCGTGATCTGTACCAGGGCGATGTTCCACCGTGAAATCCATCCCCTGTAGGGAAATGGACCACCTCAACAGCTTTGGATTCTCACCCCTCATATGCATCAACCATCTGAGGGGCCTGTGGTCCGTCTGAACCCGGAAGTGAGACCCAAACAAGTAGGGTCTTAGCTTCTTCAGCGCCCAGACCACAGCAAATGCCTCACGCTCAATAGCACTCCATCTCTGTTCCCGTGGAAGTAACCTCCTGCTAATAAAGGCTACGGGTTGATCTAGGCCCTCCTCATTAATCTGTGAAAGAACAGCCCCCACACCATGCTCTGAAGCGTCTGTCTGAACGATAAACTCTTTGGAGAAGTTGGGAGCCAAGAGCACTGGCGCCGTGCACATAGCAGTTTTCAAGGCCTCAAAAGCTCTCTGACAGGTGTCAGTCCAGATCACCTTCCTGGGCTGCTTCTTCGAAGTCAGCGCTGTCAAGGGGGCAACCAGGTTGCCATACCCCTTGACAAACCTCCTGTAGTACCCGGTGAGACCTAGGAAGGCTCTCACCTCCGTCTGGGTTTTGGGCGCCTCCCAATTCAGGATGGTTTCTATCTTGGGCTGAAGGGGTGCCACCTGGCCACTCCCAACTTGGTGTCCCAAGTACACCACGGAACCCTGCCCGATCTGGCACTTACTCGCCTTGATCGTGAGGCCTGCCTTCCGCAGCGCCATCAACACTTCCCAGAGGTGTCGCAAGTGTTCCTCCCACGTGGAGCTGAACACGGCGATGTCATCCAGGTAGGCTGCACTGAACGAATCCAGCCCAGCCAACACCTGGTTGACCAATCTCTGGAAGGTGGCAGGGGCATTCTTCATCCCAAATGGCATAACCCGGAACTGGTAGTGCCCATCTGGGGTGGAAAATGCTGACCTCTCTTTGGCCCCCTCGGTCAAGGCGATCTGCCAATACCCAGACGTTAGATCAAACGTGCTGAGGTAGTTGGCAGCCCCTAGCCGATCGATGAGCTCATCAGCTCTGGGGATGGGGTGTGCGTCAGTCCTAGTGACTGAATTGAGTCCTCTGTAGTCCACACAGAACCGGAGTTCGGGTGTGGCTCCCGGCGCTGCAGCCTTTGGGACCAAGACCACGGGGCTGGCCCAAGGACTGCTAGAAGACTCAATGACCCCGAGTGCAAACATCTTGGAGACCTCCTCCTTGATGCATGTCCTCACCCTGTCAGTCACCCTGTAGGCCTTGTGCCGTACAGGAGGGCTATCCCCAGTGTCCACATCATGGACGCACCAATCAGTGACACCAGGGACCAGGGAAAACAGATCAGAAAATTGTCCCAGCAACTGGCGACAATCATCCTGTTGCTCAGGGGTCAGGGTGGAAGAGAGGATGACACCATCCACTGACCCATCTTGCTCCTTGGCTGACAGGAGGTCCGGAAGAGGTTCGGTCTCCTCTTCCATCCCCGCATCTGTTGCCAAGAGCATGCCCACTTGGGACCTCTCCAAGTGGGGCTTGAGGCGGTTGACATGTAGGACCCGTAAGGGGTTCCTGGGAGTCTTCAGGTCCACCACGTAGGTAACAGGACTCTTTCGCTCCACCACCTCAAAGGGACCGGTCCACTTATCCTGGAGCGCACACGGCTCCACGGGGGCCAAGACCCATACTTTCTGCCCAGGCTGAAGCTCTACCAGAGTGGCATTCTGGTCGTACCACCGCTTCATCTCCTCCTGGCTGGCTTCCAGATTTGCCTCAGCAAGTTGCCTGAAACGCCTAGTCTGATTCCTGAAGGCCAGCATGTAGCTATATACATTCTGGGGAGGTTTCCTGGGAGATTGCTCCCAGCCTTCCTTGACCAGACTTAGAGGTCCTCTGACGGGGTGACCATACAGAAGCTCAAAGGGACTGAACCCCAGAGACTTCTGTGGCACCTCACGGTAAGCGAAGAGAAGGCATGGTAAGAGGACGTCCCACTTGCGCCTCATGGGTCCTTCTAGGCCCATTATCATGCCTTTGAGGGTTCGGTTGAATCTCTCAACCAACCCGTTTCCTTGGGGGTGGTAAGGTGTGGTGAACTTGTAGGTTACACCACACTCTTGCCAAAGAGATTTCATGTACTTGGACATGAAATTGGTACCTCGGTCAGACACCACCTCTAGAGGGAATCCCACTCGGGAGAAAATTCCCATCAGTGCACGTCCCACCACGGGGGCCGTCACTGTCCTCAGAGGAATGGCTTCCGGGTACCGGGTGGCATGGTCCACCAGGACCAGGATGAACCTATTGCCCATCGCTGTCTTGGGGTCCAGTGGCCCTACAATGTCGATCCCCACTCGCTGGAATGGAGTACCGACCACAGGGAATGGCTGGAGTGGAGCCTTCTGCTTCCTTCCACTCTTTCCACTTGCCTGGCAAGTCTGGCATGTCCTGCAGTGAGTATCCGAACTCCTGCGCATTTGGGGCCAATAAAAGTGGGTGACAAGCCTTTCAAAGGTCTTGTCCTGCCCCAAATGCCCTGCCAATGGCACATCGTGAGCCAGCCCCAGTAGGAAGGCTCTGAAGTCCTGGGGTACCACCAGCGCACGGGCTGACCCAGGCTCAGCAACCTTAGGCTCTGTATATAGGAGGTCGTTCTCCCAGTAAATGAAGTGCGATCCCGACTGATCACCTGCGGCCTGGGCTGCAGCCTGCTGCCGCATACCCACGAGAGAAGGGCACTCCTTCTGCGCCTTACAAAAGTCCTCCCTGGTGGGACCCCCTTCCTGCTGCCAATGGGTCAGCTCCGGCAGGTCTCCCAGTTCAGCTATTTGTTCCCCTGTAGGCTCCAGGGCATCCCCCTCAAGGTCTGCTTCCTCCTGGACCGTGGGAACTTCAGGGGCCGGCTTCCCGCGCCCCTTGCCCCTTCTCTCTGAGGCCGGCTCCTGGGCCTCCCTCTCAGGCTCCAGGACCTCTCGAGTACCTTTACTGGCTGCCATGGACCGTGTGGTCACACACGCCCAATCCGGCATACCCAACATCTCCAGGTGAGCACTCCGCTCCACCTGAGCCCAAGGTGAGCTCTCCAAATCGTTCCCTAACAAACAGTCTACAGGCATGGCGGGCCTCACAGCTACCTGAAGAGTACCAGAGACCCCCCCCACTCGAAGGGAACCTGAGCCACCTTGCAGTGCCTCTCTGTGTTGTCAGCGGCAACAACGGGATAGAATGCATTGGGGACCACCTGCTCCTGAGACACCAGGTGACACCTGACAGCTGTCACACTGGCTCCTGTATCTCTAAGAGCTTCCACCCTATGGCCATTTATGGTCACCCACTGCCTGTACTTCTTAGTGTTCTCAGGCAGCTGGGTTGGAGGGACCACTTCACGGTCTCCTAGCGAGACCAGGGACATCTCTGCGGGACCCCACCCACCTTGGACATCCCTCTCCTCCCCCAAGGCTACACTAGTCACCTGCCGGGGTGGAGCACCAGTGGGTGCTGGTTTACCAAACATCGGACACTTCACATCAGAGGCAAAATGCCCCAAATTGTTACACCTGTAACATCTTACGGGCCCCTTCTGAACAGGAGGACCTGTCGGGGCCCCGGTCGGTTTCTGGGGTGGGGGAGGCTGAGAACCCTTCCCTTGGTTCCCGTGGGGATTATTTTGTGGCCCTTTTTGGAACTGCTTCTGTTTACCCCTGTCCCCCCCACTCTTCTGCTGGGGACCCTGCCCACCTTTGGCGGAATCTCCCACGGTACCCTTGTAGACCCTGGTACTGACCCAGCGGTCCGCCTCCTCAGCAAGCTTCCTCGGGTTAGTCAGCTTACTATCGATCAGGTGCTGGCGCAGCTCAGGAAAACAATTACTGGACAAGTGCTCCCATGCCATTAGATCAAGAAGCCCTTGATAATCAGTCACCTTACTACCCTTCACCCAACCATCCAGCGCTCTGCAAAAGAAAGTCACATACTCCACATACGTACTATTGGGAATCTTAGTGCAACCCCTGAACCTCTGTCTATATAACTCAGGGGTCAACCCATACCTAGTCATCAATGCTTCCTTCATATGGGGATAAGAATTACGAACATCAACAGGTAAGTCTAGCAGTGTGTCCCGCCCCTCACTCAGGAACCTTCCCCACAACCCCGCTCCCCAATCTTTCTCAGGGACCCGGTGGGAAGACATGGCTACCTCGTAGGCTCTGAACCACTGCCCGATGTCGTCATTCCTGAAGAACTCCTTCACTACATCCTTAGGAATATAAACTCTTGGTTCCGCCGATCCTGGCGGTGTGCTGCCACCAGAGGGATTAAGCTCCAAACTTTTGGCTTTCAGCTCCAGCTCCCTCAGCTTCATGTCATGCTCTAATTGTAGTTTCTTTTCTTCCATGGCTAATCTTTGTTTTTCCATATCCATCTGCCCATGAAGTTTCGCCATTTCCACCTCGTGTGCCCGGGTTGCTGCCCTGTCCGCCAACTCCTCTGGCGACAGGCATCTGCCGAACTCATGGACACTTTCTGGTGGAACCACTTCCACCTGATTCTCTGGTGCCTTTGACTCATACCAGGCCCTCAGCGCCTTTACGAGTTGCTCCTTCTTTTTCAATCCAGTTTGGGCAATCCTGAACTTGGAGCAAAGACCTTTCAAGTCTTCATTGGTACGATCATGAAGTGCGCCTTCCTCCCAATCTATGTCTTCAAATCCAGAGATTACGGAAGCCGCCCTTCCGGCGGAAAGTGAACCAGGCATGGCTCTAACAACGGAGATTCTTGGCAAAACAAAAACAATGCTAGCCTTGTGGCTGTGTTACTGGTCTGCTCTCACTACGTGGCGATCAGTGATTCACTATACGCAAACCACAAATGCAAATCCGTAAATCCTCACCGCTGCCACCAATGTTAGAAATGAGGGGGCTCTGGTTGACGCAGGTGTGAACCCACAACAAGCAGGGACCCTTTACTTCTTGTCAGGGCGAAGGATGACTCCCCAGAATAACCCCTGCTCACCCTCTAGGTGCGTGGCGCGAGCAGTCTAGGCTAAGTCTCAGGCGTACACGGTTAAGCAAATGCAATTACACATACAGTAAACCCCTTGCATGCACCACAAATGGACACCAATCCGGTAGTATATAAAAATAAGCTTTTATGTAGTTTCAGCAGAGGTAAATACAAGGCCCAGTAACGTTGATCTGATGGGGCCACAATTCTTAGGAATACGGTCAAGTTCTCTTTGTGCGGAAAGTTCTTTAGGCGGGCACAAGGTGACTGTAGGCCTCAGCACACTCCAGGCTGAGGCGGCGACTTGGAAGCCCACAGCAGATGACAGGGAAATCAGAACGGTGCGGACCCTGGATCCGATGCGAGCTCGTGGTCGAGGGTGTAAGCACAGTACCTTGTTTCTTGACGCGAAGGTGGGTGCGGGATGTCAGCGACTCTTCCTCAGAAGAGCGAGGCGGCGTCCGGGGCTCCCACACTTCACGATGGGTGTCTGATCTTCAGGCTCACGACAGGAGCGGGTGTTGCAGGTGGCGGGTGAACAAAGCGGGGCAGCCGGGCACGCAGATACGTCCGGGCCGTCCGAGGCTTGGAGATGCTCACAAACGCCGATTCCGGCGGGAGGGTGAAGGTGCGCAGCGAGCCTCCAGCGAGCGAGGTGACAGGGGCAGCCCAGCACAGCGTAGGGGGAGCGGCTCCGATCGAGCGAGGCTCTTCCCAAGGCGGGGGCGGCTAAGCAGTCCGGGTCACGGCTCAGGGAGGGACTGCGGCACGAGGGTCACAGCTCCGGCGAGGGAAAGGGCACCACGGTCTAGCAGCAGGCGAGTGAAGATCAGGTAGAGCCCAATGGTCCTGGGGCTCCGTTCAGGGGGCAAGCTCAGTTCCAAGCCCTTGGAGATCGTTTTGGAAAAGCACAAGTCTTGAAAGTAAGAATAAAGCAAAGTCTTCAGCAACAGTTTCTCTTCTCCCCTTTGGCAGCGAGGTCACCACTGCAGGCCAATCCCCCAGGATAGGGACAGTCTTCCTCCTACAGCTTTCCCGGTGCCTCCTCCTCAGGCAGAGATTCTTCTTGGTCAAAAGCGGATCTGGTTTCTTAGGAGCAGGGCTCCTCCATTTATACCACAAATCTTTTGTTCTCCCAGGCCAGGGGGGCCCTTGCCTAGTTCAGTCCGGTTTCTGAGCACTTTGTTTACGTGATGCAGGCTTCTTCTTTCAGAGTGCAGGGCAGAGTCATCAGACGCTCCACAGGGGGTGGAGCCGGCATCGAGGTAGCGGAGCACTGTCCTATTCAGAGCCTAGGAGCACTCCTCCCACCCATCTACCTGTCGATCGTCCTATTCATACCAGGCTACCTAGCCCTGCCCATCTGGGTTCCCCCAGCCCTGTCACTCACACCAGCCAGACATCAGATACACATCACGCAGAGGCGGCTGAGATGGTTAGGCAAGCAAAGGCCAACTTTCTAAAAAGTGACATTTGCAAACCCGGAATATTAAAATAAACCTTGCGAAAAGATGTACCTTATCATTCCGAGTTCAGGCATACTAAACTCGATCTCCTACCATGTTCCCTGGGTCGGTTAGGATCATAGGGTGTAATAATCCAGGCCGCCCATACTGGCCTATGAGAACAGGGTAGCCTTACAGTAGTGAACAACAAAATGGCGGTCATTCACTACCCGGACATGCCACGCATCTAGGCTTGTCCTACCTCAGGCTCACAATGCACCCTGCCCGTGGGCCTACCAGAGGGGTGACTAACATGCAGCTAAGGGAAGGTTTCGGGGACCGGCAAGTGTGGGCACTTGTCGGTCGGCGCGTCAGTACCAGACTGCACGCAGGCTCTGCGACGGCAGACCTTAGACGTATTTTACCGGCCGCTTCCGTGGGTGGCACAACCCGTGCTGCAAGCCCACCAGCGGCGTTTGCCTTTACATGCCCTGGCGCTCCTGGCGCACTTTACTGGGGTCTGATAGTAAATCAAACAATCCAATCATGGAATCCAACCAACACATACAATTTATAAAGGGAGCACTCGCACCGTGACACTGGTTGGCAGTGGCACAGCGCGCTGAGCGGCCAACACCATAAAATCACATGAGGCACAGCGACAAAAAGAGGAAGGGAGACTCACGCCAAGGTGCCAGGTCTAACACTCCTCCAGGCTTGGACCTCAGTGAAAGAGTCCTTAGATATAGTTGTGCTAGCAGGACCCGGCTCCTCCAGGCCCGGACCTCAGTGGAAGAGTACTTAGATTTAGTGTGCTAGCAGGACTCGGCATCTAGAGGCTCGGACCTCAGTGAAAGAGTGCTTAGATTTAGTGTGCTAGCAGGACCTGGCTCCTCCAGCCTCGGACCTCAGTGAAAGAGTCCTTAGATTTAGTGTGCTAGCAGGACTCGGCTCCTCCAGTCTCGGACCTCAGTGAAAGAGTCCTTAGATTTAGATGTGATAGCAGGACCCGGCTCCTCCAGGCCCGGACCTCAGTGGAACAGTTCTTAGATCTAGTGTGCTAGAAGGACTCAGCTCCTCCAGGCTCGGACCTCAGTGAAATAGTTCTTAGATTTAGTGTGCTAGCAGGACTCAGCTTCTCAAGGCTCTGACCTCAGTGGAAGAGTCCTTAGATTTAGTGTGCTGGCAGGACTCGGCTCCTCCAGGCTCGACCTCAGTGAAAGAGTCCTTAGATTTAGTTGTGCTAGCAGGACCCGGCTCCTCGAGGCTCGGACCTCAGTGGAAGAGTCCTTAGATTTAGTGTGCTAGCAGGACTCTGCTCCTCCAGGCTTGGACTTCAATGAAAGAGTCCATAGATTTTGTGTGCTAGCAGGACTCGGCTCCTCCGGGCTCAGACTCCATTGAAAGGGTCCTAAGATTTAGTGTGCTAGCAGGACTCGGCTTCTACAAGCTCGGACCTCAGTGAAAGAGTCCATAGATTTAGTGTTCTAGCAGGACTCGGCTCCTCCAGGCTCGGACCTCAGTGAAAGAGTCCTTAGATTTTGTGTGCTCGCAGGTCTCGGCTCCTCCAGGCTTGGACCTCAGTGAAAGAGTCCTTAGATTTAGTTGTGCTAGCAGGACCCGTCTCCTCCAGGCTCGGACCTCAGTGGATGAGTCCTTAGAGTTTGTGTGCTAGCAGGGCTCGGCTCCTCCAGGCTCGGACCTCAGTAAAAGAGTCCTTAGATTTTGTTGTGCTAGCAGGACCCGGCTCCTCCAGGCTCGGACCTCAGTGAAAGAGTCTTTTGAATTAGTGTGCTAGCAGGACTCGGCTCCTCCAGGCTCGGACCTCAGTGAAAGAGTCCTTAGATTTAGTGTGCTAGCAGGACTCGGCTCCTCCAGGTTCAGACCTCAGTGAATGAGTGCTTGGATATAGTGTGCTAGCAGGACTCAGCTTCTACAGGCTCGGATCTCAGTGGAAGAGTCCTTAGATTTAGTGTGCTAGCAGGACTCGGCTCCTCCAGGCTCAGACCTCAGTGAAAGGGTCCTTGGATTTAATTGTGCTAGCAGGACGCGGCTCCTCTAGGCTCGGACCTCAGTGAATTAGTCCTTAGATTTAGTGTGTTGCAGGACTCGGCTCCACCAGGCTCGGACCTCAGTGAAAGAGTCGTTAGATTTAGTTGTGCTAGCAGAACCCGGCTTCTCCAGGCTTGGACCTCAGTGGAAGAGTCCTTAGATTTAGTGTGCTAGCAGGGCTGAGCTCCTCCAGGCTCAGACCTCAGTAAAAGAGTCCTTAGATATTGTTGTGCTAGCAGGACCCGGCTCCTCCAGGCTCCGACCTCAGTGAAAGAGTCCATAGATTTAGTGTGCTAGTAGGACTTCGCTCCTCCAGGCTCGGACCTCAGTGAAAGAGTCCTTAGATTTAGTGTGCTAGCAGGACTCAGCTTTTAGAGACTCGGACCTCAGTGAAGGAGTGCTTAGATTTAGTGTGCTAGCAAGACCCGGCTCCTCCAGGCTCGGACCTCAGTGAAAGAGTCCTTAGATTTAGTTGTGCTAGCAGGACTCGGCTCCTCTATGCTCGGACCTCAGTGGAACAGTCCTTAGATCTAGTGTGCTAGAAGGACTCAGCTGCTCCAGGCTCGGACCTCAGTGAAATAGTCCTTAGATTTAGTGTGCTAGCAGGACTCGGCTTCTAGAGGCTTGGACCTCAGGGAAAGAGTGCTTAGATTTTGTGTGCTAGCAGGACTTGGCTCCTCCAGGCTCGGACCTCAGTGAAAGCGTCCTTAGATTTATTTGTGCTAGCAGGACCCGGCTCCTCTAGGCTCGGACCTCAGTGGAACAGTCCTGAGATTCAGTGTGCTAGAAGGACTCAGCTCCTCCAGGCTCGGACCTCAGTGAAATAGTCCTTAGATTTAGTGTGCTAGCAGGACCCGGCTCCTCTAGGCTCGGACCTCAGTGGAACAGTCCTTAGATCTACTGTGCTAGAAGGACTCTGCTGCTCCTGGCTCGGACCTCAGTGAAAGAGTTCTTAGATTTAGTTGTGCTAGCAGGACCTGGCTCCTCTAGGCTCGGACCTCAGTGAAAGAGTCCTTAGATTTAGTGTGCTAGCAGGGATCGGCTGATCCAGGCTCGGACCTCAGTGAAAGAGTCCTTAGATTTAGTGTGCTAGCAGGACTCGGCTTCTAGAGGCTTGGACCTCAGGGAAAGAGTGCTTAGATTTTGTGTGCTAGCAGGACTTGGCTCCTCCAGGCTCGGACCTCAGTGAAAGCGTCCTTAGATTTATTTGTGCTAGCAGGACCCGGCTCCTCTAGGCTCGGACCTCAGTGGAACAGTCCTGAGATTCAGTGTGCTAGAAGGACTCAGCTCCTCCAGGCTCGGACCTCAGTGAAATAGTCCTTAGATTTAGTGTGCTAGCAGGACCCGGCTCCTCTAGGCTCGGACCTCAGTGGAACAGTCCTTAGATCTACTGTGCTAGAAGGACTCTGCTGCTCCTGGCTCGGACCTCAGTGAAAGAGTCCTTAGATTTAGTTGTGCTAGCAGGACCTGGCTCCTCTAGGCTCGGACCTCAGTGAAAGTGTCCTTAGATTTAGTGTGCTAGCAGGACTCGGCTCCTCCAGGCTCGGACCTCAGTGAAAGAGTCCTTGGATTGAATGTGATAGCAGGACCCGGCTCCTCTAGGCTCGGACCTCAGTGGAAGAGTCCTTAGATTTAGTGTGCTAGCAGGACTCGGCTCCACCAGGCTCGGACCTCAGTGAAAGAGTCGTTAGATTTAGTTGTGCTAGCAGAACCTGGCTCCTCCAGGCTTGGACCTCAGTGGAAGAGTCCTTAGATTTAGTGTGCTAGCAGGGCTGAGCTCCTCCAGGGTCAGACCTCAGTAAAAGAGTCCATAGATTTAGTGTGCTAGTAGGACTTCGCTCCTCCAGGCTCGGACCTCAGTGAAAGAGTCCATAGATTTAGTGTGCTAGTAGGACTTCGCTCCTCCAGGCTCGGACCTCAGTGAAAGAGTGCTTAGATTTAGTGGGCTAGCAAGACCCGGCTCCTCCAGGCTCGGACCTCAGTGAAAGAGTCCTTAGATTTAGTTGTGCTAGCAGGACCCGGCTCCTCTAGGCTCGGACCTCAGTGGAACAGTCCTTAGATCTAGTGTGCTAGAAGGACTCGGCTGCTCCAGGCTCGGACTTCAGTGAAATAGTCCTTAGATTTAGTGTGCTAGCAGGACTCGGCTTCTCCAGGCTCGGACCTCAGTGGAAGAGTCCTTAGATTTAGTGTGCTAGCAGGACTCAGCTTCTAGAGGCTCGGACGTCAGGGAAAGAGTGCTTAGATTTAGTGTGTTAGCAGGACTTGGCTCCTCCAGGCTCGGACCTCAGTGAAAGAGTCCTTAGATTTAGTGTGCTAGCAGGACTCGGCTCCTCCAAGCTCGGACCTCAGTGAAAGAGTCCTTTGATTGAATGTGCTAGCAGGACCCGGCTCCTCCAAGCTCGGACCTCAGTGAAAGAGTCCTTAGATTTAGTGTCCTATCAGGACCCGGCTCCTACATGCTCAGACCTCAGTGAAAGAGTCCTTAGATCTAGTGTGCTAGCAGTACTCGGCTGCTCCAGGCTCAGACCTCAATGGAAGAGTGCTTAGATTTAGTATGCTAGCAGGACTCGGCTCCTCCATGCTCGGACCTCAGTGAAAGAGTCCTTTGATTGAATGTGCTAGCAGGACCCGGCTCCTCCAAGATCGGACCTCTGTGAAAGAGTCCTTAGATTTAGTGTCCTATCAGGACCCGGCTCCTACATGCTCAGACCTCAGTGAAAGAGTCCTTAGATCTAGTGTGCTAGCAGTACTCGGCTGCTCCAGGCTCAGACCTCAATGGAAGAGTGCTTAGATTTAGTATGCTAGCAGGACTCGGCTCCTCCAAGCTCGGACCTCAGTGAAAGAGTCCTTTGATTGAATGTGCTAGCAGGACCCGGCTCCTCCAAGCTCGGACCTCAGTGAACGAGTCCTTAGATTTAGTGTCCTATCAGGACCCGGCTCCTACATGCTCAGACCTCAGTGAAAGAGTCCTTAGATCTAGTGTGCTAGCAGTACTCGGCTGCTCCAGGCTCAGACCTCAATGGAAGAGTGCTTAGATTTAGTATGCTAGCAGGACTCGGCTCCTCCAAGCTCGGACCTCAGTGAAAGAGTCCTTTGATTGAATGTGCTAGCAGGACCCGGCTCCTCCAAGCTCAGACCTCAGTGAAAGAGTCCTTAGATTTAGTGTCCTATCAGGACCCGGCTTCTACAGGCTCTGACCTCAGTGGAAGAGTCCTTAGATTTAGTGTGCTAGCAGGACTCAGCTCATGCATGCTCGGACCTCAGTGAAAGAGTCCTTAGATCTAGTGTCCTAGAAGGACTCAGCTCCTCCAGGCTCGGACCTCAGTGAAATAGTCCTTATATTTAGTGTGCTAGCAGGACCTGACTCCTCCAGATTTGGACCTCAGTGAAAGAGTCCATAGATTTAGTGTGCTAGCAGGACTCGGCTCCTCCAGGCTCGGACCTGAGTGAAAGAATCCTTAGATTTAGTGTGCTAGCAGGACTCGGCTTCTACAGGCTCAGACCTCAGTGGAAGAGTCCTTAGATTTAGTGTGCTAGCAGGACTCGGCTCCTCCAGGCTCAGACCTCAGTGAAAGAGTCCTTAGATTTAATTGTGCTAGCAGGACCCGGCTCCTCCAGGCTCGGACCTTAGTGATACAGTCCTTAGATCTAGTGTGCTAGAAGGACTCAGCTCCTCCAGGCTCGGACCTCAGTGAAATTGTCCTTAGATTTAGTGTGCTGGCAGGACTCGGCTTCTACAGGCTCGGACCTCAGTGGAAGAGTCCTTAGATTTAGTGTGCTAGCAGGACCTGACTCCTCCAGATTTGGACCTCAGTGAAAGAGTCCATAGATTTAGTGTGCTAGCAGGACTCGGCTCCTCCAGGGTCGGACCTCAGTGAAAGAATCCTTAGATTTAGTGTGCTAGCAGGACTCGGCTTCTACAGGCTCGGACCTCAGTGGAAGGGTCCTTAGATTTAGTGTGCTAGCAGGACTCGGCTCCTCCAGGCTCGGACCTCAGTGACAGAGTCCTTAGATTTAGTTGTGCTAGCAGGACCCGGCGCCTCTAGGCTCGGACCCCAGTGGAACAGTCCTTAGATCTAGTGAGTTAGAAGAACTCGGCTGCTCCAGGCTCGGACCTCAGTGAAATAGTCCTTAGATTTAGAGTGCTAGCAGGACTCGGCTGCTCCAGGCTTGGACCTCAGTGGAAGAGTCCTTAGATTTAGTTTGCTAGCAGGACTCGGCTTCTCCAGGCTCGGACCTCAGTGAAAGAGTCCTTAGATTTTGTTGTGCTAGCAGGACCTGGCTGCTCTAGGCTCAGACCTCAGAGAAAAAGTCCTTAGATTTAGTGTGCTAACAGGACTTGGCTGCTCCAGGCTCGGACCTCAGTGAAAGAGTCCTAGGATTTAGTTGTGCTAGCAGGAAATGGCTGCTCTAGGCTCGGACCTCAGTGAAAGAGTCAATTGATTTAGTGGGCTAGCAGGACTCGGCTCCTCCAGGCTCGGACCTCAGTGGAACAGTTCTTAGATCTAGTTGCTAGAAGGACTCAGCTCCTCCAGGCTCGGACCTCAGTGAAATAGTTCTTAGATTTAGTGTGCTAGCAGGACTCGGCATCTATGGGCTCGGACCTCCATGAGAGAGTCCTTAGATTTAGTTGTGCTAGCAGGACCCGGCTCCTCCAGGCCCAGACCTCAGTGAAAGAGTCCTTAGATTTAGTTGTGCTAGCAGGACCCGGCTCCTCCAGGCCCGGACCTCAGTGGAACAGTTCTTAGATCTAGTTGCTAGAAGGACTCAGCTCCTCCAGGCTCGGACCTCAGTGAAATAGTTCTTAGATTTAGTGTGCTAGCAGGACTCAGCTTCTCAAGGCTCTGACCTCATTGGAAGAGTCCTTAGATTTAGTGTGCTGGCAGGACTCGGCTCCTCCATGCTCGACCTCAGTGAAAGAGTCCTTAGATTTAGTTGTGCTAGCAGGACCCGGCTCCTCGAGGCTCGGACCTCAGTGGAACAGTCCTTAGATCTAGTGTGCTAGAAGGACTCGGCTGCTCCAGGCTCGGACCTCAGTGAAATAGTCCTTAGATTTAGTGTGCTAGCAGGACTCGGCTTCTCCAGGCTCGGACCTCAGTGGAAGAGTCCTTAGATTTAGTGTGCTAGCAGGACTCGGCTTCTAGAGGATCGGACCTCAGGGAAAGAGTGCTTAGATTTAGTCTGCTAGCAGGACTTGGCTCCTCCAGGCTCGGACCTCAGTGAAAGCGTCCTTAGATTTAATTGGGCTAGCAGGACCCGGCTCTTCTAGGCTCGGACCTCAGTGGAACAGTCCTGAGATTTAGTGTGCTAGAAGGACTCAGCTCCTCCAGGCTCGGACCTCAGTGAAATAGTCCTTAGATTTAGTGTGCTAGCGGGACTCAGCTCCTCCAGGCTTGGTCCTTAGTGAAAGAGTCCATAGATTTAGTGTGCTAGCGGGACTCAGCTCCTCCAGGCTTGGACCTCAGGGAAAGAGTCCATAGATTTAGTGTGCTGGCAGGACTCGGCTTCTACAGGCTCGGACCTCAGTGGAAGAGTCCTTAGATTTAGTGTGTTAGCAGGACCTGACTCCTCCAGATTTGGACCTCAGTGAAAGAGTCCATAGATTTAGTGTGCTAGCAGGACTCGGCTCCTCCAGGCTCGGACCTCAGTGAAAGAATCCTTAGATTTAGTGTGCTAGCAGGACTCGGCTTCTACAGGCTCGGACCTCAGTGGAAGGGTCCTTAGATTTAGTGTGCTAGCAGGACTCGGCTCCTCCAAGCTCGGACCTCAGTGACAGAGTCCTTAGATTTAGTTGTGCTAGCAGGACCCGGCGCCTCTAGGCTCGGACCCCAGTGGAACAGTCCTTAGATCTAGTGTGTTAGAAGAACTCGGCTGCTCCAGGCTCGGACCTCAGTGAAATAGTCCTTAGATTTAGAGTGCTAGCAGGACTCGGCTGCTCCAGGCTTGGACCTCAGTGGAAGAGTCCTTAGATTTAGTTTGCTAGCAGGACTCGGCTTCTCCAGGCTCGGACCTCAGTGAAAGAGTCCTTAGATTTTGTTGTGCTAGCAGGACCTGGCTGCTCTAGGCTCAGACCTCAGAGAAAAAGTCCTTAGATTTAGTGTGCTAACAGGACTTGGCTGCTCCAGGCTCGTACCTCAGTGAAAGAGTCCTAGGATTTAGTTGTGCTAGCAGGAAATGGCTGCTCTAGGCTCGGACCTCAGTGAAAGAGTCAATTGATTTAGTGGGCTAGCAGGACTCGGCTCCTCCAGGCTCGGACCTCAGTGAAAGAGTCCTTAGATTTAGTTTTGCTAGCAGGACCCGGCTCCTCTAGGCTCGGACCTCAGTGGAACAGTCCTTAGATCTAGTGTGCTAGAAGGACTCGGCTGCTCCAGGCTCGGACCTCAGTGAAATAGTCCTTAGATTTAGTGTGCTAGCAGGACTCGGCTTCTCCAGGCTCGGACCTCAGTGGAAGAGTACTTAGATTTGGTGTGCTAGAAGGACTCGGCATCTATGGGCTCGGACCTCCATGAGAGAGTCCTTAGATTTAGTTGTGCTAGCAGGACCCGGCTCCTCCAGGCCCGGACCTCAGTGAAAGAGTCCTTAGATTTAGTTGTGCTAGCAGGACCCGGCTCCTCGAGGCTCGGACCTCAGTGGAACAGTCCTTAGATCTAGTGTGCTAGAAGGACTCGGCTGCTCCAGGCTCGGACCTCAGTGAAATAGTCCTTAGATTTAGTGTGCTAGCAGGACTCGGCTTCTCCAGGCTCGGACCTCAGTGGAAGAGTCCTTAGATTTAGTGTGCTAGCAGGACTCGGCTTCTAGAGGCTCGGACCTCAGGGAAAGAGTGCTTAGATTTAGTCTGCTAGCAGGACTTGGCTCCTCCAGGCTCGGACCTCAGTGAAAGCGTCCTTAGATTTAATTGTGCTAGCAGGACCCGGCTCTTCTAGGCTCGGACCTCAGTGGAACAGTCCTGAGATTTAGTGTGCTAGAAGGACTCAGCTCCTCCAGGCTCGGACCTCAGTGAAATAGTCCTTAGATTTAGTGTGCTAGCGGGACTCAGCTCCTCCAGGCTTGGTCCTTAGTGAAAGAGTCCATAGATTTAGTGTGCTAGTGGGACTCAGCTCCTCCAGGCTTGGACCTCAGGGAAAGAGTCCATAGATTTAGTGTGCTGGCGGGACTCTGCTCCTCCAGGCTCAGACCTCAGTGAAAGAGTCCTTAGAAGTAGTGTGCTAACAGGAATCGGCTTTTACAGTCTCAGACCTCAGTGAAAAAGTCCTTAGATTTAGTGTGCTAGCAGGACCCGGCTCCTCCAGGCTCGGACCTTAGTGAAAGAGTCCATAGATTTACTGTGCTAGCAGGACTCTGCTCCTCCAGGCTCGGACCTCAGTGAAAGAGTCCTTAGATTTAGTGTGCTAGCAGGACTCAGCTTCTACAGGCTCGGACATCAGTTGAAGAGTCCTGAGATTTAGTGTGCTAGCAGGTCTCAGCTCCTCCAGGCTCGGACCACAGTGAAAGAGTCCTTAGATTTAGTTGTGCTAGCAGGACCTGGCTCCTCTTGGATCGGACCTCAGTGGAACAGTCCTAAGATCTAGTGTGCTAGAAGGACTCGGCTGCTCCAGGCTCGGACCTCAGTGGAAGAGTCCTTAGATTTAGTGTGCTAGCAGGACTCGGCTTCTACAGGCTCAGACCTCAGTGAAAGAGTCCTTAGATTGAGTGTGCTAGCAGGACTCGGCTGCTCCAGGCTCGGACCTCAGTGAAAGAGTCCAAAGATTTAGTGTGCTAACGGGACTCTGCTCCTCCAGGCTCGGACCTCAGTGGAAGAGTCCTGAGATTTAGTGTGCTAGCAGGTCACAGCTCCTCCAGGCTCGGACCACAGTGAAAGAGTCCTTAGATTTAGTGTGCTAGCAGGACCCGGCTCCTCCAGGCTCGGACCTCAGTGAAAGGGTCCTTAGATTTAGTGTGCTAGCAGGAATTGTCTGCTCCAGGCTCAGACCTCAGTGAAAGAGTCCTTAGATTTTTTGTGCTAGCAGCACTCGGCTCCTCCAGTCTCGGACCTCAGTGAAAGAGTCCTTACATTTAGTGTGCTAGCAGGATTCTGCGCCTCAAGCTCGAACCTCAGTGAAAGAGTCCTTAGATTTAGTGTGCTAGCAGGATTCGGCTCCTCCAGACTCGGACCTCATTGAAAAAGTCCTTAGATTTAGTGTGCAAGCAGAACTCGGCTCCTCCAGGCTCGGACCTCAGTGAAAGAGTCCTTAGATTTAGTGTACTAGCAGGACTCGACTCCTCCAGGCTCAGACCTCAGTGAAAGAGTCCTTAGATTTAGTGTGCTAGCAGGACTCGGCTTCTACAGGCTCGGACCTCAGTGAAAGAGTCCTTAGATTTAGTGTGCTAGCAGAACCCGGCTCCTCCAGGCTCGGACCTCAGTGAAAGAGTCCTTACATTTGGTGTGCTAGCAGGACTCGGCTTCTCCAGGCTCGGACCTCAGTGGAAGAGTCCTTAGATTTAGTGTGCTAGCAGGACTCGGCTCCACCAGGCTCAGACCTCAGTGCAAGAGTCCTTAGATTTAGTTGTGCTAGCAGGACCTGGCTCCTATAGGCTCGGACCTCAGTGAAAGAGTCCTTAGATTCAGTGTGCTAGCAGGACTTGGTTGCTCCAGGCTCGGACCTCAGTGAAAGAGTCTTTAGATTTAATGTGCTAGCAGGACCCGGGAACTCCAGGCTCGAACCTCAGTGAAAGAGTCCTTAGATTTAGTGTGCTAGCGGGACTCGGCTCCTCCAGGGTTGGTCCTTAGTGAAAGATTCCATAGATTTAGTATGCTAGCGGGACTCAGCTCCTCCAGGCTTGGACCTCAGTGAAAGAGTCCATAGATTTAGTGTGCTGGCGGGACTCAGCTCCTGCAGGCTCAGACCTCAGTGAAAGAGTCCTTAGAAGTAGCGTGCTAGCAGGAATCGGCTTTTACAGTCTCAGACCTCAGTGAAAGAGTCCTTAGATTTAGTGTGCTAGCAGGACCCGGCTCCTCCAGGCTCGGACCTTAGTGAAAGAGTCCATAGATTTACTGTGCTAGCAGGACTCTGCTCCTCCAGGCTCGGACCTCAGTGAAAGAGTCCTTAGATTTAGTGTGCTAGCAGGACTCAGCTTCTACAGGCTCGGACATCAGTTGAAGAGTCCTGAGATTTAGTGTGCAAGCAGGTCTCAGCTCCTCCAGGCTCGGACCACAGTGAAAGAGTCCTTAGATTTAGTTGTGCTAGCAGGACCTGGCTCCTCTTGGATTGGACCTCAGTGGAACAGTCCTAAGATCTAGTGTGCTAGAAGGACTCGGCTGCTCCAGGCTCGGACCTCAGTAAAATAGTCCTTAGATTTGGTGTGCTAGCAGGACTCGGCTTCTCCAGGCTCGGACCTCAGTGGAAGAGTCCTTAGATTTAGTGTGCTAGCAGGACTCGGCTCCACCAGGCTCAGACCTCAGTGCAAGAGTCCTTAGATTTAGTTGTGCTAGCAGGACCTGGCTCCTCTAGGCTCGGACCGCAGTGAAAGAGTCCTTAGATTGAGTGTGCTAGCAGGACTCGGCTGCTCCAGGCTCGGACCTCAGTGAAAGAGTCCTTAGATTTAGTGTGCTAGCAGGGCTCGGCTCCTCCAGACTCGGATCTCATTGAAAGAGTCTTTAGATTTAGTGTGCTAGCAGGACCCGGCTCCTCCAGGCTCAGACCTCAGTGAAAGAGTCCATAGATTTAGTGTGCTAACAGGACTCTGCTCCTCCAGGCTCAGACCTCAGTGAAAGAGTCCTTAGATTTAGTGTGCTAGCAGGACTCAACTTCTACAGGCTCGGACCTTAGTGGAAGAGTCCTGAGATTTAGTGTGCTAGCAAGTCTCAGCTCCTCCAGGCTCGGACCACAGAGAAAGAGTCCTTAGATTTAGTGTGCTAGCAGGACCCAGCTCCTCTAGGCACGGACCTCAGTGAAAGAGTCCTTAGATTTAGTGTGCTAGCAGGACCTGGCTCCTCTAGGCTCGGACCTCAGTGAAAGAGTCCTTAGATTTAGTGTGCTAGTAGGCGTCGGCTACTCCAGGCTCAGACCTCAGTGAAAGAGTCCTTAGATTTAGTGTGCTAGCAGGACCCGGCTCCTCTAGTCACAGACCTCAGTGGAATAGTCCTTAGATCTAGTGTGCTAGAAGGACTCGGCTGGTCTAGGCTCGGACCTCAGTGAAATAGTCCTTAGATTTAGTGTGCTAGCAGGACTTGTTTTCTGCAGGTGAGGAAAATAAAATAAGTCAAAGACCACTTCCCGGTTCTGTCCCCGCGCGCACTTCCCTATTCTTTCTGTTCTGAAAAACAATTCTATATGGCATCCATTTTAGAATTCATTTCAGCTTGCTCAGGGTTAGCCAGTTCACGGATTTCAAGCTGCATCTAGTTCGTTCAGTCAGCTACATCCCTAAAAGGCAGATCTATACAGCATTTATATATTTAGCGGCCATTCAAGTATATTTACCGACATTCTGTCCAGCCTGCCCCTGTGAGCCTGTGAGCCCATCCACACTTCTTTAACGTACACATTCTTTTCCCCTGGCGAGGCCCGAGTATAATCAGGTCACTAAAACCTGGGAAGATAATGAATGGGCCTCCGAGTTAAAAGGAGACAGGAACTGATCCCAGAATCTCAGCATACAGATAAGGGCCCCTGTGACCTCGTTCAGGCCCAATAAGCTGTCAAGGCAACATAAACCATATACGTTTGTTTAAGATAAGGTTACTTTCCGTCCTTGTACAGGAATGTGGCGTGACGATCATCTTTCTTCAGACAACGAAGGATGTCCTGCACTGTGTTTTCTTTTAACTATGTAAAGGAGGGGTCCACTCAGAGGGTGTGCAGAAAATGTATATATATTGTACTCTGTGAATAAAGCTTTAGACCACTCCTGATCCTTGCATGGTGATGGGGTTTGCTCTCCCTTAACCCGGGTTATGGAATAAAAGGCCCATTTTTTACTCTATCACCACGGACTCTTCAGTTCATTATTTCATTTATATTGATAACTTATAGAAATTAAGACCTGGTAATTAATTTATTTACCACATTTAATGGCGCCCGAACAGGGACGGTCCCCTTTTTCCCACGCGCCGGAGATCTAGGTCCGGTCTTTGTTCCTTCCACACCCCCGACGGACTCTCACGTGCACAAGAGGCGGGGTGTTCCTGCTGACTCCCTCGCGGCGGGGAGGAGACAGACTGAGACTGAACATCCACACAAGGCGGTGAGGAAGGTGGAGGATCGTTCCAACCCAGAGCCCGACCAGTGAACCTGTCGAGTCCGAGGTTTCCAGAGTCCCGTTATTCCTCATTCCACTGCGCAGCGTCAAGAACCCGATGACCAGGTCTCCAAGTCCTGCTTCTCGGTGAGTACACCTGGGAATGCATAAAGACGGGCTCTCTGAATGAGCACGGTAAAGACAAGTTTAGTTTTTGTTTAGTGGGTTCAGTATAATGTTGCACCGTTCTTGGTGTATAAAGATATCTAGTGTATTTTTGTTGAGTGCACTGTTGAGTATTGTTTTTTAGACATGCCGTTGTTTTCACGCTTGCGTAAATTAGGCACCAAAAAGGGGTTGTTGGAAAACTCAGTTCCACTACCCCCGCGAGACACGCCCGGACATTTCATGTATACATAACAAGGAATTGGTGCAATATTGTTTTTAGAATTGTGGGTTGATTACACCAAGGGGTTAGAGAACATATATAGGTGGCCTGAAACTGGTACGTTTGATATGGAATGTATAATGAAATTAGAAGAGGAACTATGGAAAAGGAAAGTGAGACCGGCTCAAAAGGAGTCTATAGAAATGTGGCGCAAAGAAGCGCATAGGCGGAAACAGAAAGAGATTAGTAAAGTAGAGAAAGGTAGAAAAATGTCAGAAGAGGCAAAGGAAAAGAAATTGCAGGATGTAGGGGCCAAGGTCCAAAAAGAGCAACAAGACCGACACCAGAATGCTCTTATCACGGGAATTTATCCCGTGCTAACAGACTTACCAACAGAGGGAGATTTCTCCAGCTCCCAAATAAAGACTGAGAGGGAGATTATTGTGCCCTCTGCTCCGGTTGATAGTTTCATAGAAAACTATTTAATGTCCTCACCTCCCCAGTATGCAGAGACCTCCGCCCCCCCAGCCATAATACACCAAGTACTACGCACTGATCAACAAGAACAGTTAACAACGCCACCTGACCCATCAGAGACAGCCCCGGGAGGGGCAGAAGGGGGCCACCACACTTTACCAACACAACCTGAGACAAGTACCTACGAAGATAGTCCTGGCACTGGTCAAATGGAGGACATTTCACGGCAATTAGCTCAGGCAGAATACGCACTTAAAGACATGGTGAACAAAAAGAAATTATTGGACGACATCTCTGAATGCGTCCGTACGGGTGACAACACAGATGCGATACAGAATGCCATGAACAATAGGAACATTGATCAGCAACAAAATGTTCATATATTCACATCATGCCTCCTGTTACGCCTGGTAGATGATGATGAAAATCGGACCATAACACCGGGATTATGGGCTTTGCACCGCGCTATCGTGGCTGGGGATTACAAGAAGAGACAAGACAAAATACAGGGCACACAGAGATTGGTAAAGGAAATAGCGGCAGTACATACCGAACTGGACAGAATACTTAAAAAAGAGGAAGCCGAACAACAGACTCAGACTGGTTATGTCGTCAGACCAATCTACAAAGGCACATGCAAAGACCAAAAGGGTAGACAGTATAGAATAGAAAAAGTAGGGCCATCACCTGAGGAACTGTACCAAGAAACGGTCATGGCATTAGATGACTAGCTGGACACTGAGCCACCACTAACCCATGAGGAACGGGAGATAGCACGGTCAGCCACGCAATGGGTGGCCCAGACTAAGGTATACGGTCCAGACATAATAGCACAATTATACTCGAGCCTAGCCCCACTCCAGCAGTGACTAGCCAGTATCTATATGGTTCAACATCTGGCTACGCTGTACGATTACCAGGGTTGTCCCCAGCATAAGTTATGTGATTTTATAGAGGATTGCGTGAACAATAAGTTCATGTCTAGACCTGACGAATTCCTCAACATATTTTTGGATCTCAGACATAGATATCATATGTATGTTGAACCACTTGTCTTTGACCGTGGAAACTACCCAATGCGAGAAGTACACCCCCGGGTGGGACAAGATAATACCATCCAAAGGGTTCACGTGTACAACCCCTGTCTAGAATTGACCTGATACAGTTGAAGAAAATGGTTCCTCCCCATGAAAAAGATCCAGTTGGCTTCCATAGGGAGCTCAGGGATATCCTGACAATAGGAAATTACACATATAGTGACATACAAACACTACTGCGCATGATACTGCCGCAAGGGGTGTTTGATAAATTAAAAGCACAGGATTGGGAAGTAGGTACAAAGCACCTGAAATGGACGGAGATAGAAGCAGAAGAGAGTGACCGCCCGGTGGGAGGAGGCCTTACGGATAAGGAAAAAGACTTACCGTCCCTACTTATAGCGGTTTTACCCCGTCTATTGGCCACTAAAAAGGAAGATTGGGGAACTATCTCGGCATGCAAACAGAATCCAGACGAGGTTTCTAGTGACTATTATGTTCGTTTAGAACAATGCTTCTCAGTAAATAGCGGTCTTTCCGCGACAAGTGAAGAATACCCCCACCTTCTGGTGACAAAATTAACAGAGAACGCCCTGCCGGCTCTTAAAAATAGAGTATTAAAAGTAGAGAGTACATGGCAGGCAGGTACTCCGAGTCAGGTATTACAGATGCTCCAGAATCATCACAACAGAATTCGCGATGAACAAGACAATGAAAAGAAACGTATGAAAGATACAAAAATGAAAATATTGGTTGCACAGTCCGCGGCTGTGACCACCCCAGACAAGAAAACGGGTACTGCAAAGGGTGTCTGTAACTACTGTAAGAAAGAAGGTCATTTTGTTCGTGAATGTCCCGTCTTAAAACATAATATTGCAACAGGGAAAACACAGCCACGACAATACCCACCAAAAGACTTGCCACCACCGCCACCACCCCCACTGCCGACTCAAATGTATCAACAAGACCAGGGCCAGTACCCTGAATTTCCCGCATTTACATGAAGCTGCCTAGAGAGAGAAAATGACTTGCCCCTAATCCCTGTACCGGTGGATCAAAAGGGTCCGTATGTTAAAGCAATTGTTCTGGGACAAGATAGGAAATTTCTCCTAGATACGGGGGCAAGTAAAACAACAATAAAACATAACGAGGTCCCGGAGGTGCCTCTCTCTGGGTCACATAGTATATCTCTGGGATTCTCGGGCCAACCAGTAATAAGTAAAGAATCAGAACCCCAACAATTGACGGTCGGCCCACTTACACGAACAACGAAGTTAGTTCTCACTGACACATGCCCTGAAAACTTGCTAGGAATACAGACACTAAAAGAATTGGGAGTGGTTATCTGCTGCTCCCCCGAGGGTGTCCGCTTATTCTTACAGGATTTTAAGGGTCACTTTGTGGCCAAGGCATTGGATGAACGTCTACAACACTTACCAGAACACCTCTGGGCAAAGGAACCAGCGGACGTGGGTTACATGGAGATAGCACCATATAGAGTGACGTTGAAGGCAGGAGCACTGTTACCTAGGCAGCATCAGTATAAGATCCCACCGGCAGCGGAACAAGGGTTGATTGAGATAATACAGGATCTGATGGTCAAAGGTGTAGTGAAGGAAACCGGTTCTAATATCTGTAACAGCCCCGTGCTTCCTGTTCTTAAAAGAACTGACCCAACGGCACCCCCAGTGTACAGATTAGTAGTGGATTTGAGAGAACTGAACAAATGTGTAATTCCCCAATATCCTGTTGTACCTGACATCTCATCATTACTGACTGCTATTGACCATCAAGCTACACATTTCACTGTCATTGATTTGAAGAATGCATTTTTCAGTGTCCCTATCCATGAAGACAGTCAGTACCTTTTTGGTTTCACATTAAAAGGTCGTAGTTTCCAGCTGACGAGAGCTCCACAGGGGTATACTGAAAGTCCTAGTATATATAGTCAAGCATTAAAAAGACAGCTAGACACCATCACTATGCCTCAACATACAGCGCTATTGCAGTACGTCGATGACATCCTGATCACAGCAAGATCAGAGGGGTTGTGTGAGCAGACCTCCCTTCTGGTGTTGGGTTTTCTGGCGGATAATGGACACAAGGTATCACTTTCCAAATTACAGTTCTGTGGACAGCAAGTGGTATACTTGGGACACTTGCTATCCAAAGAGGGTAGGCAACTTACCACAGAGAGAGTGCAGGCTATTGTCCAAATCCCACAACCCAAAACACTGAAGGAAGTCCGAGGCATTATAGGTCTAACATCATACTGTAGGCAATGGATTCCACAATATGCACACATAGCCAAGCCCCTTATTCAGCTAACTACACAGGCTGTGACATCCACTGACACCTTGCCCTGGACCTCCGAACACACAGAAGCTTTCGAGGCGCTAAAGCAAGCACTATGAGTAGCCCCAGTCTTAGCTACCCCTGATTACGACAAACCATTTACATTGTTCGTTACAGAACGAAACGGTACAGCACTCTCAGTCCTTACACAGGAACAGGCAGGAAAAAACAGGCCCTGTGCATACTTTTCCAGTACACTTGATCCAGTAGCCCAGGCTTTACCTGCATGTTTAAAATCAGTGGCAGCGACAGCCTTGGCGATAAGACAATCTGACAGTATAGTATTAGGACACCCCCTCATTGTTCAGGTTCCTCATTCAGTAGAGGTACTGTTGAATAGAACACATACACAACATCTGACCATAGCACGACTGACAGGATACGAACTCACGTTGTTCCAGCCTCACATAACCATAAAGCGATGTAACGTGTTAAATCTTGCCACTCTCCTACCTGAGACAGTACAGATTGAGGACACCCATGACTGTGCCCAGACAGTGGAGGTCGTAACCAAACCTCGTCAAGATCTGACAGACGTACCACTCCCCATAGTTAATAGCACTCTCTATGTGGATGGCTCATGCTTAAGGCTCGGACTAAAGTTAAAGAGTCCTTAGATTTAGTTGTGCTAGCAGGACCTGGCTCCTCTTGGATCGGACCTCAGTGGAACAGTCCTAAGATCTAGTGTGCTAGAAGGACTCGGCTGCTCCAGGCTCAGACCTCAGTAAAATAGTCCTTAGATTTGGTGTGCTAGCAGGACTCGGCTACTCCAGGCTCGGACCTCAGTGGAAGAGTCCTTAGATTTAGTGTGCTAGCAGGACTCGGCTTCTACAGGCTCAGACCTCAGTGAAAGAGTCCTTAGATTTAGTGTGCTAGCAGGACTCGGCTGCTCCAGCCTCGGACCTCAGTGAAAGAGTCCAAAGATTTAGTGTGCTAACTGGACTCTGCTCCTCCAGGCTCGGACCTCAGTGGAACAGTCATTAGATCTAGTGTGCTAGAAGCACTCAGCTGGTCTAGACTCGGACCTCAGTGAAATAGTCCTCAGATTTAGTGTGCTAGCAGGACTCGGCTCCACCAGGCGCGGACCTCAGTGAAAGAGTCTTTAGATTTAGTCTGCTAGGAGGACCTGGCTCCTCCAGGCTCGGACCTCAGTGAAAGAATCCTTAGATTTAGTGTGCTAGCAGGACTCGGCTGCTCCAGGCTCGGACCTCAGTGAAAGAGACCTTAGATCTACTGTGCTAGCAGCACTCGGCTGCTCCAGGCTCGGACCTCAGTGGAAGAGTCCTTAGATTTAGTATGCTAGCAGGACTTGGCTTCTACAGGCTCGTACCTCAGTGGAAAAGTCCTTGGATTTAGTGTGCTAGCCAGACTCGGCTCCTCCAGGCTCGGACCTCAGTGAAAGAGTCCTTAGATTTAGTGTGCTAGTAGGGCTCGGCTCCTCCAGGTTCGGACCTCAGTAAAAGAGTCCTTCGATTTTGTTGTGCTAGCATGACCCGGCCTCTCCAGGCTCGGACCTCAGTGAAAGAGTCCTTAGATTTAGTGTGCTAGCAGGACTCGGCTTCTACAGGCTCGGACCTCAGTGAAAGAGTCCTTAGATTTAGTGTGCTAGCAAAACTCATCTCCTCCAGGCTCGGACCTCAGTGAAAGAGCCCTTAGATTTAGTGTGTTAGCAGGACCTGGCCCCTCTAGGCTCAGACCCTAGTGAAAGAGTCCTTAGATTTATTGTGCTAGCAGAAATCGGCTCTTCCAAGCTCGGACCTCAGTGAAAGAGTCCTTAGATTTAGTGTGCTAGCAGGAAATGGCTGCACCAGGCTTAGACCTCAGTGAAAGAGTCCTTAGATGTATTGTGCTAGCAGCACTCGGCTACTCCATGATCGGACCTCAGTGAAAGAGTCCTTAGATTTAGTTGTGCTAGCAGGACCCGGCTCCTCCAGGCTCGGACCTCAGTGGAGGAGTCCTTAGATTTAGTGTGCTAGCAGGGCTCGGCTACTCCAGGCTCGGACCTCAGTAAAAGAGTCCTTCGATTTTGTTGTGCTAGTAGGACCCGGCTCCGCCAGGCTCGGTCCTCAGTGAAAGAGTCCAAATATTTAGTGTGCTAGCAGGACTCTGCTCCTCCAAGTGCAGACCTCAGTGAAAGAGTCCTTAGATTTAGTGTGCTAGCAGGACTCGGCTTCTAAAAGGCTCGGACCTCAGTGAAAGAGTCCTTAGATTTAGTGTGCTAGCAGGACCCGGCTCCTCCAGGCTCGGACCTCCGTGAAAGAGTCCTTAGATTTAGTGTGCTAGCAGGACCCGGCTCCTCTAGGCACGGACCTCAGTGGAACAGTCCTTAGATCTAGTGTGCTAGCAGGACTCGGCTTCTACAGGCTCTGACCTCAGTGAAAGAGTCATTACATTTAGTTGTGCTATCAGAACCTGGCTCCTCTAGGCTCGGACCTCAGTGAATGAGTCCTTAGATTTAGTGTGCTAGCAAAACTCATCTCCTCCAGGCTCGGACCTCAGTGAAAGAGTCCTTAGATTTAGTGTGCTAGCAGGACCTGGCTCCTCTAGGCTCAGACCTCATTGAAAGAGTCCTTAGATTTAGTGTGCTAGCAGAACTCGGCTCTTCCAGGCTCGGACCTCAGTGAAAGAGACCTTAGATTTAGTGTGCTAGCAGGAATTGGCTGCTCCAGGCTCAGACCTCAGTGAAAGAGTCCTTAGATTTAATGTGCTAGAAGGAGTCGGCGCCTCAGGCTCGGACCTCAGTGGAAGAGTCCTTAGATTTAGTGTGCTAGCAGCACTCGGCTTCTACAGGCTCTGACCTCAGTGAAAGAGTCCTTAGATTTAGTTTGCTAACAGGACCCGGCTCCTCCAGGCTCAGACCTCAGTGAAAGAGTCCTTAGATTTAATGTGCTAGCAGGACCCGGCTCCTCCAGGCTCGAACCTCGGTGAAAGAGTCCTTTGATTTAGTAATCCAGCAGGACCTGGCTCCTCCAGGCTCGAACCTCAGTGAAAGAGTCCTTAGATTTAGTGTGCTAGCAGGACTAGGCTCCTCCAGGCACAGACCTCAGTGAAAGAGTCCTTAGATTTAGTGTGCTAGCAGGACCCGGCTCCTCCAGGCTCGGACCTCCGTGAAAGAGTCCTTAGATTTAGTGTGCTAGCAGGACCCGGCTCCTCTAGGCACGGACCTCAGTGGAACAGTCCTTAGATCTAGTGTGCTAGCAGGACTCGGCTTCTACAGGCTCTGACCTCAGTGAAAGAGTCATTACATTTAGTTGTGCTATCAGAACCTGGCTCCTCTAGGCTCGGACCTCAGTGAATGAGTCCTTAGATTTAGTGTGCTAGCAAAACTCATCTCCTCCAGGCTCGGACCTCAGTGAAAGAGTCCTTAGATTTAGTGTGCTAGCAGGACCTGGCTCCTCTAGGCTCAGACCTCATTGAAAGAGTCCTTAGATTTAGTGTGCTAGCAGAACTCGGCTCTTCCAGGCTCGGACCTCAGTGAAAGAAACCTTAGATTTAGTGTGCTAGCAGGAATTGGCTGCTCCAGGCTCAGACCTCAGTGAAAGAGTCCTTAGATTTAATGTGCTAGAAGGAGTCGGCGCCTCAGGCTCGGACCTCAGTGGAAGAGTCCTTAGATTTAGTGTGCTAGCAGCACTCGGCTTCTACAGGCTCTGACCTCAGTGAAAGAGTCCTTAGATTTAGTTTGCTAACAGGACCCGGCTCCTCCAGGCTCAGACCTCAGTGAAAGAGTCCTTAGATTTAATGTGCTAGCAGGACCCGGCTCCTCCAGGCTCGAACCTCGGTGAAAGAGTCCTTTGATTTAGTAATCCAGCAGGACCTGGCTCCTCCAGGCTCGAACCTCAGTGAAAGAGTCCTTAGATTTAGTGTGCTAGCAGGACTAGGCTCCTCCAGGCACAGACCTCAGTGAAAGAGTCCTTAGATTTAGTGTGCTAGCAGGACCCGGCTCCTCCAGGCTCGGACCTCCGTGAAAGAGTCCTTAGATTTAGTGTGCTAGCAGGACCCGGCTCCTCTAGGCACGGACCTCAGTGGAACAGTCCTTAGATCTAGTGTGCTAGCAGGACTCGGCTTCTACAGGCTCTGACCTCAGTGAAAGAGTCATTACATTTAGTTGTGCTATCAGAACCTGGCTCCTCTAGGCTCGGACCTCAGTGAATGAGTCCTTAGATTTAGTGTGCTAGCAAAACTCATCTCCTCCAGGCTCGGACCTCAGTGAAAGAGTCCTTAGATTTAGTGTGCTAGCAGGACCTGGCTCCTCTAGGCTCAGACCTCATTGAAAGAGTCCTTAGATTTAGTGTGCTAGCAGAACTCTGCTCTTCCAGGCTCGGACCTCAGTGAAAGAGACCTTAGATTTAGTGTGCTAGCAGGAATTGGCTGCTCCAGGCTCAGACCTCAGTGAAAGAGTCCTTAGATTTAATGTGCTAGAAGGAGTCGGCGCCTCAGGCTCGGACCTCAGTGGAAGAGTCCTTAGATTTATTGTGCTAGCAGCACTCGGCTTCTACAGGCTCTGACCTCAGTGAAAGAGTCCTTAGATTTCGTTTGCTAACAGGACCCGGCTCCTCCAGGCTCAGACCTCAGTGAAAGAGTCCTTAGATTTAATGTGCTAGCAGGACCCGGCTCCTCCAGGCTCGAACCTCGGTGAAAGAGTCCTTTGATTTAGTAATCCAGCAGGACCTGGCTCCTCCAGGCTCGAACCTCAGTGAAAGAGTCCTTAGATTTAGTGTGCTAGCAGGACTCGGCTCCTCCAGGCACAGACCTCAGTGAAAGAGTCCTTAGATTTAGTTTTGCTAGCAGGACCTGGCTCCTCCAGGCTCGAACCACAGTGAAAGAGTCCTTAGAATTAGTGTGCTAGCAGGACTCGGATTTTACAGTCCCAGACCTCAGTGAAAGAGTCTTTAGATTTAGTCTGCTAGGAGGACCCGGCTCCTCCAGGCTCGGACCTCAGTGAAAGAGTCCTTAGATTTAGTGTGCTAGCAGTACTCGGCTGCTCCAGGCTCCGACCTCAGTGAAAGAGACCTTAGATCTACTGTGCTAGCAGCACTCGGCTGCTCCAGGCTCGGACCTCAGCGGAAGAGTCCTTAGATTTAGTATGCTAGCAGGACTTGGCTTCTACAGGCTCGTACCTCAGTGGGAAAGTCCTTGGATTTAGTGTGCTAGCCAGACTCGGCTCCTCCAGGCTCAGACCTCAGTGAAAGAGTCCTTAGATTTAGTGTGCTAGTAGGGCTCGGCTCCTCCAGGTTCGGACCTCAGTAAAAGAGTCCTTCGATTTTGTTGTGCTAGCAGGACCCGGCTTCTCCAGGCTCGGTCCTCAGTGAAAGAGTCCTTAGATTTAGTGTGCTAGCAGGACTCGGCTTCTACAGACTCGGACCTCAGTGAAAGAGTCCTTAGATTTAGTGTGCTATCAAAACTCATCTCCTCCAGGCTCGGACCTCAGTGAAAGAGCCCTTAGATTTAGTGTGCTAGCGGGACCTGGCCCCTCTAGGCTCAGACCCTAGTGAAAAAGTCCTTAGATTTATTGTGCTAGCAGAACTCGGCTCTTCCAGGCTCGGACCTCAGTGAAAGAGTCCTTAGATTTAGTGTGCTAGCAGGAAATGGCTGCACCAGGCTTAGACATCAGTGAAAGAGTCCTTAGATGTATTGTGCTAGCAGCACTCGGCTGCTCCAGGCTCGGACCTCAGTGGAAGAGTCCTTAGATTTAGTATGCTAGCAGGACCCGGCTCCTCCAGGCTCGGACCTCGGTGGAGGAGTCCTTAGATTTAGTGTGCTAGCAGGGATCGCTCCTCCAGGCTCGGACCTCAGTAAAAGAGTCCTTCGATTTTGTTGTGCTAGTAGGACCCGGCTCCGCCAGGCTCGGACCTCAGTGAAAGAGTCCATAGATTTAGTGTGCTAGCAGGACTCTGCTCCTCCAGGTGCAGACCTCAGTGAAAGAGTCCTTAGATTTAGTGTGCTAGCAGGACTCGGCTTCTACAGGCTCGGACCTCAGTGAAAGAGTCCTTAGATTTAGTGTGCTAGCAGGACCCGGCTCCTCCAGGCTCGGACCTCAGTGAAAGAGTCCTTAGATTTAGTGTGCTAGCAAAACTCATCTCCTCCAGGCTCGGACCTCAGTGAAAGAGCCCTTAGATTTAGTGTGCTAGCAGGACCTGGCCCCTCTAGGCTCAGACCCTAGTGAAAAAATGCTTAGATTTATTGTGCTAGCAGAAATCGGCTCTTCCAGGCTCGGACCTCAGTGAAAGAGTCCTTAGATTTAGTGTGCTAGCAGGAAATGGCTGCACCAGGCTTAGACCTCAGTGAAAGAGTCCTTAGATGTATTGTGCTAGCAGCACTCGGCTCCTCCATGATCGGACCTCAGTGAAAGAGTCCTTAGATTTAGATGTGCTAGCAGGACCCGGCTCCTCCAGGCTCGGACCTCAGTGGAGGAGTCCTTAGATTTAGTGTGCTAGCAGGTCTCGGCTCCTCCAGGCTCGGACCTCAGTAAAAGAGTCCTTCGATTTTGTTGTGGTAGTAGGACCCGGCTCCGCCAGGCTCGGACCTCAGTGAAAGAGTCCAAATATTTAGTGTGCTAGCAGGACTCGGCTTCTAAAAGGCTCAGACCTCAGTGAAAGAGTCCTTAGATTTAGTGTGCTAGCAGCACTCGGCTTCTACAGGCTCTGACCTCAGTGAAAGAGTCCTTAGATTTAGTTTGCTAACAGGACCCGGCTCCTCCAGGCTCAGACCTCAGTGAAAGAGTCCTTAGATTTAATGTGCTAGCAGGACCCGGCTCCTCCAGGCTCGAACCTCGGTGAAAGAGTCCTTTGATTTAGTAATCCAGCAGGACCTGGCTCCTCCAGGCTCGAACCTCAGTGAAAGAGTCCTTAGATTTAGTGTGCTAGCAGGACTCGGCTCCTCCAGGCACAGACCTCAGTGAAAGAGTCCTTAGATTTAGTTTTGCTAGCAGGACCTGGCTCCTCCAGGCTCGATCCACAGTGAAAGAGTCCTTAGAATTAGTGTGCTAGCAGGACTCGGATTTTACAGTCTCAGACCTCAGTGAAAGAGTCTTTAGATTTAGTCTGCTAGGAGGACCCGGCTCCTCCAGGCTCGGACCTCAGTGAAAGAGTCCTTAGATTTAGTGTGCTAGCAGTACTCGGCTGCTCCAGGCTCCGACCTCAGTGAAAGAGACCTTAGACCTACTGTGCTAGCAGCACTCGGCTGCTCCAGGCTCGGACCTCAGTGAAAGAGTCCTTAGATTTAGTTGTGCTAGCAGGACCCGTCTCCTCCAGGCTCGGACCTCGGTGGAGGAGTCCTTAGATTTAGTGTGCTAGCCAGACTCGGCTCCTCCAGGCTCGGACCTCAGTGAAAGAGTCCTTAGATTTAGTGTGCTAGTAGGGCTCGGCTCCTCCAGGTTCGGACCTCAGTAAAAGAGTCCTTCGATTTTGTTGTGCTAGCAGGACCCGGCTTCTCCAGGCTCGGTCCTCAGTGAAAGAGTCCTTAGATTTAGTGTGCTAGCAGGACTCGGCTTCTACAGACTCGGACCTCAGTGAAAGAGTCCTTAGATTTAGTGTGCTATCAAAACTCATCTCCTCCAGGCTCGGACCTCAGTGAAAGAGTCCTTAGATTTAGTTGTGCTAGCAGGACCCGGCTCCTCCAGGCTCGGACCTCAGTGGAGGAGTCCTTAGATTTAGTGTGCTAGCAGGGATCGGCTCCTCCAGGCTCGGACCTCAGTAAAAGAGTCCTTCGATTTTGTTGTGCTAGTAGGACCCGGCTCCGCCAGGCTTGGACCTCAGTGAAAGAGTCCATAGATTTAGTGTGCTAGCAGGACTCTGCTCCTCCAGGTGCAGACCTCAGTGAAAGAGTCCTTAGATTTAGTGTGCTAGCAGGACTCGGCTTCTACAGGCTCGGACCTCAGTGAAAGAGTCCTTAGATTTAGTGTGCTAGCAGGACCCGGCTCCTCCAGGCTCGGACCTCTGTGAAAGAGTCCATAGATTTATTGTGCTAGCTGGACTCGGCTCCTCCAGGCTCGGACCTCAGTGAAAGAGTCCTTAGATTTAGTGTGCTAGCAGGACTCGGCTTCTACAGGCTCAGACCTCATTGAAAAAGTCCTTAGATTTAGTGTGCAAGCAGAACTCGGCTCCTCCAGGCTCAGACCTCAGTGAAAGAGTCCTTAGATTTAGAGTGCTAGCAGGACCCGACTCCTCTAGGCACGGACCTCAATGGAACAGTCCTTAGATCTAGTGTGCTTGTTGTACTCGGCTGGTCTAGGCTCGGACCTCAGTGAAATAGTCCTTAGATTTAGTGTGCTAGCAGGACTTGGCTTCTGCAGGCTCAGACAACAATGGAAGAGTCCTTAGATTTAGTGTGCTAGCAGGACTCGGCTCCTCCAGGCGCGGACCTCAGTAAAAGAGTCTTTAGATTTAGTTTTGCTAGCAGGACCTGGCTCCTCTAGGCTCGGACCTCAGTGAAAGAGTCTTTAGATTAAGTGTGCTAGCAGGACTCGGCTTCTACAGTCTCGGTCCTCAGTGAAAGAGTCATTAGATTTAGTTGTGCTAGCAGGAACCGGCTCCTCCATGCTCGGACCTCAGTGAAAGAGTCCTTAGATTTAGTTGTGCTAGAAGCACCCGTCTCCTCCAGGCTCGGACCTCAGTGAAAGAGTCCTTAGATTTAGTGTGCTAGCAGGACCCGGCTCCTCTAGGCTTGGACCTCATTGAAAGAGTCCTTAGATTTAGTGTGCTAGCAGAACTCGGCTCTTCCAGGCTCGGACCTCAGTGAAAGAGTCCTTAGATTTAGTGTGCTAGCAGGAATTGGCTGCTCCAGGCTCAGACCTCAGTGAAAGAGTCCTTAGATTTAATGTGCTAGAAGGAGTCGGCGCCTCAGGCTCGGACCTCAGTGGAACAGTCCTTAGATCTAGAGTGCTAGCAGGACCCAGCTCCTCCAGGCTCGAACCTCAGTGTAAGAGTCCTTTGATTTAGTGTTCTAGCAAGACCTGGCTCCTCCAGGCTCGAACCTCAGTGAAAGAGTCCTTAGATTGTGTGTGCTAGCAGGACTCGGCTCCTCCAGGCACGGACCTCAGTGAAAGAGTCCTTAGGTTTAGTTTTGCTAGCAGGACCTGGCTCCTCCAGGCTCGAACCACAGTGAAAGAGTCCTTAGATTTAGTGTGCTAGCAGGGCTCGGCTCCTCCTGGCTCGGACCTCAGTAAAAGAGTCCTTCGATTTTGTTGTGCTAGTAGGACCCGGCTCCGCCAGGCTCGGACCTCAGTGAAAGAGTCCATAGATTTAGTGTGCTAGCAGGTCTCTGCTCCTCCAGGTGCGGACCTCAGTGAAAGAGTCCTTAGATTTAGTGTGCTAGCAGGACTCGGCTCTTCCAGGCTCGGACCTCAGTGAAAGAGTCCTTAGATTTAGTGTGCTAGCAGGAAATGGCTGCACCAGGCTTAGACCTCAGTGAAAGAGTCCTTAGATTTAATGCGCTAGCAGGACCCAGCTCCTCCAGGCTTGAACCTCAGGGAAAGAGTCCTTTGATTTAGTGTTCTAGCAGGACCTGGCTCCTCCAGGCTCGAACCTCAGTGAAAGAGTCCTTAGATTTAGTGTGCTAGCAGGACTCGGCTACTCCAGGCACGGACCTCAGTGAAAGAGTCCTTAGATTTAGTTTTGCTAGCAGGACCTGGCTCCTCCAGGCTCGAACCACAGTGAAAGAGTCCTTAGATTTAGTGTGCTAGCGGGACTCGGCTGCTCCAGGCTCGGACCTCAGTGAAAGAGTCCTTAGATTTAGTGTGCTAGCTGGACTCGGCTCCTCCAGGCTTGGTCCTTAGTAAAAGAGTCCATAGATTTAGTGTGCTAGCAAAACTCGGCTCCTCCAGGCTCAGACCTCAGTGAAAGAGTCCTTAGAATTAGTGTGCTAGCAGGACTCAGATTTTACAGTCTCAGACCTCAGTGAAAGAGTCTTTAGATTTAGTCTGCTAGGAGGACCCGGCTCCTCCAGGCTCGGACCTCAGTGAAAGAGTCCTTAGATTTAGTGTGCTAGCAGGACTCGGCTGCTCCAGGCTCCGACCTCAGTTTAAGATACCTTAGATCTACTGTGCTAGCAGCACTCGGCTGCTCCAGGCTCGGACCTCAGTGGAAGAGTCCTTAGATTTAGTATGCTAGCAGGACTTGGCTTCTACAGGCTCGTACCTCAGTGGGAAAGTCCTTGGAGTTAGTGTGCTAGCCAGACTCGGCTCCTCCAGGCTCGGACCTCTGTGAAAGAGTCCTTAGATTTAGTGTGCTAGTAGGGCTCGGCTCCTCCAGGTTCGGACCTCACAAAAAGAGTCCTTCGATTTTGTTGTGCTAGCAGGACCCGGCTTCTCCAGGCTCGGTCCTCAGTGAAAGAGTCCTTAGATTTAGTGTGCTAGCAGGACTCGGCTTCTACAGGCTCGGACCTCAGTGAAAGAGTCCTTAGATTTAGTGTGCTAGCAAAACTCATCTCCTCCAGGCTCGGACCTCAGTGAAAGAGCCCTTAGATTTAGTGTGCTAGCGGGACCTGGCCCCTCTAGGCTCAGACCCTAGTGAAAGAGTCCTTAGATTTATTGTGCTAGCAGAACTCGGCTCTTCCAGGCTCGGACCTCAGTGAAAGAGTCCTTAGATTTAGTGTGCTAGCAGGAAATGGCTGCACCAGGCTTAGACCTCAGTGAAAGAGTCCTTAGATGTATTGTGCTAGCAGCACTCGGCTCCTCCATGCTCGGACCTCAGTGAAAGAGTCCTTAGATTTAGTTGTGCTAGCAGGACCCGGCTCCTCCAGGCTCGGACCTCAGTGGAGGAGTCCTTAGATTTAGTGTGCTAGCAGGGATCGGCTCCTCCAGGCTCGGACCTCAGTAAAAGAGTCCTTCGATTTTGTTGTGCTAGTAGGACCCGGCTCCGCCAGGCTCAGACCTCAGTGAAAGAGTCCATAGATTTAGTGTGCTAGCAGGACTCTGCTCCTCCAGGTGCAGACCTCAGTGAAAGAGTCCTTAGATTTAGTGTGCTAGCAGGACTCGGCTTCTACAGGCTCGGACCTCAGTGAAAGAGTCCTTAGATTTAGTGTGCTAGCAGGACCCGGCTCCTCCAGGCTCGGACCTCTGTGAAAGAGTCCATAGATTTATTGTGCTAGCTGGACTCGGCTCCTCCAGGCTCGGACCTCAGTGAAAGAGTCCTTAGATTTAGTGTGCTAGCAGGACTCGGCTTCTACAGGCTCAGACCTTTTTGAAAAAGTCCTTAGATTTAGTGTGCAAGCAGAACTCGGCTCCTCCAGGCTCAGACCTCAGTGAAAGAGTTCTTAGATTTAGGGTGCTAGCAGGACCCGACTCCTCTAGGCACGGACCTCAATGGAACAGTCCTTAGATCTAGTGTGCTTAAAGTACTCGGCTGGTCTAGGCTCGGACCTCAGTGAAATAGTCCTTAGATTTAGTGTGCTAGCAGGACTTGGCTTCTGCAGGCTCAGACAACAGTGGAAGAGTCCTTAGATTTAGTGTGCTAGCAGGACTCGGCTCCTCCAGGCGCGGACCTCAGAGAAAGAGTCCTTAGATTTAGTTTTGCTAGCAGGACCTGGCTCCTCTAGGCTCGGACCTCAGTGAAAGAGTCCTTAGATTAAGTGTGCTAGCAGGACTCGGCTTCTACAGTCTCGGTCCTCAGTGAAAGAGTCATTAGATTTAGTTGTGCTAGCAGGAACCGGCTCCTCCATGCTCGGACCTCAGTGAAAGAGTCCTTAGATTTAGTTGTGCTAGCAGGACCCGTCTCCTCCAGGCTCGGACCTCAGTGAAAGAGTCCTTAGATTGAGTGTGCTAGCAGGACCCGGCTCCTCTAGGCTCGGACCTCATTGAAATAGTCCTTAGATTTAGTGTGCTAGCAGAACTCGGCTCTTCCAGGCTCGGACCTCAGTGAAAGAGTCCTTAGATTTATTGTGCTAGCAGGAATTGGCTGCTCCAGGCTCAGACCTCAGTGAAAGAGTCCTTAGATTTAATGTGCTAGAAGGAGTCGGCGCCTCAGGCTCGGACCTCAGTGGAAGAGTCCTTAGATTTAGTGTGCTAGCAGGGTTCTGCTCCTCCAGGCTCGGACCTCAGTAAAAGAGTCCTTCGATTTTGTTGTTCTAGTAGGACCCGGCTACGCCAGGCTCGGACCTCAGTGAAAGAGTCCAAATATTTACTGTGCTAGCAGGACTCTGCTCCTCCAGGTGCAGACCTCAGTGAAAGAGTCCTTAGATTTAGTGTGCTAGCAGGACTCGGCTTCTAAAAGGCTCGGACCTCAGTGAAAGAGTCCTTAGATTTAGTGTGCTAGCAGGACCCGGCTCCTCCAGGCTCGGACCTCTGTGAAAGAGTCCATAGATTTATTGTGCTAGCTGGACTCGGCTGCTCCAGGCTCAGACCTCCGTGAAAGAGTCCTTAGATTTAGTGTGCTAGCAGGACCAGGTTCCTCTAGGCACGGACCTCAGTGGAACAGTCCTTAGATCTAGTGTGCTAGCAGGACTCGGCTTCTACAGGCTCTGACCTCAGTGAAAGAGTCCTTACATTTAGTTGTGCTATCAGAACCTGGCTCCTCTAGGCTCGGACCTCAGTGAAAGAGTCCTTAGATTTAGTGTGCTAGCAAAACTCATCTCCTCCAGGCTCGGACCTCAGTGAAAGAGTCCTTAGATTTAGTGTGCTAGCAGGACCTGGCTCCTCTAGGCTCAGACCTCATTGAAAGAGTCCTTAGATTTAGTGTGCTAGCAGAACTCGGCTCTTCCAGGCTCAGACCTCAGTGAAAGAGACCTTAGATTTAATGCGCTAGCAGGAATTGGCTGCTCCAGGCTCAGACCTCAGTGAAAGAGTCCTTAGATTTAATGTGCTAGAAGGAGTCGGCGCCTCAGGCTCGTACCTCAGTGGAAGAGTCCTTAGATTTAGTGTGCTAGCAGCACTCGGCTTCTACAGGCTCTGACCTCAGTGAAAGAGTCCTTAGATTTAGTTTGCTAACAGGACCCGGCTCCTCCAGGCTCAGACATCAGTGAAAGAGTCCTTAGATTTAATGTGCTAGCAGGACCCGGCTCCTCCAGGCTCGAACCTCGGTGAAAGAGTCCTTTGATTTAGTAATCCAGCAGGACCTGGCTCCTCCAGGCTCGAACCTCAGTGAAAGAGTCCTTAGATTTAGTGTGGTAGCAGGACTCGGCTCCTCCAGGCACGGACCTCAGTGAAAGAGTCTTTAGATTTAGTCTGCTAGGAGGACCCGGCTCCTCCAGGCTCGGACCTCAGTGAAAGAGTCCTTAGATTTAGTGTGCTAGCAGGACTCGGCTGCTCCAGGCTCCGACCTCAGTGAAAGAGACCTTAGATCTACTGTGCTAGCAGCACTCGGCTGCTCCAGGCTTGGACCTCAGTGGAAGAGTCCTTAGATTTAGTATGCTAGCAGAAATTGGCTTCTACAGGCTCGTACCTCAGTGGGAAAGTCCTTGGATTTAGTGTGCTAGCCAGACTCGGCTCCTCCAGGCTCGGACCTCAGTGAAAGAGTCCTTAGATTTAGTGTGCTAGTAGGGCTCGACTCCTCCAGGTTCGGACCTCAGTAAAAGAGTCCTTCGATTTTGTTGTGCTAGCAGGACCCGGCTTCTCCAGGCTCGGTCCTCAGTGAAAGAGTCCTTAGATTTAGTGTCCTAGCAGGACTCGGCTTCTACAGGCTGGGACCTCAGTGAAAGAGCCCTTAGATTTAGTGTGCTAGTGGGACCTGGCCCCTCTAGGCTCAGACCCTAGTGAAAGAGTCCTTAGATTTATTGTGCTAGCAGAACTCGGCTCTTCCAGGCTCGGACCTCAGTGAAAGAGTCCTTAGATTTAGTGTGCTAGCAGGAAATGGCTGCACCAGGCTTAGACCTCAGTGAAAGAGTCCTTAGATGTATTGTGCTAGCAGCACTCGGCTCCTCCATGCTCGGACCTCAGTGAAAAAGTCCTTAGATTTAGTTGTGCTAGCAGGACCCGGCTCCTCCAGGCTCGGACCTCAGTGGAGGAGTCCTTAGATTTAGTGTGCTAGCAGGGATCGGCTCCTCCAGGCTCGGACCTCAGTAAAAGAGTCCTTCGATTTTGTTGTGCTAGTAGGACCCGGCTCCGCCAGGCTCGGACCTCAGTGAAAGAGTCCATAGATTTAGTGTGCTAGCAGGACTCTGCTCCTCCAGGTGCAGACCTCAGTGAAAGAGTCCTTAGATTTAGTGTGCTAGCAGGACTCGGCTTCTACAGGCTCAGACCTCATTGAAAAAGTCCTTAGATTTAGTGTGCAAGCAGAACTCGGCTCCTCCAGGCTCAGACCTCAGTGAAAGAGTCCTTAGATTTAGAGTGCTAGCAGGACCCGAATCCTCTAGGCACGGACCTCAATGGAACAGTCCTTAGATCTAGTGTGCTTGAAGTACTCGGCTGGTCTAGGCTCGGACCTCAGTGAAATAGTCCTTAGATTTAGTGTGCTAGCAGGATTTGGCTTCTGCAGGCTCAGACAACTGTGGAAGAGTCCTTAGATTTAGTGTGCTAGCAGGACTCGGCTCCTCCAGGCGCGGACCTCAGTGAAAGAGTCCTTAGATTTAGTTTTGCTAGCAGGACCTGGCTCCTCTAGGCTCGGACCTCAGTGAAAGAGTCCTTAGATAAAGTGTGCTAGCAGGACTCGGCTTCTACAGTCTCGGTCCTCAGTGAAAGAGTCATTAGATTTAGTTGTGCTAGCAGGAACCGGCTCCTCCATGCTCGGACCTCAGTGAAACAGTCCTTAGATCTAGTGTGCTTAAAGTACTCGGCTGGTCTAGGCTCGGACCTCAGTGAAATAGTCCTTAGATTTAGTGTGCTAGCAGGACTTGGCTTCTGCAGGCTCAGACAACAGTGGAAGAGTCCTTAGATTTAGTGTGCTAGCAGGACTCGGCTCCTCCAGGCGCGGACCTCAGTGAAAGAGTCCTTAGATTTAGTTTTGCTAGCAGGACCTGGCTCCTCTAGGCTCGGACCTCAGTGAAAGAGTCCTTAGATTAAGTGTGCTAGCAGGACTCGGCTTCTACAGTCTCGGTCCTCAGTGAAAGAGTCATTAGATTTAGTTGTGCTAGCAGGAACCGGCTCCTCCATGCTCGGACCTCAGTGAAAGAGTCCTTAGATTTAGTTGTGCTAGCAGGACCCGTCTCCTCCAGGCTCGGACCTCAGTGAAAGAGTCCTTAGATTTAGTGTGCTAGCAGGACCCGGCTCCTCTAGGCTCGGACCTCATTGAAAGAGTCCTTAGATTTAGTGTGCTAGCAGAACTCGGCTCTTCCAGGCTCGGACCTCAGTGAAAGAGTCCTTAGATTTAGTGTGCTAGCAGGAATTGGCTGCTCCAGGCTCAGACCTCAGTGAAAGAGTCCTTAGATTTAATGTGCTAGAAGGAGTCGGCGCCTCAGGCTCGGACCTCAGTGGAAGAGTCCTTAGATTTAGTGTGCTAGCAGGGTTCTGCTCCTCCAGGCTCGGACCTCAGTAAAAGAGTCCTTCGATTTTGTTGTTCTAGTAGGACCCGGCTACGCCAGGCTCGGACCTCAGTGAAAGAGTCCAAATATTTAGTGTGCTAGCAGGACTCTGCTCCTCCAGGTGCAGACCTCAGTGAAAGAGTCCTTAGATTTAGTGTGCTAGCAGGACTCGGCTTCTAAAAGGCTCGGACCTCAGTGAAAGAGTCCTTAGATTTAGTGTGCTAGCAGGACCCGGCTCCTCCAGGCTCGGACCTCTGTGAAAGAGTCCATAGATTTATTGTGCTAGCTGGACTCGGCTGCTCCAGGCTCAGACCTCCGTGAAAGAGTCCTTAGATTTAGTGTGCTAGCAGGACCAGGCTCCTCTAGGCACGGACCTCAGTGGAACAGTCCTTAGATCTAGTGTGCTAGCAGGACTCGGCTTCTACAGGCTCTGACCTCAGTGAAAGAGTCCTTACATTTAGTTGTGCTATCAGAACCTGGCTCCTCTAGGCTCGGACCTCAGTGAAAGAGTCCTTAGATTTAGTGTGCTAGCAAAACTCATCTCCTCCAGGCTCGGACCTCAGTGAAAGAGTCCTTAGATTTAGTGTGCTAGCAGGACCTGGCTCCTCTAGGCTCAGACCTCATTGAAAGAGTCCTTAGATTTAGTGTGCTAGCAGAACTCGGCTCTTCCAGGCTCAGACCTCAGTGAAAGAGACCTTAGATTTAGTGCGCTAGCAGGAATTGGCTGCTCCAGGCTCAGACCTCAGTGAAAGAGTCCTTAGATTTAATGTGCTAGAAGGAGTCGGCGCCTCTGGCTCGGACCTCAGTGGAAGAGTCCTTAGATTTAGTGTGCTAGCAGCACTCGGCTTCTACAGGCTCTGACCTCAGTGAAAGAGTCCTTAGATTTAGTTTGCTAACAGGACCCGGCTCCTCCAGGCTCAGACCTCAGTGAAAGAGTCCTTAGATTTAATGTGCTAGCAGGACCCGGCTCCTCCAGGCTCGAACCTCGGTGAAAGAGTCCTTTGATTTAGTGTGCTAGCAGGACTCGGCTCCTCCAGGCACGGACCTCAGTGAAAGAGTCCTTAGATTTAGTTTTGCTAGCAGGACCTGGCTCCTCCAGGCTCGAACCACAGTGAAAGAGTCCTTAGAATTAGTGTGCTAGCAGGACTCGGATTTTACAGTCTCAGACCTCAGTGAAAGAGTCTTTAGATTTAGTCTGCTAGGAGGACCCGGCTCCTCCAGGCTCGGACCTCAGTGAAAGAGTCCTTAGATTTAGTGTGCTAGCAGGACTCGGCTGCTCCAGGCTCCGACCTCAGTGAAAGAGACCTTAGATCTACTGTGCTAGCAGCACTCGGCTGCTCCAGGCTTGGACCTCAGTGGAAGAGTCCTTAGATTTAGTATGCTAGCAGAAATTGGCTTCTACAGGCTCGTACCTCAGTGGGAAAGTCCTTGGATTTAGTGTGCTAGCCAGACTCGGCTCCTCCAGGCTCGGACCTCAGTGAAAGAGTCTTTAGATTTAGTGTGCTAGTAGGGCTCGGCTCCTCCAGGTTCGGACCACAGTAAAAGAGTCCTTCGATTTTGTTGTGCTAGCAGGACCCGGCTTCTCCAGGCTCGGTCCTCAGTGAAAGAGTCCTTAGATTTAGAGTGCTAGCAGGACTCGGCTTCTACAGGCTGGGACCTCAGTGAAAGAGTCCTTAGATTTAGTGTGCTAGCAAAACTCATCTCCTCCAGGCTCGGACCTCAGTGAAAGAGCCCTTAGATTTAGTGTGCTAGCGGGACCTGGCCCCTCTAGGCTCAGACCCTAGTGAAAGAGTCCTTAGATTTATTGTGCTAGCAGAACTCGGCTCTTCCAGGCTCGGACCTCAGTGAAAGAGTCCTTAGATTTAGTGTGCTAGCAGGAAATGGCTGCACCAGGCTTAGACCTCAGTGAAAGAGTCCTTAGATGTATTGTGCTAGCAGCACTCGGCTCCTCCATGCTCGGACCTCAGTGAAAAAGTCCTTAGATTTAGTTGTGCTAGCAGGACCCGGCTCCTCCAGGCTCGGACCTCAGTGGAGGAGTCCTTAGATTTAGTGTGCTAGCAGGGATCGGCTCCTCCAGGCTCGGACCTCAGTAAAAGAGTCCTTCGATTTTGTTGTGCTAGTAGGACCCGGCTCCGCCAGGCTCGGACCTCAGTGAAAGAGTCCATAGATTTAGTGTGCTAGCAGGACTCTGCTCCTCCAGGTGCAGACCTCAGTGAAAGAGTCCTTAGATTTAGTGTGCTAGCAGGACTCGGCTTCTACAGGCTCAGACCTCATTGAAAAAGTCCTTAGATTTAGTGTGCAAGCAGAACTCGGCTCCTCCAGGCTCAGACCTTAGTGAAAGAGTCCTTAGATTTAGAGTGCTAGCAGGACCCGTCTCCTCCAGGCTCGGACCTCAGTGAAAGAGTCCTTAGATTTAGTGTGCTAGCAGGACCCGGCTCCTCTAGGCTCGGACCTCATTGAAAGAGTCCTTAGATTTAGTGTGCTAGCAGGACTCGGCTCCTCCAGGCGCGGACCTCAGTGAAAGAGTCCTTAGATTTAGTTTTGCTAGCAGGACCTGGCTCCTCTAGGCTCGGACCTCAGTGAAAGAGTCCTTAGATTAAGTGTGCTAGCAGGACTCGGCTTCTACAGTCTCGGTCCTCAGTGAAAGAGTCATTAGATTTAGTTGTGCTAGCAGGAACCGGCTCCTCCATGCTCGGACCTCAGTGAAAGAGTCCTTAGATTTAGTTGTGCTAGCAGGACCCGTCTCCTCCAGGCTCGGACCTCAGTGAAAGAGTCCTTAGATTTAGTGTGCTAGCAGGACCCGGCTCCTCTAGGCTCGGACCTCATTGAAAGAGTCCTTAGATTTAGTGTGCTAGCAGAACTCGGCTCTTCCAGGCTCGGACCTCAGTAAAAGAGTCCTTAGATTTAGTGTGCTAGCAGGAATTGGCTGCTCCAGGCTCAGACCTCAGTGAAAGAGTCCTTAGATTTAATGTGCTAGAAGGAGTCGGCGCCTCAGGCTCGGACCTCAGTGGAAGAGTCCTTAGATTTAGTGTGCTAGCAGGACTCTGCTTCTACAGGCTTGGACCTCAGTGAAAGAGTCCTTAGATTTAGTGTGCTAACAGGACCCGGCTCCTCCAGGCTCAGACCTCAGTGAAAGAGTCCTTAGATTTAATGTGCTACAAGGAGTCGGCGCCTCAGGCTCGGACCTCAGTGGAAGAGTCCTTAGATTGTGTGTGCTAGCAGGACTCGGCTCCTCCAGGCACAGACCTCAGTGAAAGAGTCCTTAGATTTAGTTTTGCTAGCAGGACTTGGCTCCTCCAGGCTCGATCCACAGTGAAAGAGTCCTTAGATTTAGTGTGCTAGCAGGGCTCGGCTCCTCCTGGCTCGGACCTCAGTAAAAGAGTCCTTCGATTTTGTTGTGCTAGTAGGACCCGGCTCCGCCAGGCTCGGACCTCAGTGAAAGAGTCCATAGATTTAGTGTGCTAGCAGGTCTCTGCTCCTCCAGGTGCAGACCTCAGTGAAAGAGTCCTTAGATTTAGTGTGCTAGCAGGACTCGGCTCTTCCAGGCTCGGACCTCAGTGAAAGAGTCCTTAGATTTAGTGTGCTAGCAGAAAATGGCTGCACCAGGCTTAGACCTCAGTGAAAGAGTCCTTAGATTTAATGTGCTAGCAGGACCCAGCTCCTCCAGGCTTGAACCTCAGTGAAAGAGTCCTTTGATTTAGTGTTCTAGCAGGACCTGGCTCCTCCAGGCTCGAACCTCAGTGAAAGAGTCCTTAGATTTAGTGTGCTAGCAGGACTCGGCTACTCCAGGCACGGACCTCAGTGAAAGAGTCCTTAGATTTAGTTTTGCTAGCAGGACCTGGCTCATCCAGGCTCGAACCACAGTGAAAGAGTCCTTAGATTTAGCGTGCTAGCGGGACTCGGCTGCTCCAGGCTTGGACCTCAGTGAAAGAGTCCTTAGATTTAGTGTGCTAGCTGGACTCGGCTCCTCCATGCTTGGTCCTTAGTGAAAGAGTCCATAGATTTAGTGTGCTATCAAAACTCGGCTCCTCCAGGCTCAGACCTCAGTGAAAGAGTCCTTAGAATTAGTGTGCTAGCAGGACTCGGATTTTACAGTCTCAGACCTCAGTGAAAGAGTCTTTAGATTTAGTCTGCTAGGAGGACTCGGCTCCTCCAGGCTCGGACCTCAGTGAAAGAGTCCTTAGATTTAGTGTGCTAGCAGGACTCGGCTGCTCCAGGCTCCGACCTCAGTGAAAGATACCTTAGATCTACTGTGCTAGCAGCACTCGGCTGCTCCAGGCTCGGACCTCAGTGGAAGAGTCCTTAGATTTAGTATGCTAGCAGGACTTGGCTTCTACAGGCTTGTAAATCAGTGGGAAAGTCCTTGGATTTAGTGTGCTAGCCAGACTCGGCTCCTCCAGGCTCAGACCTCAGTGAAAGAGTCCTTAGATTTAGTGTGCTAGTAGGGCTCGGCTCCTCCAGGTTCGGACCTCAGAAAAAGAGTCCTTCGATTTTGTTGTGCTAGCAGGACCCGGCTTCTCCAGGCTCGGTCCTCAGTGAAAGAGTCCTTAGATTTAGTGTGCTAGCAGGACTCGGCTTCTACAGGCTCGGACCTCAGTGAAAGAGTCCTTAGATTTAGTGTGCTAGCAAAACTCATCTCCTCCAGGCTCGGACCTCAGTGAAAGATTCCTTAGATTTAGTTGTGCTAGCAGGACCCGGCTCCTCTAGGCTCGGACCTCAGTGGAACAGTCCTTAGATCTAGTGTGCTAGCAGGACTCGGCTTCTCCAAGCTCGGACCTCAGTGAAAGAGTCCTTAGATTTATTGTGCTAGCAGGACTCGGCTACTCCAGGCTCGGACCTCAGTGGAACAGTCCTTAGATCTAGGGTGCTAGCAGGACTCGGCTTCTCCAAGCTCGGACCTCAGTGAAATAGTCCATAGGTTTAGTGTGCTAGCAGGACCCGGCTCCTCCAGTCTCGGACCTCAGTGAAAGAGTCCTTACATTTAATGTGCTAGCAGGACCCGACTCCTCCAGGCTCGGACCTCAGTGAAAGAGTCCTTAGATTTAGTGTGCTAGCAGGACTCGGCTTCTACAAGCTCGGACCTCAGTGAAAGAGTCCTAAGATTTAGTGTGCTAGCAGGACCCGGCTCCTCCAGGCTCGGACCTCAGTGAAAGAGTCCATAGATTTAGTGTGCTAGCAGGACTCGGCTCCTCCAGGCTCGAACCTCAGTGAAAGAGTCCTTAGATTTAGTGTGCTAGCAGGACTCGGCTTCTACAGGCTCGGACCTCAGTGGAAGAGTCCTTAGATTTAGTGTGATAGCAGGACTCGGCTCCTCCAGGCTCGGACCTCAGTGAAAGAGTCCTTAGATTTAGTTGTGCTAGCAGGACCCGGCTCCTCTAGGCTCGGACCTCAGTGGAACAGTCCTTAGATCTAGTGTGCTAGCAGGACTCGGCTCCTCCAGGCTCGGACCTCAGTGAAAGAGTCCTTAGATTTAGTTGTGCTAGCAGGACCCGGCTCCTCTAGGCTCGGAACTCAGTGGAACAGTCCTTATATCTAATGTGCTAGCAGGACCCAGCTCCTCCAGGCTCGGACCTCAGTGAAAGAGTCCTTAGATTTAGTGTGCTAGCAGGACTCGGCTCCTCCAGGCTCGAACCTCAGTGAAAGAGTCCATAGATTTAGTGTGCTAGCAGGACCCGGCTCCTCCAGGCTCGGACCTCAGTGAAAGAGTCCTTAGATTTAATTTGCTAGCATGACCCGACTCCTCCAGGCTCGGACCTCAGTGAAAGAGTCCTTAGATTTAGTGTGCTAGCAGGAACCTGCTCCTCCAGGCTCGGACCTCAGTGAAAGAGTCCATAGATTTAGTGTGCTAGCAGGACTCGGCTCCTCCAGGCTCAGACCTCAGTGAAAGAGTACTTCGATTTAGTGTGCTAGCAGGACTCGGCTTCTACAAGCTCGGACCTCAGTGAAAGAGTCCTAAGATTTAGTGTGCTAGCAGGACCCGCCTCCTCCAGGCTCAGACCTCAGTGAAAGAGTCCATAGATTTAGTGTGCTAGCAGGACTCGGCTCCTCCAGGCTCGGACCTCAGTGAAAGAGTCCTTAGATTTAGTTGTGCTAGCAGGACCCGGCTCCTCTAGGCTCGGACCTCAGTGGAACAGTACTTAGATCTAGTGTGCTAGAAGGACACGGCTGCTCCAGGCTCGGACCTCAGTGAAATAGTCCTTAGATTTAGTGTGCTAGCAGGACTCGGCTTCTCCAGGCTCGGACCTCAGTGGATGACTCCTTAGTTTTAGTGTGCTAGCAAGACTCGGCTCCTCCAGGCTCGGACCTCAGTGAAAGAGCCCTTGTATTTAGTTGTGCTAGCAGGACTCGACTCCTCCAGGCTCGGACCTCAGTGAAAGAGTCCTTAGATTTAGTGTGCTAGCAGGACTCGGGTGCTCCAGGCTCGGACCTCAGTGAAAGAGTCCTTAGATTTAGTGTGCTAGCAGGACTCGGCTCCTCCAGGCTCGGACCTCAGTGAAAGAGTCCCTATATTTAGTGTGCTAGCAGGACTCGGCTCCTCCAGGCTCGGATCTCAGTGAAAGAGTCCTTAGATTGAATCTGCTAGCAGGACCCGGCTCCTCCAGGCTCGGACCTCAGTGAAAGAGTCCTTAGATTTAGTTGTGGTTGCAGGACCTGGCTCCTCTAGGCTCGGACCTCAGCGAAAGAGTCCTTAGATTTAGTGTGCTAGCAGGACTCGGCTGCTCCAGGCTCGGACCTCAGTGAAAAAGTCCTTAGATTTAGTGTGCTAGCAGGACTCGGCTCCTCCAGGCTCGGACCTCAGTGAAAGAGTCCTTAGATTTAGTGTGCTAGCAGGACTCGGCTCCTCCAGGCTCGGATCTCAGTGAAAGAGTCCTTAGATTGAATTTGCTAGCAGGACCCGGCTCCTCCAGGCTCGGACCTCAGTGGAACAGTCCTTAGATCTAGTGTGCTAGCAGGACTCGGCTTCTCCAAGCTCGGACCTCAGTGAAAGAGTCCATAGATTTAGTGTGCTAGCTGGACCCGGCTCCTCCAGTCTCGGACCTCAGTGAAAGAGTCCATAGATTTAATGTGCTAGCAGGACCCGACTCCTCCAGGCTCGGACCTCAGTGAAAGAGTCCTTAGATTTAGTGTGCTAGCAGGACCCCGCTCCTCCAGGCTCGGACCTCAGTGGAACAGTCCTTAGATCTAGTGTGCTAGCAGGACTCGGCTCCTCCAGGCTCGGACCTCAGTGAAAGAGTCCTTAGATTTAGTTGTGCTAGCAGGACCCGGCTCCTCTAGGCTCGGAACTCAGTGGAACAGTCCTTATATCTAATGTGCTAGCAGGACCCAGCTCCTCCAGGCTCGGACCTCAGTGAAAGAGTCCTTAGATTTAGTGTGCTAGCAGGACTCGGCTCCTCCAGGCTCGGACCTCAGTGAAAGAGTCCATAGATTTAGTGTGCTAGCAGGACCCGGCTCTTCCAGGCTCGGACCTCAGTGAAAGAGTCCTTAGATTTAATTTGCTAGCATGACCCGACTCCTCCAGGCTCGGACCTCAGTGAAAGAGTCCTTAGATTTAGTGTGCTAGCAGGAACCTGCTCCTCCAGGCTCGGACCTCAGTGAAAGAGTCCATAGATTTAGTGTGCTAGCAGGACTCGGCTCCTCCAGGCTCAGACCTCAGTGAAAGAGTACTTCGATTTAGTGTGCTAGCAGGACTCGGCTTCTACAAGCTCGGACCTCAGTGAAAGAGTCCTAAGATTTAGTGTGCTAGCAGGACCCGCCTCCTCCAGGCTCAGACCTCAGTGAAAGAGTCCATAGATTTAGTGTGCTAGCAGGACTCGGCTCCTCCAGGCTCGGACCTCAGTGAAAGAGTCCTTAGATTTAGTTGTGCTAGCAGGACCCGGCTCCTCTAGGCTCGGACCTCAGTGGAACAGTACTTAGATCTAGTGTGCTAGAAGGACTCGGCTGCTCCAGGCTCGGACCTCAGTGAAATAGTCCTTAGATTTAGTGTGCTAGCAGGACTCGGCTTCTCCAGGCTCGGACCTCAGTGGATGACTCCTTAGTTTTAGTGTGCTAGCAAGACTCGGCTCCTCCAGGCTCGGACCTCAGTGAAAGAGCCCTTATATTTAGTTGTGCTAGCAGGACTCGACTCCTCCAGGCTCGGACCTCAGTGAAAGAGTCCTTAGATTTAGTGTGCTAGCAGGACTCGGGTGCTCCAGGCTCGGACCTCAGTGAAAGAGTCCTTAGATTTAGTGTGCTAGCAGGACTCGGCTCCTCCAGGCTCGGACCTCAGTGAAAGAGTCCCTATATTTAGTGTGCTAGCAGGACTCGGCTCCTCCAGGCTCGGATCTCAGTGAAAGAGTCCTTAGATTGAATCTGCTAGCAGGACCCGGCTCCTCCAGGCTCGGACCTCAGTGAAAGAGTCCTTAGATTTAGTTGTGGTTGCAGGACCTGGCTCCTCTAGGCTCGGACCTCAGTGAAAGAGTCCTTAGATTTAGTGTGCTAGCAGGACTCGGCTCCTCCAGGCTCGGACCTCAGTGAAAGAGTCCCTATATTTAGTGTGCTAGCAGGACTCGGCTCCTCCAGGCTCGGATCTCAGTGAAAGAGTCCTTAGATTGAATCTGCTAGCAGGACCCGGCTCCTCCAGGCTCGGACCTCAGTGAAAGAGTCCTTAGATTTAGTTGTGGTTGCAGGACCTGGCTCCTCTAGGCTCGGACCTCAGCGAAAGAGTCCTTAGATTTAGTGTGCTAGCAGGACTCGGCTGCTCCAGGCTCGGACCTCAGTGAAAAAGTCCTTAGATTTAGTGTGCTAGCAGGACTCGGCTCCTCCAGGCTCGGACCTCAGTGAAAGAGTCCTTAGATTTAGTGTGCTAGCAGGACTCGGCTCCTCCAGGCTCGGATCTCAGTGAAAGAGTCCTTAGATTGAATTTGCTAGCAGGACCCGGCTCCTCCAGGCTCGGACCTCAGTGGAACAGTCCTTAGATCTAGTGTGCTAGCAGGACTCGGCTTCTCCAAGCTCGGACCTCATTGAAAGAGTCCATAGATTTAGTGTGCTAGCTGGACCCGGCTCCTCCAGTCTCGGACCTCAGTGAAAGAGTCCATAGATTTAATGTGCTAGCAGGACCCGACTCCTCCAGGCTCGGACCTCAGTGAAAGAGTCCTTAGATTTAGTGTGCTAGCAGGACCCCGCTCCTCCAGGCTCGGACCTCAGTGGAACAGTCCTTAGATCTAGTGTGCTAGCAGGACTCGGCTCCTCCAGGCTCGGACCTCAGTGAAAGAGTCCTTAGATTTAGTTGTGCTAGCAGGACCCGGCTCCTCTAGGCTCGGAACTCAGTGGAACAGTCCTTATATCTAATGTGCTAGCAGGACCCAGCTCCTCCAGGCTCGGACCTCAGTGAAAGAGTCCTTAGATTTAGTGTGCTAGCAGGACTCGGCTCCTCCAGGCTCGGACCTCAGTGAAAGAGTCCATAGATTTAGTGTGCTAGCAGGACCCGGCTCTTCCAGGCTCGGACCTCAGTGAAAGAGTCCTTAGATTTAATTTGCTAGCATGACCCGACTCCTCCAGGCTCGGACCTCAGTGAAAGAGTCCTTAGATTTAGTGTGCTAGCAGGAACCTGCTCCTCCAGGCTCGGACCTCAGTGAAAGAGTCCATAGATTTAGTGTGCTAGCAGGACTCGGCTCCTCCAGGCTCAGACCTCAGTGAAAGAGTACTTCGATTTAGTGTGCTAGCAGGACTCGGCTTCTACAAGCTCGGACCTCAGTGAAAGAGTCCTTAGATTTAGTGTGCTAGCAGGACCCGCCTCCTCCAGGCTCAGACCTCAGTGAAAGAGTCCATAGATTTAGTGTGCTAGCAGGACTCGGCTCCTCCAGGCTCGGACCTCAGTGAAAGAGTCCTTAGATTTAGTTGTGCTAGCAGGACCCGGCTCCTCTAGGCTCGGACCTCAGTGGAACAGTACTTAGATCTAGTGTGCTAGAAGGACTCGGCTGCTCCAGGCTCGGACCTCAGTGAAATAGTCCTTAGATTTAGTGTGCTAGCAGGACTCGGCTTCTCCAGGCTCGGACCTCAGTGGATGACTCCTTAGTTTTAGTGTGCTAGCAAGACTCGGCTCCTCCAGGCTCGGACCTCAGTGAAAGAGCCCTTATATTTAGTTGTGCTAGCAGGACTCGACTCCTCCAGGCTCGGACCTCAGTGAAAGAGTCCTTAGATTTAGTGTGCTAGCAGGACTCGGGTGCTCCAGGCTCGGACCTCAGTGAAAGAGTCCTTAGATTTAGTGTGCTAGCAGGACTCGGCTCCTCCAGGCTCGGACCTCAGTGAAAGAGTCCCTATATTTAGTGTGCTAGCAGGACTCGGCTCCTCCAGGCTCGGATCTCAGTGAAAGAGTCCTTAGATTGAATCTGCTAGCAGGACCCGGCTCCTCCAGGCTCGGACCTCAGTGAAAGAGTCCTTAGATTTAGTTGTGGTTGCAGGACCTGGCTCCTCTAGGCTCGGACCTCAGCGAAAGAGTCCTTAGATTTAGTGTGCTAGCAGGACTCGGCTGCTCCAGGCTCGGACCTCAGTGAAAAAGTCCTTAGATTTAGTGTGCTAGCAGGACTCGGCTCCTCCAGGCTCGGACCTCAGTGAAAGAGTCCTTAGATTTAGTGTGCTAGCAGGACTCGGCTCCTCCAGGCTCGGATCTCAGTGAAAGAGTCCTTAGATTGAATTTGCTAGCAGGACCCGGCTCCTCCAGGCTCGGACCTCAGTGGAACAGTCCTTAGATCTAGTGTGCTAGCAGGACTCGGCTTCTCCAAGCTCGGACCTCAGTGAAAGAGTCCATAGATTTAGTGTGCTAGCAGGACCCGGCTCCTCCAGTCTCGGACCTCAGTGAAAGAGTCCATAGATTTAATGTGCTAGCAGGACCCGACTCCTCCAGGCTCGGACCTCAGTGAAAGAGTCCTTAGATTTAGTTGTGCTAGCAGGACCCGGCTCCTCTAGGCTCGGACCTCAGTGGAACAGTCCTTAGATCTAGTGTGGTTGCAGGACCTGGCTCCTCTAGGCTCGGACCTCAGCGAAAGAGTCCTTAGATTTAGTGTGCTAGCAGGACTCGGCTGCTCCAGGCTCGGACCTCAGTGAAAAAGTCCTTAGATTTAGTGTGCTAGCAGGACTCGGCTCCTCCAGGCTCGGACCTCAGTGAAAGAGTCCTTAGATTTAGTGTGCTAGCAGGACTCGGCTCCTCCAGGCTCGGATCTCAGTGAAAGAGTCCTTAGATTGAATTTGCTAGCAGGACCCGGCTCCTCCAGGCTCGGACCTCAGTGGAACAGTCCTTAGATCTAGTGTGCTAGCAGGACTCGGCTTCTCCAAGCTCGGACCTCAGTGAAAGAGTCCATAGATTTAGTGTGCTAGCAGGACCCGGCTCCTCCAGTCTCGGACCTCAGTGAAAGAGTCCATAGATTTAATGTGCTAGCAGGACCCGACTCCTCCAGGCTCGGACCTCAGTGAAAGAGTCCTTAGATTTAGTTGTGCTAGCAGGACCCGGCTCCTCTAGGCTCGGACCTCAGTGGAACAGTCCTTAGATCTAGTGTGCTAGCAGGACTCGGCTCCTCCAGGCTCGGACCTCAGTGAAAGAGTCCTTAGATTTAGTTGTGCTAGCAGGACCCGGCTCCTCTAGGCTCGGAACTCAGTGGAACAGTCCTTAGATTTAGTGTGCTAGCAGGACTCGGCTCCTCCAGGCTCGGACCTCAGTGAAAGAGTCCTTCGATTTAGTGTGCTAGCAGGACTCGGCTCTTCCAGGCTCGGACCTCAGTGAAAGAGTCCTTATATTTAGTGTGCTAGCAGGACTCGGCTCCTCCAGGCTCGGATCTCAGTGAAAGAGTCCTTAGATTGAATCTGCTAGCAGGACCCGGCTCCTCCAGGCTCGGACCTCAGTGAGAGAGTCCTTAGATTTAGTTGTGGTTGCAGGACCTGGCTCCTCTAGGCTCGGACCTCAGCGAAAGAGTCCTTAGATTTAGTGTGCTAGCAGGACTCGGCTGCTCCAGGTTCGGACCTCAGTGAAAGAGTCCTTAGATTTAGTGTGCTAGCAGGACTCGGCTCCTCCAGGCTCGGACCTCAGTGAAAGAGTCCTTAGATTTAGTGTGCTAGCAGGACTCGGCTCCTCCAGGCTCGGATCTCAGTGAAAGAGTCCTTAGATTGAATTTGCTAGCAGGACCCGGCTCCTCAAGGCTCGGACCTCAGTGGAACAGTCCTTAGATCTAGTGTGCTAGCAGGACTCGGCTTCTCCAAGCTCGGACCTCAGTTAAAGAGTCCATAGATTTAATGTGCTAGCAGGACCCGGCTCCTCCAGTCCCGGACCTCATTGAAAGAGTCCTTACATTTAATGTGCTAGCAGGATCCGACTCCTCCAGGCTCGGACCTCAGTGAAAGAGTCCTTAGATTTAGTGTGCTAGCAGGACCCCGCTCCTCCAGGCTCGGACCTCAGTGAAAGAGTCCTTAGATTTAGTGTGCTAGCAGGACTCGGCTCCTCCAGTCTCGGACCTCAGTGAAAGAGTACTTAGATTTAGTGTGCTAGCAGGACCCCACTCCTCCAGGCTCAGTCCTCAGTGAAAGAGTCCTTAGATTTAGTGTGCTAGCAGGACTCGGCTTCTCCAGGCTCGGACCTCAGTGGATGAGTCCTTAGTTTTAGTGTGCTAGCAGGACTCGGCTCCTCCAGGCTCGGACCTCAGTGAAAGAGCCCTTATATTTAGTTGTGCTAGCAGGACTCGACTCGTCCAGGCTCGGACCTCAGTGAAAGAGTCCTTAGATTTAGTGTGCTAGCAGGACTCGGCTTCTACAAGCTCGGACCTCAGTGAAAGAGTCCTAAGATTTAGTGTGCTAGCAGGACCCGCCTCCTCCAGGCTCAGACCTCAGTGAAAGAGTCCATAGATTTAGTGTGCTAGCAGGACTCGGCTCCTCCAGGCTCGGACCTCAGTGAAAGAGTCCTTAGATTTAGTTGTGCTAGCAGGACCCGGCTCCTCTAGGCTCGGACCTCAGTGGAACAGTACTTAGATCTAGTGTGCTAGAAGGACTCGGCTGCTCCAGGCTCGGACCTCAGTGAAATAGTCCTTAGATTTAGTGTGCTAGCAGGACTCGGCTTCTCCAGGCTCGGACCTCAGTGGATGACTCCTTAGTTTTAGTGTGCTAGCAAGACTCGGCTCCTCCAGGCTCGGACCTCAGTGAAAGAGCCCTTATATTTAGTTGTGCTAGCAGGACTCGACTCCTCCAGGCTCGGACCTCAGTGAAAGAGTCCTTAGATTTAGTGTGCTAGCAGGACTCGGGTGCTCCAGGCTCGGACCTCAGTGAAAGAGTCCTTAGATTTAGTGTGCTAGCAGGACTCGGCTCCTCCAGGCTCGGACCTCAGTGAAAGAGTCCCTATATTTAGTGTGCTAGCAGGACTCGGCTCCTCCAGGCTCGGATCTCAGTGAAAGAGTCCTTAGATTGAATCTGCTAGCAGGACCCGGCTCCTCCAGGCTCGGACCTCAGTGAAAGAGTCCTTAGATTTAGTTGTGGTTGCAGGACCTGGCTCCTCTAGGCTCGGACCTCAGCGAAAGAGTCCTTAGATTTAGTGTGCTAGCAGGACTCGGCTGCTCCAGGCTCGGACCTCAGTGAAAAAGTCCTTAGATTTAGTGTGCTAGCAGGACTCGGCTCCTCCAGGCTCGGACCTCAGTGAAAGAGTCCTTAGATTTAGTGTGCTAGCAGGACTCGGCTCCTCCAGGCTCGGATCTCAGTGAAAGAGTCCTTAGATTGAATTTGCTAGCAGGACCCGGCTCCTCCAGGCTCGGACCTCTGTGGAACAGTCCTTAGATCTAGTGTGCTAGCAGGACTCGGCTTCTCCAAGCTCGGACCTCAGTGAAAGAGTCCATAGATTTAGTGTGCTAGCAGGACCCGGCTCCTCCAGTCTCGGACCTCAGTGAAAGAGTCCATAGATTTAATGTGCTAGCAGGACCCGACTCCTCCAGGCTCAGACCTCAGTGAAAGAGTCCTTAGATTTAGTTGTGCTAGCAGGACCCGGCTCCTCTAGGCTCAGACCTCAGTGGAACAGTCCTTAGATCTAGTGTGGTTGCAGGACCTGGCTCCTCTAGGCTCGGACCTCAGCGAAAGAGTCCTTAGATTTAGTGTGCTAGCAGGACTCGGCTGCTCCAGGCTCGGACCTCAGTGAAAAAGTCCTTAGATTTAGTGTGCTAGCAGGACTCGGCTCCTCCAGGCTCGGACCTCAGTGAAAGAGTCCTTAGATTTAGTGTGCTAGCAGGACTCGGCTCCTCCAGGCTCGGATCTCAGTGAAAGAGTCCTTAGATTGAATTTGCTAGCAGGACCCGGCTCCTCCAGGCTCGGACCTCAGTGGAACAGTCCTTAGATCTAGTGTGCTAGCAGGACTCGGCTTCTCCAAGCTCGGACCTCAGTGAAAGAGTCCATAGATTTAGTGTGCTAGCAGGACCCGGCTCCTCCAGTCTCGGACCTCAGTGAAAGAGTCCATAGATTTAATGTGCTAGCAGGACCCGACTCCTCCAGGCTCGGACCTCAGTGAAAGAGTCCTTAGATTTAGTTGTGCTAGCAGGACCCGGCTCCTCTAGGCTCGGACCTCAGTGGAACAGTCCTTAGATCTAGTGTGCTAGCAGGACTCGGCTCCTCCAGGCTCGGACCTCAGTGAAAGAGTCCTTAGATTTAGTTGTGCTAGCAGGACCCGGCTCCTCTAGGCTCGGAACTCAGTGGAACAGTCCTTAGATTTAGTGTGCTAGCAGGACTCGGCTCCTCCAGGCTCGGACCTCAGTGAAAGAGTCCTTCGATTTAGTGTGCTAGCAGGACTCGGCTCTTCCAGGCTCGGACCTCAGTGAAAGAGTCCTTATATTTAGTGTGCTAGCAGGACTCGGCTCCTCCAGGCTCGGATCTCAGTGAAAGAGTCCTTAGATTGAATCTGCTAGCAGGACCCGGCTCCTCCAGGCTCGGACCTCAGTGAGAGAGTCCTTAGATTTAGTTGTGGTTGCAGGACCTGGCTCCTCTAGGCTCGGACCTCAGCGAAAGAGTCCTTAGATTTAGTGTGCTAGCAGGACTCGGCTGCTCCAGGTTCGGACCTCAGTGAAAGAGTCCTTAGATTTAGTGTGCTAGCAGGACTCGGCTCCTCCAGGCTCGGACCTCAGTGAAAGAGTCCTTAGATTTAGTGTGCTAGCAGGACTCGGCTCCTCCAGGCTCGGATCTCAGTGAAAGAGTCCTTAGATTGAATTTGCTAGCAGGACCCGGCTCCTCAAGGCTCGGACCTCAGTGGAACAGTCCTTAGATCTAGTGTGCTAGCAGGACTCGGCTTCTCCAAGCTCGGACCTCAGTGAAAGAGTCCATAGATTTAATGTGCTAGCAGGACCCGGCTCCTCCAGTCTCGGACCTCAGTGAAAGAGTCCTTACATTTAATGTGCTAGCAGGATCCGACTCCTCCAGGCTCGGACCTCAGTGAAAGAGTCCTTAGATTTAGTGTGCTAGCAGGACCCCGCTCCTCCAGGCTCGGACCTCAGTGAAAGAGTCCTTAGATTTAGTGTGCTAGCAGGACTCGGCTCCTCCAGTCTCGGACCTCAGTGAAAGAGTCCATAGATTTAATGTGCTAGCAGGACCCGACTCCTCCAGGCTCAGACCTCAGTGAAAGAGTCCTTAGATTTAGTGTGCTAGCAGGACCCCACTCCTCCAGGCTCAGTCCTCAGTGAAAGAGTCCTTAGATTTAGTGTGCTAGCAGGACTCGGCTTCTCCAGGCTCGGACCTCAGTGGATGAGTCCTTAGTTTTAGTGTGCTAGCAGGACTCGGCTCCTCCAGGCTCGGACCTCAGTGAAAGAGCCCTTATATTTAGTTGTGCTAGCAGGACTCGACTCGTCCAGGCTCGGACCTCAGTGAAAGAGTCCTTAGATTTAGGGTGCTAGCAGGACTCGGCTGCTCCAGGCTCGGACCTCAGTGAAAGAGTCCTTAGATTTAGTGTGCTAGCAGGACTCGGCTCCTCCAGGCTCGGACCTCAGTGAAAGACTCCTTCGATTTAGTGTGCTAGCAGGACTCGGCTCTTCCAGGCTCTGACCTCAGTGAAAGAGTCCTTATATTTAGTGTGCTAGCAGGACTCGGCTCCTCCCGGCTCGGATCTCAGTGAAAGAGTCCTTAGATTGAATCTGCTAGCAGGACCCGGCTCCTCCAGGCTCGGACCTCAGTGAGAGAGTCCTTAGATTTAGTTGTGGTTGCAGGACCTGGCTCCTCTAGGCTCGGACCTCAGCGAAAGAGTCCTTAGATTTAGTGTGCTAGCAGGACTCGGCTGCTCCAGGTTCGGACCTCAGTGAAAGAGTCCTTAGATTTAGTGTGCTAGCAGGACTCGGCTCCTCCAGGCTCGGACCTCAGTGAAAGAGTCCTTAGATTTAGTGTGCTAGCAGGACTCGGCTCCTCCAGGCTCGGATCTCAGTGAAAGAGTCCTTAGATTGAATTTGCTAGCAGGACCCGGCTCCTCCAGGCTCGGACCTCAGTGTAACAGTCCTTAGATCTAGAGTGCTAGCAGGACTCGGCTTCTCCAAGCTCGGACCTCAGTGAAAGAGTCCTTAGATTTAGTGTGCTAGCAGGACTCGGCTCCTCCAGTCTCGGACCTCAGTGAAAGAGTCCATAGATTTAATGTGCTAGCAGGACCCGACTCCTCCAGGCTCAGACCTCAGTGAAAGAGTCCTTAGATTTAGTGTGCTAGCAGGACCCCACTCCTCCAGGCTCAGTCCTCAGTGAAAGAGTCCTTAGATTTAGTGTGCTAGCAGGACTCGGCTTCTCCAGGCTCGGACCTCAGTGGATGAGTCCTTAGTTTTAGTGTGCTAGCAGGACTCGGCTCCTCCAGGCTCGGACCTCAGTGAAAGAGCCCTTATATTTAGTTGTGCTAGCAGGACTCGACTCGTCCAGGCTCGGACCTCAGTGAAAGAGTCCTTAGATTTAGTGTGCTAGCAGGACTCGGCTGCTCCAGGCTCGGACCTCAGTGAAAGAGTCCTTAGATTTAGTGTGCTAGCAGGACTCGGCTCCTCCAGGCTCGGACCTCAGTGAAAGACTCCTTCGATTTAGTGTGCTAGCAGGACTCGGCTCTTCCAGGCTCTGACCTCAGTGAAAGAGTCCTTATATTTAGTGTGCTAGCAGGACTCGGCTCCTCCCGGCTCGGATCTCAGTGAAAGAGTCCTTAGATTGAATCTGCTAGCAGGACCCGGCTCCTCCAGGCTCGGACCTCAGTGAGAGAGTCCTTAGATTTAGTTGTGGTTGCAGGACCTGGCTCCTCTAGGCTCGGACCTCAGCGAAAGAGTCCTTAGATTTAGTGTGCTAGCAGGACTCGGCTGCTCCAGGTTCGGACCTCAGTGAAAGAGTCCTTAGATTTAGTGTGCTAGCAGGACTCGGCTCCTCCAGGCTCGGACCTCAGTGAAAGAGTCCTTAGATTTAGTGTGCTAGCAGGACTCGGCTCCTCCAGGCTCGGATCTCAGTGAAAGAGTCCTTAGATTGAATTTGCTAGCAGGACCCGGCTCCTCCAGGCTCGGACCTCAGTGTAACAGTCCTTAGATCTAGAGTGCTAGCAGGACTCGGCTTCTCCAAGCTCGGACCTCAGTGAAAGAGTCCATAGATTTAGTGTGCTAGCAGGACCCGGCTCCTCCAGTCTCGGACCTCAGTGAAAGAGTCCTTACATTTAATGTGCTAGCAGGACCCGACTCCTCCAGGCTCGGACCTCAGTGAAAGAGTCCTTAGATTTAGTGTGCTAGCAGGACCCCGCTCCTCCAGGCTCGGACCTCAGTGAAAGAGTCCTTAGATTTAGTGTGCTAGCAGGACTCGGCTGCTCCAGGCTAGGATCTCAGTGAAAGAGTCCTTAGATTTAGTGTGCTAGCAGGACTCGGCTCCTCCAGGCTCGGACCTCAGTGAAAGAGTCCTTAGATTTAGTGTGCTAGCAGGACCCCGCTCCTCCAGGCTCGGACCTCAGTGAAAGAGTCCTTAGATTTAGTGTGCTAGCAGGACTCGGCTGCTCCAGGCTAGGATCTCAGTGAAAGAGTCCTTAGATTTAGCGTGCTAGCAGGACTCGGCTCCTCTAGGCTCAGACCTCAGTGAAAGAATACTTAGATTTAGTGTGCTAGCAGGACTCGGCTTCTACAAGCTCGGACCTCAGTGAAAGAGTCCTAAGATTTAGTGTGCTAGCAGGACCCGGCTCCTCCAGGCTCGGACCTCAGTGAAAGAGTCCATAGATTTAGTGTTCTAGCAGGACTCGGCTCCTCCAGGCTCGGACCTCAGTGAAAGAGTCCTTAGATTTAGTGTGCTAGCAGGACTCGTCTTCTACAGGCTCGGACCTCAGTGGAAGAGTCCTTAGATTTAGTGTGATAGCAGGACTCGGCTCCTCCAGGCTCGGACCTCAGTGAAAGAGTCCTTAGATTTAGTTGTGCTAGCAGGACCCGGCTCCTCTAGGCTCGGACCTCAGTGGAACAGTCCTTAGATCTAGTGTGCTAGCAGGACTCGGCTTCTCCAAGCTCGGACCTCAGTGAAAGAGTCCTTAGATTTAGTGTGCTAGCAGGACTCGGCTACTCCAGGCTCGGACCTCAGAAAAAGAGTCCATAGATTTAGTGTGCTAGCAGGACTCGGCTCCTCCAGGCTCGGACCTCAGTGAAAGAGTCCTTAGATTTAGTTGTGCTAGCAGGACCCGGCTCCTCTAGGCTCGGACCTCAGTGGAACAGTCCTTATATCTAGTGTGCTAGGAGGACCCAGCTCCTCCAGGCTCGGACCTCAGTGAAAGAGTCCTTAGATTTAGTGTGCTAGCAGGACTCGGCTCCTCCAGGCTCGGACCTCAGTGAAAGAGTCCATAGATTTAGTGTGCTAGCAGGACCCGGCTCCTCCAGGCTCGGACCTCAGTGAAAGAGTCCTTAGATTTAATTTGCTAGCATGACCCGACTCCTCCAGGCTCGGACCTCAGTGAAAGAGTCCTTAGATTTAGTGTGCTAGCAGGACTCGGCTCCTCCAGGATCGGACCTCAGTGGAAGAGTCCTTAGATTTAGTGTGCTAGCAGGACTCGGCTCCTCCAGGCTCGGACCTCAGTGAAAGAGTCCTTAGATTTAGTTGTGCTAGCAGGACCCGGCTCCTCTAGGCTCGGACCTCAGTGGAATAGTCCTTAGATCTAGTGTGCTAGCAGGACTCGGCTTCTCCAAGCTCGGACCTCAGTGAAAGAGTCCTTAGATTTAATTTGCTAGCATGACCCGACTCCTCCAGGCTCGGACCTCAGTGAAAGAGTCCTTAGATTTAGTGTGCTAGCAGGACCCCGCTCCTCCAGGCTCGGACCTCAGTGAGAGAGTCCATAGATTTAGTGTGCTAGCAGGACTCGGCTTCTCCAGGCTCGGACCTCAGTGGATGAGTCCTTAGTTTTAGTGTGCTAGCAGGACTCGGCTCCTCCAGGCTCGGACCTCAGTGAAAGAGCCCTTATATTTAGTTGTGCTAGCAGGACTCGACTCCTCCAGGCTCGGACCTCAGTGAAAGAGTCCTTAGATTTAGTGTGCTAGCAGGTCTCGGCTGCTCCAGGCTCGTACCTCAGTGAAAGAGTCCTTATATTTAGTGTGCTAGCAGGACTCGGCTCCTCCAGGCTCGGATCTCAGTGAAAGAGTCCTTAGATTGAATCTGCTAGCAGGACCCGGCTCCTCCAGGCTCGGACCTCAGTGAAAGAGTCCTTAGATTTAGTTGTGGTTGCAGGACCTGGCTCCTCTAGGCTCGGACCTCAGCGAAAGAGTCCTTAGATTTAGTGTGCTAGCAGGACTCGGCTGCTCCAGGCTCGGACCTCAGTGAAAAAGTCCTTAGATTTAGTGTGCTAGCAGGACTCGGCTCCTCCAGGCTCGGACCTCAGTGAAAGAGTCCATAGATTTAGTGTGCTAGCAGGACTCGGCTCCTCCAGGCTCAGACCTCAGTGAAAGAGTCCTTAGATTGAATTTGCTAGCAGGACCCGGCTCCTCCAGGCTCGGACCTCAGTGGAACAGTCCTTAGATCTAGTGTGCTAGCAGGACTCGGCTTCTCCAAGCTCGGACCTCAGTGAAAGAGTCCATAGATTTAGTGTGCTAGCAGGACCCGGCTCCTCCAGTCTCGGACCTCAGTGAAAGAGTCCTTACATTTAATGTGCTAGCAGGACCCGACTCCTCCAGGCTCGGACCTCAGTGAAAGAGTCCTTAGATTTAGTGTGCTAGCAGGACCCCGCTCCTCCAGGCTCGGACCTCAGTGAAAGAGTCCTTAGATTTAGTGTGCTAGCAGGACTCGGCTGCTCCAGGCTAGGATCTCAGTGAAAGAGTCCTTAGATTTAGTGTGCTAGCAGGACTCGGCTCCTCCAGGCTCGGACCTCAGTGAAAGAGTCCTTAGATTTAGTGTGCTAGCAGGACCCCGCTCCTCCAGGCTCGGACCTCAGTGAAAGAGTCCTTAGATTTAGTGTGCTAGCAGGACTCGGCTGCTCCAGGCTAGGATCTCAGTGAAAGAGTCCTTAGATTTAGCGTGCTAGCAGGACTCGGCTCCTCTAGGCTCAGACCTCAGTGAAAGAATACTTAGATTTAGTGTGCTAGCAGGACTCGGCTTTTACAAGCTCGGACCTCAGTGAAAGAGTCCTAAGATTTAGTGTGCTAGCAGGACCCGGCTCCTCCAGGCTCGGACCTCAGTGAAAGAGTCCATAGATTTAGTGTTCTAGCAGGACTCGGCTCCTCCAGGCTCGGACCTCAGTGAAAGAGTCCTTAGATTTAGTGTGCTAGCAGGACTCGTCTTCTACAGGCTCGGACCTCAGTGGAAGAGTCCTTAGATTTAGTGTGATAGCAGGACTCGGCTCCTCCAGGCTCGGACCTCAGTGAAAGAGTCCTTAGATTTAGTTGTGCTAGCAGGACCCGGCTCCTCTAGGCTCGGACCTCAGTGGAACAGTCCTTAGATCTAGTGTGCTAGCAGGACTCGGCTTCTCCAAGCTCGGACCTCAGTGAAAGAGTCCTTAGATTTAGTGTGCTAGCAGGACTCGGCTACTCCAGGCTCGGACCTCAGAAAAAGAGTCCATAGATTTAGTGTGCTAGCAGGACTCGGCTCCTCCAGGCTCGGACCTCAGTGAAAGAGTCCTTAGATTTAGTTGTGCTAGCAGGACCCGGCTCCTCTAGGCTCGGACCTCAGTGGAACAGTCCTTATATCTAGTGTGCTAGGAGGACCCAGCTCCTCCAGGCTCGGACCTCAGTGAAAGAGTCCTTAGATTTAGTGTGCTAGCAGGACTCGGCTCCTCCAGGCTCGGACCTCAGTGAAAGAGTCCATAGATTTAGTGTGCTAGCAGGACCCGGCTCCTCCAGGCTCGGACCTCAGTGAAAGAGTCCTTAGATTTAATTTGCTAGCATGACCCGACTCCTCCAGGCTCGGACCTCAGTGAAAGAGTCCTTAGATTTAGTGTGCTAGCAGGACTCGGCTCCTCCAGGATCGGACCTCAGTGGAAGAGTCCTTAGATTTAGTGTGCTAGCAGGACTCGGCTCCTCCAGGCTCGGACCTCAGTGAAAGAGTCCTTAGATTTAGTTGTGCTAGCAGGACCCGGCTCCTCTAGGCTCGGACCTCAGTGGAATAGTCCTTAGATCTAGTGTGCTAGCAGGACTCGGCTTCTCCAAGCTCGGACCTCAGTGAAAGAGTCCTTAGATTTAATTTGCTAGCATGACCCGACTCCTCCAGGCTCGGACCTCAGTGAAAGAGTCCTTAGATTTAGTGTGCTAGCAGGACCCCGCTCCTCCAGGCTCGGACCTCAGTGAGAGAGTCCATAGATTTAGTGTGCTAGCAGGACTCGGCTTCTCCAGGCTCGGACCTCAGTGGATGAGTCCTTAGTTTTAGTGTGCTAGCAGGACTCGGCTCCTCCAGGCTCGGACCTCAGTGAAAGAGCCCTTATATTTAGTTGTGCTAGCAGGACTCGACTCCTCCAGGCTCGGACCTCAGTGAAAGAGTCCTTAGATTTAGTGTGCTAGCAGGTCTCGGCTGCTCCAGGCTCGTACCTCAGTGAAAGAGTCCTTATATTTAGTGTGCTAGCAGGACTCGGCTCCTCCAGGCTCGGATCTCAGTGAAAGAGTCCTTAGATTGAATCTGCTAGCAGGACCCGGCTCCTCCAGGCTCGGACCTCAGTGAAAGAGTCCTTAGATTTAGTTGTGGTTGCAGGACCTGGCTCCTCTAGGCTCGGACCTCAGCGAAAGAGTCCTTAGATTTAGTGTGCTAGCAGGACTCGGCTGCTCCAGGCTCGGACCTCAGTGAAAAAGTCCTTAGATTTAGTGTGCTAGCAGGACTCGGCTCCTCCAGGCTCGGACCTCAGTGAAAGAGTCCATAGATTTAGTGTGCTAGCAGGACTCGGCTCCTCCAGGCTCAGACCTCAGTGAAAGAGTCCTTAGATTGAATTTGCTAGCAGGACCCGGCTCCTCCAGGCTCGGACCTCAGTGGAACAGTCCTTAGATCTAGTGTGCTAGCAGGACTCGGCTTCTCCAAGCTCGGACCTCAGTGAAAGAGTCCATAGATTTAGTGTGCTAGCAGGACCCGGCTCCTCCAGTCTCGGACCTCAGTGAAAGAGTCCTTACATTTAATGTGCTAGCAGGACCCGACTCCTCCAGGCTCGGACCTCAGTGAAAGAGTCCTTAGATTTAGTGTGCTAGCAGGACCCCGCTCCTCCAGGCTCGGTCCTCAGTGAAAGAGTCCTTAGATTTAGTGTGCTAGCAGGATTCGGCTGCTCCAGGCTAGGATCTCAGTGAAAGAGTCCTTAGATTTAGTGTGCTAGCAGGACTCGGCTCCTCCAGGCTCGGACCTCAGTGAAAGAGTCCTTAGATTTAGTGTGCTAGCAGGACTCGGCTCCTCCAGGCTCAGACCTCAGTGAAAGATTACTTAGATTTAGTGTGCTAGCAGGACTCGGCTTCTACAAGCTCGGACCTCAGTGAAAGAGTCCTAAGATTTAGTGTGCTAGCAGGACCCGGCTCCTCCAGGCTCGGACCTCAGTGAAAGAGTCCATAGATTTAGTGTGCTAGCAGGACTCGTCTCCTCCAGGCTCGGACCTCAGTGAAAGAGTCCTTAGATTTAGTGTGCTAGCAGGACTCGGCTTCTACAGGCTCGGACCTCAGTGGAAGAGTCCTTAGATTTAGTGTGATAGCAGGACTCGGCTCCTCCAGGCTCGGACCTCAGTGAAAGAGTCCTTAGATTTAGTTGTGCTAGCAGGACCCGGCTCCTCTAGGCTCGGACCTCAGTGGAACAGTCCTTAGATCTAGTGTGCTAGCAGGACTCGGCTTCTCCAAGCTCGGACCTCAGTGAAAGAGTCCTTAGATTTATTGTGCTAGCAGGACTCGGCTACTCCAGGCTCGGACCTCAGTGGAACCGTCCTTAGATCTAGGGTGCTAGCAGGACTCGGCTTCTCCAAGCTCGGACCTCAGTGAAAGAGTCCATAGGTTTAGTGTGCTAGAAGGACCCGGCTCCTCCAGTCTCGGACCTCAGTGAAAGAGTCCTTAGATTTAGTGTGCTAGCAGGACTCGGCTCCTCCAGGCTCGGACCTCAGTGAAAGAGTCCATAGATTTAGTGTGCTAGCAGGACCCGGCTCCTCCAGGCTCGGACCTCAGTGAAAGAGTCCTTAGATTTAATTTGCTAGCATGACCCGACTCCTCCAGGCTCGGACCTCAGTGAAAGAGTCCTTAGATTTAGTGTGCTAGCAGGACTCGGCTCCTCCAGGATCGGACCTCAGTGGAAGAGTCCTTAGATTTAGTGTGCTAGCAGGACTCGGCTCCTCCAGGCTCGGACCTCAGTGAAAGAGTCCTTAGATTTAGTTGTGCTAGCAGGACCCGGCTCCTCTAGGCTCGGACCTCAGTGGAATAGTCCTTAGATCTAGTGTGCTAGCAGGACTCGGCTTCTCCAAGCTCGGACCTCAGTGAAAGAGTCCTTAGATTTAATTTGCTAGCATGACCCGACTCCTCCAGGCTCGGACCTCAGTGAAAGAGTCCTTAGATTTAGTGTGCTAGCAGGACCCCGCTCCTCCAGGCTCGGACCTCAGTGAAAGAGTCCATAGATTTAGTGTGCTATCAGGACTCGGCTTCTCCAGGCTCGGACCTCAGTGGATGAGTCCTTAGTTTTAGTGTGCTAGCAGGACTCGGCTCCTCCAGGCTCGGACCTCAGTGAAAGAGCCCTTATATTTAGTTGTGCTAGCAGGACTCGACTCCTCCAGGCTCGGACCTCAGTGAAAGAGTCCTTAGATTTAGTGTGCTAGCAGGTCTCGGCTGCTCCAGGCTCGTACCTCAGTGAAAGAGTCCTTATATTTAGTGTGCTAGCAGGACTCGGCTCCTCCAGGCTCGGATCTCAGTGAAAGAGTCCTTAGATTGAATCTGCTAGCAGGACCCGGCTCCTCCAGGCTCGGACCTCAGTGAAAGAGTCCTTAGATTTAGTTGTGGTTGCAGGACCTGGCTCCTCTAGGCTCGGACCTCAGCGAAAGAGTCCTTAGATTTAGTGTGCTAGCAGGACTCGGCTGCTCCAGGCTCGGACCTCAGTGAACAAGTCCTTAGATTTAGTGTGCTAGCAGGATTCGGCTCCTCCAGGCTCGGACCTCAGTGAAAGAGTCCATAGATTTAGTGTGCTAGCAGGACTCGGCTCCTCCAGGCTCAGACCTCAGTGAAAGAGTCCTTAGATTGAATTTGCTAGCAGGACCCGGCTCCTCCAGGCTCGGACCTCAGTGGAACAGTCCTTAGATCTAGTGTGCTAGCAGGACTCGGCTTCTCCAAGCTCGGACCTCAGTGAAAGAGTCCATAGATTTAGTGTGCTAGCAGGACCCGGCTCCTCCAGTCTCGGACCTCAGTGAAAGAGTCCTTACATTTAATGTGCTAGCAGGACCCGACTCCTCCAGGCTCGGACCTCAGTGAAAGAGTCCTTAGATTTAGTGTGCTAGCAGGACCCCGCTCCTCCAGGCTCGGACCTCAGTGAAAGAGTCCTTAGATTTAGTGTGCTAGCAGGATTCGGCTGCTCCAGGCTAGGATCTCAGTGAAAGAGTCCTTAGATTTAGTGTGCTAGCAGGACTCGGCTCCTCCAGGCTCGGACCTCAGTGAAAGAGTCCTTAGATTTAGTGTGCTAGCAGGACTCGGCTCCTCCAGGCTCAGACCTCAGTGAAAGATTACTTAGATTTAGTGTGCTAGCAGGACTCGGCTTCTACAAGCTCGGACCTCAGTGAAAGAGTCCTAAGATTTAGTGTGCTAGCAGGACCCGGCTCCTCCAGGCTCGGACCTCAGTGAAAGAGTCCATAGATTTAGTGTGCTAGCAGGACTCGTCTCCTCCAGGCTCGGACCTCAGTGAAAGAGTCCTTAGATTTAGTGTGCTAGCAGGACTCGGCTTCTACAGGCTCGGACCTCAGTGGAAGAGTCCTTAGATTTAGTGTGATAGCAGGACTCGGCTCCTCCAGGCTCGGACCTCAGTGAAAGAGTCCTTAGATTTAGTTGTGCTAGCAGGACCCGGCTCCTCTAGGCTCGGACCTCAGTGGAACAGTCCTTAGATCTAGTGTGCTAGCAGGACTCGGCTTCTCCAAGCTCGGACCTCAGTGAAAGAGTCCTTAGATTTATTGTGCTAGCAGGACTCGGCTACTCCAGGCTCGGACCTCAGTGGAACAGTCCTTAGATCTAGGGTGCTAGCAGGACTCGGCTTCTCCAAGCTCGGACCTCAGTGAAAGAGTCCATAGGTTTAGTGTGCTAGAAGGACCCGGCTCCTCCAGTCTCGGACCTCAGTGAAAGAGTCCTTAGATTTAGTGTGCTAGCAGGACTCGGCTCCTCCAGGCTCGGACCTCAGTGAAAGAGTCCATAGATTTAGTGTGCTAGCAGGACCCGGCTCCTCCAGGCTCGGACCTCAGTGAAAGAGTCCTTAGATTTAATTTGCTAGCATGACCCGACTCCTCCAGGCTCGGACCTCAGTGAAAGAGTCCTTAGATTTAGTGTGCTAGCAGGACTCGGCTCCTCCAGGATCGGACCTCAGTGGAAGAGTCCTTAGATTTAGTGTGCTAGCAGGACTCGGCTCCTCCAGGCTCGGACCTCAGTGAAAGAGTCCTTAGATTTAGTTGTGCTAGCAGGACCCGGCTCCTCTAGGCTCGGACCTCAGTGGAATAGTCCTTAGATCTAGTGTGCTAGCAGGACTCGGCTTCTCCAAGCTCGGACCTCAGTGAAAGAGTCCTTAGATTTAATTTGCTAGCATGACCCGACTCCTCCAGGCTCGGACCTCAGTGAAAGAGTCCTTAGATTTAGTGTGCTAGCAGGACCCCGCTCCTCCAGGCTCGGACCTCAGTGAAAGAGTCCATAGATTTAGTGTGCTAGCAGGACTCGGCTTCTCCAGGCTCGGACCTCAGTGGATGAGTCCTTAGTTTTAGTGTGCTAGCAGGACTCGGCTCCTCCAGGCTCGGACCTCAGTGAAAGAGCCCTTATATTTAGTTGTGCTAGCAGGACTCGACTCCTCCAGGCTCGGACCTCAGTGAAAGAGTCCTTAGATTTGGTGTGCTAGCAGGACTCGGCTGCTCCAGGCTCGTACCTCAGTGAAAGAGTCCTTATATTTAGTGTGCTAGCAGGACTCGGCTCCTCCAGGCTCGGATCTCAGTGAAAGAGTCCTTAGATTGAATCTGCTAGCAGGACCCGGCTCCTCCAGGCTCGGACCTCAGTGAAAGAGTCCTTAGATTTAGTTGTGGTTGCAGGACCTGGCTCCTCTAGGCTCGGACCTCAGCGAAAGAGTCCTTAGATTTAGTGTGCTAGCAGGACTCGGCTGCTCCAGGCTCGGACCTCAGTGAAAAAGTCCTTAGATTTAGTGTGCTAGCAGGACTCGGCTCCTCCAGGCTCGGACCTCAGTGAAAGAGTCCATAGATTTAGTGTGCTAGCAGGACTCGGCTCCTCCAGGCTCAGACCTCAGTGAAAGAGTCCTTAGATTGAATTTGCTAGCAGGACCCGGCTCCTCCAGGCTCGGACCTCAGTGGAACAGTCCTTAGATCTAGTGTGCTAGCAGGACTCGGCTTCTCCAAGCTCGGACCTCAGTGAAAGAGTCCATAGATTTAGTGTGCTAGCAGGACCCGGCTCCTCCAGTCTCGGACCTCAGTGAAAGAGTCCTTACATTTAATGTGCTAGCAGGACCCGACTCCTCCAGGCTCGGACCTCAGTGAAAGAGTCCTTAGATTTAGTGTGCTAGCAGGACCCCGCTCCTCCAGGCTCGGACCTCAGTGAAAGAGTCCTTAGATTTAGTGTGCTAGCAGGATTCGGCTGCTCCAGGCTAGGATCTCAGTGAAAGAGTCCTTAGATTTAGTGTGCTAGCAGGACTCGGCTCCTCCAGGCTCGGACTCAGTGAAAGAGTCCTTAGATTTAGTGTGCTAGCAGGACTCGGCTCCTCCAGGCTCAGACCTCAGTGAAAGATTACTTAGATTTAGTGTGCTAGCAGGACTCGGCTTCTACAAGCTCGGACCTCAGTGAAAGAGTCCTAAGATTTAGTGTGCTACCAGGACCCGGCTCCTCCAGGCTCGGACCTCAGTGAAAGAGTCCATAGATTTAGTGTGCTAGCAGGACTCGTCTCCTCCAGGCTCGGACCTCAGTGAAAGAGTCCTTAGATTTAGTGTGCTAGCAGGACTCGGCTTCTACAGGCTCGGACCTCAGTGGAAGAGTCCTTAGATTTAGTGTGATAGCAGGACTCGGCTCCTCCAGGCTCGGACCTCAGTGAAAGAGTCCTTAGATTTAGTTGTGCTAGCAGGACCCGGCTCCTCTAGGCTCGGACCTCAGTGGAACAGTCCTTAGATCTAGTGTGCTAGCAGGACTCTGCTTCTCCAAGCTCGGACCTCAGTGAAAGAGTCCTTAGATTTATTGTGCTAGCAGGACTCGGCTACTCCAGGCTCGGACCTCAGTGGAACAGTCCTTAGATCTAGGGTGCTAGCAGGACTCGGCTTCTCCAAGCTCGGACCTCAGTGAAAGAGTCCATAGGTTTAGTGTGCTAGAAGGACCCGGCTCCTCCAGTCTCGGACCTCAGTGAAAGAGTCCTTACATTTAATGTGCTAGCAGGACCCGACTCCTCCAGGCTCGGTCCTCAGTGAAAGAGTCCTTAGATTTAGTGTGCTAGCAGGACTCGGCTCCTCCAGGCTCGGACCTCAGTGAAAGAGTCCTTAGATTTAGTGTGCTAGCAGGACTCGGCTCCTCCAGGCTCAGACCTCAGTGAAAGAGTACTTAGATTTAGTGTGCTAGCAGGACTCGGCTTCTACAAGCTCGGACCTCAGTGAAAGAGTCCTAAGATTTAGTGTGCTAGCAGGACCCGGCTCCTCCAGGCTCGGACCTCAGTGAAAGAGTCCACAGATTTAGTGTGCTAGCAGGACTCGGCTCCTCCAGGCTCGAACCTCAGTGAAAGAGTCCTTAGATTTAGTGTGCTAGCAGGACTCGGCTTCTACAGGCTCGGACCTCAGTGGAAGAGTCCTTAGATGTAGTGTGATAGCAGGACTCGGCTCCTCCAGGCTCGGACCTCAGTGAAAGAGTCCTTAGATTTAGTTGTGCTAGCAGGACCCGGCTCCTCTAGGCTCGGACCTCAGTGGAACAGTCCTTAGATCTAGTGTGCTAGCAGGACTCGGCTCCTCCAGGCTCGGACCTCAGTGAAAGAGTCCTTAGATTTAGTTGTGCTAGCAGGACCCGGCTCCTCTAGGCTCGGAACTCAGTGGAACAGTCCTTATATCTAGTGTGCTAGCAGGACCCAGCTCCTCCAGGCTCGGACCTCAGTGAAAGAGTCCTTAGATTTAGTGTGCTAGCAGGACTCGGCTCCTCCAGGCTCGGACCTCAGTGAAAGAGTCCATAGATTTAGTGTGCTAGCAGGACCCGGCTCCTCCAGGCTCGGACCTCAGTGAAAGAGTCCTTAGATTTAATTTGCTAGCATGACCCAACTCCTCCAGGCTCGGACCTCAGTGAAAGAGTCCTTAGATTTAGTGTGCTAGCAGGAACCTGCTCCTCCAGGCTCGGACCTCAGTGAAAGAGTCCATAGATTTAGTGTGCTAGCAGGACTCGGCTCCTCCAGGCTCAGACCTCAGTGAAAGAGTACTTCGATTTAGTGTGCTAGCAGGACTCGGCTTCTACAAGCTCGGACCTCAGTGAAAGAGTCCTAAGATTTAGTGTGCTAGCAGGACCCGTCTCCTCCAGGCTCGGACCTCAGTGAAAGAGTCCATAGATTTAGTGTGCTAGCAGGACTCGGCTACTCCAGGCACGGACCTCAGTGAAAGAGTCCTTAGATTTAGTTTTGCTAGCAGGACCTGGCTCCTCCAGGCTCGAACCACAGTGAAAGAGTCCTTAGATTTAGCGTGCTAGCGGGACTCGGCTGCTCCAGGCTCGGACCTCAGTGAAAGAGTCCTTAGATTTAGTGTGCTAGCTGGACTCGGCTCCTCCATGCTTGGTCCTTAGTGAAAGAGTCCATAGATTTAGTGTGCTATCAAAACTCGGCTCCTCCAGGCTCAGACCTCAGTGAAAGAGTCCTTAGAATTAGTGTGCTAGCAGGACTCGGATTTTACAGTCTCAGACCTCAGTGAAAGAGTCTTTAGATTTAGTCTGCTAGGAGGACTCGGCTCCTCAAGGCTCGGACCTCAGTGAAAGAGTCCTTAGATTTAGTGTGCTAGCAGGACTCGGCTGCTCCAGGCTCCGACCTCAGTGAAAGATACCTTAGATCTACTGTGCTAGCAGCACTCGGCTGCTCCAGGCTCGGACCTCAGTGGAAGAGTCCTTAGATTTAGTATGCTAGCAGGACTTGGCTTCTACAGGCTTGTACCTCAGTGGGAAAGTCCTTGGATTTAGTGTGCTAGCCAGACTCGGCTCCTCCAGGCTCGGACCTCAGTAAAAGAGTCCTTAGATTTAGTGTGCTAGTAGGGCTCGGCTCCTCCAGGTTCGGACCTCAGAAAAAGAGTCTTTCGATTTTGTTGTGCTAGCAGGACCCGGCTTCTCCAGGCTCGGTCCTCAGTGAAAGAGTCCTTAGATTTAGTGTGCTAGCAGGACTCGGCTTCTACAGGCTCGGACCTCAGTGAAAGAGTCCTTAGATTTAGTGTGCTAGCAAAACTCATCTGCTCCAGGCTCGGACCTCAGTGAAAGAGTCCTTAGATTTAGTTGTGCTAGCAGGACCCGGCTCCTCTAGGCTCGGACCTCAGTGGAACAGTCCTTAGATCTAGTGTGCTAGCAGGACTCGGCTTCTCCAAGCTCGGACCTCAGTGAAAGAGTCCTTAGATTTATTGTGCTAGCAGGACTCGGCTACTCCAGGCTCGGACCTCAGTGGAACAGTCCTTAGATCTAGGGTGCTAGCAGGACTCGGCTTCTCCAAGCTCGGACCTCAGTGAAAGAGTCCATAGGTTTAGTGTGCTAGCAGGACCCGGCTCCTCCAGTCTCGGACCTCAGTGAAAGAGTCCTTACATTTAATGTGCTAGCAGGACCCGACTCCTCCAGGCTCGGACCTCAGTGAAAGAGTCCTTAGATTTAGTGTGCTAGCAGGACTCGGCTCCTCCAGGCTCGGACCTCAGTGAAAGAGTCCTTAGATTTAGTGTGCTAGCAGGACTCGGCTCCTCCAGGCTCAGACCTCAGTGAAAGAGTACTTAGATTTAGTGTGCTAGCAGGACTCGGCTTCTACAAGCTCGGCCCTCAGTGAAAGAGTCCTAAGATTTAGTGTGCTAGCAGGACCCGGCTCCTCCAGGCTCGGACCTCAGTGAAAGAGTCCATAGATTTAGTGTGCTAGCAGGACTCGGCTCCTCCAGGCTCGAACCTCAGTGAAAGAGTCCTTAGATTTAGTGTGCTAGCAGGACTCGGCTTCTACAGGCTCGGACCTCAGTGGAAGAGTCCTTAGATTTAGTGTGATAGCAGGACTCGGCTCCTCCAGGCTCGGACCTCAGTGAAAGAGTCCTTAGATTTAGTTGTGCTAGCAGGACCCGGCTCCTCTAGGCTCGGACCTCAGTGGAACAGTCCTTAGATCTAGTGTGCTAGCAGGACTCGGCTCCTCCAGGCTCGGACCTCAGTGAAAGAGTCCTTAGATTTAGTTGTGCTAGCAGGACCCGGCTCCTCTAGGCTCGGAACTCAGTGGAACAGTCCTTATATCTAGTGTGCTAGCAGGACCCAGCTCCTCCAGGCTCGGACCTCAGTGAAAGAGTCCTTAGATTTAGTGTGCTAGCAGGACTCGGCTCCTCCAGGCTCGGACCTCAGTGAAAGAGTCCATAGATTTAGTGTGCTAGCAGGACCCGGCTCCTCCAGGCTCGGACCTCAGTGAAAGAGTCCTTAGATTTAATTTGCTAGCATGACCCGACTCCTCCAGGCTCGGACCTCAGTGAAAGAGTCCTTACATTTAATGTGCTAGCAGGACCCGACTCCTCCAGGCTCGGTCCTCAGTGAAAGAGTCCTTAGATTTAGTGTGCTAGCAGGACTCGGCTCCTCCAGGCTCGGACCTCAGTGAAAGAGTCCTTAGATTTAGTGTGCTAGCAGGACTCGGCTCCTCCAGGCTCAGACCTCAGTGAAAGAGTACTTAGAATTAGTGTGCTAGCAGGACTCGGCTTCTACAAGCTCGGACCTCAGTGAAAGAGTCCTAAGATTTAGTGTGCTAGCAGGACCCGGCTCCTCCAGGCTCGGACCTCAGTGAAAGAGTCCATAGATTTAGTGTGCTAGCAGGACTCGGCTCCTCCAGGCTCGAACCTCAGTGAAAGAGTCCTTAGATTTAGTGTGCTAGCAGGACTCGGCTTCTACAGGCTCGGACCTCAGTGGAAGAGTCCTTAGATGTAGTGTGATAGCAGGACTCGGCTCCTCCAGGCTCGGACCTCAGTGAAAGAGTCCTTAGATTTAGTTGTGCTAGCAGGACCCGGCTCCTCTAGGCACGGACCTCAGTGGAACAGTCCTTAGATCTAGTGTGCTAGCAGGACTCGGCTCCTCCAGGCTCGGACCTCAGTGAAAGAGTCCTTAGATTTAGTTGTGCTAGCAGGACCCGGCTCCTCTAGGCTCGGAACTCAGTGGAACAGTCCTTATATCTAGTGTGCTAGCAGGACCCAGCTCCTCCAGGCTCGGACCTCAGTGAAAGAGTCCTTAGATTTAGTGTGCTAGCAGGACTCGGCTCCTCCAGGCTCGGACCTCAGTGAAAGAGTCCATAGATTTAGTGTGCTAGCAGGACCCGGCTCCTCCAGGCTCGGACCTCAGTGAAAGAGTCCTTAGATTTAATTTGCTAGCATGACCCGACTCCTCCAGGCTCGGACCTCAGTGAAAGAGTCCTTAGATTTAGTGTGCTAGCAGGAACCTGCTCCTCCAGGCTCGGACCTCAGTGAAAGAGTCCATAGATTTAGTGTGCTAGCAGGACTCGGCTCCTCCAGGCTCAGACCTCAGTGAAAGAGTACTTCGATTTAGTGTGCTAGCAGGACTCGGCTTCTACAAGCTCGGACCTCAGTGAAAGAGTCCTAAGATTTAGTGTGCTAGCAGGACCCGTCTCCTCCAGGCTCGGACCTCAGTGAAAGAGTCCATAGATTTAGTGTGCTAGCAGGACTCGGCTACTCCAGGCACGGACCTCAGTGAAAGAGTCCTTAGATTTAGTTTTGCTAGCAGGACCTGGCTCCTCCAGGCTCGAACCACAGTGAAAGAGTCCTTAGATTTAGCGTGCTAGCGGGACTCGGCTGCTCCAGGCTCGGACCTCAGTGAAAGAGTCCTTAGATTTAGTGTGCTAGCTGGACTCGGCTCCTCCATGCTTGGTCCTTAGTGAAAGAGTCCATAGATTTAGTGTGCTATCAAAACTCGGCTCCTCCAGGCTCAGAACTCAGTGAAAGAGTCCTTAGAATTAGTGTGCTAGCAGGACTCGGATTTTACAGTCTCAGACCTCAGTGAAAGAGTCTTTAGATTTAGTCTGCTAGGAGGACTCGGCTCCTCAAGGCTCGGACCTCAGTGAAAGAGTCCTTAGATTTAGTGTGCTAGCAGGACTCGGCTGCTCCAGGCTCCGACCTCAGTGAAAGATACCTTAGATCTACTGTGCTAGCAGCACTCGGCTGCTCCAGGCTCGGACCTCAGTGGTAGAGTCCTTAGATTTAGTATGCTAGCAGGACTTGGCTTCTACAGGCTTGTACCTCAGTGGGAAAGTCCTTGGATTTAGTGTGCTAGCCAGACTCGGCTCCTCCAGGCTCGGACCTCAGTGAAAGAGTCCTTAGATTTAGTGTGCTAGTAGGGCTCGGCTCCTCCAGGTTCGGACCTCAGAAAAAGAGTCCTTCGATTTTGTTGTGCTAGCAGGACCCGGCTTCTCCAGGCTCGGTCCTCAGTGAAAGAGTCCTTAGATTTAGTGTGCTAGCAAAACTCATCTCCTCCAGGCTCGGACCTCAGTGAAAGAGTCCTTAGATTTAGTTGTGCTAGCAGGACCCGGCTCCTCTAGGCTCGGACCTCAGTGGAACAGTCCTTAGATCTAGTGTGCTAGCAGGACTCGGCTTCTCCAAGCTCGGACCTCAGTGAAAGAGTCCTTAGATTTATTGTGCTAGCAGGACTCGGCTACTCCAGGCTCGGACCTCAGTGGAACAGTCCTTAGATCTAGGGTGCTAGCAGGACTCGGCTTCTCCAAGCTCGGACCTCAGTGAAAGAGTCCATAGGTTTAGTGTGCTAGCAGGACCCGGCTCCTCCAGTCTCGGACCTCAGTGAAAGAGTCCTTACATTTAATGTGCTAGCAGGACCCGACTCCTCCAGGCTCGGACCTCAGTGAAAGAGTCCTTAGATTTAGTGTGCTAGCAGGACTCGGCTCCTCCAGGCTCGGACCTCAGTGAAAGAGTCCTTAGATTTAGTGTGCTAGCAGGACTCGGCTCCTCCAGGCTCAGACCTCAGTGAAAGAGTACTTAGATTTAGTGTGCTAGCAGGACTCGGCTTCTACAAGCTCGGACCTCAGTGAAAGAGTCCTAAGATTTAGTGTGCTAGCAGGACCCGGCTCCTCCAGGCTCGGACCTCAGTGAAAGAGTCCATAGATTTAGTGTGCTAGCAGGACTCGGCTCCTCCAGGCTCGAACCTCAGTGAAAGAGTCCTTAGATTTAGTGTGCTAGCAGGACTCGGCTTCTACAGGCTCGGACCTCAGTGGAAGAGTCCTTAGATTTAGTGTGATAGCAGGACTCGGCTCCTCCAGGCTCGGACCTCAGTGAAAGAGTCCTTAGATTTAGTTGTGCTAGCAGGACCCGGCTCCTCTAGGCTCGGACCTCAGTGGAACAGTCCTTAGATCTAGTGTGCTAGCAGGACTCGGCTCCTCCAGGCTCGGACCTCAGTGAAAGAGTCCTTAGATTTAGTTGTGCTAGCAGGACCCGGCTCCTCTAGGCTCGGAACTCAGTGGAACAGTCCTTATATCTAGTGTGCTAGCAGGACCCAGGTCCTCCAGGCTCGGACCTCAGTGAAAGAGTCCTTAGATTTAGTGTGCTAGCAGGACTCGGCTCCTCCAGGCTCGGACCTCAGTGAAAGAGTCCATAGATTTAGTGTGCTAGCAGGACCCGGCTCCTCCAGGCTCGGACCTCAGTGAAAGAGTCCTTAGATTTAATTTGCTAGCATGACCCGACTCCTCCAGGCTCGGACCTCAGTGAAAGAGTCCTTAGATTTAGTGTGCTAGCAGGAACCTGCTCCTCCAGGCTCGGACCTCAGTGAAAGAGTCCATAGATTTAGTGTGCTAGCAGGACTCGGCTCCTCCAGGCTCAGACCTCAGTGAAAGAGTACTTCGATTTAGTGTGCTAGCAGGACTCGGCTTCTACAAGCTCGGACCTCAGTGAAAGAGTCCTAAGATTTAGTGTGCTAGCAGGACCCGTCTCCTCCAGGCTCGGACCTCAGTGAAAGAGTCCATAGATTTAGTGTGCTAGCAGGACTCGGCTCCTCCAGGCTCGGACCTCAGTGAAAGAGTCCTTAGATTTAGTTGTGCTAGCAGGACCCGGCTCCTCTAGGCTCGGACCTCAGTGGAACAGTCCTTAGATCTAGTGTGCTAGAAGGACTCGGCTGCTCCAGGCTCGGACCTCAGTGAAATAGTCCTTAGATTTAGTGTGCTAGCAGGACTCGGCTTCTCCAGGCTCGGACCTCAGTGGATGACTCCTTAGTTTTAGTGTGCTAGCAAGACTCGGCTCCTCCAGGCTCGGACCTCAGTGAAAGAGCCCTTATATTTAGTTGTGCTAGCAGGACTCGACTCCTCCAGGCTCGGACCTCAGTGAAAGAGTCCTTAGATTTAGTGTGCTAGCAGGACTCGGGTGCTCCAGGCTCAGACCTCAGTGAAAGAGTCCTTAGATTTAGTGTGCTAGCAGGACTCGGCTCCTCCAGGCTCGGACCTCAGTGAAAGAGTCCCTATATTTAGTGTGCTAGCAGGACTCGGCTCCTCCAGGCTCGGATCTCAGTGAAAGAGTCCTTAGATTGAATCTGCTAGCAGGACCCGGCTCCTCCAGGCTCGGACCTCAGTGAAAGAGTCCTTAGATTTAGTTGTGGTTGCAGGACCTGGCTCCTCTAGGCTCGGACCTCAGCGAAAGAGTCCTTAGATTTAGTGTGCTAGCAGGACTCGGCTCCTCCAGGCTAAGACCTCAGTGAAAGAGCCCTTAGATTTAGTGTGCTAGCAGGACTCGGGTGCTCCAGGCTCGGACCTCAGTGAAAGAGTCCTCCAGGCTCGGATCTCAGTGAAAGAGTCCTTAGATTGAATTTGCTAGCAGGACCCGGCTCCTCCAGGCTCGGACCTCAGTGGAACAGTCCTTAGATCTAGTGTGCTAGCAGGACTCGGCTTCTCCAAGCTCGGACCTCAGTGAAAGAGCCCATAGATTTAGTGTGCTAGCAGGACCCGGCTCCTCCAGTCTCGGACCTCAGTGAAAGAGTCCATAGATTTAATGTGCTAGCAGGACCCGACTCCTCCAGGCTCGGACCTCAGTGAAAGAGTCCTTAGATTTAGTGTGCTAGCAGGACCCCGCTCCTCCAGGCTCAGACCTCAGTGAAAGAGTCCTTAGATTTATTGTGCTAGCAGGACTCGGCTCCTCCAGGCTCGGACCTCAGTGAAAGAGTCCTTCGATTTAGTGTGCTAGCAGGACTCGGCTCTTCCAGGCTCGGACCTCAGTGAAAGAGTCCTTATATTTAGTGTGCTAGCAGGACTCGGCTCCTCCAGGCTCGGATCTCAGTGAAAGAGTCCTTAGATTGAATCTGCTAGCAGGACCCGGCTCCTCCAGGCTCGGACCTCAGTGAGAGAGTCCTTAGATTTAGTTGTGGTTGCAGGACCTGGCTCCTCTAGGCTCGGACCTCAGCGAAAGAGTCCTTAGATTTAGTGTGCTAGCAGGACTCGGCTGCTCCAGGTTCGGACCTCAGTGAAAGAGTCCTTAGATTTAGTGTGCTAGCAGGACTCGGCTCCTCCAGGCTCGGACCTCAGTGAAAGAGTCCTTAGATTTAGTGTGCTAGCAGGACTTGGCTCCTCCAGGCTCAGACCTCAGTGAAAGAGTACTTAGATTTAGTGTGCTAGCAGGACTCGGCTTCTACAAGCTCGGACCTCAGTGAAAGAGTCCTAAGATTTAGTGTGCTAGCAGGACCCGGCTCCTCCAGGCTCGGACCTCAGTGAAAGAGTCCTTAGATTTAGTTGTGCTAGCAGGACCCGGCTCCTCTAGGCTCGGACCTCAGTGGAACAGTCCTTAGATCTAGTGTGCTAGCAGGACTCGGCTCCTCCAGGCTCGGACCTCAGTGAAAGAGTCCTTAGATTTAGTTGTGCTAGCAGGACCCGGCTCCTCTAGGCTCGGAACTCAGTGGAACAGTCCTTATATCTAGTGTGCTAGCAGGACCCAGGTCCTCCAGGCTCGGACCTCAGTGAAAGAGTCCTTAGATTTAGTGTGCTAGCAGGACTCGGCTCCTCCAGGCTCGGACCTCAGTGAAAGAGTCCATAGATTTAGTGTGCTAGCAGGACCCGGCTCCTCCAGGCTCGGACCTCAGTGAAAGAGTCCTTAGATTTAATTTGCTAGCATGACCCGACTCCTCCAGGCTCGGACCTCAGTGAAAGAGTCCTTAGATTTAGTGTGCTAGCAGGAACCTGCTCCTCCAGGCTCGGACCTCAGTGAAAGAGTCCATAGATTTAGTGTGCTAGCAGGACTCGGCTCCTCCAGGCTCAGACCTCAGTGAAAGAGTACTTCGATTTAGTGTGCTAGCAGGACTCGGCTTCTACAAGCTCGGACCTCAGTGAAAGAGTCCTAAGATTTAGTGTGCTAGCAGGACCCGTCTCCTCCAGGCTCGGACCTCAGTGAAAGAGTCCATAGATTTAGTGTGCTAGCAGGACTCGGCTCCTCCAGGCTCGGACCTCAGTGAAAGAGTCCTTAGATTTAGTTGTGCTAGCAGGACCCGGCTCCTCTAGGCTCGGACCTCAGTGGAACAGTCCTTAGATCTAGTGTGCTAGAAGGACTCGGCTGCTCCAGGCTCGGACCTCAGTGAAATAGTCCTTAGATTTAGTGTGCTAGCAGGACTCGGCTTCTCCAGGCTCGGACCTCAGTGGATGACTCCTTAGTTTTAGTGTGCTAGCAAGACTCGGCTCCTCCAGGCTCGGACCTCAGTGAAAGAGCCCTTATATTTAGTTGTGCTAGCAGGACTCGACTCCTCCAGGCTCGGACCTCAGTGAAAGAGTCCTTAGATTTAGTGTGCTAGCAGGACTCGGGTGCTCCAGGCTCGGACCTCAGTGAAAGAGTCCTTAGATTTAGTGTGCTAGCAGGACTCGGCTCCTCCAGGCTCGGACCTCAGTGAAAGAGTCCCTATATTTAGTGTGCTAGCAGGACTCGGCTCCTCCAGGCTCGGATCTCAGTGAAAGAGTCCTTAGATTGAATCTGCTAGCAGGACCCGGCTCCTCCAGGCTCGGACCTCAGTGAAAGAGTCCTTAGATTTAGTTGTGGTTGCAGGACCTGGCTCCTCTAGGCTCGGACCTCAGCGAAAGAGTCCTTAGATTTAGTGTGCTAGCAGGACTCGGCTCCTCCAGGCTAAGACCTCAGTGAAAGAGCCCTTAGATTTAGTGTGCTAGCAGGACTCGGGTGCTCCAGGCTCGGACCTCAGTGAAAGAGTCCTCCAGGCTCGGATCTCAGTGAAAGAGTCCTTAGATTGAATTTGCTAGCAGGACCCGGCTCCTCCAGGCTCGGACCTCAGTGGAACAGTCCTTAGATCTAGTGTGCTAGCAGGACTCGGCTTCTCCAAGCTCGGACCTCAGTGAAAGAGTCCATAGATTTAGTGTGCTAGCAGGACCCGGCTCCTCCAGTCTCGGACCTCAGTGAAAGAGTCCATAGATTTAATGTGCTAGCAGGACCCGACTCCTCCAGGCTCGGACCTCAGTGAAAGAGTCCTTAGATTTAGTGTGCTAGCAGAACCCCGCTCCTCCAGGCTCAGACCTCAGTGAAAGAGTCCTTAGATTTATTGTGCTAGCAGGACTCGGCTCCTCCAGGCTCGGACCTCAGTGAAAGAGTCCTTCGATTTAGTGTGCTAGCAGGACTCGGCTCTTCCAGGCTCGGACCTCAGTGAAAGAGTCCTTATATTTAGTGTGCTAGCAGGACTCGGCTCCTCCAGGCTCGGATCTCAGTGAAAGAGTCCTTAGATTGAATCTGCTAGCAGGACCCGGCTCCTCCAGGCTCGGACCTCAGTGAGAGAGTCCTTAGATTTAGTTGTGGTTGCAGGACCTGGCTCCTCTAGGCTCGGACCTCAGCGAAAGAGTCCTTAGATTTAGTGTGCTAGCAGGACTCGGCTGCTCCAGGTTCGGACCTCAGTGAAAGAGTCCTTAGATTTAGTGTGCTAGCAGGACTCGGCTCCTCCAGGCTCGGACCTCAGTGAAAGAGTCCTTAGATTTAGTGTGCTAGCAGGACTTGGCTCCTCCAGGCTCAGACCTCAGTGAAAGAGTACTTAGATTTAGTGTGCTAGCAGGACTCGGCTTCTACAAGCTCGGACCTCAGTGAAAGAGTCCTAAGATTTAGTGTGCTAGCAGGACCCGGCTCCTCCAGGCTCGGACCTCAGTGAAAGAGTCCATAGATTTAGTGTGCTAGCAGGACTCGGCTCCTCCAGGCTCGAACCTCAGTGAAAGAGTCCTTAGATTTAGTGTGCTAGCAGGACTCGGCTTCTACAGGCTCGGACCTCAGTGGAAGAGTCCTTAGATTTAGTTGTGCTAGCAGGACCCGGCTCCTCTAGGCTCGGACCTCAGTGGAACAGTCCTTAGATCTAGTGTGCTAGCAGGACTCGGCTCCTCCAGGCTCGGACCTCAGTGAAAGAGTCCTTAGATTTAGTTGTGCTAGCAGGACCCGGCTCCTCTAGGCTCGGAACTCAGTGGAACAGTCCTTATATCTAGTGTGCTAGCAGGACCCAGCTCCTCCAGGCTCGGACCTCAGTGAAAGAGTCCTTAGATTTAGTGTGCTAGCAGGACTCGGCTCCTCCAGGCTCGGACCTCAGTGAAAGAGTCCATAGATTTAGTGTGCTAGCAGGACCCGGCTCCTCCAGGCTCGGACCTCAGTGAAAGAGTCCTTAGATTTAATTTGCTAGGATGACCCGACTCCTCCAGGCTCGGACCTCAGTGAAAGAGTCCTTAGATTTAGTGTGCTAGCAGGAACCTGCTCCTCCAGGCTCGGACCTCAGTGAAAGAGTCCATAGATTTAGTGTGCTAGCAGGACTCGGCTCATCCAGGCTCAGACCTCAGTGAAAGAGTACTTCGATTTAGTGTGCTAGCAGGACTCGGCTTCTACAAGCTCGGACCTCAGTGAAAGAGTCCTAAGATTTAGTGTGCTAGCAGGACCCGTCTCCTCCAGGCTCGGACCTCAGTGAAAGAGTCCATAGATTTAGTGTGCTAGCAGGACTCGGCTCCTCCAGGCTCGGACCTCAGTGAAAGAGCCCTTATATTTAGTTGTGCTAGCAGGACTCGACTCCTCCAGGCTCGGACCTCAGTGAAAGAGTCCTTAGATTTAGTGTGCTAGCAGGACTCGGGTGCTCCAGGCTCGGACCTCAGTGAAAGAGTCCTTAGATTTAGTGTGCTAGCAGGACTCGGCTCCTCCAGGCTCGGACCTCAGTGAAAGAGTCCCTATATTTAGTGTGCTAGCAGGACTCGGCTCCTCCAGGCTCGGATCTCAGTGAAAGAGTCCTTAGATTGAATCTGCTAGCAGGACCCGGCTCCTCCAGGCTCGGACCTCAGTGAAAGAGTCCTTAGATTTAGTTGTGGTTGCAGGACCTGGCTCCTCTAGGCTCGGACCTCAGCGAAAGAGTCCTTAGATTTAGTGTGCTAGCAGGACTCGGCTCCTCCAGGCTCGGACCTCAGTGAAAGAGTCCTTAGATTTAGTGTGCTAGCAGGACTCGGCTCCTCCAGGCTCGGATCTCAGTGAAAGAGTCCTTAGATTGAATTTGCTAGCAGGACCCGGCTCCTCCAGGCTCGGACCTCAGTGGAACAGTCCTTAGATCTAGTGTGCTAGCAGGACTCGGCTTCTCCAAGCTCGGACCTCAGTGAAAGAGTCCATAGATTTAGTGTGCTAGCAGGACCCGGCTCCTCCAGTCTCGGACCTCAGTGAAAGAGTCCATAGATTTAATGTGCTAGCAGGACCCGACTCCTCCAGGCTCGGACCTCAGTGAAAGAGTCCTTAGATTTAGTGTGCTAGCAGGACCCCGCTCCTCCAGGCTCGGACCTCAGTGAAAGAGTCCTTAGATTTATTGTGCTAGCAGGACTCGGCTCCTCCAGGCTCGGACCTCAGTGAAAGAGTCCTTCGATTTAGTGTGCTAGCAGGACTCGGCTCTTCCAGGCTCGGACCTCAGTGAAAGAGTCCTTATATTTAGTGTGCTAGCAGGACTCGGCTCCTCCAGGCTCGGATCTCAGTGAAAGAGTCCTTAGATTGAATCTGCTAGCAGGACCCGGCTCCTCCAGGCTCGGACCTCAGTGAGAGAGTCCTTAGATTTAGGTGTGGTTGCAGGACCTGGCTCCTCTAGGCTCGGACCTCAGCGAAAGAGTCCTTAGATTTAGTGTGCTAGCAGGACTCGGCTGCTCAAGGTTCGGACCTCAGTGAAAGAGTCCTTAGATTTAGTGTGCTAGCAGGACTCGGCTCCTCCAGGCTCGGACCTCAGTGAAAGAGTCCTTAGATTTAGTGTGCTAGCAGGACTCGGCTCCTCCAGGCTCGGATCTCAGTGAAAGAGTCCTTAGATTGAATTTGCTAGCAGGACCCGGCTCCTCAAGGCTCGGACCTCAGTGGAACAGTCCTTAGATCTAGTGTGCTAGCAGGACTCGGCTTCTCCAAGCTCGGACCTCAGTGAAAGAGTCCATAGATTTAATGTGCTAGCAGGACCCGGCTCCTCCAGTCTCGGACCTCAGTGAAAGAGTCCTTACATTTAATGTGCTAGCAGGATCCGACTCCTCCAGGCTCGGACCTCAGTGAAAGAGTCCTTAGATTTAGTGTGCTAGCAGGACCCCGCTCCTCCAGGCTCGGACCTCAGTGAAAGAGTCCTTAGATTTAGTGTGCTAGCAGGACTCGGCTCCTCCAGTCTCGGACCTCAGTGAAAGAGTCCATAGATTTAATGTGCTAGCAGGACCCGACTCCTCCAGGCTCAGACCTCAGTGAAAGAGTCCTTAGATTTAGTGTGCTAGCAGGACCCCGCTCCTCCAGGCTCAGTCCTCAGTGAAAGAGTCCTTAGATTTAGTGTGCTAGCAGGACTCGGCTTCTCCAGGCTCGGACCTCAGTGGATGAGTCCTTAGTTTTAGTGTGCTAGCAGAACTCGGCTCCTCCAGGCTCGGACCTCAGTGAAAGAGCCCTTATATTTAGTTGTGCTAGCAGGACTCGACTCGTCCAGGCTCGGACCTCAGTGAAAGAGTCCTTAGATTTAGTGTGCTAGCAGGACTCGGCTGCTCCAGGCTCGGACCTCAGTGAAAGAGTCCTTAGATTTAGTGTGCTAGCAGGACTCGGCTCCTCCAGGCTCGGACCTCAGTGAAAGACTCCTTCGATTTAGTGTGCTAGCAGGACTCGGCTCTTCCAGGCTCTGACCTCAGTGAAAGAGTCCTTATATTTAGTGTGCTAGCAGGACTCGGCTCCTCCAGGCTCGGATCTCAGTGAAAGAGTCCTTAGATTGAATCTGCTAGCAGGACCCGGCTCCTCCAGGCTCGGACCTCAGTGAGAGAGTCATTAGATTTAGTTGTGGTTGCAGGACCTGGCTCCTCTAGGCTCGGACCTCAGCGAAAGAGTCCTTAGATTTAGTGTGCTAGCAGGACTCGGCTGCTCCAGGTTCGGACCTCAGTGAAAGAGTCCTTAGATTTAGTGTGCTAGCAGGACTCGGCTCCTCCAGGCTCGGACCTCAGTGAAAGAGTCCTTAGATTTAGTGTGCTAGCAGGACTCGGCTCCTCCAGGCTCGGATCTCAGTGAAAGAGTCCTTAGATTGAATTTGCTAGCAGGACCCGGCTCCTCAAGGCTCGGACCTCAGTGGAACAGTCCTTAGATCTAGTGTGCTAGCAGGACTCGGCTTCTCCAAGCTCGGACCTCAGTGAAAGAGTCCATAGATGTAGTGTGCTAGCAGGACCCGGCTCCTCCAGTCTCGGACCTCAGTGAAAGAGTCCTTACATTTAATGTGCTAGCAGGACCCGACTCCTCCAGGCTCGGACCTCAGTGAAAGAGTCCTTAGATTTAGTGTGCTAGCAGGACCCCGCTCCTCCAGGCTCGGACCTCAGGAAAGAGTCCTTAGATTTAGTGTGCTAGCAGGACTCGGCTGCTCCAGGCTAGGATCTCAGTGAAAGAGTCCTTAGATTTAGTGTGCTAGCAGGACTCGGCTCCTCCAGGCTCGGACCTCAGTGAAAGAGTCCTTAGATTTAGCGTGCTAGCAGGACTCGGCTCCTCTAGGCTCAGACCTCAGTGAAAGAGTACTTAGATTTAGTGTGCTAGCAGGACTCGGCTTCTACAAGCTCGGACCTCAGTGAAAGAGTCCTAAGATTTAGTGTGCTAGCAGGACCCGGCTCCTCCAGGCTCGGACCTCAGTGAAAGAGTCCATAGATTTAGTGTGCTAGCAGGACTCGGCTCCTCCAGGCTCGGACCTCAGTGAAAGAGTCCTTAGATTTAGTGTGCTAGCAGGACTCGTCTTCTACAGGCTCGGACCTCAGTGGAAGAGTCCTTAGATTTAGTGTGATAGCAGGACTCGGCTCCTCCAGGCTCGGACCTCAGTGAAAGAGTCCTTAGATTTAGTTGTGCTAGCAGGACCCGGCTCCTCTAGGCTCGGACCTCAGTGGAACAGTCCTTAGATCTAGTGTGCTAGCAGGACTCGGCTTCTCCAAGCTCGGACCTCAGTGAAAGAGTCCTTAGATTTAGTGTGCTAGCAGGACTCGGCTACTCCAGGCTCGGACCTCAGAAAAAGAGTCCATAGATTTAGTGTGCTAGCAGGACTCGGCTCCTCCAGGCTCGGACCTCAGTGAAAGAGTCCTTAGATTTAGTTGTGCTAGCAGGACCCGGCTCCTCTAGGCTCGGACCTCAGTGGAACAGTCCTTATATCTAGTGTGCTAGGAGGACCCAGCTCCTCCAGGCTCGGACCTCAGTGAAAGAGTCCTTAGATTTAGTGTGCTAGCAGGACTCGGCTCCTCCAGGCTCGGACCTCAGTGAAAGAGTCCATAGATTTAGTGTGCTAGCAGGACCCGGCTCCTCCAGGCTCGGACCTCAGTGAAAGAGTCCTTAGATTTAATTTGCTAGCATGACCCGACTCCTCCAGGCTCGGACCTCAGTGAAAGAGTCCTTAGATTTAGTGTGCTAGCAGGACTCGGCTCCTCCAGGATCGGACCTCAGTGGAAGAGTCCTTAGATTTAGTGTGCTAGCAGGACTCGGCTCCTCCAGGCTCGGACCTCAGTGAAAGAGTCCTTAGATTTAGTTGTGCTAGCAGGACCCGGCTCCTCTAGGCTCGGACCTCAGTGGAATAGTCCTTAGATCTAGTGTGCTAGCAGGACTCGGCTTCTCCAAGCTCGGACCTCAGTGAAAGAGTCCTTAGATTTAGAGTGCTAGCAGGTCTCGGCTCCTCCAGGCTCGGACCTCAGTGAAAGAGTCCATAGATTTAGTGTGCTAGCAGGACCCGGCTCCTCCAGGCTCGGACCTCAGTCAAAGAGTCCTTAGATTTAATTTGCTAGCATGACCCGACTCCTCCAGGCTCGGACCTCAGTGAAAGAGTCCTTAGATTTAGTGTGCTAGCAGGACCCCGCTCCTCCAGGCTCGGACCTCAGTGAAAGAGTCCATAGATTTAGTGTGCTAGCAGGACTCGGCTTCTCCAGGCTCGGACCTCAGTGGATGAGTCCTTAGTTTTAGTGTGCTAGCAGGACTCGGCTCCTCCAGGCTCAGACCTCAGTGAAAGAGCCCTTATATTTAGTTGTGCTAGCAGGACTCGACTCCTCCAGGCTCGGACCTTAGTGAAAGAGTCCTTAGATTTAGTGTGCTAGCAGGACTTGGCTGCTCCAGGCTCGTACCTCAGTGAAAGAGTCCTTATATTTAGTGTGCTAGCAGGACTTGGCTCCTCCAGGCTCGGATCTCAGTGAAAGAGTCCTTAGATTTAGTTGTGGTTGCAGGACCTGGCTCCTCTAGGCTCGGACCTCAGCGAAAGAGTCCTTAGATTTAGTGTGCTAGCAGGACTCGGCTGCTCCAGGCTCGGACCTCAGTGAAAAAGTCCTTAGATTTAGTGTGCTAGCAGGACTCGGCTCCTCCAGGCTCGGACCTCAGTGAAAGAGTCCATAGATTTAGTGTGCTAGCAGGACTCGGCTCCTCCAGGCTCAGACCTCAGTGAAAGAGTCCTTAGATTGAATTTGCTAGCAGGACCCGGCTCCTCCAGGCTCGGACCTCAGTGGAACAGTCCTTAGATCTAGTGTGCTAGCAGGACTCGGCTTCTCCAAGCTCGGACCTCAGTGAAAGAGTCCATAGATTGAGTGTGCTAGCAGGACCCGGCTCCTCCAGTCTCGGACCTCAGTGAAAGAGTCCTTACATTTAATGTGCTAGCAGGACCCGACTCCTCCAGGCTCGGACCTCAGTGAAAGAGTCCTTAGATTTAGTGTGCTAGCAGGACCCCGCTCCTCCAGGCTCGGACCTCAGTGAAAGAGTCCTTAGATTTAGTGTGCTAGCAGGACTCGGCTGCTCCAGGCTAGGATCTCAGTGAAAGAGTCCTTAGATTTAGTGTGCTAGCAGGACTCGGCTCCTCCAGGCTCGGACCTCAGTGAAAGAGTCCTTAGATTTAGTGTGCTAGCAGGACTCGGCTCCTCCAGGCTCAGACCTCAGTGAAAGATTACTTAGATTTAGTGTGCTAGCAGGACTCGGCTTCTACAAGCTCGGACCTCAGTGAAAGAGTCCTAAGATTTAGTGTGCTAGCAGGACCCGGCTCCTCCAGGCTCGGACCTCAGTGAAAGAGTCCTTAGATTTAGTGTGCTAGCAGGACTCGGCTTCTACAGGCTCGGACCTCAGTGGAAGAGTCCTTAGATTTAGTGTGATAGCAGGACTCGGCTCCTCCAGGCTCGGACCTCAGTGAAAGAGTCCTTAGATTTAGTTGTGCTAGCAGGACCCGGCTCCTCTAGGCTCGGACCTCAGTGGAACAGTCCTTAGATCTAGTGTGCTAGCAGGACTCGGCTTCTCCAAGCTCGGACCTCAGTGAAACAGTCCATAGGTTTAGTGTGCTAGCAGGACCCGGCTCCTCCAGTCTCGGACCTCAGTGAAAGAGTCCTTACATTTAATGTGCTAGCAGGACCCGACTCATCCAGGCTCGGACCTCAGTGAAAGAGTCCTTAGATTTAGTGTGCTAGCAGGACTCGGCTCCTCCAGGCTCAGACCTCAGTGAAAGAGTACTTAGATTTAGTGTGCTAGCAGGACTCGGCTTCTACAAGCTCGGACCTCAGTGAAAGAGTCCTAAGATTTAGTGTGCTAGCAGGACCCCGCTCCTCCAGGCTCGGACCTCAGTGAAAGAGTCCTTAGATCTATTGTGCTAGCAGGACTCGGCTCCTCCAGGCTCGGACCTCAGTGAAAGAGTCCTTCGATTTAGTGTGCTAGCAGGACTCGGCTCTTCCAGGCTCGGACCTCAGTGAAAGAGTCCTTATATTTAGTGTGCTAGCAGGACTCGGCTCCTCCAGGCTCGGATCTCAGTGAAAGAGTCCTTAGATTGAATCTGCTAGCAGGACCCGGCTCCTCCAGGCTCGGACCTCAGTGAGAGAGTCCTTAGATTTAGTTGTGGTTGCAGGACCTGGCTCCTCTAGGCTCGGACCTCAGCGAATGAGTCCTTAGATTTAGTGTGCTAGCAGGACTCGGCTGCTCCAGGTTCGGACCTCAGTGAAAGAGTCCTTAGATTTAGTGTGCTAGCAGGACTCGGCTCCTCCAGGCTCGGACCTCAGTGAAAGAGTCCTTAGATTTAGTGTGCTAGCAGGACTCGGCTCCTCCAGGCTCAGACCTCAGTGAAAGAGTACTTAGATTTAGTGTGCTAGCAGGACTCGGCTTCTACAAGCTCGGACCTCAGTGAAAGAGTCCTAAGATTTAGTGTGCTAGCAGGACTCGGCTCCTCCAGGCTCGGACCTCAGTGAAAGAGTCCATAGATTTAGTGTGCTAGCAGGACTCGGCTCCTCCAGGCTCGAACCTCAGTGAAAGAGTCCTTAGATTTAGTGTGCTAGCAGGACTCGGCTTCTACAGGCTCGGACCTCAGTGGAAGAGTCCTTAGATTTAGTGTGATAGCAGGACTCGGCTCCTCCAGGCTCGGACCTCAGTGAAAGAGTCCTTAGATTTAGTTGTGCTAGCAGGACCCGGCTCCTCTAGGCTCGGACCTCAGTGGAACAGTCCTTAGATCTAGTGTGCTAGCAGGACTCGGCTCCTCCAGGCTCGGACCTCAGTGAAAGAGTCCTTAGATTTAGTTGTGCTAGCAGGACCCGGCTCCTCTAGGCTCGGAACTCAGTGGAACAGTCCTTATATCTAGTGTGCTAGCAGGACCCAGCTCCTCCAGGCTCGGACCTCAGTGAAAGAGTCCTTAGATTTAGTGTGCTAGCAGGACTCGGCTCCTCCAGGCTCGGACCTCAGTGAAAGAGTCCTTCGATTTAGTGTGCTAGCAGGACTCGGCTCTTCCAGGCTCGGACCTCAGTGAAAGAGTCCTTATATTTAGTGTGCTAGCAGGACTCGGCTCCTCCAGGCTCGGATCTCAGTGAAAGAGTCCTTAGATTGAATCTGCTAGCAGGACCCGGCTCCTCCAGGCTCGGACCTCAGTGAGAGAGTCCTTAGATTTAGTTGTGGTTGCAGGACCTGGCTCCTCTAGGCTCGGACCTCAGCGAATGAGTCCTTAGATTTAGTGTGCTAGCAGGACTCGGCTGCTCCAGGTTCGGACCTCAGTGAAAGAGTCCTTAGATTTAGTGTGCTAGCAGGACTCGGCTCCTCCAGGCTCGGACCTCAGTGAAAGAGTCCTTAGATTTAGTGTGCTAGCAGGACTCGGCTCCTCCAGGCTCAGACCTCAGTGAAAGAGTACTTAGATTTAGTGTGCTAGCAGGACTCTGCTTCTACAAGCTCGGACCTCAGTGAAAGAGTCCTAAGATTTAGTGTGCTAGCAGGACTCGGCTCCTCCAGGCTCGGACCTCAGTGAAAGAGTCCATAGATTTAGTGTGCTAGCAGGACTCGGCTCCTCCAGGCTCGAACCTCAGTGAAAGAGTCCTTAGATTTAGTGTGCTAGCAGGACTCGGCTTCTACAGGCTCGGACCTCAGTGGAAGAGTCCTTAGATTTAGTGTGATAGCAGGACTCGGCTCCTCCAGGCTCGGACCTCAGTGAAAGAGTCCTTAGATTTAGTTGTGCTAGCAGGACCCGGCTCCTCTAGGCTCGGACCTCAGTGGAACAGTCCTTAGATCTAGTGTGCTAGCAGGACTCGGCTCCTCCAGGCTCGGACCTCAGTGAAAGAGTCCTTAGATTTAGTTGTGCTAGCAGGACCCGGCTCCTCTAGGCTCGGAACTCAGTGGAACAGTCCTTATATCTAGTGTGCTAGCAGGACCCAGCTCCTCCAGGCTCGGACCTCAGTGAAAGAGTCCTTAGATTTAGTGTGCTAGCAGGACTCGGCTCCTCCAGGCTCGGACCTCAGTGAAAGAGTCCATAGATTTAGTGTGCTAGCAGGACCCGGCTCCTCCAGGCTCGGACCTCAGTGAAAGAGTCCTTAGATTTAATTTGCTAGCATGACCCGACTCCTCCAGGCTCGGACCTCAGTGAAAGAGTCCTTAGATTTAGTGTGCTAGCAGGAACCTGCTCCTCCAGGCTCGGACCTCAGTGAAAGAGTCCATAGATTTAGTGTGCTAGCAGGACTCGGCTCCTCCAGGCTCAGACCTCAGTGAAAGAGTACTTCGATTTAGTGTGCTAGCAGGACTCGGCTTCTACAAGCTCGGACCTCAGTGAAAGAGTCCTAAGATTTAGTGTGCTAGCAGGACCCGTCTCCTCCAGGCTCGGACCTCAGTGAAAGAGTCCATAGATTTAGTGTGCTAGCAGGACTCGGCTCCTCCAGGCTCGGACCTCAGTGAAAGAGTCCTTAGATTTAGTTGTGCTAGCAGGACCCGGCTCCTCTAGGCTCGGACCTCAGTGGAACAGTCCTTAGATCTAGTGTGCTAGAAGGACTCGGCTGCTCCAGGCTCGGACCTCAGTGAAATAGTCCTTAGATTTAGTGTGCTAGCAGGACTCGGCTTCTCCAGGCTCGGACCTCAGTGGATGACTCCTTAGTTTTAGTGTGCTAGCAAGACACGGCTCCTCCAGGCTCGGACCTCAGTGAAAGAGCCCTTATATTTAGTTGTGCTAGCAGGACTCGACTCCTCCAGGCTCGGACCTCAGGGAAAGAGTCCTTAGATTTAGTGTGCTAGCAGGACTCGGGTGCTCCAGGCTCGGACCTCAGTGAAAGAGGCCTTAGATTTAGTGTGCTAGCAGGACTCGGCTCCTCCAGGCTCGGACCTCAGTGAAAGAGTCCCTATATTTAGTGTGCTAGCAGGACTCGGCTCCTCCAGGCTCGGATCTCAGTGAAAGAGTCCTTAGATTGAATCTGCTAGCAGGACCCGGCTCCTCCAGGCTCGGACCTCAGTGAAAGAGTCCTTAGATTTAGTTGTGGTTGCAGGACCTGGCTCCTCTAGGCTCGGACCTCAGCGAAAGAGTCCTTAGATTTAGTGTGCTAGCAGGACTCGGCTCCTCCAGGCTCGGACCTCAGTGAAAGAGTCCTTAGATTTAGTGTGCTAGCAGGACTCGGCTCCTCCAGGCTCGGATCTCAGTGAAAGAGTCCTTAGATTGAATTTGCTAGCAGGACCCGGCTCCTCCAGGCTCGGACCTCAGTGGAACAGTCCTTAGATCTAGTGTGCTAGCAGGACTCGGCTTCTCCAAGCTCGGACCTCAGTGAAAGAGTCCATAGATTTAGTGTGCTAGCAGGACCCGGCTCCTCCAGTCTCGGACCTCAGTGAAAGAGTCCATAGATTTAATGTGCTAGCAGGACCCGACTCCTCCAGGCTCGGACCTCAGTGAAAGAGTCCTTAGATTTAGTGTGCTAGCAGGACCCCGCTCCTCCAGGCTCGGACCTCAGTGAAAGAGTCCTTAGATTTATTGTGCTAGCAGGACTCGGCTCCTCCAGGCTCGGACCTCAGTGAAAGAGTCCTTCGATTTAGTGTGCTAGCAGGACTTGGCTCTTCCAGGCTCGGACCTCAGTGAAAGAGTCCTTATATTTAGTGTGCTAGCAGGACTCGGCTCCTCCAGGCTCGGACCTCAGTGAAAGAGTCCATAGATTTAGTGTGCTAGCAGGACTCGGCTCCTCCAGGCTCGAACCTCAGTGAAAGAGTCCTTAGATTTAGTGTGCTAGCAGGACTCGGCTTCTACAGGCTCGGACCTCAGTGGAAGAGTCCTTAGATTTAGTGTGATAGCAGGACTCGGCTCCTCCAGGCTCGGACCTCAGTGAAAGAGTCCTTAGATTTAGTTGTGCTAGCAGGACCCGGCTCCTCTAGGCTCGGACCTCAGTGGAACAGTCCTTAGATCTAGTGTGCTAGCAGGACTCGGCTCCTCCAGGCTCGGACCTCAGTGAAAGAGTCCTTAGATTTAGTTGTGCTAGCAGGACCCGGCTCCTCTAGGCTCGGAACTCAGTGGAACAGTCCTTATATCTAGTGTGCTAGCAGGACCCAGCTCCTCCAGGCTCGGACCTCAGTGAAAGAGTCCTTAGATTTAGTGTGCTAGCAGGACTCGGCTCCTCCAGGCTCGGACCTCAGTGAAAGAGTCCTTCGATTTAGTGTGCTAGCAGGACTCGGCTCTTCCAGGCTCGGACCTCAGTGAAAGAGTCCTTATATTTAGTGTGCTAGCAGGACTCGGCTCCTCCAGGCTCGGATCTCAGTGAAAGAGTCCTTAGATTGAATCTGCTAGCAGGACCCGGCTCCTCCAGGCTCGGACCTCAGTGAGAGAGTCCTTAGATTTAGTTGTGGTTGCAGGACCTGGCTCCTCTAGGCTCGGACCTCAGCGAATGAGTCCTTAGATTTAGTGTGCTAGCAGGACTCGGCTGCTCCAGGTTCGGACCTCAGTGAAAGAGTCCTTAGATTTAGTGTGCTAGCAGGACTCGGCTCCTCCAGGCTCGGACCTCAGTGAAAGAGTCCTTAGATTTAGTGTGCTAGCAGGACTCGGCTCCTCCAGGCTCAGACCTCAGTGAAAGAGTACTTAGATTTAGTGTGCTAGCAGGACTCTGCTTCTACAAGCTCGGACCTCAGTGAAAGAGTCCTAAGATTTAGTGTGCTAGCAGGACTCGGCTCCTCCAGGCTCGGACCTCAGTGAAAGAGTCCATAGATTTAGTGTGCTAGCAGGACTCGGCTCCTCCAGGCTCGAACCTCAGTGAAAGAGTCCTTAGATTTAGTGTGCTAGCAGGACTCGGCTTCTACAGGCTCGGACCTCAGTGGAAGAGTCCTTAGATTTAGTGTGATAGCAGGACTCGGCTCCTCCAGGCTCGGACCTCAGTGAAAGAGTCCTTAGATTTAGTTGTGCTAGCAGGACCCGGCTCCTCTAGGCTCGGACCTCAGTGGAACAGTCCTTAGATCTAGTGTGCTAGCAGGACTCGGCTCCTCCAGGCTCGGACCTCAGTGAAAGAGTCCTTAGATTTAGTTGTGCTAGCAGGACCCGGCTCCTCTAGGCTCGGAACTCAGTGGAACAGTCCTTATATCTAGTGTGCTAGCAGGACCCAGCTCCTCCAGGCTCGGACCTCAGTGAAAGAGTCCTTAGATTTAGTGTGCTAGCAGGACTCGGCTCCTCCAGGCTCGGACCTCAGTGAAAGAGTCCATAGATTTAGTGTGCTAGCAGGACCCGGCTCCTCCAGGCTCGGACCTCAGTGAAAGAGTCCTTAGATTTAATTTGCTAGCATGACCCGACTCCTCCAGGCTCGGACCTCAGTGAAAGAGTCCTTAGATTTAGTGTGCTAGCAGGAACCTGCTCCTCCAGGCTCGGACCTCAGTGAAAGAGTCCATAGATTTAGTGTGCTAGCAGGACTCGGCTCCTCCAGGCTCAGACCTCAGTGAAAGAGTACTTCGATTTAGTGTGCTAGCAGGACTCGGCTTCTACAAGCTCGGACCTCAGTGAAAGAGTCCTAAGATTTAGTGTGCTAGCAGGACCCGTCTCCTCCAGGCTCGGACCTTAGTGAAAGAGTCCATAGATTTAGTGTGCTAGCAGGACTCGGCTCCTCCAGGCTCGGACCTCAGTGAAAGAGTCCTTAGATTTAGTTGTGCTAGCAGGACCCGGCTCCTCTAGGCTCGGACCTCAGTGGAACAGTCCTTAGATCTAGTGTGCTAGAAGGACTCGGCTGCTCCAGGCTCGGACCTCAGTGAAATAGTCCTTAGATTTAGTGTGCTAGCAGGACTCGGCTTCTCCAGGCTCGGACCTCAGTGGATGACTCCTTAGTTTTAGTGTGCTAGCAAGACACGGCTCCTCCAGGCTCGGACCTCAGTGAAAGAGCCCTTATATTTAGTTGTGCTAGCAGGACTCGACTCCTCCAGGCTCGGACCTCAGGGAAAGAGTCCTTAGATTTAGTGTGCTAGCAGGACTCGGGTGCTCCAGGCTCGGACCTCAGTGAAAGAGGCCTTAGATTTAGTGTGCTAGCAGGACTCGGCTCCTCCAGGCTCGGACCTCAGTGAAAGAGTCCCTATATTTAGTGTGCTAGCAGGACTCGGCTCCTCCAGGCTCGGATCTCAGTGAAAGAGTCCTTAGATTGAATCTGCTAGCAGGACCCGGCTCCTCCAGGCTCGGACCTCAGTGAAAGAGTCCTTAGATTTAGTTGTGGTTGCAGGACCTGGCTCCTCTAGGCTCGGACCTCAGCGAAAGAGTCCTTAGATTTAGTGTGCTAGCAGGACTCGGCTCCTCCAGGCTCGGACCTCAGTGAAAGAGTCCTTAGATTTAGTGTGCTAGCAGGACTCGGCTCCTCCAGGCTCGGATCTCAGTGAAAGAGTCCTTAGATTGAATTTGCTAGCAGGACCCGGCTCCTCCAGGCTCGGACCTCAGTGGAACAGTCCTTAGATCTAGTGTGCTAGCAGGACTCGGCTTCTCCAAGCTCGGACCTCAGTGAAAGAGTCCATAGATTTAGTGTGCTAGCAGGACCCGGCTCCTCCAGTCTCGGACCTCAGTGAAAGAGTCCATAGATTTAATGTGCTAGCAGGACCCGACTCCTCCAGGCTCGGACCTCAGTGAAAGAGTCCTTAGATTTAGTGTGCTAGCAGGACCCCGCTCCTCCAGGCTCGGACCTCAGTGAAAGAGTCCTTAGATTTATTGTGCTAGCAGGACTCGGCTCCTCCAGGCTCGGACCTCAGTGAAAGTGTCCTTCGATTTAGTGTGCTAGCAGGACTTGGCTCTTCCAGGCTCGGACCTCAGTGAAAGAGTCCTTATATTTAGTGTGCTAGCAGGACTCGGCTCCTCCAGGCTCGGATCTCAGTGAAAGAGTCCTTAGATTGAATCTGCTAGCAGGACCCGGCTCCTCCAGGCTCGGACCTCAGTGAGAGAGTCCTTAGATTTAGTTGTGGTTGCAGGACCTGGCTCCTCTAGGCTCGGACCTCAGCGAAAGAGTCCTTAGATTTAGTGTGCTAGCAGGACTCGGCTGCTCAAGGTTCGGACCTCAGTGAAAGAGTCCTTAGATTTAGTGTGCTAGCAGGACTCGGCTCCTCCAGGCTCGGACCTCAGTGAAAGAGTCCTTAGATTTAGTGTGCTAGCAGGACTCGGCTCCTCCAGGCTCGGATCTCAGTGAAAGAGTCCTTAGATTGAATTTGCTAGCAGGACCCGGCTCCTCAAGGCTCGGACCTCAGTGGAACAGTCCTTAGATCTAGTGTGCTAGCAGGACTCGGCTTCTCCAAGCTCGGACCTCAGTGAAAGAGTCCATAGATTGAGTGTGCTAGCAGGACCCGGCTCCTCCAGTCTCGGACCTCAGTGAAAGAGTCCTTACATTTAATGTGCTAGCAGGACCCGACTCCTCCAGGCTCGGACCTCAGTGAAAGAGTCCTTAGATTTAGTGTGCTAGCAGGACCCCGCTCCTCCAGGCTCGGACCTCAGTGAAAGAGTCCTTAGATTTAGTGTGCTAGCAGGACTCGGCTGCTCCAGGCTAGGATCTCAGTGAAAGAGTCCTTAGATTTAGTGTGCTAGCAGGACTCGGCTCCTCCAGGCTCGGACCTCAGTGAAAGAGTCCTTAGATTTAGTGTGCTAGCAGGACTCGGCTCCTCCAGGCTCAGACCTCAGTGAAAGATTACTTAGATTTAGTGTGCTAGCAGGACTCGGCTTCTACAAGCTCGGACCTCAGTGAAAGAGTCCTAAGATTTAGTGTGCTAGCAGGACCCGGCTCCTCCAGGCTCGGACCTCAGTGAAAGAGTCCATAGTTTAAGTGTGCTAGCAGGACTCGGCTCCTCCAGGCTCGGACCTCAGTGAAAGAGTCCTTAGATTTAGTGTGCTAGCAGGACTCGGCTTCTACAGGCTCGGACCTCAGTGGAAGAGTCCTTAGATTTAGTGTGATAGCAGGACTCGGCTCCTCCAGGCTCGGACCTCAGTGAAAGAGTCCTTAGATTTAGTTGTGCTAGCAGGACCCGGCTCCTCTAGGCTCGGACCTCAGTGGAACAGTCCTTAGATCTAGTGTGCTAGCAGGACTCGGCTTCTCCAAGCTCGGACCTCAGTGAAACAGTCCATAGGTTTAGTGTGCTAGCAGGACCCGGCTCCTCCAGTCTCGGACCTCAGTGAAAGAGTCCTTACATTTAATGTGCTAGCAGGACCCGACTCCTCCAGGCTCGGACCTCAGTGAAAGAGTCCTTAGATTTAGTGTGCTAGCAGGACTCGGCTCCTCCAGGCTCAGACCTCAGTGAAAGAGTACTTAGATTTAGTGTGCTAGCAGGACTCGGCTTCTACAAGCTCGGACCTCAGTGAAAGAGTCCTAAGATTTAGTGTGCTAGCAGGACCCCGCTCCTCCAGGCTCGGACCTCAGTGAAAGAGTCCTTAGATCTATTGTGCTAGCAGGACTCGGCTCCTCCAGGCTCGGACCTCAGTGAAAGAGTCCTTCGATTTAGTGTGCTAGCAGGACTCGGCTCTTCCAGGCTCGGACCTCAGTGAAAGAGTCCTTATATTTATTGTGCTAGCAGGACTCGGCTCCTCCAGGCTCGGATCTCAGTGAAAGAGTCCTTAGATTGAATCTGCTAGCAGGACCCGGCTCCTCCAGGCTCGGACCTCAGTGAGAGAGTCCTTAGATTTAGTTGTGGTTGCAGGACCTGGCTCCTCTAGGCTCGGACCTCAGCGAATGAGTCCTTAGATTTAGTGTGCTAGCAGGACTCGGCTGCTCCAGGTTCGGACCTCAGTGAAAGAGTCCTTAGATTTAGTGTGCTAGCAGGACTCGGCTCCTCCAGGCTCGGACCTCAGTGAAAGAGTCCTTAGATTTAGTGTGCTAGCAGGACTCGGCTCCTCCAGGCTCAGACCTCAGTGAAAGAGTACTTAGATTTAGTGTGCTAGCAGGACTCGGCTTCTACAAGCTCGGACCTCAGTGAAAGAGTCCTAAGATTTAGTGTGCTAGCAGGACTCGGCTCCTCCAGGCTCGGACCTCAGTGAAAGAGTCCATAGATTTAGTGTGCTAGCAGGACTCGGCTCCTCCAGGCTCGAACCTCAGTGAAAGAGTCCTTAGATTTAGTGTGCTAGCAGGACTCGGCTTCTACAGGCTCGGACCTCAGTGGAAGAGTCCTTAGATTTAGTGTGATAGCAGGACTCGGCTCCTCCAGGCTCGGACCTCAGTGAAAGAGTCCTTAGATTTAGTTGTGCTAGCAGGACCCGGCTCCTCTAGGCTCGGACCTCAGTGGAACAGTCCTTAGATCTAGTGTGCTAGCAGGACTCGGCTCCTCCAGGCTCGGACCTCAGTGAAAGAGTCCTTAGATTTAGTTGTGCTAGCAGGACCCGGCTCCTCTAGGCTCGGAACTCAGTGGAACAGTCCTTATATCTAGTGTGCTAGCAGGACCCAGCTCCTCCAGGCTCGGACCTCAGTGAAAGAGTCCTTAGATTTAGTGTGCTAGCAGGACTCGGCTCCTCCAGGCTCGGACCTCAGTGAAAGAGTCCTTCAATTTAGTGTGCTAGCAGGACTCGGCTCTTCCAGGCTCGGACCTCAGTGAAAGAGTCCTTATATTTAGTGTGCTAGCAGGACTCGGCTCCTCCAGGCTCGGATCTCAGTGAAAGAGTCCTTAGATTGAATCTGCTAGCAGGACCCGGCTCCTCCAGGCTCGGACCTCAGTGAGAGAGTCCTTAGATTTAGTTGTGGTTGCAGGACCTGGCTCCTCTAGGCTCGGACCTCAGCGAATGAGTCCTTAGATTTAGTGTGCTAGCAGGACTCGGCTGCTCCAGGTTCGGACCTCAGTGAAAGAGTCCTTAGATTTAGTGTGCTAGCAGGACTCGGCTCCTCCAGGCTCGGACCTCAGTGAAAGAGTCCTTAGATTTAGTGTGCTAGCAGGACTCGGCTCCTCCAGGCTCAGACCTCAGTGAAAGAGTACTTAGATTTAGTGTGCTAGCAGGACTCTGCTTCTACAAGCTCGGACCTCAGTGAAAGAGTCCTAAGATTTAGTGTGCTAGCAGGACTCGGCTCCTCCAGGCTCGGACCTCAGTGAAAGAGTCCATAGATTTAGTGTGCTAGCAGGACTCGGCTCCTCCAGGCTCGAACCTCAGTGAAAGAGTCCTTAGATTTAGTGTGCTAGCAGGACTCGGCTTCTACAGGCTCGGACCTCAGTGGAAGAGTCCTTAGATTTAGTGTGATAGCAGGACTCGGCTCCTCCAGGCTCGGACCTCAGTGAAAGAGTCCTTAGATTTAGTTGTGCTAGCAGGACCCGGCTCCTCTAGGCTCGGACCTCAGTGGAACAGTCCTTAGATCTAGTGTGCTAGCAGGACTCGGCTCCTCCAGGCTCGGACCTCAGTGAAAGAGTCCTTAGATTTAGTTGTGCTAGCAGGACCCGGCTCCTCTAGGCTCGGAACTCAGTGGAACAGTCCTTATATCTAGTGTGCTAGCAGGACCCAGCTCCTCCAGGCTCGGACCTCAGTGAAAGAGTCCTTAGATTTAGTGTGCTAGCAGGACTCGGCTCCTCCAGGCTCGGACCTCAGTGAAAGAGTCCATAGATTTAGTGTGCTAGCAGGACCCGGCTCCTCCAGGCTCGGACCTCAGTGAAAGAGTCCTTAGATTTAATTTGCTAGCATGACCCGACTCCTCCAGGCTCGGACCTCAGTGAAAGAGTCCTTAGATTTAGTGTGCTAGCAGGAACCTGCTCCTCCAGGCTCGGACCTCAGTGAAAGAGTCCATAGATTTAGTGTGCTAGCAGGACTCGGCTCCTCCAGGCTCAGACCTCAGTGAAAGAGTACTTCGATTTAGTGTGCTAGCAGGACTCGGCTTCTACAAGCTCGGACCTCAGTGAAAGAGTCCTAAGATTTAGTGTGCTAGCAGGACCCGTCTCCTCCAGGCTCGGACCTCAGTGAAAGAGTCCATAGATTTAGTGTGCTAGCAGGACTCGGCTCCTCCAGGCTCGGACCTCAGTGAAAGAGTCCTTAGATTTAGTTGTGCTAGCAGGACCCGGCTCCTCTAGGCTCGGACCTCAGTGGAACAGTCCTTAGATCTAGTGTGCTAGAAGGACTCGGCTGCTCCAGGCTCGGACCTCAGTGAAATAGTCCTTAGATTTAGTGTGCTAGCAGGACTCGGCTTCTCCAGGCTCGGACCTCAGTGGATGACTCCTTAGTTTTAGTGTGCTAGCAAGACACGGCTCCTCCAGGCTCGGACCTCAGTGAAAGAGCCCTTATATTTAGTTGTGCTAGCAGGACTCGACTCCTCCAGGCTCGGACCTCAGGGAAAGAGTCCTTAGATTTAGTGTGCTAGCAGGACTCGGGTGCTCCAGGCTCGGACCTCAGTGAAAGAGGCCTTAGATTTAGTGTGCTAGCAGGACTCGGCTCCTCCAGGCTCGGACCTCAGTGAAAGAGTCCCTATATTTAGTGTGCTAGCAGGACTCGGCTCCTCCAGGCTCGGATCTCAGTGAAAGAGTCCTTAGATTGAATCTGCTAGCAGGACCCGGCTCCTCCAGGCTCGGACCTCAGTGAAAGAGTCCTTAGATTTAGTTGTGGTTGCAGGACCTGGCTCCTCTAGGCTCGGACCTCAGCGAAAGAGTCCTTAGATTTAGTGTGCTAGCAGGACTCGGCTCCTCCAGGCTCGGACCTCAGTGAAAGAGTCCTTAGATTTAGTGTGCTAGCAGGACTCGGCTCCTCCAGGCTCGGATCTCAGTGAAAGAGTCCTTAGATTGAATTTGCTAGCAGGACCCGGCTCCTCCAGGCTCGGACCTCAGTGGAACAGTCCTTAGATCTAGTGTGCTAGCAGGACTCGGCTTCTCCAAGCTCGGACCTCAGTGAAAGAGTCCATAGATTTAGTGTGCTAGCAGGACCCGGCTCCTCCAGTCTCGGACCTCAGTGAAAGAGTCCATAGATTTAATGTGCTAGCAGGACCCGACTCCTCCAGGCTCGGACCTCAGTGAAAGAGTCCTTAGATTTAGTGTGCTAGCAGGACCCCGCTCCTCCAGGCTCGGACCTCAGTGAAAGAGTCCATAGATTTATTGTGCTAGCAGGACTCGGCTCCTCCAGGCTCGGACCTCAGTGAAAGAGTCCTTCGATTTAGTGTGCTAGCAGGACTTGGCTCTTCCAGGCTCGGACCTCAGTGAAAGAGTCCTTATATTTAGTGTGCTAGCAGGACTCGGCTCCTCCAGGCTCGGATCTCAGTGAAAGAGTCCTTAGATTGAATCTGCTAGCAGGACCCGGCTCCTCCAGGCTCGGACCTCAGTGAGAGAGTCCTTAGATTTAGTTGTGGTTGCAGGACCTGGCTCCTCTAGGCTCGGACCTCAGCGAAAGAGTCCTTAGATTTAGTGTGCTAGCAGGACTCGGCTGCTCAAGGTTCGGACCTCAGTGAAAGAGTCCTTAGATTTAGTGTGCTAGCAGGACTCGGCTCCTCCAGGCTCGGACCTCAGTGAAAGAGTCCTTAGATTTAGTGTGCTAGCAGGACTCGGCTCCTCCAGGCTCGGATCTCAGTGAAAGAGTCCTTAGATTGAATTTGCTAGCAGGACCCGGCTCCTCAAGGCTCGGACCTCAGTGGAACAGTCCTTAGATCTAGTGTGCTAGCAGGACTCGGCTTCTCCAAGCTCGGACCTCAGTGAAAGAGTCCATAGATTTAATGTGCTAGCAGGACCCGGCTCCTCCAGTCTCGGACCTCAGTGAAAGAGTCCTTACATTTAATGTGCTAGCAGGATCCGACTCCTCCAGGCTCGGACCTCAGTGAAAGAGTCCTTAGATTTAGTGTGCTAGCAGGACCCTGCTCCTCCAGGCTCGGACCTCAGTGAAAGAGTCCTTAGATTTAGTGTGCTAGCAGGACTCGGCTCCTCCAGTCTCGGACCTCAGTGAAAGAGTCCATAGATTTAATGTGCTAGCAGGACCCGACTCCTCCAGGCTCAGACCTCAGTGAAAGAGTCCTTAGATTTAGTGTGCTAGCAGGACCCCGCTCCTCCAGGCTCAGTCCTCAGTGAAAGAGTCCTTAGATTTAGTGTGCTAGCAGGACTCGGCTTCTCCAGGCTCGGACCTCAGTGGATGAGTCCTTAGTTTTAGTGTGCTAGCAGGACTCGACTCCTCCAGGCTCGGACCTCAGTGAAAGAGCCCTTATATTTAGTTGTGCTAGCAGGACTCGACTCGTCCAGGCTCGGACCTCAGTGAAAGAGTCCTTAGATTTAGTGTGCTAGCAGGACTCGGCTGCTCCAGGCTCGGACCTCAGTGAAAGAGTCCTTAGATTTAGTGTGCTAGCAGGACTCGGCTCCTCCAGGCTCGGAGCTCAGTGAAAGACTCCTTCGATTTAGTGTGCTAGCAGGACTCGGCTCTTCCAGGCTCTGACCTCAGTGAAAGAGTCCTTATATTTAGTGTGCTAGCAGGACTCGGCTCCTCCAGGCTCGGATCTCAGTGAAAGAGTCCTTAGATTGAATCTGCTAGCAGGACCCGGCTCCTCCAGGCTCGGACCTCAGTGAGAGAGTCCTTAGATTTAGTTGTGGTTGCAGGACCTGGCTCCTCTAGGCTCGGACCTCAGCGAAAGAGTCCTTAGATTTAGTGTGCTAGCAGGACTCGGCTGCTCCAGGTTCGGACCTCAGTGAAAGAGTCCTTAGATTTAGTGTGCTAGCAGGACTCGGCTCCTCCAGGCTCGGACCTCAGTGAAAGAGTCCTTAGATTTAGTGTGCTAGCAGGACTCGGCTCCTCCAGGCTCGGATCTCAGTGAAAGAGTCCTTAGATTGAATTTGCTAGCAGGACCCGGCTCCTCCAGGCTCGGACCTCAGTGGAACAGTCCTTAGATCTAGTGTGCTAGCAGGACTCGGCTTCTCCAAGCTCGGACCTCAGTGAAAGAGTCCATAGATTTAGTGTGCTAGCAGGACCCGGCTCCTCCAGTCTCGGACCTCAGTGAAAGAGTCCTTACATTTAATGTGCTAGCAGGACCCGACTCCTCCAGGCTCAGACCTCAGTGAAAGAGTCCTTAGATTTAGTGTGCTAGCAGGACCCCGCTCCTCCAGGCTCGGACCTCAGTGAAAGAGTCCTTAGATTTAGTGTGCTAGCAGGACTCGGCTGCTCCAGGCTAGGATCTCAGTGAAAGAGTCCTTAGATTTAGTGTGCTAGCAGGACTCGGCTCCTCCAGGCTCGGACCTCAGTGAAAGAGTCCTTAGATTTAGCATGCTAGCAGGACTCGGCTCCTCTAGGCTCAGACCTCAGTGAAAGAGTACTTAGATTTAGTGTGCTAGCAGGACTCGGCTTCTACAAGCTCGGACCTCAGTGAAAGAGTCCTAAGATTTAGTGTGCTAGCAGGACCCGGCTCCTCCAGGCTCGGACCTCAGTGAAAGAGTCCATAGATTTAGTGTGCTAGCAGGACTCGGCTCCTCCAGGCTCGGACCTCAGTGAAAGAGTCCTTAGATTTAGTGTGCTAGCAGGACTCGTCTTCTACAGGCTCGGACCTCAGTGGAAGAGTCCTTAGATTTAGTGTGATAGCAGGACTCGGCTCCTCCAGGCTCGGACCTCAGTGAAAGAGTCCTTAGATTTAGTTGTGCTAGCAGGACCCGGCTCCTCTAGGCTCGGACCTCAGTGGAACAGTCCTTAGATCTAGTGTGCTAGCAGGACTCGGCTTCTCCAAGCTCGGACCTCAGTGAAAGAGTCCTTAGATTTAGTGTGCTAGCAGGACTCGGCTACTCCAGGCTCGGACCTCAGAAAAAGAGTCCATAGATTTAGTGTGCTAGCAGGACTCGGCTCCTCCAGGCTCGGACCTCAGTGAAAGAGTCCTTAGATTTAGTTGTGCTAGCAGGACCCGGCTCCTCTAGGCTCGGACCTCAGTGGAACAGTCCTTATATCTAGTGTGCTAGGAGGACCCAGCTCCTCCAGGCTCGGACCTCAGTGAAAGAGTCCTTAGAATTAGTGTGCTAGCAGGACTCGGCTCCTCCAGGCTCGGACCTCAGTGAAAGAGTCCATAGATTTAGTGTGCTAGCAGGACCCGGCTCCTCCAGGCTCGGACCTCAGTGAAAGAGTCCTTAGATTTAATTTGCTAGCATGACCCGACTCCTCCAGGCTCGGACCTCAGTGAAAGAGTCCTTAGATTTAGTGTGCTAGCAGGACTCGGCTCCTCCAGGATCGGACCTCAGTGGAAGAGTCCTTAGATTTAGTGTGCTAGCAGGACTCGGCTCCTCCAGGCTCGGACCTCAGTGAAAGAGTCCTTAGATTTAGTTGTGCTAGCAGGACCCGGCTCCTCTAGGCTCGGACCTCAGTGGAATAGTCCTTAGATCTAGTGTGCTAGCAGGACTCGGCTTCTCCAAGCTCGGACCTCAGTGAAAGAGTCCTTAGATTTAGAGTGCTAGCAGGTCTCGGCTCCTCCAGGCTCGGACCTCAGTGAAAGAGTCCATAGATTTAGTGTGCTAGCAGGACCCGGCTCCTCCAGGCTCGGACCTCAGTCAAAGAGTCCTTAGATTTAATTTGCTAGCATGACCCGACTCCTCCAGGCTCGGACCTCAGTGAAAGAGTCCTTAGATTTAGTGTGCTAGCAGGACCCCGCTCCTCCAGGCTCGGACCTCAGTGAAAGAGTCCATAGATTTAGTGTGCTAGCAGGACTCGGCTTCTCCAGGCTCGGACCTCAGTAGATGAGTCCTTAGTTTTAGTGTGCTAGCAGGACTCGGCTCCTCCAGGCTCGGACCTCAGTGAAAGAGCCCTTATATTTAGTTGTGCTAGCAGGACTCGACTCCTCCAGGCTCGGACCTCAGTGAAAGAGTCCTTAGATTTAGTGTGCTAGCAGGACTTGGCTGCTCCAGGCTCGTACCTCAGTGAAAGAGTCCTTATATTTAGTGTGCTAGCAGGACTCGGCTCCTCCAGGCTCGGATCTCAGTGAAAGAGTCCTTAGATTGAATCTGCTAGCAGGACCCGGCTCCTCCAGGCTCGGACCTCAGTGAAAGAGTCCTTAGATTTAGTTGTGGTTCAGGACCTGGCTCCTCTAGGCTCGGACCTCAGCGAAAGAGTCCTTAGATTTAGTGTGCTAGCAGGACTCGGCTGCTCCAGGCTCGGACCTCAGTGAAAAAGTCCTTAGATTTAGTGTGCTAGCAGGACTCGGCTCCTCCAGGCTCGGACCTCAGTGAAAGAGTCCATAGATTTAGTGTGCTAGCAGGACTCGGCTCCTCCAGGCTCAGACCTCAGTGAAAGAGTCCTTAGATTGAATTTGCTAGCAGGACCCGGCTCCTCCAGGCTCGGACCTCAGTGGAACAGTCCTTAGATCTAGTGTGCTAGCAGGACTCGGCTTCTCCAAGCTCGGACCTCAGTGAAAGAGTCCATAGATTTAGTGTGCTAGCAGGACCCGGCTCCTCCAGTCTCGGACCTCAGTGAAAGAGTCCTTACATTTAATGTGCTAGCAGGACCCGACTCCTCCAGGCTCGGACCTCAGCGAAAGAGTCCTTAGATTTAGTGTGCTAGCAGGACCCCGCTCCTCCAGGCTCGGACCTCAGTGAAAGAGTCCTTAGATTTAGTGTGCTAGCAAGACACGGCTGCTCCAGGCTAGGATCTCAGTGAAAGAGTCCTTAGATTTAGTGTGCTAGCAGGACTCGGCTCCTCCAGGCTCGGACCTCAGTGAAAGAGTCCTTAGATTTAGTGTGCTAGCAGGACTCGGCTCCTCCAGGCTCAGACCTCAGTGAAAGATTACTTAGATTTAGTGTGCTAGCAGGACTCGGCTTCTACAAGCTCGGACCTCAGTGAAAGAGTCCTAAGATTTAGTGTGCTAGCAGGACCCGGCTCCTCCAGGCTCGGACCTCAGTGAAAGAGTCCATAGATTTAGTGTGCTAGCAGGACTCGGCTCCTCCAGGCTCGGACCTCAGTGAAAGAGTCCTTAGATTTAGTGTGCTAGCAGGACTCGGCTTCTACAGGCTCGGACCTCAGTGGAAGAGTCCTTAGATTTAGTGTGATAGCAGGACTCGGCTCCTCCAGGCTCGGACCTCAGTGAAAGAGTCCTTAGATTTAGTTGTGCTAGCAGAACCCGGCTCCTCTAGGCTCGGACCTCAGTGGAACAGTCCTTAGATCTAGTGTGCTAGCAGGACTCGGCTTCTCCAAGCTCGGACCTCAGTGAAACAGTCCATAGGTTTAGTGTGCTAGCAGGACCCGCCTCCTCCAGTCTCGGACCTCAGTGAAAGAGTCCTTACATTTAATGTGCGAGCAGGACACGACTCCTCCAGGCTCGGACCTCAGTGAAAGAGTCCTTAGATTTAGTGTGCTAGCAGGACTCGGCTCCTCCAGGCTCAGACCTCAGTGAAAGAGTACTTAGATTTAGTGTGCTAGCAGGACTCGGCTTCTACAAGCTCGGACCTCAGTGAAAGAGTCCTAAGATTTAGTGTGCTAGCAGGACCCGGCTCCTCCAGGCTCGGACCTCAGTGAAAGAGTCCATAGATTTAGTGTGCTAGCAGGACTCGGCTCCTCCAGGCTCGAACCTCAGTGAAAGAGTCCTTAGATTTAGTGTGCTAGCAGGACTCGGCTTCTATAGGCTCGGACCTCAGTGGAAGAGTCCTTAGATTTAGTGTGATAGCAGGACTCGGCTCCTCCAGGCTCGGACCTCAGTGAAAGAGTCCTTAGATTTAGTTGTGCTAGCAGGACCCGGCTCCTCTAGGCTCGGACCTCAGTGGAACAGTCCTTAGATCTAGTGTGCTAGCAGGACTCGGCTCCTCCAGGCTCGGACCTCAGTGAAAGAGTCCTTAGATTTAGTTGTGCTAGCAGGACCCGGCTCCTCTAGGCTCGGAACTCAGTGGAACAGTCCTTATATCTAGTGTGCTAGCAGGACCCAGCTCCTCCAGGCTCGGACCTCAGTGAAAGAGTCCTTAGATTTAGTGTGCTAGCAGGACTCGGCTCCTCCAGGCTCGGACCTCAGTGAAAGAGTCCATAGATTTAGTGTGCTAGCAGGACCCGGCTCCTCCAGGCTCGGACCTCAGTGAAAGAGTCCTTAGATTTAATTTGCTAGCATGACCCGACTCCTCCAGGCTCGGACCTCAGTGAAAGAGTCCTTAGATTTAGTGTGCTAGCAGGAACCTGCTCCTCCAGGCTCGGACCTCAGTGAAAGAGTCCATAGATTTAGTGTGCTAGCAGGACTCGGCTCCTCCAGGCTCAGACCTCAGTGAAAGAGTACTTCGATTTAGTGTGCTAGCAGGACTCGGCTTCTACAAGCTCGGACCTCAGTGAAAGAGTCCTAAGATTTAGTGTGCTAGCAGGACCCGTCTCCTCCAGGCTCGGACCTCAGTGAAAGAGTCCATAGATTTAGCGTGCTAGCAGGACTCGGCTCCTCCAGGCTCGGACCTCAGTGAAAGAGTCCTTAGATTTAGTTGTGCTAGCAGGACCCGGCTCCTCTAGGCTCGGAACTCAGTGGAACAGTCCTTAGATCTAGTGTGCTAGAAGGACTCGGCTGCTCCAGGCTCGGACCTCAGTGAAATAGTCCTTAGATTTAGTGTGCTAGCAGGACTCGGCTTCTCCAGGCTCGGACCTCAGTGGATGACTCCTTAGTTTTAGTGTGCTAGCAAGACTCGGCTCCTCCAGGCTCGGACCTCAGTGAAAGAGCCCTTATATTTAGTTGTGCTAGCAGGACTCGACTCCTCCAGGCTCGGACCTCAGTGAAAGAGTCCTTAGATTTAGTTGTGGTTGCAGGACCTGGCTCCTCTAGGCTTGGACCTCAGCGAAAGAGTCCTTAGATTTAGTGTGCTAGCAGGACTCGGCTCCTCCAGGCTCGGACCTCAGTGAAAGAGTCCTTGGATTGAATGTGCTAGCAGGACCCGGCTCCTCCAGGCTCGGACCTCAGTGGAAGAGTCCTTAGATTTAGTGTGCTAGCAGGACTCGGCTCCACCAGGCTCGGACCTCAGTGAAAGAGTCGTTAGATTTAGTTGTGCTAGCAGAACCCGGCTTCTCCAGGCTTGGACCTCAGTGAAAGAGTCCTTAGATTTAGTTGTGGTTGCAGGACCTGGCTCCTCTAGGCTTGGACCTCAGCGAAAGAGTCCTTAGATTTAGTGTGCTAGCAGGACTCGGCTGCTCCAGGCTCGGACCTCAGTGAAAAAGTCCTTAGATTTAGTGTGCTAGCAGGACTCGGATCCACCAGGCTCGGACCTCAGTGAAAGAGTCCTTAGATTTAGTGTGCTAGCAGGACTCGGCTCCTCCAGGCTCGGATCTCAGTGAAAGAGTCCTTAGATTGAATTTGCTAGCAGGACCCGGCTCCTCCAGGCTCGGACCTCAGTGGAACAGTCCTTAGATCTAGTGTGCTAGCAGGACTCGGCTTCTCCAAGCTCGGACCTCAGTGAAAGAGTCCATAGATTTAGTGTGCTAGCAGGACCCGGCTCCTCCAGTCTCGGACCTCAGTGAAAGAGTCCTTAGATTTAGTTGTGGTTGCAGGACCTGGCTCCTCTAGGCTCGGACCTCAGCGAAAGAGTCCTTAGATTTAGTGTGCTAGCAGGACTTGGCTCCTCCAGGCTCGGACCTCAGTGGAACAGTCCTTAGATCTAGTGTGCTAGCAGGACTCGGCTTCTCCAAGCTCGGACCTCAGTGAAAGAGTCCATAGATTGAATCTGCTAGCAGGACCCGGCTCCTCCAGGCTCGGACCTCAGTGAAAGAGTCCTTAGATTTAGTTGTGGTTGCAGGACCTGGCTCCTCTAGGCTCGGACCTCAGCGAAAGAGTCCTTAGATTTAGTGTGCTAGCAGGACTCGGCTCCTCCAGGCTCGGACCTCAGTGAAAGAGTCCTTAGATTTAGTGTGCTAGCAGGACTCGGCTCCTCCAGGCTCGGATCTCAGTGAAAGAGTCCTTAGATTGAATTTGCTAGCAGGACCCGGCTCCTCCAGGCTCGGACCTCAGTGGAACAGTCCTTAGATCTAGTGTGCTAGCAGGACTCGGCTTCTCCAAGCTCGGACCTCAGTGAAAGAGTCCATAGATTTAGTGTGCTAGCAGGACCCGGCTCCTCCAGTCTCGGACCTCAGTGAAAGAGTCCATAGATTTAATGTGCTAGCAGGACCCGACTCCTCCAGGCTCGGACCTCAGTGAAAGAGTCCTTAGATTTAGTGTGCTAGCAGGACCCCGCTCCTCCAGGCTCGGACCTCAGTGAAAGAGTCCTTAGATTTATTGTGCTAGCAGGACTCGGCTCCTCCAGGCTCGGACCTCAGTGAAAGAGTCCTTCGATTTAGTGTGCTAGCAGGACTTGGCTCTTCCAGGCTCGGACCTCAGTGAAAGAGTCCTTATATTTAGTGTGCTAGCAGGACTCGGCTCCTCCAGGCTCGGATCTCAGTGAAAGAGTCCTTAGATTGAATCTGCTAGCAGGACCCGGCTCCTCCAGGCTCGGACCTCAGTGAGAGAGTCCTTAGATTTAGTTGTGGTTGCAGGACCTGGCTCCTCTAGGCTCGGACCTCAGCGAAAGAGTCCTTAGATTTAGTGTGCTAGCAGGACTCGGCTGCTCAAGGTTCGGACCTCAGTGAAAGAGTCCTTAGATTTAGTGTGCTAGCAGGACTCGGCTCCTCCAGGCTCGGACCTCAGTGAAAGAGTCCTTAGATTTAGTGTGCTAGCAGGACTCGGCTCCTCCAGGCTCGGATCTCAGTGAAAGAGTCCTTAGATTGAATTTGCTAGCAGGACCCGGCTCCTCAAGGCTCGGACCTCAGTGGAACAGTCCTTAGATCTAGTGTGCTAGCAGGACTCGGCTTCTCCAAGCTCGGACCTCAGTGAAAGAGTCCATAGATTTAATGTGCTAGCAGGACCCGGCTCCTCCAGTCTCGGACCTCAGTGAAAGAGTCCTTACATTTAATGTGCTAGCAGGATCCGACTCCTCCAGGCTCGGACCTCAGTGAAAGAGTCCTTAGATTTAGTGTGCTAGCAGGACCCCGCTCCTCCAGGCTCGGACCTCAGTGAAAGAGTCCTTAGATTTAGTGTGCTAGCAGGACTCGGCTCCTCCAGTCTCGGACCTCAGTGAAAGAGTCCATAGATTTAATGTGCTAGCAGGACCCGACTCCTCCAGGCTCAGACCTCAGTGAAAGAGTCCTTAGATTTAGTGTGCTAGCAGGACCCCGCTCCTCCAGGCTCAGTCCTCAGTGAAAGAGTCCTTAGATTTAGTGTGCTAGCAGGACTCGGCTTCTCCAGGCTCGGACCTCAGTGGATGAGTCCTTAGTTTTAGTGTGCTAGCAGGACTCGACTCCTCCAGGCTCGGACCTCAGTGAAAGAGCCCTTATATTTAGTTGTGCTAGCAGGACTCGACTCGTCCAGGCTCGGACCTCAGTGAAAGAGTCCTTAGATTTAGTGTGCTAGCAGGACTCGGCTGCTCCAGGCTCGGACCTCAGTGAAAGAGTCCTTAGATTTAGTGTGCTAGCAGGACTCGGCTCCTCCAGGCTCGGACCTCAGTGAAAGACTCCTTCGATTTAGTGTGCTAGCAGGACTCGGCTCTTCCAGGCTCTGACCTCAGTGAAAGAGTCCTTATATTTAGTGTGCTAGCAGGACTCGGCTCCTCCAGGCTCGGATCTCAGTGAAAGAGTCCTTAGATTGAATCTGCTAGCAGGACCCGGCTCCTCCAGGCTCGGACCTCAGTGAGAGAGTCCTTAGATTTAGTTGTGGTTGCAGGACCTGGCTCCTCTAGGCTCGGACCTCAGCGAAAGAGTCCTTAGATTTAGTGTGCTAGCAGGACTCGGCTGCTCCAGGTTCGGACCTCAGTGAAAGAGTCCTTAGATTTAGTGTGCTAGCAGGACTCGGCTCCTCCAGGCTCGGACCTCAGTGAAAGAGTCCTTAGATTTAGTGTGCTAGCAGGACTCGGCTCCTCCAGGCTCGGATCTCAGTGAAAGAGTCCTTAGATTGAATTTGCTAGCAGGACCCGGCTCCTCCAGGCTCGGACCTCAGTGGAACAGTCCTTAGATCTAGTGTGCTAGCAGGACTCGGCTTCTCCAAGCTCGGACCTCAGTGAAAGAGTCCATAGATTTAGTGTGCTAGCAGGACCCGGCTCCTCCAGTCTCGGACCTCAGTGAAAGAGTCCTTACATTTAATGTGCTAGCAGGACCCGACTCCTCCAGGCTCGGACCTCAGTGAAAGAGTCCTTAGATTTAGTGTGCTAGCAGGACCCCGCTCCTCCAGGCTCGGACCTCAGTGAAAGAGTCCTTAGATTTAGTGTGCTAGCAGGACTCGGCTGCTCCAGGCTAGGATCTCAGTGAAAGAGTCCTTAGATTTAGTGTGCTAGCAGGACTCGGCTCCTCCAAGCTCGGACCTCAGTGAAAGAGTCCTTAGATTTAGCATGCTAGCAGGACTCGGCTCCTCTAGGCTCAGACCTCAGTGAAAGAGTACTTAGATTTAGTGTGCTAGCAGGACTCGGCTTCTACAAGCTCGGACCTCAGTGAAAGAGTCCTAAGATTTAGTGTGCTAGCAGGACCCGGCTCCTCCAGGCTCGGACCTCAGTGAAAGAGTCCATAGATTTAGTGTGCTAGCAGGACTCGGCTCCTCCAGGCTCGGACCTCAGTGAAAGAGTCCTTAGATTTAGTGTGCTAGCAGGACTCGTCTTCTACAGGCTCGGACCTCAGTGGAAGAGTCCTTAGATTTAGTTGTGCTAGCAGGACCCGGCTCCTCTAGGCTCGGACCTCAGTGGAACAGTCCTTAGATCTAGTGTGCTAGCAGGACTCGGCTTCTCCAAGCTCGGACCTCAGTGAAAGAGTCCTTAGATTTAGTGTGCTAGCAGGACTCGGCTACTCCAGGCTCGGACCTCAGAAAAAGAGTCCATAGATTTAGTGTGCTAGCAGGACTCGGCTCCTCCAGGCTCGGACCTCAGTGAAAGAGTCCTTAGATTTAGTTGTGCTAGCAGGACCCGGCTCCTCTAGGCTCGGACCTCAGTGGAACAGTCCTTATATCTAGTGTGCTAGGAGGACCCAGCTCCTCCAGGCTCGGACCTCAGTGAAAGAGTCCTTAGAATTAGTGTGCTAGCAGGACTCGGCTCCTCCAGGCTCGGACCTCAGTGAAAGAGTCCATAGATTTAGTGTGCTAGCAGGACCCGGCTCCTCCAGGCTCGGACCTCAGTGAAAGAGTCCTTAGATTTAGTGTGCTAGCAGGACTCGGCTCCTCCAGGATCGGACCTCAGAGGAAGAGTCCTTAGATTTAGTGTGCTAGCAGGACTCGGCTCCTCCAGGCTCGGACCTCAGTGAAAGAGTCCTTAGATTTAGTTGTGCTAGCAGGACCCGGCTCCTCTAGGCTCGGACCTCAGTGGAATAGTCCTTAGATCTAGTGTGCTAGCAGGACTCGGCTTCTCCAAGCTCGGACCTCAGTGAAAGAGTCCTTAGATTTAGAGTGCTAGCAGGTCTCGGCTCCTCCAGGCTCGGACCTCAGTGAAAGAGTCCATAGATTTAGTGTGCTAGCAGGACCCGGCTCCTCCAGGCTCGGACCTCAGTCAAAGAGTCCTTAGATTTAATTTGCTAGCATGACCCGACTCCTCCAGGCTCGGACCTCAGTGAAAGAGTCCTTAGATTTAGTGTGCTAGCAGGACCCCGCTCCTCCAGGCTCGGACCTCAGTGAAAGAGTCCATAGATTTAGTGTGCTAGCAGGACTCGGCTTCTCCAGGCTCGGACCTCAGTAGATGAGTCCTTAGTTTTAGTGTGCTAGCAGGACTCGGCTCCTCCAGGCTCGGACCTCAGTGAAAGAGCCCTTATATTTAGTTGTGCTAGCAGGACTCGACTCCTCCAGGCTCGGACCTCAGTGAAAGAGTCCTTAGATTTAGTGTGCTAGCAGGACTTGGCTGCTCCAGGCTCGTACCTCAGTGAAAGAGTCCTTATATTTAGTGTGCTAGCAGGACTCGGCTCCTCCAGGCTCGGATCTCAGTGAAAGAGTCCTTAGATTGAATCTGCTAGCAGGACCCGGCTCCTCCAGGCTCGGACCTCAGTGAAAGAGTCCTTAGATTTAGTTGTGGTTCAGGACCTGGCTCCTCTAGGCTCGGACCTCAGCGAAAGAGTCCTTAGATTTAGTGTGCTAGCAGGACTCGGCTGCTCCAGGCTCGGACCTCAGTGAAAAAGTCCTTAGATTTAGTGTGCTAGCAGGACTCGGCTCCTCCAGGCTCGGACCTCAGTGAAAGAGTCCATAGATTTAGTGTGCTAGCAGGACTCGGCTCCTCCAGGCTCAGACCTCAGTGAAAGAGTCCTTAGATTGAATTTGCTAGCAGGACCCGGCTCCTCCAGGCTCGGACCTCAGTGGAACAGTCCTTAGATCTAGTGTGCTAGCAGGACTCGGCTTCTCCAAGCTCGGACCTCAGTGAAAGAGTCCATAGATTTAGTGTGCTAGCAGGACCCGGCTCCTCCAGTCTCGGACCTCAGTGAAAGAGTCCTTACATTTAATGTGCTAGCAGGACCCGACTCCTCCAGGCTCGGACCTCAGCGAAAGAGTCCTTAGATTTAGTGTGCTAGCAGGACCCCGCTCCTCCAGGCTCGGACCTCAGTGAAAGAGTCCTTAGATTTAGTGTGCTAGCAAGACACGGCTGCTCCAGGCTAGGATCTCAGTGAAAGAGTCCTTAGATTTAGTGTGCTAGCAGGACTCGGCTCCTCCAGGCTCGGACCTCAGTGAAAGAGTCCTTAGATTTAGTGTGCTAGCAGGACTCGGCTCCTCCAGGCTCAGACCTCAGTGAAAGATTACTTAGATTTAGTGTGCTAGCAGGACTCGGCTTCTACAAGCTCGGACCTCAGTGAAAGAGTCCTAAGATTTAGTGTGCTAGCAGGACCCGGCTCCTCCAGGCTCGGACCTCAGTGAAAGAGTCCATAGATTTAGTGTGCTAGCAGGACTCGGCTCCTCCAGGCTCGGACCTCAGTGAAAGAGTCCTTAGATTTAGTGTGCTAGCAGGACTCGGCTTCTACAGGCTCGGACCTCAGTGGAAGAGTCCTTAGATTTAGTGTGATAGCAGGACTCGGCTCCTCCAGGCTCGGACCTCAGTGAAAGAGTCCTTAGATTTAGTTGTGCTAGCAGAACCCGGCTCCTCTAGGCTCGGACCTCAGTGGAACAGTCCTTAGATCTAGTGTGCTAGCAGGACTCGGCTTCTCCAAGCTCGGACCTCAGTGAAACAGTCCATAGGTTTAGTGTGCTAGCAGGACCCGCCTCCTCCAGTCTCGGACCTCAGTGAAAGAGTCCTTACATTTAATGTGCTAGCAGGACCCGACTCCTCCAGGCTCGGACCTCAGTGAAAGAGTCCTTAGATTTAGTGTGCTAGCAGGACTCGGCTCCTCCAGGCTCAGACCTCAGTGAAAGAGTACTTAGATTTAGTGTGCTAGCAGGACTCGGCTTCTACAAGCTCGGACCTCAGTGAAAGAGTCCTAAGATTTAGTGTGCTAGCAGGACCCGGCTCCTCCAGGCTCGGACCTCAGTGAAAGAGTCCATAGATTTAGTGTGCTAGCAGGACTCGGCTCCTCCAGGCTCGAACCTCAGTGAAAGAGTCCTTAGATTTAGTGTGCTAGCAGGACTCGGCTTCTATAGGCTCGGACCTCAGTGGAAGAGTCCTTAGATTTAGTGTGATAGCAGGACTCGGCTCCTCCAGGCTCGGACCTCAGTGAAAGAGTCCTTAGATTTAGTTGTGCTAGCAGGACCCGGCTCCTCTAGGCTCGGACCTCAGTGGAACAGTCCTTAGATCTAGTGTGCTAGCAGGACTCGGCTCCTCCAGGCTCGGACCTCAGTGAAAGAGTCCTTAGATTTAGTTGTGCTAGCAGGACCCGGCTCCTCTAGGCTCGGAACTCAGTGGAACAGTCCTTATATCTAGTGTGCTAGCAGGACCCAGCTCCTCCAGGCTCGGACCTCAGTGAAAGAGTCCTTAGATTTAGTGTGCTAGCAGGACTCGGCTCCTCCAGGCTCGGACCTCAGTGAAAGAGTCCATAGATTTAGTGTGCTAGCAGGACCCGGCTCCTCCAGGCTCGGACCTCAGTGAAAGAGTCCTTAGATTTAATTTGCTAGCATGACCCGACTCCTCCAGGCTCGGACCTCAGTGAAAGAGTCCTTAGATTTAGTGTGCTAGCAGGAACCTGCTCCTCCAGGCTCGGACCTCAGTGAAAGAGTCCATAGATTTAGTGTGCTAGCAGGACTCGGCTCCTCCAGGCTCAGACCTCAGTGAAAGAGTACTTCGATTTAGTGTGCTAGCAGGACTCGGCTTCTACAAGCTCGGACCTCAGTGAAAGAGTCCTAAGATTTAGTGTGCTAGCAGGACCCGTCTCCTCCAGGCTCGGACCTCAGTGAAAGAGTCCATAGATTTAGCGTGCTAGCAGGACTCGGCTCCTCCAGGCTCGGACCTCAGTGAAAGAGTCCTTAGATTTAGTTGTGCTAGCAGGACCCGGCTCCTCTAGGCTCGGAACTCAGTGGAACAGTCCTTAGATCTAGTGTGCTAGAAGGACTCGGCTGCTCCAGGCTCGGACCTCAGTGAAATAGTCCTTAGATTTAGTGTGCTAGCAGGACTCGGCTTCTCCAGGCTCGGACCTCAGTGGATGACTCCTTAGTTTTAGTGTGCTAGCAAGACTCGGCTCCTCCAGGCTCGGACCTCAGTGAAAGAGCCCTTATATTTAGTTGTGCTAGCAGGACTCGACTCCTCCAGGCTCGGACCTCAGTGAAAGAGTCCTTAGATTTAGTTGTGGTTGCAGGACCTGGCTCCTCTAGGCTTGGACCTCAGCGAAAGAGTCCTTAGATTTAGTGTGCTAGCAGGACTCGGCTCCTCCAGGCTCGGACCTCAGTGAAAGAGTCCTTGGATTGAATGTGCTAGCAGGACCCGGCTCCTCCAGGCTCGGACCTCAGTGGAAGAGTCCTTAGATTTAGTGTGCTAGCAGGACTCGGCTCCACCAGGCTCGGACCTCAGTGAAAGAGTCCTTAGATTTAGTTGTGGTTGCAGGACCTGGCTCCTCTAGGCTTGGACCTCAGCGAAAGAGTCCTTAGATTTAGTGTGCTAGCAGGACTCGGCTGCTCCAGGCTCGGACCTCAGTGGAACAGTCCTTAGATCTAGTGTGCTAGCAGGACTCGGCTTCTCCAAGCTCGGACCTCAGTGAAAGAGTCCATAGATTTAGTGTGCTAGCAGGACCCGGCTCCTCCAGTCTCGGACCTCAGTGAAAGAGTCCATAGATTTAATGTGCTAGCAGGACCCGACTCCTCCAGGCTCGGACCTCAGTGAAAGAGTCCTTAGATTTAGTGTGCTAGCAGGACCCCGCTCCTCCAGGCTCGGACCTCAGTGAAAGAGTACTTCGATTTAGTGTGCTAGCAGGACTCGGCTGCTCCAGGCTCGGACCTCAGTGAAAAAGTCCTTAGATTTAGTGTGCTAGCAGGACTCGTCTTCTACAGGCTCGGACCTCAGTGAAAGAGTCCTTAGATTTAGTGTGCTAGCAGGACTCGCCTCCTCCAGGCTCGGATCTCAGTGAAAGAGTCCTTAGATTGAATTTGCTAGCAGGACCCGGCTCCTCCAGGCTCGGACCTCAGTGGAACAGTCCTTAGATCTAGTGTGCTAGCAGGACTCGGCTTCTCCAAGCTCGGACCTCAGTGAAAGAGTCCATAGATTTAGTGTGCTAGCAGGACCCGGCTCCTCCAGTCTCGGACCTCAGTGAAAGAGTCCATAGATTTAATGTGCTAGCAGGACCCGACTCCTCCAGGCTCGGACCTCAGTGAAAGAGTCCTTAGATTTAGTGTGCTAGCAGGACTCGGCTCCTCCAGGCTCGGACCTCAGTGAAAGAGTCCTTCGATTTAGTGTGCTAGCAGGACTCGGCTCTTCCAGGCTCGGACCTCAGTGAAAGAGTCCTTATATTTAGTGTGCTAGCAGGACTCGGCTCCTCCAGGCTCGGATCTCAGTGAAAGAGTCCTTAGATTGAATCTGCTAGCAGGACCCGGCTCCTCCAGGCTCGGACCTCAGTGAGAGAGTCCTTAGATTTAGTTGTGGTTGCAGGACCTGGCTCCTCTAGGCTCGGACCTCAGCGAAAGAGTCCTTAGATTTAGTGTGCTAGCAGGACTCGGCTGCTCCAGGTTCGGACCTCAGTGAAAGAGTCCTTAGATTTAGTGTGCTAGCAGGACTCGGCTCCTCCAGGCTCGGACCTCAGTGAAAGAGTCCTTAGATTTAGTGTGCTAGCAGGACTCAGCTCCTCCAGGCTCGGATCTCAGTGAAAGAGTCCTTAGATTGAATTTGCTAGCAGGACGCGGCTCCTCAAGGCTCGGACCTCAGTGGAACAGTCCTTAGATCTAGTGTGCTAGCAGGACTCGGCTTCTCCAAGCTCGGACCTCAGTGAAAGAGTCCATAGATTTAATGTGCTAGCAGGACCCGGCTCCTCCAGTCTCGGACCTCAGTGAAAGAGTCCTTACATTTAATGTGCTAGCAGGATCCGACTCCTCCAGGCTCGGACCTCAGTGAAAGAGTCCTTAGATTTAGTGTGCTAGCAGGACCCCGCTCCTCCAGGCTCGGACCTCAGTGAAAGAGTCCTTAGATTTAGTGTGCTAACAGGACTCGGCTCCTCCAGTCTCGGACCTCAGTGAAAGAGTCCATAGATTTAATGTGCTAGCAGGACCCGACTCCTCCAGGCTCAGACCTCAGTGAAAGAGTCCTTAGATTTAGTGTGCTAGCAGGACCCCGCTCCTCCAGGCTCAGTCCTCAGTGAAAGAGTCCTTAGATTTAGTGTGCTAGCAGGACTCGGCTTCTCCAGGCTCGGACCTCAGTGGATGAGTCCTTAGTTTTAGTGTGCTAGCAGGACTCGGCTCCTCCAGGCTCGGACCTCAGTGAAAGAGCCCTTATATTTAGTTGTGCTAGCAGGACTCGACTCGTCCAGGCTCGGACCTCAGTGAAAGAGTCCTTAGATTTAGTGTGCTAGCAGGACTCGGCTACTCCAGGCTCGGACCTCAGTGAAAGAGTCCTTAGATTTAGTGTGCTAGCAGGACTCGGCTCCTCCAGGCTCGGACCTCAGTGAAAGACTCCTTCGATTTAGTGTGCTAGCAGGACTCGGCTCTTCCAGGCTCTGACCTCAGTGAAAGAGTCCTTATATTTAGTGTGCTAGCAGGACTCGGCTCCTCCAGGCTCGGATCTCAGTGAAAGAGTCCTTAGATTGAATCTGCTAGCAGGACCCGGCTCCTCCAGGCTCGGACCTCAGTGAGAGAGTCCTTAGATTTAGTTGTGGTTGCAGGACCTGGCTCCTCTAGGCTCGGACCTCAGCGAAAGAGTCCTTAGATTTAGTGTGCTAGCAGGACTCGGCTGCTCCAGGTTCGGACCTCAGTGAAAGAGTCCTTAGATTTAGTGTGCTAGCAGGACTCGGCTCCTCCAGGCTCGGACCTCAGTGAAAGAGTCCTTAGATTTAGTGTGCTAGCAGGACTCGGCTCCTCCAGGCTCGGATCTCAATGAAAGAGTCCTTAGATTGTATTTGCTAGCAGGACCCGGCTCCTCCAGGCTCGGACCTCAGTGGAACAGTCCTTAGATCTAGTGTGCTAGCAGGACTCGGCTTCTCCAAGCTCGGACCTCAGTGAAAGAGTCCATAGATTTAGTGTGCTAGCAGGACCCGGCTCCTCCAGTCTCGGACCTCAGTGAAAGAGTCCTTACATTTAATGTGCTAGCAGGACCCGACTCCTCCAGGCTCGGACCTCAGTGAAAGAGTCCTTAGATTTAGTGTGCTAGCAGGACCCCGCTCCTCCAGGCTCGGACCTCAGTGAAAGAGTCCTTAGATTTAGTGTGCTAGCAGGACTCTGCTGCTCCAGGCTAGGATCTCAGTGAAAGAGTCCTTAGATTTAGTGTGCTAGCAGGACTCGGCTCCTCCAGGCTCGGACCTCAGTGAAAGAGTCCTTAGATTTAGCGTGCTAGCAGGACCCGGCTCCTCTAGGCTCAGACCTCAGTGAAAGAGTACTTAGATTTAGTGTGCTAGCAGGACTCGGCTTCTACAAGCTCGGACCTCAGTGAAAGAGTCCTAAGATTTAGTGTGCTAGCAGGACCCGGCTCCTCCAGGCTCGGACCTCAGTGAAAGAGTCCATAGATTTAGTGTGCTAGCAGGACTCGGCTCCTCCAGGCTCGGACCTCAGCGAAAGAGTCCTTAGATTTAGTGTGCTAGCAGGACTCGTCTTCTACAGGCTCGGACCTCAGTGGAAGAGTCCTTAGATTTAGTGTGATAGCAGGACTCGGCTCCTCCAGGCTCGGACCTCAGTGAAAGAGTCCTTAGATTTAGTTGTGCTAGCAGGACCCGGCTCCTCTAGCCTCGGACCTCAGTGGAACAGTCCTTAGATCTAGTGTGCTAGCAGGACTCGGCTTCTCCAAGCTCGGACCTCAGTGAAAGAGTCCTTAGATTTAGTGTGCTAGCAGGACTCGGCTACTCCAGGCTCGGACCTCAGAAAAAGAGTCCATAGATTTAGTGTGCTAGCAGGACTCGGCTCCTCCAGGCTCGGACCTCAGTGAAAGAGTCCTTAGATTTAGTTGTGCTAGCAGGACCCGGCTCCTCTAGGCTCGGACCTCAGTGTAACAGTCCTTATATCTAGTGTGCTAGGAGGACACAGCTCCTCCAGGCTCGGACCTCAGTGAAAGAGTCCATAGATTTAGTGTGCTAGCAGGACCCGGCTCCTCCAGGCTCGGACCTCAGTGAAAGAGTCCTTAGATTTAATTTGCTAGCATGACCCGACTCCTCCAGGCTCGGACCTCAGTGAAAGAGTCCTTAGATTTAGTGTGCTAGCAGGACTCGGCTCCTCCAGGATCGGACCTCAGTGGAAGAGTCCTTAGATTTAGTGTGCTAGCAGGACTCGGCTCCTCCAGGCTCGGACCTCAGTGAAAGAGTCCTTAGATTTAGTTGTGCTAGCAGGACCCGGCTCCTCTAGGCTCGGACCTCAGTGGAATAGTCCTTAGATCTAGTGTGCTAGCAGGACTCGGCTTCTCCAAGCTCGGACCTCAGTAAAAGAGTCCTTAGATTTAGTGTGCTAGCAGGTCTCGGCTCCTCCAGGCTCGGACCTTAGTGAAAGAGTCCATAGATTTAGTGTGCTAGCAGGACCCGGCTCCTCCAGGCTCGGACCTCAGTCAAAGAGTCCTTAGATTTAATTTGCTAGCATGACCCGACTCCTTCAGGCTCGGACCTCAGTGAAAGAGTCCTTAGATTTAGTATGCTAGCAGGACTCGGCTCCTCCAGGATCGGACCTCAGTGAAAGAGCCCTTATATTTAGTTGTGCTAGCAGGACTCGACTCCTCCAGGCTCGGACCTCAGTGAAAGAGTCCTTAGATTTAGTGTGCTAGCAGGACTCGGCTGCTCCAGGCTCGTACCTCAGTGAAAGAGTCCTTAGATTTAGTGTGCTAGCAGGACTCGGCTCCTCCAGGGTCGGACCTCAGGGAAAGAGTCCTTATATTTAGTGTGCTAGCAGGACTCGGCTCCTCCAGGCTCGGATCTCAGTGAAAGAGTCCTTAGATTGAATCTGCTAGCAGGACCCGGCTCCTCCAGGCTCGGACCTCAGTGAAAGAGTCCTTAGATTTAGTTGTAGTTGCAGGACCTGGCTCCTCTAGGCTCGGACCTCAGCGAAAGAGTCCTTAGATTTAGTGTGCTAGCAGGACTCGGCTGCTCCAGGCTCGGACCTCAGTGAAAAAGTCCTTAGATTTAGTGTGCTAGCAGGACTTGGCTCCTCCAGGCTCGGACCTCAGTGAAAGAGTCTTTAGATTTAGTGTGCTAGCAGGACTCGGCTCCTCCAGGCTCGGATCTCAGTGAAAGAGTCCTTAGATTGAATTTGCTAGCAGGACCCGGCTCCTCCAGGCTCGGACCTCAGTGGAACAGTCTTTAGATCTAGTGTGCTAGCAGGACTTGGCTTCTCCAAGCTCGGACCTCAGTGAAAGAGTCCATAGATTTAGTGTGCTAGCAGGACCCGGATCCTCCAGTCTCGGACCTCAGTGAAAGAGTCCATAGATTTAATGTGCTAGCAGGACCCGACTCCTCCAGGCTCGGACCTCAGTGAAAGAGTCCTTAGATTTAGTGTGCTAGCAGGACCCCGCTCTTCCAGGCTCGGACCTCAGTGAAAAAGTCCTTACATTTAGTGTGCTAGCAGGACTCGGCTCCTCCAGTCTCGGACCTCAGTGAAAGAGTCCATAGATTTAATGTGCTAGCAGGACCCGACTCCTCCAGGCTCGGACCTCAGTGAAAGAGTCCTTAGATTTAGTGTGCTAGCAGGACCCCGCTCCTCCAGGCTCAGACCTCAGTGAAAGAGTACTTAGATTTAGTGTGCTAGCAGGACTCGGCTTCTACAAGCTCGGACCTCAGTGAAAGAGTCCTAAGATTTAGTGTGCTAGCAGGACCCGGCTCCTCCAGGCTCGGACCTCAGTGAAAGAGTCCATAGATTTAGTGTGCAAGCAGGACTCGGCTCCTCCAGGCTCAGACCTCAGTGAAAGAGTCCTTAGATTTAGTGTGCTAGCAGGACTCGGCTTCTACAGGCTCGGACCTCAGTGGAAGAGTCCTTAGATTTAGTGTGCTAGCAGGACTCGGCTCCTCCAGGCTCGGACCTCAGTGAAAGAGTCCTTAGATTTAGTTGTGCTAGCAGGACCCGGCTCCTCTAGGCTCGGACCTCAGTGGAACAGTCCTTAGATCTAGTGTGCTAGCAGGACCCGGCTCCTCCATCCTCGGACCTCAGTGAAAAAGTCCTTAGATTTAGTGTGCTAGCAGGACTCGGCTCCTCCATGCTCGGACCTCAGTGAAAGAGTCCATAGATTTAGTGTGCTGGCAGGACCCGGCTCCTCCAGGCTTGGACCTCAGTGAAAGAGTCCTTAGATTTAGTGTGCTAGCAGGACTCGGCTCCTCCAGGATCGGACCTCAGTGGAAGAGTCCTTAGATTTAGTGTGCTACCAGGACTCGGCTCCTCCAGGCTCGGACCTCAGTGAAAGAGTCCATAGATTTAGTGTGCTAGCAGGACCCGGCTCCTCCAGGCTTGGACCTCAGTGAAAGAGTCCTTAGATTTAGTGTGCTAGCAGGACTCGGCTCCTCCAGGATCGGACCTCAGTGGAAGAGTCCTTAGATTTAGTGTGCTAGCAGGACTCGGCTCCTCCAGGCTCGGACCTCAGTGAAAGAGTCCCTAGATTTAGTTGTGCTAGCAGGAACCGGCTCCTCTAGGCTCGGACCTCAGTGGAATAGTCCTTAGATCTAGTGTGCTAGCAGGACTCGGCTTCTCCAAGCTCGGACCTCAGTGAAAGAGTCCTTAGATTTAGAGTGCTAGCAGGTCTCGGCTCCTCCAGGCTCGGACCTCAGTGAAAGAGTCCATAGATTTAGTGTGCTAGCAGGACCCGGCTCCTCCAGGCTCGGACCTCAGTCAAAGAGTCCTTAGATTTAATTTGCTAGCATGACCCGACTCCTCCAGGCTCGGACCTCAGTGAAAGAGTCCTTAGAATTAGTGTGCTAGCAGGACCCCGCTCCTCCAGGCTCGGACCTCAGTAAAAGAGCCCATAGATTTAGTGTGCTAGCAGGACTCGGCTTCTCCAGGCTCGGACCTCAGTGGATGAGTCCTTAGTTTTAGTGTGCTAGCAGGACTCGGCTTCTCCAGGCTCGGACCTCAGTGAAAGAGTCCTAAGATTTAGTGTGCTAGCAGGACCCGGCTCCTCCAGGCTCGGACCTCAGTGAAAGAGTCCATAGATTTAGTGTGCAAGCAGGACTCGGCTCCTCCAGGCTCAGACCTCAGTGAAAGAGTCCTTAGATTTAGTGTGCTAGCAGGACTCGGCTTCTACAGGCTCGGACCTCAGTGGAAGAGTCCTTAGATTTAGTGTGCTAGCAGGACTCGGCTCCTCCAGGCTCGGACCTCAGTGAAAGAGTCCTTAGATTTAGTTGTGCTAGCAGGACCCGGCTCCTCTAGGCTCGGACCTCAGTGGAACAGTCCTTAGATCTAGTGTGCTAGCAGGACCCGGCTCCTCCAGGCTCGGACCTCAGTGAAAAAGTCCTTAGATTTAGTGTGCTAGCAGGACTCGGCTCCTCCATGCTCGGACCTCAGTGAAAGAGTCCATAGATTTAGTGTGCTGGCAGGACCCGGCTCCTCCAGGCTTGGACCTCAGTGAAAGAGTCCTTAGATTTAGTGTGCTAGCAGGACTCGGCTCCTCCAGGATCGGACCTCAGTGGAAGAGTCCTTAGATTTAGTGTGCTACCAGGACTCGGCTCCTCCAGGCTCGGACCTCAGTGAAAGAGTCCATAGATTTAGTGTGCTAGCAGGACCCGGCTCCTCCAGGCTTGGACCTCAGTGAAAGAGTCCTTAGATTTAGTGTGCTAGCAGGACTCGGCTCCTCCAGGATCGGACCTCAGTGGAAGAGTCCTTAAATTTAGTGTGCTAGCAGGACTCGGCTCCTCCAGGCTCGGACCTCAGTGAAAGAGTCCCTAGATTTAGTTGTGCTAGCAGGACCCGGCTCCTCTAGGCTCGGACCTCAGTGGAATAGTCCTTAGATCTAGTGTGCTAGCAGGACTCGGCTTCTCCAAGCTCGGACCTCAGTGAAAGAGTCCTTAGATTTAGAGTGCTAGCAGGTCTCGGCTCCTCCAGGCTCGGACCTCAGTGAAAGAGTCCATAGATTTAGTGTGCTAGCAGGACCCGGCTCCTCCAGGCTCGGACCTCAGTCAAAGAGTCCTTAGATTTAATTTGCTAGCATGACCCGACTCCTCCAGGCTCGGACCTCAGTGAAAGAGTCCTTAGATTTAGTGTGCTAGCAGGACCCCGCTCCTCCAGGCTCGGACCTCAGTGAAAGAGTCCATAGATTTAGTGTGCTAGCAGGACTCGGCTTCTCCAGGCTCGGACCTCAGTGGATGAGTCCTTAGTTTTAGTGTGCTAGCAGGACTCGGCTCCTCCAGGCTCGGACCTCAGTGAAAGAGCCCTTATATTTAGTTGTGCTAGCAGGACTCGACTCCTCCAGGCTCGGACCTCAGTGAAAGAGTCCTTAGATTTAGTGTGCTAGCAGGACTCGGCTGCTCCAGGCTCGTACCTCAGTGAAAGAGTCCTTAGATTTAGTGTGCTAGCAGGACTCGGCTCCTCCAGGCTCGGACCTCAGGGAAAGAGTCCTTATATTTAGTGTGCTAGCAGGACTCGGCTCCTCCAGGCTCGGATCTCAGTGAAAGAGTCCTTAGATTGAATCTGCTAGCAGGACCCGGCTCCTCCAGGCTCGGACCTCAGTGAAAGAGTCCTTAGATTTAGTTGTGGTTGCAGGACCTGGCTCCTCTAGGCTCGGACCTCAGCGAAAGAGTCCTTAGATTTAGTGTGCTAGCAGGACTCGGCTGCTCCAGGCTCGGACCTCAGTGAAAAAGTACTTAGATTTAGTGTGCTAGCAGGACTTGGCTCCTCCAGGCTCGGACCTCAGTGAAAGAGTCCTTAGATTTAGTGTGCTAGCAGGACTCGGCTCCTCCAGGCTCGGATCTCAGTGAAAGAGTCCTTAGATTAAATTTGCTAGCAGGACCCGGCTCCTCCAGGCTCGGACCTCAGTGGAACAGTCTTTAGATCTAGTGTGCTAGCAGGACTTGGCTTCTCCAAGCTCGGACCTCAGTGAAAGAGTCCATAGATTTAGTGTGCTAGCAGGACCCGGATCCTCCAGTCTCGGACCTCACTGAAAGAGTCCATAGATTTAATGTGCTAGCAGGACCCGACTCCTCCAGGCTCGGACCTCAGTGAAAGAGTCCTTAGATTTAGTGTGCTAGCAGGCCCCGCTCTTCCAGGCTCGGACCTCAGTGAAAGAGTCCTTACATTTAGTGTGCTAGCAGGACTCGGCTCCTCCAGTCTCGGACCTCAGTGAAAGAGTCCATAGATTTAATGTGCTAGCAGGACCCGACTCCTCCAGGCTCGGACCTCAGTGGATGAGTCCTTAGTTTTAGTGTGCTAGCAGGACTCGGCTTCTCCAGGCTCGGACCTCAGTGAAAGAGTCCTAAGATTTAGTGTGCTAGCAGGACCCGGCTCCTCCAGGCTCGGACCTCAGTGAAAGAGTCCATAGATTTAGTGTGCAAGCAGGACTCGGCTCCTCCAGGCTCAGACCTCAGTGAAAGAGTCCTTAGATTTAGTGTGCTAGCAGGACTCGGCTTCTACAGGCTCGGACCTCAGTGGAAGAGTCCTTAGATTTAGTGTGCTAGCAGGACTCGGCTCCTCCAGGCTCGGACCTCAGTGAAAGAGTCCTTAGATTTAGTTGTGCTAGCAGGACCCGGCTCCTCTAGGCTCGGACCTCAGTGGAACAGTCCTTAGATCTAGTGTGCTAGCAGGACCCGGCTCCTCCAGGCTCGGACCTCAGTGAAAAAGTCCTTAGATTTAGTGTGCTAGCAGGACTCGGCTCCTCCATGCTCGGACCTCAGTGAAAGAGTCCATAGATTTAGTGTGCTGGCAGGACCCGGCTCCTCCAGGCTTGGACCTCAGTGAAAAAGTCCTTAGATTTAGTGTGCTAGCAGGACTCGGCTCCTCCAGGATCGGACCTCAGTGGAAGAGTCCTTAGATTTAGTGTGCTACCAGGACTCGGCTCCTCCAGGCTCGGACCTCAGTGAAAGAGTCCATAGATTTAGTGTGCTAGCAGGACCCGGCTCCTCCAGGCTTGGACCTCAGTGAAAGAGTCCTTAGATTTAGTGTGCTAGCAGGACTCGGCTCCTCCAGGATCGGACCTCAGTGGAAGAGTCCTTAGATTTAGTGTGCTAGCAGGACTCGGCTCCTCCAGGCTCGGACCTCAGTGAAAGAGTCCCTAGATTTAGTTGTGCTAGCAGGACCCGGCTCCTCTAGGCTCGGACCTCAGTGGAATAGTCCTTAGATCTAGTGTGCTAGCAGGACTCGGCTTCTCCAAGCTCGGACCTCAGTGAAAGAGTCCTTAGATTTAGAGTGCTAGCAGGTCTCGGCTCCTCCAGGCTCGGACCTCAGTGAAAGAGTCCATAGATTTAGTGTGCTAGCAGGACCCGGCTCCTCCAGGCTCGGACCTCAGTCAAAGAGTCCTTAGATTTAATTTGCTAGCATGACCCGACTCCTCCAGGCTCGGACCTCAGTGAACGAGTCCTTAGATTTAGTGTGCTAGCAGGACCCCGCTCCTCCAGGCTCGGACCTCAGTGAAAGAGTCCATAGATTTAGTGTGCTAGCAGGACTCGGCTTCTCCAGGCTCGGACCTCAGTGGATGAGTCCTTAGTTTTAGTGTGCTAGCAGGACTCGGCTCCTCCAGGCTCGGACCTCAGTGAAAGAGCCCTTATATTTAGTTGTGCTAGCAGGACTCGACTCCTCCAGGCTCGGACCTCAGTGAAAGAGTCCTTAGATTTAGTGTGCTAGCAGGACTCGGCTGCTCCAGGCTCGTACCTCAGTGAAAGAGTCCTTAGATTTAGTGTGCTAGCAGGACTCGGCTCCTCCAGGCTCGGACCTCAGGGAAAGAGTCCTTATATTTAGTGTGCTAGCAGGACTCGGCTCCTCCAGGCTCGGATCTCAGTGAAAGAGTCCTTAGATTGAATCTGCTAGCAGGACCCGGCTCCTCCAGGCTCGGACCTCAGTGAAAGAGTCCTTAGATTTAGTTGTGGTTGCAGGACCTGGCTCCTCTAGGCTCGGACCTCAGCGAAAGAGTCCTTAGATTTAGTGTGCTAGCAGGACTCGGCTGCTCCAGGCTCGGACCTCAGTGAAAAAGTCCTTAGATTTAGTGTGCTAGCAGGACTTGGCTCCTCCAGGCTCGGACCTCAGTGAAAGAGTCCTTAGATTTAGTGTGCTAGCAGGACTCGGCTCCTCCAGGCTCGGATCTCAGTGAAAGAGTCCTTAGATTAAATTTGCTAGCAGGACCCGGCTCCTCCAGGCTCGGACCTCAGTGGAACAGTCTTTAGATCTAGTGTGCTAGCAGGACTTGGCTTCTCCAAGCTCGGACCTCAGTGAAAGAGTCCATAGATTTAGTGTGCTAGCAGGACCCGGATCCTCCAGTCTCGGACCTCACTGAAAGAGTCCATAGATTTAATGTGCTAGCAGGACCCGACTCCTCCAGGCTCGGACCTCAGTGAAAGAGTCCTTAGATTTAGTGTGCTAGCAGGCCCCGCTCTTCCAGGCTCGGACCTCAGTGAAAGAGTCCTTACATTTAGTGTGCTAGCAGGACTCGGCTCCTCCAGTCTCGGACCTCAGTGAAAGAGTCCATAGATTTAATGTGCTAGCAGGACCCGACTCCTCCAGGCTCGGACCTCAGTGAAAGAGTCCTTAGATTTAGTGTGCTAGCAGGACTCGGCTTCTACAAGCTCGGACCTCAGTGAAAGAGTCCTAAGATTTAGTGTGCTAGCAGGACCCGGCTCCTCCAGGCTCGGACCTCAGTGAAAGAGTCCATAGATTTAGTGTGCAAGCAGGACTCGGCTCCTCCAGGCTCGGACCTCAGTGAAAGAGTCCTTAGATTTAGTGTGCTAGCAGGACTCGGCTTCTACAGGCTCGGACCTCAGTGGAAGAGTCCCTAGATTTAGTGTGCTAGCAGGACTCGGCTCCTCCAGGCTCGGACCTCAGTGAAAGAGTCCTTAGATTTAGTTTTGCTAGCAGGACCCGGCTCCTCTAGGCTCGGACCTCAGTGGAACAGTCCTTAGATCTAGTGTGCTAGCAGGACCCGGCTCCTCCAGGCTCGGACCTCAGTGAAAAAGTCCTTAGATTTAGTGTGCTAGCAGGACTCGGCTCCTCCAGGCTCGGACCTCAGTGAAAGAGTCCATAGATTTAGTGTGCTAGCAGGACCCGGCTCCTCCAGGCTTGGACCTCAGTGAAAGAGTCCTTAGATTTAGTGTGCTAGCAGGACTCGGCTCCTCCAGGATCGGACCTCAGTGGAAGAGTCCTTAGATTTAGTGTGCTAGCAGGACTCGGCTCCTCCAGGCTCGGACCTCAGTGAAAGAGTCCTTAGATTTAATTGTGCTAGCACGACCCGGCTCCTCTAGGCTCGGACCTCAGTGGAATAGTCCTTAGATCTAGTGTGCTAGCAGGACTCGGCTTCTCCAAGCTCGGACCTCAGTGAAAGAGTCCTTAGATTTATTGTACTAGCAGGACTCGGCTTCTACAGGCTCGGGCCTCAGTGGAAGAGTCCTTAGATTTAGTGTGCTATCAGGACTCGGCTCCTCCAGGCTCGGATCTCAGTGAAAGAGTCCTTAGATTTAGTTGTGCTAGCAGGACCCGGCTCCTCCAGGCTCGGACCTCAGTGAAAGAGTCCTTAGATTTAGTGTGCTAGCAGGACTCGGCTCCTCCAGGCTCGGACCTCAGTGAAAGAGTCCTTAGATTTAGTGTGCTAGCAGGACTCGGCTCCTCCAGGCTCGGACCTCAGTGAAAGAGTCCTTAGATTTAATTGTGCTAGCAGGACCCGGCTCCTCTAGGCTCGGACCTCAGTGGAATAGTCCTTAGATCTAGTGTGCTAGCAGGACTCGGCTTCTCCAAGCTCGGACCTCAGTGAAAGAGTCCTTAGATTTAGTGTGCTAGCAGGACCCCGCTCCTCCAGGCTCGGACCTCAGTGAAAGAGTCCTTAGATTTAGTGTGCTAGCAGGACTCGGCTGCTCCAGGCTCGGATCTCAGTGAAAGAGTCCTTAGATTTAGTTGTGCTAGCAGGACCCGGCTCCTCTAGGCTCGGACCTCAGTGGAACAGTCCTTAGATCTAGTGTGCTAGCAGGACTCGGCTTCTCCAAGCTCGGACCTCAGTGAAAGAGTCCTTAGATTTAGAGTGCTAGCAGGTCTCGGCTCCTCCAGGCTCGGACCTCAGTGAAAGAGTCCATAGATTTAGTGTGCTAGCAGGACCCGGCTCCTCCAGGCTCGGACCTCAGTCAAAGAGTCCTTAGATTTAATTTGCTAGCATGACCCGACTCCTCCAGGCTCGGACCTCAGTGAAAGAGTCCTTAGATTTAGTGTGCTAGCAGGACCCCGCTCCTCCAGGCTCGGACCTCAGTGAAAGAGCCCATAGATTTAGTGTGCTAGCAGGACTCGGCTTCTCCAGGCTCGGACCTCAGTGGATGAGTCCTTAGTTTTAGTGTGCTAGCAGGACTCGGCTTCTCCAGGCTCGGACCTCAGTGAAAGAGTCCTAAGATTTAGTGTGCTAGCAGGACCCGGCTCCTCCAGGCTCGGACCTCAGTGAAAGAGTCCATAGATTTAGTGTGCAAGCAGGACTCGGCTCCTCCAGGCTCAGACCTCAGTGAAAGAGTCCTTAGATTTAGTGTGCTAGCAGGACTCGGCTTCTACAGGCTCGGACCTCAGTGGAAGAGTCCTTAGATTTAGTGTGCTAGCAGGACTCGGCTCCTCCAGGCTCGGACCTCAGTGAAAGAGTCCTTAGATTTAGTTGTGCTAGCAGGACCCGGCTCCTCTAGGCTCGGACCTCAGTGGAACAGTCCTTAGATCTAGTGTGCTAGCAGGACCCGGCTCCTCCAGGCTCGGACCTCAGTGAAAAAGTCCTTAGATTTAGTGTGCTAGCAGGACTCGGCTCCTCCATGCTCGGACCTCAGTGAAAGAGTCCATAGATTTAGTGTGCTGGCAGGACCCGGCTCCTCCAGGCTTGGACCTCAGTGAAAGAGTCCTTAGATTTAGTGTGCTAGCAGGACTCGGCTCCTCCAGGATCGGACCTCAGTGGAAGAGTCCTTAGATTTAGTGTGCTACCAGGACTCGGCTCCTCCAGGCTCGGACCTCAGTGAAAGAGTCCATAGATTTAGTGTGCTAGCAGGACCCGGCTCCTCCAGGCTTGGACCTCAGTGAAAGAGTCCTTAGATTTAGTGTGCTAGCAGGACTCGGCTCCTCCAGGATCGGACCTCAGTGGAAGAGTCCTTAGATTTAGTGTGCTAGCAGGACTCGGCTCCTCCAGGCTCGGACCTCAGTGAAAGAGTCCCTAGATTTAGTTGTGCTAGCAGGACCCGGCTCCTCTAGGCTCGGACCTCAGTGGAATAGTCCTTAGATCTAGTGTGCTAGCAGGACTCGGCTTCTCCAAGCTCGGACCTCAGTGAAAGAGTCCTTAGATTTAGAGTGCTAGCAGGTCTCGGCTCCTCCAGGCTCGGACCTCAGTGAAAGAGTCCATAGATTTAGTGTGCTAGCAGGACCCGGCTCCTCCAGGCTCGGACCTCAGTCAAAGAGTCCTTAGATTTAATTTGCTAGCATGACCCGACTCCTCCAGGCTCGGACCTCAGTGAAAGAGTCCTTAGATTTAGTGTGCTAGCAGGACCCCGCTCCTCCAGGCTCGGACCTCAGTGAAAGAGTCCATAGATTTAGTGTGCTAGCAGGACTCGGCTTCTCCAGGCTCGGACCTCAGTGGATGAGTCCTTAGTTTTAGTGTGCTAGCAGGACTCGGCTCCTCCAGGCTCGGACCTCAGTGAAAGAGCCCTTATATTTAGTTGTGCTAGCAGGACTCGACTCCTCCAGGCTCGGACCTCAGTGAAAGAGTCCTTAGATTTAGTGTGCTAGCAGGACTCGGCTGCTCCAGGCTCGTACCTCAGTGAAAGAGTCCTTAGATTTAGTGTGCTAGCAGGACTCGGCTCCTCCAGGCTCGGACCTCAGGGAAAGAGTCCTTATATTTAGTGTGCTAGCAGGACTCGGCTCCTCCAGGCTCGGATCTCAGTGAAAGAGTCCTTAGATTGAATCTGCTAGCAGGACCCGGCTCCTCCAGGCTCGGACCTCAGTGAAAGAGTCCTTAGATTTAGTTGTGGTTGCAGGACCTGGCTCCTCTAGGCTCGGACCTCAGCGAAAGAGTCCTTAGATTTAGTGTGCTAGCAGGACTCGGCTGCTCCAGGCTCGGACCTCAGTGAAAAAGTCCTTAGATTTAGTGTGCTAGCAGGACTTGGCTCCTCCAGGCTCGGACCTCAGTGAAAGAGTCCTTAGATTTAGTGTGCTAGCAGGACTCGGCTCCTCCAGGCTCGGATCTCAGTGAAAGAGTCCTTAGATTAAATTTGCTAGCAGGACCCGGCTCCTCCAGGCTCGGACCTCAGTGGAACAGTCTTTAGATCTAGTGTGCTAGCAGGACTTGGCTTCTCCAAGCTCGGACCTCAGTGAAAGAGTCCATAGATTTAGTGTGCTAGCAGGACCCGGATCCTCCAGTCTCGGACCTCACTGAAAGAGTCCATAGATTTAATGTGCTAGCAGGACCCGACTCCTCCAGGCTCGGACCTCAGTGAAAGAGTCCTTAGATTTAGTGTGCTAGCAGGCCCCGCTCTTCCAGGCTCGGACCTCAGTGAAAGAGTCCTTACATTTAGTGTGCTAGCAGGACTCGGCTCCTCCAGTCTCGGACCTCAGTGAAAGAGTCCTTAGATTTAGTGTGCTAGCAGGACCCCGCTCCTCCAGGCTCAGACCTCAGTGAAAGAGTACTTAGATTTAGTGTGCTAGCAGGACTCGGCTTCTACAAGCTCGGACCTCAGTGAAAGAGTCCTAAGATTTAGTGTGCTAGCAGGACCCGGCTCCTCCAGGCTCGGACCTCAGTGAAAGAGTCCATAGATTTAGTGTGCAAGCAGGACTCGGCTCCTCCAGGCTCGGACCTCAGTGAAAGAGTCCTTAGATTTAGTGTGCTAGCAGGACTCGGCTTCTACAGGCTCGGACCTCAGTGGAAGAGTCCCTAGATTTAGTGTGCTAGCAGGACTCGGCTCCTCCAGGCTCGGACCTCAGTGAAAGAGTCCTTAGATTTAGTTTTGCTAGCAGGACCCGGCTCCTCTAGGCTCGGACCTCAGTGGAACAGTCCTTAGATCTAGTGTGCTAGCAGGACCCGGCTCCTCCAGGCTCGGACCTCAGTGAAAAAGTCCTTAGATTTAGTGTGCTAGCAGGACTCGGCTCCTCCAGGCTCGGACCTCAGTGAAAGAGTCCATAGATTTAGTGTGCTAGCAGGACCCGGCTCCTCCAGGCTTGGACCTCAGTGAAAGAGTCCTTAGATTTAGTGTGCTAGCAGGACTCGGCTCCTCCAGGATCGGACCTCAGTGGAAGAGTCCTTAGATTTAGTGTGCTAGCAGGACTCGGCTCCTCCAGGCTCGGACCTCAGTGAAAGAGTCCTTAGATTTAATTGTGCTAGCACGACCCGGCTCCTCTAGGCTCGGACCTCAGTGGAATAGTCCTTAGATCTAGTGTGCTAGCAGGACTCGGCTTCTCCAAGCTCGGACCTCAGTGAAAGAGTCCTTAGATTTATTGTGCTAGCAGGACTCGGCTTCTACAGGCTCGGGCCTCAGTGGAAGAGTCCTTAGATTTAGTGTGCTATCAGGACTCGGCTCCTCCAGGCTCGGACCTCAGTGAAAGAGTCCTTAGATTTAGTTGTGCTAGCAGGACCCGGCTCCTCCAGGCTCGGACCTCAGTGAAAGAGTCCTTAGATTTAGTGTGCTAGCAGGACTCGGCTCCTCCAGGCTCGGACCTCAGTGAAAGAGTCCTTAGATTTAGTGTGCTAGCAGGACTCGGCTCCTCCAGGCTCGGACCTCAGTGAAAGAGTCCTTAGATTTAATTGTGCTAGCAGGACCCGGCTCCTCTAGGCTCGGACCTCAGTGGAATAGTCCTTAGATCTAGTGTGCTAGCAGGACTCGGCTTCTCCAAGCTCGGACCTCAGTGAAAGAGTCCTTAGATTTAGTGTGCTAGCAGGACCCCGCTCCTCCAGGCTCGGACCTCAGTGAAAGAGTCCTTAGATTTAGTGTGCTAGCAGGACTCGGCTGCTCCAGGCTCGGATCTCAGTGAAAGAGTCCTTAGATTTAGTTGTGCTAGCAGGACCCGGCTCCTCTAGGCTCGGACCTCAGTGGAACAGTCCTTAGATCTAGTGTGCTAGCAGGACCCGGCTCCTCCAGGCTCGGACCTCAGTGAAAGAGTCCTTAGATTTAGTGTGCTAGCAGGACCCCGCTCCTCCAGGCTCGGACCTCAGTGAAAGAGTCCATAGATTTAGTGTGCTAGCAGGACTCGGCTCCTCCAGGCTCGGACCTCAGTGAAAGAGTCCTTAGATTTAGTGTGCTAGCAGGACTCGGCTTCTACAGGCTCGGACCTCAGTGGAAGAGTCCTTAGATTTAGTGTGCTAGCAGGACTCGGCTCCTCCAGGCTCGGACCTCAGTGAAAGAGTCCTTAGATTTAGTTGTGCTAGCAGGACCCGGCTCCTCTAGGCTCGGACCTCAGTGGAACAGTCCTTAGATCTAGTGTGCTAGCAGGACTCGGCTTCTCCAAGCTCGGACCTCAGTGAAAGAGTACTTAGATTTAGTGTGCTAGCAGGACTCGGCTCCTCCAGGCTCGGACCTCAGTAAAAGAGTCCATAGATTTAGTGTGCTAGCAGGACTCGGCTCCTCCAGGCTCGGACCTCAGTGAAAGAGTCCTTAGATTTAGTTGTGCTAGCAGGACCCGGCTCCTCTAGGCTCGGACCTCAGTGGAACAGTCCTTAGATCTAGTGTGCTAGCAGGACCCGGCTCCTCCAGGCTCGGACCTCAGTGAAAGAGTCCTTAGATTTAGTGTGCTAGCAGGACCCGGCTCCTCCAGGCTCGGACCTCAATGAAAGAGTCCATAGATTTAGTGTGCTAGCAGGACCCGGCTCCTCCAGGCTTGGACCTCAGTGAAAGAGTCCTTAGATTTAGTGTGCTAGCAGGACTCGGCTCCTCCAGGATCGGACCGCAGTGGAAGAGTCCTTAGATTTAGTGTGCTATCAGGACTCGGCTCCTCCAGGCTCGGACCTCAGTGAAAGAGTCCTTAGATTTAGTTGTGCTAGCAGGACCCGGCTCCTCTAGGCTCGGACCTCAGTGGAATAGTCCTCAGATCTAGTGTGCTAGCAGGATTCGGCTTCTCCAAGCTCGGACCTCTGTGAAAGAGTCCTTAGATTTAGTGTGCTTGCAGGACTCGGCTTCTACAGGTTCGGACCTCAGTGGAAGAGTCCTTAGATTTAGTGTGCTAGTAGGACTCGGCTCCTCCAGGCTCGGACCGCAGTGAAAGAGTCCTTAGATTTAGTTGTGCTAGCAGGACCCGGCTCCTCTAGGCTCGGACCTCAGTGGAACAGTCCTTAGATCTAGTGTGCTAGCAGGACCCGGCTCCTCCAGGCTCGGACCTCAATGAAAGAGTCCTTAGATTTAGTGTGCTAGCAGGACTCGGCTCCTCCAGGCTCGGACCTCAGTGAAAGAGTCCATAGATTTAGTGTGCTAGCAGGACCCGGCTCCTCCAGGCTCGGACCTCAGTGAAAGAGTCCTTAGATTTAATTTGCTAGCATGACCCGGCTCCTCCAGGCTCGGACCTCAGTGAAAGAGTCCTTAGAATTAGTGTGCTAGCAGGACCCCGCTCCTCCAGGCTCGGACCTCAGTGAAAGAGTCCTTAGATTTAGTGTGCTAGCAGGACTCGGCTGCTCCAGGCTCGGATCTCAGTGAAAGAGTCCTTAGATTTAGTGTGCTAGCAGGACTCGGCTCCTCCAGGCTCGGACCTCAGTGAAAGAGTCCATAGATTTAGTGTGCTAGCAAGACTCGGCTCCTCCAGGCTCAGACCTCAGTGAAAGAGTACTTAGATTTAGTGTGCTAGCAGGACTCGGCTTCTCCATGTTCGGACCTCAGTGGAAGAGTCCTTAGATTTAGTGTGCTAGCAGGACTCAGCTCCTCCAGGCTCGGACCTCAGTGAAAGAGTCCTTAGATTTAGTTGTGCTAGCAGGACCCGGCTCCTCTAGGCTCGGACCTCAGTGGAACAGTCCTTAGATCTAGTGTGCTAGCAGGACTCGGCTTCTCCAAGCTCGGACCTCAGTGAAAGAGTCCTTAGATTTAGTGTGCTAGCAGGACTCGGCTCCTCCAGGCTCGGACCTCAGTAAAAGAGTCCATAGATTTAGTGTGCTAGCAGGACTCGGCTCCTCCAGGCTCGGACCTCAGTGAAAGAGTCCTTAGATTTAGTTGTGCTAGCAGGACCCGGCTCCTCTAGGCTAGGACCTCAGTGTAACAGTCCTTAGATCTAGTGTGCTAGCAGGACCCGGCTCCTCCAGGCTCGGACCTCAGTGAAAGAGCCCTTATATTTAGTTGTGCTAGCAGGACTCGACTCCTCCAGGCTCGGACCTCAGTGAAAGAGTCCTTAGATTTAGTGTGCTAGCAGGACCCCGCTCCTCCAGGCTCGGACCTCAGTGAAAGAGTCCATAGATTTAGTGTGCTAGCAGGACTCGGCTTCTCCAGGCTCGGACCTCAGTGGATGAGTCCTTAGTTTTAGTGTGCTAGCAGGACTCGGCTCCTCCAGGCTCGGACCTCAGTGAAAGAGCCCTTATATTTAGTTGTGCTAGCAGGACTCGACTCCTCCAGGCTCGGACCTCAGTGAAAGAGTCCTTAGATTTAGTGTGCTAGCAGGACTCGGCTGTTCCAGGCTCGTACCTCAGTGAAAGAGTCCTTAGATTTAGTGTGCTAGCAGGACTCGGCTCCTCCAGGCTCGGACCTCAGGGAAAGAGCCCTTATATTTAGTGTGCTAGCAGGACTCGGCTCCTCCAGGCTCGGATCTCAGTGAAAGAGTCCTTAGATTGAATCTGCTAGCAGGACCCGGCTCCTCCAGGCTCGGACCTCAGTGAAAGAGTCCTTAGATTTAGTTGTGGTTGCAGGACCTGGCTCCTCTAGGCTCGGACCTTAGTGAAAGAGTCCTTAGATTGAATTTGCTAGCAGGACCCGGCTCCTCCAGGCTCGGACCTCAGTGGAACAGTCTTTAGATCTAGTGTGCTAGCAGGACTTGGCTTCTCCAAGCTCGGACCTCAGTGAAAGAGTCCATAGATTTAGTGTGCTAGCAGGACCCGGATCCTCCAGTCTCGGACCTCAGTGAAAGAGTCCATAGATTTAATGTGCTAGCAGGACCCGACTCCTCCAGGGTCGGACCTCAGTGAAAGAGTCCTTAGATTTAGTGTGCTAGCAGGACCCCGCTCTTCCAGGCTCGGACCTCAGTAAAAGAGTCCTTACATTTAGTGTGCTAGCAGGACTCGGCTCCTCCAGTCTCGGACCTCAGTGAAAGAGTCCATAGATTTAATGTGCTAGCAGGACCCCGCTCCTCCAGGCTCAGACCTCAGTGAAAGAGTACTTAGATTTAGTGTGCTAGCAGGACTCGGCTTCTACAAGCTCGGACCTCAGTGAAAGAGTCCTAAGATTTAGTGTGCTAGCAGGACCCGGCTCCTCCAGGCTCGGACCTCAGTGAAAGAGTCCATAGATTTAGTGTGCAAGCAGGACTCGGCTCCTCCAGGCTCGGACCTCAGTGAAAGAGTCCTTAGATTTAGTGTGCTAGCAGGACTCGGCTTCTACAGGCTCGGACCTCAGTGGAAGAGTCCTTAGATTTAGTGTGCTAGCAGGACTCGGCTCCTCCAGGCTCGGACCTCAGTGAAAGAGTCCTTAGATTTAGTTGTGCTAGCAGGACCCGGCTCCTCTAGGCTCGGACCTCAGTGGAACAGTCCTTAGATCTAGTGTGCTAGCAGGACCCGGCTCCTCCAGGCTCGGACCTCAGTGAAAAAGTCCTTAGATTTAGTGTGCTAGCAGGACTCGGCTCCTCCAGGCTCGGACCTCAGTGAAAGAGTCCATAGATTTAGTGTGCTAGCAGGACCCGGCTCCTCCAGGCTTGGACCTCAGTGAAAGAGTCCTTAGATTTAGTGTGCTAGCAGGACTCGGCTCCTCCAGGATCGGACCTCAGTGGAAGAGTCCTTAGATTTAGTGTGCTAGCAGGACTCGGCTCCTCCAGGCTCGGACCTCAGTGAAAGAGTCCTTAGATTTAATTGTGCTAGCAGGACCCGGCTCCTCTAGGCTCAGACCTCAGTGGAATAGTCCTTAGATCTAGTGTGCTAGCAGGACTCGGCTTCTCCAAGCTCGGACCTCAGTGAAAGAGTCCTTAGATTTATTGTGCTAGCAGGACTCGGCTTCTACAGGCTCGGGCCTCAGTGGAAGAGTCCTTAGATTTAGTGTGCTAGCAGGACTCGGCTCCTCCAGGCTCGGACCTCAGTGAAAGAGTCCTTAGATTTAGTGTGCTAGCAGGACTCGGCTCCTCCAGGCTCGGACCTCAGTGAAAGAGTCCTTAGATTTAATTGTGCTAGCAGGACCCGGCTCCTCTAGGCTCGGACCTCAGTGGAATAGTCCTTAGATCTAGTGTGCTAGCAGGACTCGGCTTCTCCAAGCTCGGACCTCAGTGAAAGAGTCCTTAGATTTAGTGTGCTAGCAGGAACTCGCTCCTCCAGGCTCGGACCTCAGTGAAAGAGTCCTTAGATTTAGTGTGCTAGCAGGACTCGGCTGCTCCAGGCTCGGATCTCAGTGAAAGAGTCCTTAGATTTAGTTGTGCTAGCAGGACCCGGCCCCTCTAGGCTCGGACCTCAGTGGAACAGTCCTTAGATCTAGTGTGCTAGCAGGACCCGGCTCCTCCAGGCTCGGACCTCAGTGAAAGAGTCCTTAGATTTGGTTTGCTAGCAGGACCCGGCTCTTCCAGGCTCGGACCTCAGTGAAAGAGTCCATAGATTTAGTGTACTAGCAGGACTCGGCTCCTCCAGGCTCGGACCTCAGTGAAAGAGTCCTTAGATTTAGTGTGCTAGCAGGACTCGGCTTCTACAGGCTCGGACCTCAGTGGAAGAGTCCTTAGATTTAGTGTGCTAGCAGGACTCGGCTCCTCCAGGCTCGGACCTCAGTGAAAGAGTCCTTAGATTTAGTTGTGCTAGCAGGACCCGGCTCCTCTAGGCTCGGACCTCAGTGGAACAGTCCTTAGATCTAGTGTGCTAGCAGGACTCGGCTTCTCCAAGCTCGGACCTCAGTGAAAGAGTACTTAGATTTAGTGTGCTAGCAGGACTCGGCTCCTCCAGGCTCGGACCTCAGTAAAAGAGTCCATAGATTTAGTGTGCTAGCAGGACTCGGCTCCTCCAGGATCGGACCGCAGTGGAAGAGTCCTTATATTTAGTGTGCTAGCAGGACTCGGCTCCTCCAGGCTCGGATCTCAGTGAAAGAGTCCTTAGATTGAATCTGCTAGCAGGACCCGGCTCCTCCAGGCTCGGACCTCAGTGAAAGAGTCCTTAGATTTAGTTGTGGTTGCAGGACCTGGCTCCTCTAGGCTCGGACCTCAGCGAAAGAGTCCTTAGATTTAGTGTGCTAGCAGGACTCGGCTGCTCCAGGCTCGGACCTCAGTGAAAAAGTCCTTAGATTTAGTGTGCTAGCAGGACTTGGCTCCTCCAGGCTCGGACCTCAGTGAAAGAGTCCTTAGATTTAGTGTGCTAGCAGGACTCGGCTCCTCCAGGCTCGGATCTCAGTGAAAGAGTCCTTAGATTGAATTTGCTAGCAGGACCCGGCTCCTCCAGGCTCGGACCTCAGTGGAACAGTCTTTAGATCTAGTGTGCTAGCAGGACTTGGCTTCTCCAAGCTCGGACCTCAGTGAAAGAGTCCATAGATTTAGTGTGCTAGCAGGACCCGGATCCTCCAGTCTCGGACCTCAGTGAAAGAGTCCATAGATTAAATGTGCTAGCAGGACCCGACTCCTCCAGGCTCGGACCTCAGTGAAAGAGTCCTTAGATTTAGTGTGCTAGCAGGACCCCGCTCTTCCAGGCTCGGACCTCAGTAAAAGAGTCCTTACATTTAGTGTGCTAGCAGGACTCGGCTCCTCCAGTCTCGGACCTCAGTGAAAGAGTCCATAGATTTAATGTGCTAGCAGGACCCGACTCCTCCAGGCTCGGACCTCAGTGAAAGAGTCCTTAGATTTAGTGTGCTAGCAGGACCCCGCTCCTCCAGGCTCAGACCTCAGTGAAAGAGTACTTAGATTTAGTGTGCTAGCAGGACTCGGCTTCTACAAGCTCGGACCTCAGTGAAAGAGTCCTAAGATTTAGTGTGCTAGCAGGACCCGGCTCCTCCAGGCTCGGACCTCAGTGAAAGAGTCCATAGATTTAGTGTGCAAGCAGGACTCGGCTCCTCCAGGCTCGGACGTCAGTGAAAGAGTCCTTAGATTTAGTGTGCTAGCAGGACTCGGATTCTACAGGCTCGGACCTCAGTGGAAGAGTCCTTAGATTTAGTGTGCTAGCAGGACTCGGCTCCTCCAGGCTCGGACCTCAGTGAAAGAGTCCTTAGATTTAGTTGTGCTAGCAGGACCCGGCTCCTCTAGGCTCGGACCTCAGTGGAACAGTCCTTAGATCTAGTGTGCTAGCAGGACCCGGCTCCTCCAGGCTCGGACCTCAGTGAAAAAGTCCTTAGATTTAGTGTGCTAGCAGGACTCGGCTCCTCCAGGCTCGGACCTCAGTGAAAGAGTCCATAGATTTAGTGTGCTAGCAGGACCCGGCTCCTCCAGGCTTGGACCTCAGTGAAAGAGTCCTTAGATTTAGTGTGCTAGCAGGACTCGGCTCCTCCAGGATCGGACCTCAGTGGAAGAGTCCTTAGATTTAGTGTGCTAGCAGGACTCGGCTCCTCCAGGCTCGGACCTCAGTGAAAGAGTCCTTAGATTTAATTGTGCTAGCAGGACCCGGCTCCTCTAGGCTCAGACCTCAGTGGAATAGTCCTTAGATCTAGTGTGCTAGCAGGACTCGGCTTCTCCAAGCTCGGACCTCAGTGAAAGAGTCCTTAGATTTATTGTGCTAGCAGGACTCGGCTTCTACAGGCTCGGGCCTCAGTGGAAGAGTCCTTAGATTTAGTGTGCTAGCAGGACTCGGCTCCTCCAGGCTCGGACCTCAGTGAAAGAGTCCTTAGATTTAGTGTGCTAGCAGGACTCGGCTCCTCCAGGCTCGGACCTCAGTGAAAGAGTCCTTAGATTTAATTGTGCTAGCAGGACCCGGCTCCTCTAGGCTCGGACCTCAGTGGAATAGTCCTTAGATCTAGTGTGCTAGCAGGACTCGGCTTCTCCAAGCTCGGACCTCAGTGAAAGAGTCCTTAGATTTAGTGTGCTAGCAGGAACTCGCTCCTCCAGGCTCGGACCTCAGTGAAAGAGTCCTTAGATTTAGTGTGCTAGCAGGACTCGGCTGCTCCAGGCTCGGATCTCAGTGAAAGAGTCCTTAGATTTAGTTGTGCTAGCAGGACCCGGCTCCTCTAGGCTCGGACCTCAGTGGAACAGTCCTTAGATCTAGTGTGCTAGCAGGACCCGGCTCCTCCAGGCTCGGACCTCAGTGAAAGAGTCCTTAGATTTGGTTTGCTAGCAGGACCCGGCTCCTCCAGGCTCGGACCTCAGTGAAAGAGTCCATAGATTTAGTGTACTAGCAGGACTCGGCTCCTCCAGGCTCGGACCTCAGTGAAAGAGTCCTTAGATTTAGTGTGCTAGCAGGACTCGGCTTCTACAGGCTCGGACCTCAGTGGAAGAGTCCTTAGATTTAGTGTGCTAGCAGGACTCGGCTCCTCCAGGCTCGGACCTCAGTGAAAGAGTCCTTAGATTTAGTTGTGCTAGCAGGACCCGGCTCCTCTAGGCTCGGACCTCAGTGGAACAGTCCTTAGATCTAGTGTGCTAGCAGGACTCGGCTTCTCCAAGCTCGGACCTCAGTGAAAGAGTACTTAGATTTAGTGTGCTAGCAGGACTCGGCTCCTCCAGGCTCGGACCTCAGTAAAAGAGTCCATAGATTTAGTGTGCTAGCAGGACTCGGCTCCTCCAGGATCGGACCGCAGTGGAAGAGTCCTTAGATTTAGTGTGCTATCAGGACTCGGCTCCTCCAGGCTCGGACCTCAGTGAAAGAGTCCTTAGATTTAGTTGTGCTAGCAGGACCCGGCTCCTCTAGGCTCGGACCTCAGTGGAATAGTCCTTAGATCTAGTGTGCTAGCAGGATTCGGCTTCTCCAAGCTCGGACCTCAATGAAAGAGTCCTTAGATTTAGTGTGCTAGCAGGACTCGGCTCCTCCAGGCTCGGACCTCAGTGAAAGAGTCCATAGATTTAGTGTGCTAGCAGGACCCGGCTCCTCCAGGCTCGGACCTCAGTGAAAGAGTCCTTAGATTTAATTTGCTAGCATGACCCGACTCCTCCAGGCTCGGACCTCAGTGAAAGAGTCCTTAGAATTAGTGTGCTAGCAGGACCCCGCTCCTCCAGGCTCGGACCTCAGTGAAAGAGTCCTTAGATTTAGTGTGCTAGCAGGACTCGGCTGCTCCAGGCTCGGATCTCAGTGAAAGAGTCCTTAGATTTAGTTGTGGTTGCAGGACCTGGCTCCTCTAGGCTTGGACCTCAGCGAAAGAGTCCTTAGATTTAGTGTGCTAGCAGGACTCGGCTCCTCCAGGCTCGGACCTCAGTGAAAGAGTCCTTGGATTGAATGTGCTAGCAGGACCCGGCTCCTCCAGGCTCGGACCTCAGTGGAAGAGTCCTTAGATTTAGTGTGCTAGCAGGACTCGGCTCCACCAGGCTCGGACCTCAGTGAAAGAGTCGTTAGATTTAGTTGTGCTAGCAGAACCCGGCTTCTCCAGGCTTGGACCTCAGTGAAAGAGTCCTTAGATTTAGTTGTGGTTGCAGGACCTGGCTCCTCTAGGCTTGGACCTCAGCGAAAGAGTCCTTAGATTTAGTGTGCTAGCAGGACTCGGCTGCTCCAGGCTCGGACCTCAGTGAAAAAGTCCTTAGATTTAGTGTGCTAGCAGGACTCGGCTCCTCCAGGCTTGGACCTCAGTGAAAGAGTCCTTAGATTTAGTGTGCTAGCAGGACTCGGCTCCTCCAGGCTCGGATCTCAGTGAAAGAGTCCTTAGATTGAATTTGCTAGCAGGACCCGGCTCCTCCAGGCTCGGACCTCAGTGGAACAGTCCTTAGATCTAGTGTGCTAGCAGGACTCGGCTTCTCCAAGCTCGGACCTCAGTGAAAGAGTCCATAGATTTAGTGTGCTAGCAGGACCCGGCTCCTCCAGTCTCGGACCTCAGTGAAAGAGTCCATAGATTTAATGTGCTAGCAGGACCCGACTCCTCCAGGCTCGGACCTCAGTGAAAGAGTCCTTAGATTTAGTGTGCTAGCAGGACCCCGCTCCTCCAGGCTCGGACCTCAGTGAAAGAGTCCTTCGATTTAGTGTGCTAGCAGGACTCGGCTGCTCCAGGCTCGGACCTCAGTGAAAAAGTCCTTAGATTTAGTGTGCTAGCAGGACTCGTCTTCTACAGGCTCGGACCTCAGTGAAAGAGTCCTTAGATTTAGTGTGCTAGCAGGACTCGGCTCCTCCAGGCTCGGATCTCAGTGAAAGAGTCCTTAGATTGAATTTGCTAGCAGGACCCGGCTCCTCCAGGCTCGGACCTCAGTGGAACAGTCCTTAGATCTAGTGTGCTAGCAGGACTCGGCTTCTCCAAGCTCGGACCTCAGTGAAAGAGTCCATAGATTTAGTGTGCTAGCAGGACCCGGCTCCTCCAGTCTCGGACCTCAGTGAAAGAGTCCATAGATTTAATGTGCTAGCAGGACCCGACTCCTCCAGGCTCGGACCTCAGTGAAAGAGTCCTTAGATTTAGTGTGCTAGCAGGACTCGGCTCCTCCAGGCTCGGACCTCAGTGAAAGAGTCCTTCGATTTAGTGTGCTAGCAGGACTCGGCTCTTCCAGGCTCGGACCTCAGTGAAAGAGTCCTTATATTTAGTGTGCTAGCAGGACTCGCCTCCTCCAGGCTCGGATCTCAGTGAAAGAGTCCTTAGATTGAATCTGCTAGCAGGACCCGGCTCCTCCAGGCTCGGACCTCAGTGAGAGAGTCCTTAGATTTAGTTGTGGTTGCAGGACCTGGCTCCTCTAGGCTCGGACCTCAGCGAAAGAGTCCTTAGATTTAGTGTGCTAGCAGGACTCGGCTGCTCCAGGTTCGGACCTCAGTGAAAGAGTCCTTAGATTTAGTGTGCTAGCAGGACTCGGCTCCTCCAGGCTCGGACCTCAGTGAAAGAGTCCTTAGATTTAGTGTGCTAGCAGGACTCAGCTCCTCCAGGCTCGGATCTCAGTGAAAGAGTCCTTAGATTGAATTTGCTAGCAGGACGCGGCTCCTCAAGGCTCGGACCTCAGTGGAACAGTCCTTAGATCTAGTGTGCTAGCAGGACTCGGCTTCTCCAAGCTCGGACCTCAGTGAAAGAGTCCATAGATTTAATGTGCTAGCAGGACCCGGCTCCTCCAGTCTCGGACCTCAGTGAAAGAGTCCTTACATTTAATGTGCTAGCAGGATCCGACTCCTCCAGGCTCGGACCTCAGTGAAAGAGTCCTTAGATTTAGTGTGCTAGCAGGACCCCGCTCCTCCAGGCTCGGACCTCAGTGAAAGAGTCCTTAGATTTAGTGTGCTAGCAGGACTCGGCTCCTCCAGTCTCGGACCTCAGTGAAAGAGTCCATAGATTTAATGTGCTAGCAGGACCCGACTCCTCCAGGCTCAGACCTCAGTGAAAGAGTCCTTAGATTTAGTGTGCTAGCAGGACCCCGCTCCTCCAGGCTCAGTCCTCAGTGAAAGAGTCCTTAGATTTAGTGTGCTAGCAGGACTCGGCTTCTCCAGGCTCGGACCTCAGTGGATGAGTCCTTAGTTTTAGTGTGCTAGCAGGACTCGGCTCCTCCAGGCTCGGACCTCAGTGAAAGAGCCCTTATATTTAGTTGTGCTAGCAGGACTCGACTCGTCCAGGCTCGGACCTCAGTGAAAGAGTCCTTAGATTTAGTGTGCTAGCAGGACTCGGCTACTCCAGGCTCGGACCTCAGTGAAAGAGTCCTTAGATTTAGTGTGCTAGCAGGACTCGGCTCCTCCAGGCTCGGACCTCAGTGAAAGAGTCCTTAGATTGAATCTGCTAGCAGGACCCGGCTCCTCCAGGCTCGGACCTCAGTGAGAGAGTCCTTAGATTTAGTTGTGGTTGCAGGACCTGGCTCCTCTAGGCTCGGACCTCAGTGAAAGAGTCCTTAGATTTAGTGTGCTAGCAGGACTCGGCTGCTCCAGGTTCGGACCTCAGTGAAAGAGTCCTTAGATTTAGTGTGCTAGCAGGACTCGGCTCCTCCAGGCTCGGACCTCAGTGAAAGAGTCCTTAGATTTAGTGTGCTAGCAGGACTCGGCTCCTCCAGGCTCGGATCTCAATGAAAGAGTCCTTAGATTGTATTTGCTAGCAGGACCCGGCTCCTCCAGGCTCGGACCTCAGTGGAACAGTCCTTAGATCTAGTGTGCTAGCAGGACTCGGCTTCTCCAAGCTCGGACCTCAGTGAAAGAGTCCATAGATTTAGTGTGCTAGCAGGACCCGGCTCCTCCAGTCTCGGACCTCAGTGAAAGAGTCCTTACATTTAATGTGCTAGCAGGACCCGACTCCTCCAGGCTCGGACCTCAGTGAAAGAGTCCTTAGATTTAGTGTGCTAGCAGGACCCCGCTCCTCCAGGCTCGGACCTCAGTGAAAGAGTCCTTAGATTTAGTGTGCTAGCAGGACTCGGCTGCTCCAGGCTAGGATCTCAGTGAAAGAGTCCTTAGATTTAGTGTGCTAGCAGGACTCGGCTCCTCCAGGCTCGGACCTCAGTGAAAGAGTCCTTAGATTTAGCGTGCTAGCAGGACCCGGCTCCTCTAGGCTCAGACCTCAGTGAAAGAGTACTTAGATTTAGTGTGCTAGCAGGACTCGGCTTCTACAAGCTCGGACCTCAGTGAAAGAGTCCTAAGATTTAGTGTGCTAGCAGGACCCGGCTCCTCCAGGCTCGGACCTCAGTGAAAGAGTCCATAGATTTAGTGTGCTAGCAGGACTCGGCTCCTCCAGGCTCGGACCTCAGTGAAAGAGTCCTTAGATTTAGTGTGCTAGCAGGACTCGTCTTCTACAGGCTCGGACCTCAGTGGAAGAGTCCTTAGATTTAGTGTGATAGCAGGACTCGGCTCCTCCAGGCTCGGACCTCAGTGAAAGAGTCCTTAGATTTAGTTGTGCTAGCAGGACCCGGTTCCTCTAGCCTCGGACCTCAGTGGAACAGTCCTTAGATCTAGTGTGCTAGCAGGACTCGGCTTCTCCAAGCTCGGACCTCAGTGAAAGAGTCCTTAGATTTAGTGTGCTAGCAGGACTCGGCTACTCCAGACTCGGACCTCAGAAAAAGAGTCCATAGATTTAGTGTGCTAGCAGGACTCGGCTCCTCCAGGCTCGGACCTCAGTGAAAGAGTCCTTAGATTTAGTTGTGCTAGCAGGACCCGGCTCCTCTAGGCTCGGACCTCAGTGGAACAGTCCTTATATCTAGTGTGCTAGGAGGACCCAGCTCCTCCAGGCTCGGACCTCAGTGAAAGAGTCCATAGATTTAGTGTGCTAGCAGGACCCGGCTCCTCCAGGCTCGGACCTCAGTGAAAGTGTCCTTAGATTTAATTTGCTAGCATGACCCGACTCCTCCAGGCTCGGACCTCAGTGAAAGAGTCCTTAGATTTAGTGTGCTAGCAGGACTCGGCTCCTCCAGGATCGGACCTCAGTGGAAGAGTCCTTAGATTTAGTGTGCTAGCAGGACTCGGCTCCTCCAGGCTCGGACCTCAGTGAAAGAGTCCTTAGATTTAGTTGTGCTAGCAGGACCCGGCTCCTCTAGGCTCGGACCTCAGTGGAATAGTCCTTAGATCTAGTGTGCTAGCAGGACTCGGCTTCTCCAAGCTCGGACCTCAGTAAAAGAGTCCTTAGATTTAGTGTGCTAGCAGGTCTCGGCTCCTCCAGGCTCGGACCTTAGTGAAAGAGTCCATAGATTTAGTGTGCTAGCAGGACCCGGCTCCTCCAGGCTCGGACCTCAGTCAAAGAGTCCTTAGATTTAATTTGCTAGCATGACCCGACTCCTTCAGGCTCGGACCTCAGTGAAAGAGTCCTTAGATTTAGTGTGCTAGCAGGACTCGGCTCCTCCAGGATCGGACCTCAGTGAAAGAGTCCTTAGATTTAGTGTGCTAGCAGGACTCGGCTCCTCCAGGCTCGGACCTCAGGGAAAGAGTCCTTATATTTAGTGTGCTAGCAGGACTCGGCTCCTCCAGGCTCGGATCTCAGTGAAAGAGTCCTTAGATTGAATCTGCTAGCAGGACCCGGCTCCTCCAGGCTCGGACCTCAGTGAAAGAGTCCTTAGATTTAGTTGTAGTTGCAGGACCTGGCTCCTCTAGGCTCGGACCTCAGCGAAAGAGTCCTTAGATTTAGTGTGCTAGCAGGACTCGGCTGCTCCAGGCTCGGACCTCAGTGAAAAAGTCCTTAGATTTAGTGTGCTAGCAGGACTTGGCTCCTCCAGGCTCGGACCTCAGTGAAAGAGTCCTTAGATTTAGTGTGCTAGCAGGACTCGGCTCCTCCAGGCTCGGATCTCAGTGAAAGAGTCCTTAGATTGAATTTGCTAGCAGGACCCGGCTCCTCCAGGCTCGGACCTCAGTGGAACAGTCTTTAGATCTAGTGTGCTAGCAGGACTTGGCTTCTCCAAGCTCGGACCTCAGTGAAAGAGTCCATAGATTTAGTGTGCTAGCAGGACCCGGATCCTCCAGTCTCGGACCTCAGTGAAAGAGTCCATAGATTTAATGTGCTAGCAGGACCCGACTCCTCCAGGCTCGGACCTCAGTGAAAGAGTCCTTAGATTTAGTGTGCTAGCAGGACCCCGCTCTTCCAGGCTCGGACCTCAGTGAAAGAGTCCTTACATTTAGTGTGCTAGCAGGACTCGGCTCCTCCAGTCTCGGACCTCAGTGAAAGAGTCCATAGATTTAATGTGCTAGCAGGACCCGACTCCTCCAGGCTCGGACCTCAGTGAAAGAGTCCTTAGATTTAGTGTGCTAGCAGGACCCCGCTCCTCCAGGCTCAGACCTCAGTGAAAGAGTACTTAGATTTAGTGTGCTAGCAGGACTCGGCTTCTACAAGCTCGGACCTCAGTGAAAGAGTCCTAAGATTTAGTGTGCTAGCAGGACCCGGCTCCTCCAGGCTCGGACCTCAGTGAAAGAGTCCATAGATTTAGTGTGCAAGCAGGACTCGGCTCCTCCAGGCTCAGACCTCAGTGAAAGAGTCCTTAGATTTAGTGTGCTAGCAGGACTCGGCTTCTACAGGCTCGGACCTCAGTGGAAGAGTCCTTAGATTTAGTGTGCTAGCAGGACTCGGCTCCTCCAGGCTCGGACCTCAGTGAAAGAGTCCTTAGATTTAGTTGTGCTAGCAGGACCCGGCTCCTCTAGGCTCGGACCTCAGTGGAACAGTCCTTAGATCTAGTGTGCTAGCAGGACCCGGCTCCTCCAGGCTCGGACCTCAGTGAAAAAGTCCTTAGATTTAGTGTGCTAGCAGGACTCGGCTCCTCCAGGCTCGGACCTCAGTGAAAGAGTCCATAGATTTAGTGTGCTGGCAGGACCCGGCTCCTCCAGGCTTGGACCTCAGTGAAAGAGTCCTTAGATTTAGTGTGCTAGCAGGACTCGGCTCCTCCAGGATCGGACCTCAGTGGAAGAGTCCTTAGATTTAGTGTGCTACCAGGACTCGGCTCCTCCAGGCTCGGACCTCAGTGAAAGAGTCCATAGATTTAGTGTGCTAGCAGGACCCGGCTCCTCCAGGCTTGGACCTCAGTGAAAGAGTCCTTAGATTTAGTGTGCTAGCAGGACTCGGCTCCTCCAGGATCGGACCTCAGTGGAAGAGTCCTTAGATTTAGTGTGCTAGCAGGACTCGGCTCCTCCAGGCTCGGACCTCAGTGAAAGAGTCCCTAGATTTAGTTGTGCTAGCAGGACCCGGCTCCTCTAGGCTCGGACCTCAGTGGAATAGTCCTTAGATCTAGTGTGCTAGCAGGACTCGGCTTCTCCAAGCTTGGACCTCAGTGAAAGAGTCCTTAGATTTAGAGTGCTAGCAGGTCTCGGCTCCTCCAGGCTCGGACCTCAGTGAAAGAGTCCATAGATTTAGTGTGCTAGCAGGACCCGGCTCCTCCAGGCTCGGACCTCAGTCAAAGAGTCCTTAGATTTAATTTGCTAGCATGACCCGACTCCTCCAGGCTCGGACCTCAGTGAAAGAATCCTTAGATTTAGTGTGCTAGCAGGACCCCGCTCCTCCAGGCTCGGACCTCAGTGAAAGAGTCCATAGATTTAGTGTGCTAGCAGGACTCGGCTTCTCCAGGCTCGGACCTCAGTGGATGAGTCCTTAGTTTTAGTGTGCTAGCAGGACTCGGCTCCTCCAGGCTCGGACCTCAGTGAAAGAGCCCTTATATTTAGTTGTGCTAGCAGGACTCGACTCCTCCAGGCTCGGACCTCAGTGAAAGAGTCCTTAGATTTAGTGTGCTAGCAGGACTCGGCTGCTCCAGGCTCGTACCTCAGTGAAAGAGTCCTTAGATTTAGTGTGCTAGCAGGACTCGGCTCCTCCAGGCTCGGACCTCAGGGAAAGAGTCCTTATATTTAGTGTGCTAGCAGGACTCGGCTCCTCCAGGCTCGGATCTCAGTGAAAGAGTCCTTAGATTGAATCTGCTAGCAGGACCCGGCTCCTCCAGGCTCGGACCTCAGTGAAAGAGTCCTTAGATTTAGTTGTGGTTGCAGGACCTGGCTCCTCTAGGCTCGGACCTCAGCGAAAGAGTCCTTAGATTTAGTGTGCTAGCAGGACTCGGCTGCTCCAGGCTCGGACCTCAGTGAAAAAGTCCTTAGATTTAGTGTGCTAGCAGGACTTGGCTCCTCCAGGCTCGGACCTCAGTGAAAGAGTCCTTAGATTTAGTGTGCTAGCAGGACTCGGCTCCTCCAGGCTCGGATCTCAGTGAAAGAGTCCTTAGATTAAATTTGCGAGCAGGACCCGGCACCTCCAGGCTCGGACCTCAGTGGAACAGTCTTTAGATCTAGTGTGCTAGCAGGACTTGGCTTCTCCAAGCTCGGACCTCAGTGAAAGAGTCCATAGATTTAGTGTGCTAGCAGGACCCGGATCCTCCAGTCTCGGACCTCACTGAAAGAGTCCATAGATTTAATGTGCTAGCAGGACCCGACTCCTCCAGGCTCGGACCTCAGTGAAAGAGTCCTTAGATTTAGTGTGCTAGCAGGCCCCGCTCTTCCAGGCTCGGACCTCAGTGAAAGAGTCCTTACATTTAGTGTGCTAGCAGGACTCGGCTCCTCCAGTCTCGGACCTCAGTGAAAGAGTCCATAGATTTAATGTGCTAGCAGGACCCGACTCCTCCAGGCTCGGACCTCAGTGAAAGAGTCCTTAGATTTAGTGTGCTAGCAGGACCCCGCTCCTCCAGGCTCAGACCTCAGTGAAAGAGTACTTAGATTTAGTGTGCTAGCAGGACTCGGCTTCTACAAGCTCGGACCTCAGTGAAAGAGTCCTAAGATTTAGTGTGCTAGCAGGACCCGGCTCCTCCAGGCTCGGACCTCAGTGAAAGAGTCCATAGATTTAGTGTGCAAGCAGGACTCGGCTCCTCCAGGCTCGGACCTCAGTGAAAGAGTCCTTAGATTTAGTGTGCTAGCAGGACTCGGCTTCTACAGGCTCGGACCTCAGTGGAAGAGTCCTTAGATTTAGTGTGCTAGCAGGACTCGGCTCCTCCAGGCTCGGACCTCAGTGAAAGAGTCCTTAGATTTAGTTTTGCTAGCAGGACCCGGCTCCTCTAGGCTCGGACCTCAGTGGAACAGACCTTAGATCTAGTGTGCTAGCAGGACCCGGCTCCTCCAGGCTCGGACCTCAGTGAAAAAGTCCTTAGATTTAGTGTGCTAGCAGGACTCGGCTCCTCCAGGCTCGGACCTCAGTGAAAGAGTCCATAGATTTAGTGTGCTAGCAGGACCCGGCTCCTCCAGGCTTGGACCTCAGTGAAAGAGTCCTTAGATTTAGTGTGCTAGCAGGACTCGGCTCCTCCAGGATCGGACCTCAGTGGAAGAGTCCTTAGATTTAGTGTGCTAGCAGGACTCGGCTCCTCCAGGCTCGGACCTCAGTGAAAGAGTCCTTAGATTTAATTGTGCTAGCAGGACCCGGCTCCTCTAGGCTCGGACCTCAGTGGAATAGTCCTTAGATCTAGTGTGCTAGCAGGACTCGGCTTCTCCAAGCTCGGACCTCAGTGAAAGAGTCCTTAGATTTATTGTGCTAGCAGGACTCGGCTTCTACAGGCTCGGGCCTCAGTGGAAGAGTCCTTAGATTTAGTGTGCTATCAGGACTCGGCTCCTCCAGGCTCGGACCTCAGTGAAAGAGTCCTTAGATTTAGTTGTGCTAGCAGGACCCGGCTCCTCCAGGCTCGGACCTCAGTGAAAGAGTCCTTAGATTTAGTGTGCTAGCAGGACTCGGCTCCTCCAGGCTCGGACCTCAGTGAAAGAGTCCTTAGATTTAGTGTGCTAGCAGGACTCGGCTCCTCCAGGCTCGGACCTCAGTGAAAGAGTCCTTAGATTTAATTGTGCTAGCAGGACCCGGCTCCTCTAGGCTCGGACCTCAGTGGAATAGTCCTTAGATCTAGTGTGCTAGCAGGACTCGGCTTCTCCAAGCTCGGACCTCAGTGAAAGAGTCCTTAGATTTAGTGTGCTAGCAGGACCCCGCTCCTCCAGGCTCGGACCTCAGTGAAAGAGTCCTTAGATTTAGTGTGCTAGCAGGACTCGGCTGCTCCAGGCTCGGATCTCAGTGAAAGAGTCCTTAGATTTAGTTGTGCTAGCAGGACCCGGCTCCTCTAGGCTCGGACCTCAGTGGAACAGTCCTTAGATCTAGTGTGCTAGCAGGACCCGGCTCCTCCAGGCTCGGACCTCAGTGAAAGAGTCCTTAGATTTAGTGTGCTAGCAGGACCCCGCTCCTCCAGGCTCGGACCTCAGTGAAAGAGTCCATAGATTTAGTGTGCTAGCAGGACTCGGCTCCTCCAGGCTCGGACCTCAGTGAAAGAGTCCTTAGATTTAGTGTGCTAGCAGGACTCGGCTTCTACAGGCTCGGACCTCAGTGGAAGAGTCCTTAGATTTAGTGTGCTAGCAGGACTCGGCTCCTCCAGGCTCGGACCTCAGTGAAAGAGTCCTTAGATTTAGTTGTGCTAGCAGGACCCGGCTCCTCTAGGCTCGGACCTCAGTGGAACAGTCCTTAGATCTAGTGTGCTAGCAGGACTCGGCTTCTCCAAGCTCGGACCTCAGTGAAAGAGTACTTAGATTTAGTGTGCTAGCAGGACTCGGCTCCTCCAGGCTCGGACCTCAGTAAAAGAGTCCATAGATTTAGTGTGCTAGCAGGACTCGGCTCCTCCAGGCTCGGACCTCAGTGAAAGAGTCCTTAGATTTAGTTGTGCTAGCAGGACCCGGCTCCTCTAGGCTCGGACCTCAGTGGAACAGTCCTTAGATCTAGTGTGCTAGCAGGACCCGGCTCCTCCAGGCTCGGACCTCAGTGAAAGAGTCCTTAGATTTAGTGTGCTAGCAGGACCCGGCTCCTCCAGGCTCGGACCTCAATGAAAGAGTCCATAGATTTAGTGTGCTAGCAGGACCCGGCTCCTCCAGGCTTGGACCTCAGTGAAAGAGTCCTTAGATTTAGTGTGCTAGCAGGACTCGGCTCCTCCAGGATCGGACCGCAGTGGAAGAGTCCTTAGATTTAGTGTGCTATCAGGACTCGGCTCCTCCAGGCTCGGACCTCAGTGAAAGAGTCCTTAGATTTAGTTGTGCTAGCAGGACCCGGCTCCTCTAGGCTCGGACCTCAGTGGAATAGTCCTCAGATCTAGTGTGCTAGGAGGATTTGGCTTCTCCAAGCTCGGACCTCTGTGAAAGAGTCCTTAGATTTAGTGTGCTTGCAGGACTCGGCTTCTACAGGTTCGGACCTCAGTGGAAGAGTCCTTAGATTTAGTGTGCTAGCAGGACTCGGCTCCTCCAGGCTCGGACCGCAGTGAAAGAGTCCTTAGATTTAGTTGTGCTAGCAGGACCCGGCTCCTCTAGGCTCGGACCTCAGTGGAACAGTCCTTAGATCTAGTGTGCTAGCAGGACCCGGCTCCTCCAGGCTCGGACCTCAATGAAAGAGTCCTTAGATTTAGTGTGCTAGCAGGACTCGGCTCCTCCAGGCTCGGACCTCAGTGAAAGAGTCCATAGATTTAGTGTGCTAGCAGGACCCGGCTCCTCCAGGCTCGGACCTCAGTGAAAGAGTCCTTAGATTTAATTTGCTAGCATGACCCGGCTCCTCCAGGCTCGGACCTCAGTGAAAGAGTCCTTAGAATTAGTGTGCTAGCAGGACCCCGCTCCTCCAGGCTCGGACCTCAGTGAAAGAGTCCTTAGATTTAGTGTGCTAGCAGGACTCGGCTTCTACAAGCTCGGACCTCAGTGAAAGAGTCCTAAGATTTAGTGTGCTAGCAGGACCCGGCTCCTCCAGGCTCGGACCTCAGTGAAAGAGTCCATAGATTTAGTGTGCTAGCAGGACTCGGCTCCTCCATGTTCGGACCTCAGTGGAAGAGTCCTTAGATTTAGTGTGCTAGCAGGACTCAGCTCCTCCAGGCTCGGACCTCAGTGAAAGAGTCCTTAGATTTAGTTGTGCTAGCAGGACCCGGCTCCTCTAGGCTCGGACCTCAGTGGAACAGTCCTTAGATCTAGTGTGCTAGCAGGACTCGGCTTCTCCAAGCTCGGACCTCAGTGAAAGAGTCCTTAGATTTAGTGTGCTAGCAGGACTCGGCTCCTCCAGGCTCGGACCTCAGTAAAAGAGTCCATAGATTTAGTGTGCTAGCAGGACTCGGCTCCTCCAGGCTCGGACCTCAGTGAAAGAGTCCTTAGATTTAGTTGTGCTAGCAGGACCCGGCTCCTCTAGGCTCGGACCTCAATGTAACAGTCCTTAGATCTAGTGTGCTAGCAGGACCCGGCTCCTCCAGGCTCGGACCTCAGTGAAAGAGCCCTTATATTTAGTTGTGCTAGCAGGACTCGACTCCTCCAGACTCGGACCTCAGTGAAAGAGTCCTTAGATTTAGTGTGCTAGCAGGACCCCGCTCCTCCAGGCTCGGACCTCAGTGAAAGAGTCCATAGATTTAGTGTGCTAGCAGGACTCGGCTTCTCCAGGCTCGGACGTCAGTGGATGAGTCCTTAGTTTTAGTGTGCTAGCAGGACTCGGCTCCTCCAGGCTCGGACCTCAGTGAAAGAGCCCTTATATTTAGTTGTGCTAGCAGGACTCGACTCCTCCAGGCTCGGACCTCAGTGAAAGAGTCCTTAGATTTAGTGTGCTAGCAGGACTCGGCTGTTCCAGGCTCGTACCTCAGTGAAAGAGTCCTTAGATTTAGTGTGCTAGCAGGACTCGGCTCCTCCAGGCTCGGACCTCAGGGAAAGAGCCCTTATATTTAGTGTGCTAGCAGGACTCGGCTCCTCCAGGCTCGGATCTCAGTGAAAGAGTCCTTAGATTGAATCTGCTAGCAGGACCCGGCTCCTCCAGGCTCGGACCTCAGTGAAAGAGTCCTTAGATTTAGTTGTGGTTGCAGGACCTGGCTCCTCTAGGCTCGGACCTCAGCGAAAGAGTCCTTAGATTTAGTGTGCTAGCAGGACTCGGCTGCTCCAGGCTCGGACCTCAGTGAAAAAGTCCTTAGATTTAGTGTGCTAGCAGGACTTGGCTCCTCCAGGCTCGGACCTCAGTGAAAGAGTCCTTAGATTTAGTGTGCTAGCAGGACTCGGCTCCTCCAGGCTCGGATCTCAGTGAAAGAGTCCTTAGATTGAATTTGCTAGCAGGACCCGGCTCCTCCAGGCTCGGACCTCAGTGGAACAGTCTTTAGATCTAGTGTGCTAGCAGGACTTGGCTTCTCCAAGCTCGGACCTCAGTGAAAGAGTCCATAGATTTAGTGTGCTAGCAGGACCCGGATCCTCCAGTCTCGGACCTCAGTGAAAGAGTCCATAGATTTAATGTGCTAGCAGGACCCGACTCCTCCAGGCTCGGACCTCAGTGAAAGAGTCCTTAGATTTAGTGTGCTAGCAGGACCCCGCTCTTCCAGGCTCGGACCTCAGTAAAAGAGTCCTTACATTTAGTGTGCTAGCAGGACTCGGCTCCTCCAGTCTCGGACCTCAGTGAAAGAGTCCATAGATTTAATGTGCTAGCAGGACCCGACTCCTCCAGGCTCGGACCTCAGTGAAAGAGTCCTTAGATTTAGTGTGCTAGCAGGACCCCGCTCCTCCAGGCTCAGACCTCAGTGAAAGAGTACTTAGATTTAGTGTGCTAGCAGGACTTGGCTTCTACAAGCTCGGACCTCAGTGAAAGAGTCCTAAGATTTAGTGTGCTAGCAGGACCCGGCTCCTCCAGGCTCGGACCTCAGTGAAAGAGTCCATAGATTTAGTGTGCAAGCAGGACTCGGCTCCTCCAGGCTCGGACCTCAGTGAAAGAGTCCTTAGATTTAGTGTGCTAGCAGGACTCGGCTTCTACAGGCTCGGACCTCAGTGGAAGAGTCCTTAGATTTAGTGTGCTAGCAGGACTCGGTTCCTCCAGGCTCGGACCTCAGTGAAAGAGTCCTTAGATTTAGTTGTGCTAGCAGGACCCGGCTTCTCTAGGCTCGGACCTCAGTGGAACAGTCCTTAGATCTAGTGTGCTAGCAGGACCCGGCTCCTCCAGGCTCGGACCTCAGTGAAAAAGTCCTTAGATTTAGTGTGCTAGCAGGACTCGGCTCCTCCAGGCTCGGACCTCAGTGAAAGAGTCCATAGATTTAGTGTGCTAGCAGGACCCGGCTCCTCCAGGCTTGGACCTCAGTGAAAGAGTCCTTAGATTTAGTGTGCTAGCAGGACTCGGCTCCTCCAGGATTGGACCTCAGTGGAAGAGTCCTTAGATTTAGTGTGCTAGCAGGACTCGGCTCCTCCAGGCTCGGACCTCAGTGAAAGAGTCCTTAGATTTAATTGTGCTAGCAGGACCCGGCTCCTCTAGGCTCAGACCTCAGTGGAATAGTCCTTAGATCTAGTGTGCTAGCAGGACTCGGCTTCTCCAAGCTCGGACCTCAGTGAAAGAGTCCTTAGATTTATTGTGCTAGCAGGACTCGGCTTCTACAGGCTCGGGCCTCAGTGGAAGAGTCCTTAGATTTAGTGTGCTAGCAGGACTCGGCTCCTCCAGGCTCGGACCTCAGTGAAAGAGTCCTTAGATTTAGTGTGCTAGCAGGACTCGGCTCCTCCAGGCTCGGACCTCAGTGAAAGAGTCCTTAGATTTAATTGTGCTAGCAGGACCCGGCTCCTCTAGGCACGGACCTCAGTGGAATAGTCCTTAGATCTAGTGTGCTAGCAGGACTCGGCTTCTCCAAGCTCGGACCTCAGTGAAAGAGTCCTTAGATTTAGTGTGCTATCAGGACTCGGCTCCTCCAGGCTCGGACCTCAGTGAAAGAGTCCTTAGATTTAGTTGTGCTAGCAGGACCCGGCTCCTCCAGGCTCGGACCTCAGTGAAAGAGTCCTTAGATTTAGTGTGCTAGCAGGACTCGGCTCCTCCAGGCTCGGACCTCAGTGAAAGAGTCCTTAGATTTAGTGTGCTAGCAGGACTCGGCTCCTCCAGGCTCGGACCTCAGTGAAAGAGTCCTTAGATTTAATTGTGCTAGCAGGACCCGGCTCCTCTAGGCTCGGACCTCAGTGGAATAGTCCTTAGATCTAGTGTGCTAGCAGGACTCGGCTTCTCCAAGCTCGGACCTCAGTGAAAGAGTCCTTAGATTTAGTGTGCTAGCAGGACCCCGCTCCTCCAGGCTCGGACCTCAGTGAAAGAGTCCTTAGATTTAGTGTGCTAGCAGGACTCGGCTGCTCCAGGCTCGGATCTCAGTGAAAGAGTCCTTAGATTTAGTTGTGCTAGCAGGACCCGGCTCCTCTAGGCTCGGACCTCAGTGGAACAGTCCTTAGATCTAGTGTGCTAGCAGGACCCGGCTCCTCCAGGCTCGGACCTCAGTGAAAGAGTCCTTAGATTTAGTGTGCTAGCAGGACCCCGCTCCTCCAGGCTCGGACCTCAGTGAAAGAGTCCTTAGATTTAGTGTGCTAGCAGGACTCGGCTCCTCCAGGCTCGGACCTCAGTGAAAGAGTCCTTAGATTTAGTGTGCTAGCAGGACTCGGCTCCTCCAGGCTCGGACCTCAGTGAAAGAGTCCTTAGATTTAATTGTGCTAGCAGGACCCGGCTCCTCTAGGCTCGGACCTCAGTGGAATAGTCCTTAGATCTAGTGTGCTAGCAGGACTCGGCTTCTCCAAGCTCGGACCTCAGTGAAAGAGTCCTTAGATTTAGTGTGCTAGCAGGACCCCGCTCCTCCAGGCTCGGACCTCAGTGAAAGAGTCCTTAGATTTAGTGTGCTAGCAGGACTCGGCTGCTCCAGGCTCGGATCTCAGTGAAAGAGTCCTTAGATTTAGTTGTGCTAGCAGGACCCGGCTCCTCTAGGCTCGGACCTCAGTGGAACAGTCCTTAGATCTAGTGTGCTAGCAGGACCCGGCTCCTCCAGGCTCGGACCTCAGTGAAAGAGTCCTTAGATTTAGTGTGCTAGCAGGACCCCGCTCCTCCAGGCTCGGACCTCAGTGAAAGAGTCCATAGATTTAGTGTGCTAGCAGGACTCGGCTCCTCCAGGCTCGGACCTCAGTGAAAGAGTCCTTAGATTTAGTGTGCTAGCAGGACTCGGCTTCTACAGGCTCGGACCTCAGTGGAAGAGTCCTTAGATTTAGTGTGCTAGCAGGACTCGGCTCCTCCAGGCTCGGACCTCAGTGAAAGAGTCCTTAGATTTAGTTGTGCTAGCAGGACCCGGCTCCTCTAGGCTCGGACCTCAGTGGAACAGTCCTTAGATCTAGTGTGCTAGCAGGACTCGGCTTCTCCAAGCTCGGACCTCAGTGAAAGAGTACTTAGATTTAGTGTGCTAGCAGGACTCGGGTCCTCCAGGCTCGGACCTCAGTAAAAGAGTCCATAGATTTAGTGTGCTAGCAGGACTCGGCTCCTCCAGGCTCGGACCTCAGTGAAAAAATCCTTAGATTTAGTTGTGCTAGCAGGACCCGGCTCCTCTAGGCTCGGACCTCAGTGGAACAGTCCTTAGATCTAGTGTGCTAGCAGGACCCGGCTCCTCCAGGCTCGGACCTCAGTGAAAGAGTCCTTAGATTTAGTGTGCTAGCAGGACCCGGCTCCTCCAGGCTCGGACCTCAATGAAAGAGTCCATAGATTTAGTGTGCTAGCAGGACCCGGCTCCTCCAGGCTTGGACCTCAGTGAAAGAGTCCTTAGATTTAGTGTGCTAGCAGGACTCGGCTCCTCCAGGATCGGACCGCAGTGGAAGAGTCCTTAGATTTAGTGTGCTATCAGGACTCGGCTCCTCCAGGCTCGGACCTCAGTGAAAGAGTCCTTAGATTTAGTTGTGCTAGCAGGACCCGGCTCCTCTAGGCTCGGACCTCAGTGGAATAGTCCTCAGATCTAGTGTGCTAGCAGGATTCGGCTTCTCCAAGCTCGGACCTCTGTGAAAGAGTCCTTAGATTTAGTGTGCACTGCTTGCAGGACTCGGCTTCTACAGGTTCGGACCTCAGTGGAAGAGTCCTTAGATTTAGTGTGCTAGCAGGACTCGGCTCCTCCAGGCTCGGACCGCAGTGAAAGAGTCCTTAGATTTAGTTGTGCTAGCAGGACCCGGCTCCTCTAGGCTCGGACCTCAGTGGAACAGTCCTTAGATCTAGTGTGCTAGCAGGACCCGGCTCCTCCAGGCTCGGACCTCAATGAAAGAGTCCTTAGATTTAGTGTGCTAGCAGGACTCGGCTCCTTCAGGCTCGGACCTCAGTGAAAGAGTCCATAGATTTAGTGTGCTAGCAGGACCCGGCTCCTCCAGGCTCGGACCTCAGTGAAAGAGTCCTTAGATTTAATTTGCTAGCATGACCCGGCTCCTCCAGGCTCGGACCTCAGTGAAAGAGTCCTTAGAATTAGTGTGCTAGCAGGACCCCGCTCCTCCAGGCTCGGACCTCAGTGAAAGAGTCCTTAGATTTAGTGTGCTAGCAGGACTCGGCTTCTACAAGCTCGGACCTCAGTGAAAGAGTCCTAAGATTTAGTGTGCTAGCAGGACCCGGCTCCTCCAGGCTCGGACCTCAGTGAAAGAGTCCATAGATTTAGTGTGCTAGCAGGACTCGGCTCCTCCATGTTCGGACCTCAGTGGAAGAGTCCTTAGATTTAGTGTGCTAGCAGGACTCAGCTCCTCCAGGCTCGGACCTCAGTGAAAGAGTCCTTAGATTTAGTTGTGCTAGCAGGACCCGGCTCCTCTAGGCTCGGACCTCAGTGGAACAGTCCTTAGATCTAGTGTGCTAGCAGGACTCGGCTTCTCCAAGCTCGGACCTCAGTGAAAGAGTCCTTAGATTTAGTGTGCTAGCAGGACTCGGCTCCTCCAGGCTCGGACCTCAGTAAAAGAGTCCATAGATTTAGTGTGCTAGCAGGACTCGGCTCCTCCAGGCTCGGACCTCAGTGAAAGAGTCCTTAGATTTAGTTGTGCTAGCAGGACCCGGCTCCTCTAGGCTCGGACCTCAGTGTAACAGTCCTTAGATCTAGTGTGCTAGCAGGACCCGGCTCCTCCAGGCTCGGACCTCAGTGAAAGAGCCCTTATATTTAGTTGTGCTAGCAGGACTCGACTCCTCCAGACTCGGACCTCAGTGAAAGAGTCCTTAGATTTAGTGTGCTAGCAGGACCCCGCTCCTCCAGGCTCGGACCTCAGTGAAAGAGTCCATAGATTTAGTGTGCTAGCAGGACTCGGCTTCTCCAGGCTCGGACCTCAGTGGATGAGTCCTTAGTTTTAGTGTGCTAGCAGGACTCGGCTCCTCCAGGCTCGGACCTCAGTGAAAGAGCCCTTATATTTAGTTGTGCTAGCAGGACTCGACTCCTCCAGGCTCGGACCTCAGTGAAAGAGTCCTTAGATTTAGTGTGCTAGCAGGACTCGGCTGTTCCAGGCTCGTACCTCAGTGAAAGAGTCCTTAGATTTAGTGTGCTAGCAGGACTCGGCTCCTCCAGGCTCGGACCTCAGGGAAAGAGCCCTTATATTTAGTGTGCTAGCAGGACTCGGCTCCTCCAGGCTCGGATCTCAGTGAAAGAGTCCTTAGATTGAATCTGCTAGCAGGACCCGGCTCCTCCAGGCTCGGACCTCAGTGAAAGAGTCCTTAGATTTAGTTGTGGTTGCAGGACCTGGCTCCTCTAGGCTCGGACCTCAGCGAAAGAGTCCTTAGATTTAGTGTGCTAGCAGGACTCGGCTGCTCCAGGCTCGGACCTCAGTGAAAAAGTCCTTAGATTTAGTGTGCTAGCAGGACTTGGCTCCTCCAGGCTCGGACCTCAGTGAAAGAGTCCTTAGATTTAGTGTGCTAGCAGGACTCGGCTCCTCCAGGCTCGGATCTCAGTGAAAGAGTCCTTAGATTGAATTTGCTAGCAGGACCCGGCTCCTCCAGGCTCGGACCTCAGTGGAACAGTCTTTAGATCTAGTGTGCTAGCAGGACTTGGCTTCTCCAAGCTCGGACCTCAGTGAAAGAGTCCATAGATTTAGTGTGCTAGCAGGACCCGGATCCTCCAGTCTCGGACCTCAGTGAAAGAGTCCATAGATTTAATGTGCTAGCAGGACCCGACTCCTCCAGGCTCGGACCTCAGTGAAAGAGTCCTTAGATTTAGTGTGCTAGCAGGACCCCGCTCTTCCAGGCTCGGACCTCAGTAAAAGAGTCCTTACATTTAGTGTGCTAGCAGGACTCGGCTCCTCCAGTCTCGGACCTCAGTGAAAGAGTCCATAGATTTAATGTGCTAGCAGGACCCGACTCCTCCAGGCTCGGACCTCAGTGAAAGAGTCCTTAGATTTAGTGTGCTAGCAGGACCCCGCTCCTCCAGGCTCAGACCTCAGTGAAAGAGTACTTAGATTTAGTGTGCTAGCAGGACTCGGCTTCTACAAGCTCGGACCTCAGTGAAAGAGTCCTAAGATTTAGTGTGCTAGCAGGACCCGGCTCCTCCAGGCTCGGACCTCAGTGAAAGAGTCCATAGATTTAGTGTGCAAGCAGGACTCGGCTCCTCCAGGCTCGGACCTCAGTGAAAGAGTCCTTAGATTTAGTGTGCTAGCAGGACTCGGCTTCTACAGGCTCGGACCTCAGTGGAAGAGTCCTTAGATTTAGTGTGCTAGCAGGACTCGGTTCCTCCAGGCTCGGACCTCAGTGAAAGAGTCCTTAGATTTAGTTGTGCTAGCAGGACCCGGCTTCTCTAGGCTCGGACCTCAGTGGAACAGTCCTTAGATCTAGTGTGCTAGCAGGACCCGGCTCCTCCAGGCTCGGACCTCAGTGAAAAAGTCCTTAGATTTAGTGTGCTAGCAGGACTCGGCTCCTCCAGGCTCGGACCTCAGTGAAAGAGTCCATAGATTTAGTGTGCTAGCAGGACCCGGCTCCTCCAGGCTTGGACCTCAGTGAAAGAGTCCTTAGATTTAGTGTGCTAGCAGGACTCGGCTCCTCCAGGATTGGACCTCAGTGGAAGAGTCCTTAGATTTAGTGTGCTAGCAGGACTCGGCTCCTCCAGGCTCGGACCTCAGTGAAAGAGTCCTTAGATTTAATTGTGCTAGCAGGACCCGGCTCCTCTAGGCTCAGACCTCAGTGGAATAGTCCTTAGATCTAGTGTGCTAGCAGGACTCGGCTTCTCCAAGCTCGGACCTCAGTGAAAGAGTCCTTAGATTTATTGTACTAGCAGGACTCGGCTTCTACAGGCTCGGGCCTCAGTGGAAGAGTCCTTAGATTTAGTGTGCTAGCAGGACTCGGCTCCTCCAGGCTCGGACCTCAGTGAAAGAGTCCTTAGATTTAGTGTGCTAGCAGGACTCGGCTCCTCCAGGCTCGGACCTCAGTGAAAGAGTCCTTAGATTTAATTGTGCTAGCAGGACCCGGCTCCTCTAGGCTCGGACCTCAGTGGAATAGTCCTTAGATCTAGTGTGCTAGCAGGACTCGGCTTCTCCAAGCTCGGACCTCAGTGAAAGAGTACTTAGATTTAGTGTGCTAGCAGGACCTCGCTCCTCCAGGCTCGGACCTCAGTGAAAGAGTCCTTAGATTTAGTGTGCTAGCAGGACTCGGCTGCTCCAGGCTCGGATCTCAGTGAAAGAGTCCTTAGATTTAGTTGTGCTAGCAGGACCCGGCTCCTCTAGGCTCGGACCTCAGTGGAACAGTCCTTAGATCTAGTGTGCTAGCAGGACCCGGCTCCTCCAGGCTCGGACCTCAGTGAAAGAGTCCATAGATTTAGTGTTCTAGCAGGACCCCGCTCCTCCAGGCTCGGACCTCAGTGAAAGAGTCCTTAGATTTGGTTTGCTAGCAGGACCCGGCTCCTCCAGGCTCGGACCTCAGTGAAAGAGTCCATAGATTTAGTGTGCTAGCAGGACTCGGCTCCTCCAGGCTCGGACCTCAGTGAAAGAGTCCTTAGATTTAGTGTGCTAGCAGAACTCGGCTTCTACAGGCTCGGACCTCAGTGGAAGAGTCCTTAGATTTAGTGTGCTAGCAGGACTCGGCTCCTCCAGGCTCGGACCTCAGTGAAAGAGTCCTTAGATTTAGTTGTGCTAGCAGGACCCGGCTCCTCTAGGCTCGGACCTCAGTGGAACAGTCCTTAGATCTAGTGTGCTAGCAGGACTCGGCTTCTCCAAGCTCGGACCTCAGTGAAAGAGTACTTAGATTTAGTGTGCTAGCAGGACTCGGCTCCTCCAGGCTCGGACCTCAGTAAAAGAGTCCATAGATTTAGTGTGCTAGCAGGACTCGGCTCCTCCAGGATCGGACCGCAGTGGAAGAGTCCTTAGATTTAGTGTGCTATCAGGACTCGGCTCCTCCAGGCTCGGACCTCAGTGAAAGAGTCCTTAGATTTAGTTGTGCTAGCAGGACCCGGCTCCTCTAGGCTCGGACCTCAGTGGAATAGTCCTTAGATCTAGTGTGCTAGCAGGATTCGGCTTCTCCAAGCTCGGACCTCAATGAAAGAGTCCTTAGATTTAGTGTGCTAGCAGGACTCGGCTCCTCCAGGCTCGGACCTCAGTGAAAGAGTCCATAGATTTAGTGTGCTAGCAGGACCCGACTCCTCCAGGCTCGGACCTCAGTGAAAGAGTCCTTAGATTTAATTTGCTAGCATGACCCGACTCCTCCAGGCTCGGACCTCAGTGAAAGAGTCCTTAGAATTAGTGTGCTAGCAGGACCCCGCTCCTCCAGGCTCGGACCTCAGTGAAAGAGTCCTTAGATTTAGTGTGCTAGCAGGACTCGGCTGCTCCAGGCTCGGATCTCAGTGAAAGAGTCCTTAGATTTAGTGTGCTAGGAGGACTCGGCTCCTCCAGGCTCGGACCTCAGTGAAAGAGTCCATAGATTTAGTGTGCTAGCAAGACTCGGCTCCTCCAGGCTCAGACCTCAGTGAAAGAGTACTTAGATTTAGTGTGCTAGCAGGACTCGGCTTCTACAAGCTCGGACCTCAGTGAAAGAGTCCTAAGATTTAGTGTGCTAGCAGGACCCGGCTCCTCCAGGCTCGGACCTCAGTGAAAGAGTCCTTAGATTTAGTGTGCTAGCAGGACTCGGCTCCTCCAGGCTCGGACCTCAGTGGAAGAGTCCTTAGATTTAGTGTGCTAGCAGGACTCAGCTCCTCCAGGCTCGGACCTCAGTGAAAGAGTCCATAGATTTAGTGTGCTAGCAGGACTCGGCTCCTCTAGGCTCGGACCTCAGTGAAAGAGTCCTTAGCTTTAGTGTGCTAGCAGGACCCCGCTCCTCCAGGCTTGGATCTCAGTGAAAGAGTCCTTAGATTTAGTGTGCTAGCAGGACCCGGCTCCTCCAGGCTCGGACCTCAGTGAAAGGGTCCTTAGATTTAGTGTGCTAGCAGGACTCGGCTGCTCCAGGTGCAGACCTCAGTGAAAGAGTCCTTAGATTTAGTGTGCTAGCAGGACTCGGCTCCTCCAGGCTCGGACCTCAGTAAAAGAGTCCATAGATTTAGTGTGCTAGCAGGACTCGGCTCCTCCAGGCTCGGACCTCAGTGAAAGAGTCCTTAGATTTAGTTGTGCTAGCAGGACCCGGCTCCTCTAGGCTCGGACCTCAGTGTAACAGTCCTTAGATCTAGTGTGCTAGCAGGACCCGGCTCCTCCAGGCTCGGACCTCAGTGAAAGAGTCCTTAGATTTAGTGTGCTAGCAGGACTCGGCTCCTCCAGGCTCGGACCTCAGTGAAAGAGTCCATAGATTTAGTGTGCTAGCAGGACCCGGCTCTTCCAGGCTCGGACCTCAGTGAAAGAGTCCTTAGATTTAATTTGCTAGCCTAACCCGACTCCTCCAGGCTCGGACCTCAGTGAAAGAGTCCGTAGATTTAGTGTGCTATCAGGACTCGGTTCCTCCAGGATCGGACCTCAGTGGAAGAGTCCTTAGATTTAGTGTGCTAGCAGGACTCGGCTCCTCCAGGCTCGGACCTCAGTGAAAGAGTCCATAGATTTAGTGTGCTAGCAGGACCCGGCTCCTCCAGGCTCGGACCTCAGTGAAAGAGTCCTTAGATTAAATTTGCTAGCATGACCCGACTCCTCCAAGCTCGGACCTCAGTGAAAGAGTCCTTAGATTTAGTGTGCTAGCAGGACCCCGCTCCTCCAGGCTCGGACCTCAGTGAAAGAGTCCTTAGATTTAGTGTGCTAGCAGGACTCGGCTGCTCCAGGCTCAGATCTCAGTGAAAGAGTCCTTAGATTTAGTTGTGCTAGCAGGACCCGGCTCCTCTAGGCTCGGACCTCAGTGGAACAGTCCTTAGATCTAGTGTGCTAGCAGAACCCGGCTCCTCCAGGCTCGGACCTCAGTGAAAGAGTCCTTAGATTTAGTGTGCTAGCTGGACCCCGCTCCTCCAGGCTCGGACCTCAGTGAAAGAGTCCTTAGATTTGGTGTGCTAGCAGGATCCGGCTCCTCCAGGCTCGGACCTCAGTGGAAGAGTCCTTAGATTTAGTGTGCTAGCAGGACTCGGCTCCTCCAGGCTCGGACCTCAGTGAAAGAGTCCTTAGATTTAGTTGTGCTAGCAGGACCCGGCTCCTCTAGGCTCGGACCTCAGTGGAACAGTCCTTAGATCTAGTGTGCTAGCAGGACTCGGCTTCTCCAAGCTCGGACCTCAGTGAAAGAGTACTTAGATTTAGTGTGCTAGCAGGACTCGGCTCCTCCAGGCTCGGACCTCAGTAAAAGAGTCCATAGATTTAGTGTGCTAGCAGGACTCGGCTCCTCCAGGCTCGGAACTCAGTGAAAGAGTCCTTAGATTTAGTTGTGCTAGCAGGACCCGGCTCCTCTAGGCTCTGACCTCAGTGGAACAGTCCTTAGATCTAGTGTGCTAGCAGGACCCGGCTCCTCCAGGCTCGGACCTCAGTGAAAGAGTCCTTAGATTTAGTGTGCTAGCGGGATTCGGCTCCTCCAGGCTCGGACCTCAATGAAAGAGTCCATAGATTTAGTGTGCTAGCAGGACCAGGCTCCTCCAGGCTCGGACCTCAGTGAAAGAGTCCTTAGATTTAGTGTGCTAGCAGGACTCGGCTCCTCCAGGATCGGACCGCAGTGGAAGAGTCCTTAGATTTAGTGTGCTATCAGGACTCGGCTCCTCCAGGCTCGGACCTCAGTGAAAGAGTCCTTAGATTTAGTTGTGCTAGCAGGACCCGGCTCCTCTAGGCTCGGACCTCAGTGGAATAGTCCTCAGATCTAGTGTGCTAGCAGGATTCGGCTTCTCCAAGCTCGGACCTCAGTGAAAGAGTCCTTAGATTTAGTGTGCTAGCAGGACTCAGCTTCTACAGGCTCGGACCTCAGTGGAAGAGTCCTTAGATTTAGTGTGCTAGCAGGACTCGGCTCCTCCAGGCTCGGACCGCAGTGAAAGAGTCCTTAGATTTAGTTGTGCTAGAAGGACCCGGCTCCTCTAGGCTCGGACCTCAGTGGAACAGTCCTTAGATCTAGTGTGCTAGCAGGACCCGGCTCCTCCAGGCTCGGACCTCAATGAAAGAGTCCTTAGATTTAGTGTGCTAGCAGGACTCGGCTCCTCCAGGCTCGGACCTCAGTGAAAGAGTCCATAGATTTAGTGTGCTAGGAGGACCCGGCTCCTCCAGGCTCGGACCTCAGTGAAAGAGTCCTTAGATTTAATTTGCTAGCATGACCCGACTCCTCCAGGCTCGGACCTCAGTGAAAGAGTCCTTAGAATTAGTGTGCTAGCAGGACCCCGCTCCTCCAGGCTCGGACCTCAGTGAAAGAGTCCTTAGATTTAGTGTGCTAGCAGGACTCGGCTGCTCCAGGCTCGGATCTCAGTGAAAGAGTCCTTAGATTTAGTGTGCTAGCAGGACTCGGCTCCTCCAGGGTCGGACCTCAGTGAAAGAGTCCATAGATTTAGTGTGCTAGCAAGACTCGGCTCCTCCAGGCTCAGACCTCAGTGAAAGAGTACTTAGATTTAGTGTGCTAGCAGGACTTAACTTCTACAAGCTCGGACCTCAGTGAAAGAGTCCTAAGATTTAGTGTGCTAGCAGGACCCGGCTCCTCCAGGCTCGGGCCTCAGTGAAAGAGTCCATAGATTTAGTGTGCTAGCAGGTCTCGGCTCCTCCAGGCTCAGACCTCAGTGGAAGAGTCCTTAGATTTAGTGTGCTAGCAGGACTCAGCTCCTCCAGGCTCGGACCTCAGTGAAAGAGTCCTTAGATTTAGTTGTGCTAGCAGGACCCGGCTCGTCTAGGCTCGGACCTCAGTGGAACAGTCCTTAGATCTAGTGTGCTTGCAGGACTCGGCTTCTCCAAGCTCGGACCTCAGTGAAAGAGTCCTTAGATTTAGTGTGCTAGCAGGACTCGGCTCCTCCAGGCTCGGACCTCAGTAAAAGAGTCCATAGATTTAGTGTGCTAGCAGGACTCGGCTCCTCCAGGCTCGGACCTCAGTGAAAGAGTCCTTAGATTTAGTTGTGCTAGCAGGACCCGGCTCCTCTAGGCTCGGACCTCAGTGTAACAGTCCTTAGATCTAGTGTGCTAGCAGGACCCGGCTCCTCCAGGCTCGGACCACAGTGAAAGAGTCCTTAGATTTAGTGTGCTAGCAGGACTCGGCTCCTCTAGGCTCGGACCTCAGTGAAAGAGTCCATAGATTTAGTGTGCTAGCAGGACCCGGCTCTTCCAGGCTCGGACCTCAGTGAAAGAGTCCTTAGATTTAATTTGCTAGCATAACCCGACTCCTCCAGGCTCGGACCTCAGTGAAAGAGTCCTTAGATTTAGTGTGCTATCAGGACTCGGTTCCTCCAGGATCGGACCTCAGTGGAAGAGTCCTTAGATTTAGTGTGCTGGCAGGACTCGGCTCCTCCAGGCTCGGACCTCAGTGAAAGAGTCCTTAGATTTAGTTGTGCTAGCTGGACCCGGCTCCTCTAGGCTCGGACCTCAGTGGAACAGTCCTTAGATCTAGTGTGCTAGCAGGACCCTGCTCCTCCAGGCTCGGAACTCAGGGAAAGAGTCCTTAGATTTAGTGTGCTAGCAGGACTCGGCTCTTCCAGGCTCGGACCTCAGTGAAAGAGTCCATAGATTTAGTGTGCTAGCAGGACCTGGCTCCTCAAGGCTCGGACCTCAGTGAAAGAGTCCTTAGATTTAATTTGCTAGCATGACCCGACACCTCCAGGCTTGGACCTCAGTGAAAAAGTCCTTAGATTTAGTATGCTAGCAGGACCCCGCTCCTCCAGGCTTGGACCTCAGTGAAAGAGTCCTTAGATTTAGTGTGCTAGCAGGACTCGGCTGCTCCAGGCTCGGTCCTCAGTGAAAGAGTCCATAGATTTAGTGTGCTAGCAGGACTCGGCTCCTCCAGGCTCGGACCTCAGTGAAAGAGTCCTTAGATTTAATGTGCTAGCAGGACCCGACTCCTCCAGGCTCGGACCTCAGTGAAAGAGTCCTTAGATTTAATTTGCTAGCATGACCCGACACCTCCAGGCTTGGACCTCAGTGAAAAAGTCCTTAGATTTAGTGTGCTAGCAGGACCCCGCTCCTCCAGGCTTGGACCTCAGTGAAAGAGTCCTTAGATTTAGTGTGCTAGCAGGACTCGGCTGCTCCAGGCTCGGTCCTCAGTGAAAGAGTCCATAGATTTAGTGTGCTAGCAGGACTCGGCTCCTCCAGGCTCGGACCTCAGTGAAAGAGTCCTTAGATTTAATGTGCTAGCAGGACCCGACTCCTCCAGGCTCGGACCTCAGTGAAAGAGTCCTTAGATTTAGTGTGCTAGCAGGACCCCGCTCCTCCAGGCTTGGACCTCAGTGAAAGAGTCCTTAGATTTAGTGTGCTAGCAGGACTCGGCTGCTCCAGGCTCGGATCTCAGTGAAAGAGTCCTTAGATTTAGTGTTCTAGCGGGATTCGGCTCCTCCAGGCTCGGTCCTCAGTGAAAGAGTCCATAGATTTAGTGTGCTAGTGGGACTCGGCTCCTCCAGGCTCGGACCTCAGTGAAAGAGTCCTTAGATTTAGTGTGCTAGCAGGATTTGGCTTCTACAGGCTCGGACCTCAGTGAAAGAGTCTTTAGATTTAGTGTGCTAGCAGGACCCGGCTCCTCCAGGCTCGGACCTCAGTGAAAGAGTCCTTAGATTTAGTGTGCTAGCAGGACTCGGCTCCTCCAGGCTCGGACCTCAGTGAAAGAGTCCATAGATTTAGTGTGCTAGCAGGACTCGGCTCCTCCAGGCTCACACCTCAGTGAAAGAGTACTTAGATTTAGTGTGCTAGCAGGACTCGGCTTCTACAGGCTCGGACCTCAGTGAAAGAGTCCTAAGATTTAGTGTGCTAGCAGGACCCGGCTCCTCCAGGCTCGGACCTCAGTGAAAGAGTCCATAGATTTAGTGTGCTAGCAGGACTCGGCTCCTCCAGGCTCGGACCTCAGTGAAAGAGTCCTTAGATTTAGTGTGCTAGCAGGACTCGGCTTCTACAGGCTCGGACCTCAGTGGAAGAGTCCTTAGATTTAGTGTGCTAGCAGGACTCGGCTCCTCCAGGCTCGGACCTCAGTGAAAGAGTCCTTAGATTTAGTTGTGCTAGCAGGACCCGGCTCCTCTAGGCTCGGACCTCAGTGGAACAGTCCTTAGATCTAGTGTGCTAGCAGGACTCGGCTTCTCCAAGCTCGGACCTCAGTGAAAGAGTCCTTAGATTTAGTTGTGCTAGCAGGACCCGGCTCCTCTAGGCTCGGACCTCAGTGGAACAGTCCTTAGATCTAGTGTGCTAGCAGGACCCGGCTCCTCGAGGCTCGGACCTCAGTAAAAGAGTCCTTAGATTTAGTGTGCTAGCAGGACTCAGCTCCGCCAGGCTCGGAGCTCAGTGAAAGAGTCCATAGATTTAGTGTGCTAGCAGGACCCGGCTCCTCCAGGCTCGGACCTCAGTGAAAGAGTCCTTAGATTTAATGTTCTAGCAGGACCCGACTCCTCCAGGCTCGGACATCAGTGAAAGAGTCCTTAGATTTAGTGTGCTAGCAGGACCCCGCTCCTCCAGGCTTGGACCTCAGTGAAAGAGTCCTTAGATTTAGTGTGCTAGTGGGACTCGGCTCCTCCAGGCTCGGACCTCAGTGAAAGAGTCCTTAGATTTAGTGTGCTAGCAGGACTTGGCTTCTACAGGCTCGGACCTCAGTTAAAGAGTCTTTAGTTTTAGTGTGCTAGCAGGACCCGGCTCCTCCAAGCTCGGACCTCAGTGAAAGAGTCCTTAGATTTAGTGTGCTAGCAGGACTCGGCTCCTCCAGGCTCGGACCTCAGTGAAAGAGTCCATAGATTTAGTGTGCTAGCAGGACTCGGCTCCTCCATGCTCAGACCTCAGTGAAAGAGTACTTAGATTTAGTGTGCTAGCAGGACTAGGCTTCTACAAGCTCGGACCTCAGTGAAAGAGTCCTAAGATTTAGTGTGCTAGCAGGACCCGGCTCCTCCAGGCTCGGACCTCAGTGAAAGTGTCCTTAGATTTAGTTGTGCTAGCAGGACCCGGCTCCTCTAGGCTCGGACCTCAGTGGAACAGTCCTTAGATCTAGTGTGCTAGCAGGACCCGGCTCCTCCAGGCTCGGACCTCAGTGAAAGAGTCCTTAGATTTAGTGTGCTAGCAGGACCCCGCTCCTCCAGGCTTGGACCTCAGTGATAGAGTCCTTAGATTTAGTGTGCTGGCAGGACTCGGCTGCTCCAGGCTAGGATCTCAGTGAAAGAGTCCTTAGATTTAGTGTGTTAGCAGGACTCGGCTGCTCCAGGCTCCGTCCTCAGTGAAAGAGTCCATAGATTTAGTGTGCTAGCAGGACTCGGCTCCTCCAGGCTCGGACCTCAGTGAAAGAGTCCTTAGATTTAATGTGCTAGCAGGACCCGACTTCTCCAGGCTCGGACCTCAGTGAAAGAGTCCTTAGATTTAGTGTGCTAGCAGGACCCCGCTCCTCCAGGCTTGGACCTCAGTGAAAGAGTCCTTAGATTTAGTGTGCTAGCAGGACTCAGCTGCTCCAGGCTCGGATCTCAGTGAAAGAGTCCTTAGATTTAGTGTGCTAGCGGGACTCGGCTCCTCCAGGCTCGGTCCTCAGTGAAAGAGTCCATCGATTTAGTGTGCTAGCGGGACTCGGCTCCTCCAGGCTCGGACCTCAGTGAAAGAGTCCTTAGATTTAGTGTGCTAGCAGGACTTGGCTTCTACAGGCTCGGACCTCAGTGAAAGAGTCTTTAGATTTAGTGTGCTAGCAGGACCCAGCTCCTCCAGGCTCGGACCTCAGTGAAAGAGTCCTTAGATTTAGTGTGCTAGCAGGACTCGGCTCCTCCAGGCTCGGACCTCAGTGAAAGAGTCCATAGATTTAGTGTGCTAGCAGGACTCGGCTCCTCTAGGCTCGGACCTCAGTGAAAGAGTCCTTAGATTTAGTGTGCTAGCAGGACTCGGCTTCTACAGGCTCGGACCTCAGTGGAAGAGTCCTTAGATTTAGTTGTGCTAGCAGGACCCGGCTCCTCTAGGCTCGGAACTCAGTGGAACAGTCCTTAGATCTAGTGTGCTAGCAGGACCCGGCTCCTCGAGGTTCGGACCTCAGTGAAAGAGTCCTTAGATTTAGTGTGCTAGCAGGACTCAGCTCCTCCAGACTCGGACCTCAGTGAAAGAGTCCATAGATTTAGTGTGCTAGCAGGACCCGGCTCCTCCAGGCTCGGACCTCAGTGAAAGAGTCCTTAGATTTAATGTTCTATCAGGACCCGACTCCTCCAGGCTCGGACCTCAGTGAAAGAGTCCTTAGATTTAGTGTGCTAGCAGGACTCGGCTCCTCCAGGCTTGGACCTCAGTGAAAGAGTCCTTAGATTTAGTGTGCTAGCAGGACTCAGCTGCTCCAGGCTCGGATCTCAGTGAAAGAGTCCTTAGATTTAGTGTGCTAGCGGGATTCGGCTCCTCCAGGCTCGGTCCTCAGTGAAAGAGTCCATAGATTTAGTGTGCTAGTGGGATTCGGCTCCTCCAGGCTCAGACCTCAGTGAAAGAGTCCTTAGATTTAGTGTGCTAGCAGGACTTGGCTTCTACAGGCTCGGACCTCAGTGAAAGAGTCTTTAGTTTTAGTGTGCTAGCAGGACCCGGCTCCTGCAGGCTCGGACCTCAGTGAAAGAGTCCTTAGATTTAGTGTGCTAGCAGGACTCGGCTCCTCCAGGCTCGGACCTCAGTGAAAGAGTCCATAGATTTAGTGTGCTAGCAGGACTCGGCTCCTCCAGGCTCAGACATCAGTGAAAGAGTATATAGATTTAGTGTGCTAGCAGGACTCGGCTTCTACAAGCTCGGACCTCAGTGAAAGAATCCTAAGATTTTGTGTCCTAGAAGGACCCGGCTCCTCCAGGCTCGGACCTCAGTGAAAGAGTCCATAGATTTAGTGTGCTAGCAGGACTCGGCTCCTCCAGGCTCGGACCTCAGTGAAAGAGTCCTTAGATCTAGTGTGCTAGCAGGACTCTGCTTCTCCAAGCTCGGACCTCAGTGAAAGAGCCCATAGATTTAGTGTGCTAGCAGGACCCGGCTCCTCCAGGCTCAGACCTCAGTGAAAGAGTCCTTAGATTTAGTGTGCCAGCAGGACTTGGCTTCTACAGTCTCGGACCTCAGTGAAAGAGTCCTTCGTGTGCTAGCAGGACATGGCTCCTCCAGTCTTGGACCTCAGTGAAAGAATCCATAGATTTAGTGTGCTAGCAGGACCCGGCTCCTCCAGGCTCAGACCTCAGTGAAAGAGTCCTTAGATTTAGTGTGCTAGCAGGACCCCGCTCCTCCAGGCTCGGACCTCAGTGAAAGAGTCCTTAGATTTAGTGTGCTAGCAGGACTCGGCTCCTCCAGTCTCGGACCTCAGTGAAAGAGTCCATAGATTTAATTTGCTAGCAGGACCCGACTCCTCCAGGCTCGGACTTCAGTGAATGAGTCCTTAGATTTAGTGTGCTAGCAGGACCCCACTCCTCCAGGCTCAGACCTCAGTGAAAGAGTCCTTAGATTTAGTGTGCTAGCAGGACTCGGCTCCTCCAGGCTCAGACCTCAGTGAAAGAGTACTTAGATTTAGTGTGCTAGCAGGACTCGGCTTCTACAAGCTCGAACCTCAGTGAAAGAGTCCTAAGATTTAGTGTGCTAGCAGGACCCGGCTCCTCCAGGCTCGGACCTCAGTGAAAGAGTCCATGGATTAAGTGTGCTAGCAGGACTCGGCTCCTCCAGGCTCGGACCTCAGTGAAAGAGTCCTTAGATTTAGTGTGCTAGCAGGACTCGGCTTCTACAGGCTCGGACCTCAGTGGAAGAGTCCTTAGATTTAGTGTGCTAGCAGGACTCGGCTCCTCCAGGCCCGGACCTCAGTGAAAGAGTCCTTAGATTTAGTTGTGCTAGCAGGACCCGGCTCCTCTAGGCTCGGACCTCAGTGGAACAGTCCTTAGATCTAGTGTGCTAGCAGGACCCGGCTCCTCCAGGCTCGGACCTCAGTGAAAGAGTCCTTAGATTTAGTGTGCTAGCAGGACTTGGCTCCTCCAGACTCGGACCTCAGTGAAAGAGTCCATTGATTTAGTGTGCTAGCAGGACCCGGCTCCTCCAGGCTCGGACCTCAGTGAAAGAGTCCTTAGATTTAGTGTGCTAGCAGGACTCGGCTCCTCCAGGATCGGACCTCAGTGGAAGAGTCCTTAGATTTAGTGTGCTAGCAGGACTCGGCTCCTCCAGGCTCGGACCTCAGTGAAAGAGTCCTTAGATTTAGTTGTGCTAGCAGGACCCGGCTCCTCTAGGCTCGGACCTCAGTGGAATAGTCCTTAGATCTAGTGTGCTAGCAGGACTCGGCTTCTCCAAGCTCGGACCTCAGTAAAAGAGTCCTTAGATTTAGTGTGCTAGCAGGACTCGGCTTCTACAGGCTCGGGCCTCAGTGGAAGAGTCCTTAGATTTAGTGTGCTATCAGGACTCGGCTCCTCCAGGCTCGGACCTCAGTGAAAGAGTCCATATATTTAGTGTGCTATCAGGACTCGGCTCCTCTAGGCTCGGACCTCAGTGAAAGAGTCCTTAGATTTAGTGTGCTAGCAGGACTCGGCTCTTCCAGGCTCGGACCTCAGTGAAAGAGTCCATATATTTAGTGTGCTAGCAGGACCCGGCTCCTCCAGGCTCGGACCTCAGTGAAAGAGTCCTTAGATTTAATTTGCTAGCATGACCCGACTCCTCCAAGCTCGGACCTCAGTGAAAGAGTCCTTAGATTTAGTGTGCTAGCAGGACCCCGCTCCTCCAGGCTCGGACCTCAGTGAAAGAGTCCTTAGATTTAGTGTGCTAGCAGGACTCGGCTGCTCCAGGCTCGGATCTCAGTGAAATAGTCCTTAGATTTAGTTGTGCTAGCAGGACCCGGCTCCTCTAGGCTCGGACCTCAGTGGAACAGTCCTTAGATCTAGTGTGCTAGCAGGACCCGGCTCCTCTAGGCTCGGACCTCAGTGGAACAGTCCTTAGATTTAGTGTGCTAGCAGGACTCGGCTCCTCCAGGCTCAGACCTCAGGGAAAGAGTACTTAGATTTAGTGTGCTAGCAGGACTCGGCTTCTACAAGCTCGGACCTCAGTGAAAGAGTCCTAAGATTTAGTGTGCTAGCAGGACCCGGCTCCTCCAGGCTCGGACCTCAGTGAAAGTGTCCTTAGATTTAGTTGTGCTAGCAGGACCGGGCTCCTCTAGGCTCGGACCTCAGTGAAAGAGTCCTTAGATTTAGTGTGCTAGCAGGACCCCGCTCCTCCAGGCTTGGACCTCAGTGATAGAGTCCTTAGATTTAGTGTGCTGGCAGGACTCGGCTGCTCCAGGCTAGGATCTCAGTGAAAGAGTCCTTAGATTTAGTGTGTTAGCAGGACTCGGCTGCTCCAGGCTCGGTCCTCAGTGAAAGAGTCCATAGATTTAGTGTGCTAGCAGGACTCGGCTCCTCCAGGCTCGGACCTCAGAGAAAGAGTCCTTAGATGTAATGTGCTAGCAGGACCCGACTCCTCCAGGCTCGGACCTCAGTGAAAGAGTCCTTAGATTTAGTGTGCTAGCAGGACCCCGCTCCTCCAGGCTTGGACCTCAGTGAAAGAGTCCTTAGATTTAGTGTGCTAGCAGGACTCGGCTGCTCCAGGCTCGGATCTCAGTGAAAGAGTCCATAGATTTAGTGTGCTAGCGGGACTCGGCTCCTCCAGGCTCGGATCTCAGTGAAAGAGTCCTTAGATTTAGTGTGCTAGCAGGACTTGGCTTCTACAGGCTCGGACCTCAGTGAAAGAGTCTTTAGATTTAGTGTGCTAGCAGGACCCAGTTCCTCCAGGCTCGGACCTCAGTGAAAGAGTCCTTAGATTTAGTGTGCTAGCAGGACTCGGCTCCTCCAGGCTCGGACCTCAGTGAAAGAGTCCATAGATTTAGTGTGCTAGCAGGACTCGGCTCCTCTAGGCTCGGACCTCAGTGAAAGAGTCCTTAGATTTAGTGTGCTAGCAGGACTCGGCTTCTACAGGCTCGGACCTCAGTGGAAGAGTCCTTAGATTTAGTGTGCTAGCAGGACTCGGCTCCTCCAGGCTCGGACCTCAGTGAAAGAGTCCTTAGATTTAGTTGTGCTAGCAGGACCCGGCTCCTCTAGGCTCGGACCTCAGTGGAACAGTCCTTAGATCTAGTGTGCTAGCAGGACCCGGCTCCTCGAGGCTCGGATCTCAGTGAAAGTGTCCTTAGATTTAGTGTGCTAGCAGGACTCAGCTCCTCCAGGCTCTGACCTCAGTGAAAGAGTCCATAGATTTAGTGTGCTAGCAGGACCCGGCTCCTCTAGGCTCGGACCTCAGTGGAACAGTCCTTAGATCTAGTGTGCTAGCAGGACCCGGCTCCTCCAGGCTCGGACCTCAGTGAAAGAGTCCTTAGATTTAGTGTGCTAGCAGGACCCCGCTCCTCCAGGCTTGGACCTCAGTGATAGAGTCCTTAGATTTAGTGTGCTGGCAGGACTCGGCTGCTCCAGGCTAGGATCTCAGTGAAAGAGTCCTTAGATTTAGTGTGTTAGCAGGACTCGGCTGCTCCAGGCTCGGTCCTCAGTGAAAGAGTCCATAGATTTAGTGTGCTAGCAGGACTCGGCTCCTCCAGGCTCGGACCTCAGTGAAAGAGTCCTTAGATTTAATGTGCTAGCAGGACCCGGCTCCTCCAGGCTCGGACCTCAGTGAAAGAGTCCTTAGATTTAGTGTGCTAGCAGGACCCCGCTCCTCCAGGCTTGGACCTCAGTGAAAGAGTCCTTAGATTTAGTGTGCTAGCAGGACTCGGCTGCTCCAGGCTCGGATCTCAGTGAAAGAGTCCTTAGATTTAGTGTGCTAGCGGGATTCGGCTCGTCCAGGCTCGGTCCTCAGTGAAAGAGTCCATAGATTTAGTGTGCTAGCGGGACTCGGCTCCTCCAGGCTCGGACCTCAGTGAAAGAGTCCTTAGATTTAGTGTGCTAGCAGGACTTGGCTTCTACAGGCTCGGACCTCAGTGAAAGAGTCTTTAGATTTAGTGTGCTAGCAGGACCCGGCTCCTCCAGGCTCGGACCTCAGTGAAAGAGTCCTTAGATTTAGTGTGCTAGCAGGACTCGGCACCTCCAGGCTCGGACCTCAGTGAAAGAGTCCATAGATTTAGTGTGCTAGCAGGACTCGGCTCCTCTAGGCTCGGACCTCAGTGAAAGAGTCCTTAGATTTAGTGTGCTAGCAGGACTCGGCTTCTACAGGCTCGGACCTCAGTGGAAGAGTCCTTAGATTTAGTGTGCTAGCAGGACTCGGCTCCTCCAGGCTCGGACCTCAGTGAAAGAGTCCTTAGATTTAGTTGTGCTAGCAGGACCCGGCTCCTCTAGGCTCGGAACTTAGTGGAACAGTCCTTAGATCTAGTGTGCTAGCAGGACCCGGCTCCTCGAGGTTCGGACCTCAGTGAAAGAGTCCTTAGATTTAGTGTGCTAGCAGGACTCAGCTCCTCCAGGCTCGGACCTCAGTGAAAGAGTCCATAGATTTAGTGTGCTAGCAGGACCCGGCTCCTCCAGGCTCGGACCTCAGTGAAAGAGTCCTTAGATTTAATGTTCTATCAGGACCCGACTCTTCCCGGCTCGGACCTCAGTGAAAGAGTCCTTAGATTTAATTTGCTAGCATAACCCGACTCCTCCAGGCTCGGACCTCAGTGAAAGAGTCCTTAGATTTAGTGTGCTATCAGGACTCGGTTCCTCCAGGATTGGACCTCAGTGGAAGAGTCCTTAGATTTAGTGTGCTGGCAGGACTCGGCTCCTCCAGGCTCGGACCTCAGTGAAAGAGTCCTTAGATTTAGTTGTGCTAGCTGGACCCGGCTCCTCTAGGCTCGGACCTCAGTGGAACAGTCCTTAGATCTAGTGTGCTAGCAGGACCCGGCTCCTCCAGGCTCGGAACTCAGTGAAAGAGTCCTTAGATTTAGTGTGCTAGCAGGACTCGGCTCTTCCAGGCTCGGACCTCAGTGAAAGAGTCCATAGATTTAGTGTGCTAGCAGGACCTGGCTCCTCAAGGCTCGGACCTCAGTGAAAGAGTCCTTAGATTTAATTTGCTAGCATGACCCGACACCTCCAGGCTTGGACCTCAGTGAAAAAGTCCTTAGATTTAGTATGCTAGCAGGACCCCGCTCCTCCAGGCTTGGACCTCAGTGAAAGAGTCCTTAGATTTAGTGTGCTAGCAGGACTCGGCTGCTCCAGGCTCGGTCCTCAGTGAAAGAGTCCATAGATTTAGTGTGCTAGCAGGACTCGGCTCCTCCAGGCTCGGACCTCAGTGAAAGAGTCCTTAGATTTAATGTGCTAGCAGGACCCGACTCCTCCAGGCTCGGACCTCAGTGAAAGAGTCCTTAGATTTAGTGTGCTAGCAGGACCCCGCTCCTCCAGGCTTGGACCTCAGTGAAAGAGTCCTTAGATTTAGTGTGCTAGCAGGACTCGGCTGCTCCAGGCTCGGATCTCAGTGAAAGAGTCCTTAGATTTAGTGTTCTAGCGGGATTCGGCTCCTCCAGGCTCGGTCCTCAGTGAAAGAGTCCATAGATTTAGTGTGCTAGCGGGACTCGGCTCCTCCAGGCTCGGACCTCAGTGAAAGAGTCCTTAGATTTAGTGTGCTAGCAGGATTTGGCTTCTACAGGCTCGGACCTCAGTGAAAGAGTCTTTAGATTTAGTGTGCTAGCAGGACCCGGCTCCTCCAGGCTCGGACCTCAGTGAAAGAGTCCTTAGATTTAGTGTGCTAGCAGGACTCGGCTCCTCCAGGCTCGGACCTCAGTGAAAGAGTCCATAGATTTAGTGTGCTAGCAGGACTCGGCTCCTCCAGGCTCCTACCTCAGTGAAAGAGTACTTAGATTTAGAGTGCTAGCAGGACTCGGCTTCTACAGGCTCGGACCTCAGTGAAAGAGTCCTAAGATTTAGTGTGCTAGCAGGACCCGGCTCCTCCAGGCTCGGACCTCAGTGAAAGAGTCCATAGATTTAGTGTGCTAGCAGGACTCGGCTCCTCCAGGCTCGGACCTCAGTGAAAGAGTCCTTAGATTTAGTGTGCTAGCAGGACTCGGCTTCTACAGGCTCGGACCTCAGTGGAAGAGTCCTTAGATTTAGTGTGCTAGCAGGACTCGGCTCCTCCAGGCTCGGACCTCAGTGAAAGAGTCCTTAGATTTAGTTGTGCTAGCAGGACCCGGCTCCTCTAGGCTCGGACCTCAGTGGAACAGTCCTTAGATCTAGTGTGCTAGCAGGACTCGGCTTCTCCAAGCTCGGACCTCAGTGAAAGAGTCCTTAGATTTAGTTGTGCTAGCAGGACCCGGCTCCTCTAGGCTCGGACCTCAGTGGAACAGTCCTTAGATCTAGTGTGCTAGCAGGACCCGGCTCCTCGAGGCTCGGACCTCAGTAAAAGAGTCCTTAGATTTAGTGTGCTAGCAGGACTCAGCTCCGCCAGGCTCGGAGCTCAGTGAAAGAGTCCATAGATTTAGTGTGCTAGCAGGACCCGGCTCCTCCAGGCTCGGACCTCAGTGAAAGAGTCCTTAGATTTAATGTTCTAGCAGGACCCGACTCCTCCAGGCTCGGACATCAGTGAAAGAGTCCTTAGATTTAGTGTGCTAGCAGGACCCCGCTCCTCCAGGCTTGGACCTCAGTGAAAGAGTCCTTAGATTTAGTGTGCTAGTGGGACTCGGCTCCTCCAGGCTCGGACCTCAGTGAAAGAGTCCTTAGATTTAATGTGCTAGCAGGACCCGACTCCTCCAGGCTCGGACCTCAGTGAAAGAGTCCTTAGATTTAGTGTGCTAGCAGGACCTGGCTCCTCAAGGCTCGGACCTCAGTGAAAGAGTCCTTAGATTTAATTTGCTAGCATGACCCGACACCTCCAGGCTTGGACCTCAGTGAAAAAGTCCTTAGATTTAGTGTGCTAGCAGGACTCCGCTCCTCCAGGCTTGGACCTCAGTGAAAGAGTCCTTAGATTTAGTGTGCTAGCAGGACTCGGCTTCTCCAGGCTCGGTCCTCAGTGAAAGAGTCCATAGATTTAGTGTGCTAGCAGGACTCGGCTCCTCCAGGCTCGGACCTCAGTGAAAGAGTCCTTAGATTTAATGTGCTAGCAGGACCCGACTCCTCCAGGCTCGGACCTCAGTGAAAGAGTCCTTAGATTTAGTGTGCTAGCAGGACTCGGCTCCTCCAGGCTCGGACCTCAGTGAAAGAGTCCATAGATTTAGTGTGCTAGCAGGACTCGGCTCCTCCAGGCTCACACCTCAGTGAAAGAGTACTTAGATTTAGTGTGCTAGCAGGACTCGGCTTCTACAGGCTCGGACCTCAGTGAAAGAGTCCTAAGATTTAGTGTGCTAGCAGGACCCGGCTCCTCCAGGCTCGGACCTCAGTGAAAGAGTCCATAGATTTAGTGTGCTAGCAGGACTCGGCTCCTCCAGGCTCGGACCTCAGTGAAAGAGTCCTTAGATTTAGTGTGCTAGCAGGACTCGGCTTCTACAGGCTCGGACCTCAGTGGAAGAGTCCTTAGATTTAGTGTGCTAGCAGGACTCGGCTCCTCCAGGCTCGGACCTCAGTGAAAGAGTCCTTAGATTTAGTTGTGCTAGCAGGACCCGGCTCCTCTAGGCTCGGACCTCAGTGGAACAGTCCTTAGATCTAGTGTGCTAGCAGGACTCGGCTTCTCCAAGCTCGGACCTCAGTGAAAGAGTCCTTAGATTTAGTTGTGCTAGCAGGACCCGGCTCCTCTAGGCTCGGACCTCAGTGGAACAGTCCTTAGATCTAGTGTGCTAGCAGGACCCGGCTCCTCGAGGCTCGGACCTCAGTAAAAGAGTCCTTAGATTTAGTGTGCTAGCAGGACTCAGCTCCGCCAGGCTCGGAGCTCAGTGAAAGAGTCCATAGATTTAGTGTGCTAGCAGGACCCGGCTCCTCCAGGCTCGGACCTCAGTGAAAGAGTCCTTAGATTTAATGTTCTAGCAGGACCCGACTCCTCCAGGCTCGGACATCAGTGAAAGAGTCCTTAGATTTAGTGTGCTAGCAGGACCCCGCTCCTCCAGGCTTGGACCTCAGTGAAAGAGTCCTTAGATTTAGTGTGCTAGTGGGACTCGGCTCCTCCAGGCTCGGACCTCAGTGAAAGAGTCCTTAGATTTAGTGTGCTAGCAGGACTTGGCTTCTACAGGCTCGGACCTCAGTTAAAGAGTCTTTAGTTTTAGTGTGCTAGCAGGACCCGGCTCCTCCAAGCTCGGACCTCAGTGAAAGAGTCCTTAGATTTAGTGTGCTAGCAGGACTCGGCTCCTCCAGGCTCGGACCTCAGTGAAAGAGTCCATAGATTTAGTGTGCTAGCAGGACTCGGCTCCTCCATGCTCAGACCTCAGTGAAAGAGTACTTAGATTTAGTGTGCTAGCAGGACTAGGCTTCTACAAGCTCGGACCTCAGTGAAAGAGTCCTAAGATTTAGTGTGCTAGCAGGACCCGGCTCCTCCAGGCTCGGACCTCAGTGAAAGTGTCCTTAGATTTAGTTGTGCTAGCAGGACTCGGCTCCTCCAGGCTCGGACCTCAGTGAAAGAGTCCTTAGATTTAATGTGCTAGCAGGACCCGACTTCTCCAGGCTCGGACCTCAGTGAAAGAGTCCTTAGATTTAGTGTGCTAGCAGGACCCCGCTCCTCCAGGCTTGGACCTCAGTGAAAGAGTCCTTAGATTTAGTGTGCTAGCAGGACTCAGCTGCTCCAGGCTCGGATCTCAGTGAAAGAGTCCTTAGATTTAGTGTGCTAGCGGGACTCGGCTCCTCCAGGCTCGGTCCTCAGTGAAAGAGTCCATCGATTTAGTGTGCTAGCGGGACTCGGCTCCTCCAGGCTCGGACCTCAGTGAAAGAGTCCTTAGATTTAGTGTGCTAGCAGGACTTGGCTTCTACAGGCTCGGACCTCAGTGAAAGAGTCTTTAGATTTAGTGTGCTAGCAGGACCCAGCTCCTCCAGGCTCGGACCTCAGTGAAAGAGTCCTTAGATTTAGTGTGCTAGCAGGACTCGGCTCCTCCAGGCTCGGACCTCAGTGAAAGAGTCCATAGATTTAGTGTGCTAGCAGGACTCGGCTCCTCTAGGCTCGGACCTCAGTGAAAGAGTCCTTAGATTTAGTGCGCTAGCAGGACTCGGCTTCTACAGGCTCGGACCTCAGTGGAAGAGTCCTTAGATTTAGTGTGCTAGCAGGACTCGGCTCCTCCAGGCTCGGACCTCAGTGAAAGAGTCCTTAGATTTAGTTGTGCTAGCAGGACCCGGCTCCTCTAGGCTCGGAACTCAGTGGAACAGTCCTTAGATCTAGTGTGCTAGCAGGACCCGGCTCCTCGAGGTTCGGACCTCAGTGAAAGAGTCCTTAGATTTAGTGTGCTAGCAGGACTCAGCTCCTCCAGGCTCGGACCTCAGTGAAAGAGTCCATAGATTTAGTGTGCTAGCAGGACCCGGCTCCTCCAGGCTCGGACCTCAGTGAAAGAGTCCTTAGATTTAATGTTCTATCAGGACCCGACTCCTCCAGGCTCGGACCTCAGTGAAAGAGTCCTTAGATTTAGTGTGCTAGCAGGACTCGGCTCCTCCAGGCTTGGACCTCAGTGAAAGAGTCCTTAGATTTAGTGTGCTAGCAGGACTCAGCTGCTCCAGGCTCGGATCTCAGTGAAAGAGTCCTTAGATTTAGTGTGCTAGCGGGATTCGGCTCCTCCAGGCTCGGTCCTCAGTGAAAGAGTCCATAGATTTAGTGTGCTAGTGGGATTCGGCTCCTCCAGGCTCAGACCTCAGTGAAAGAGTCCTTAGATTTAGTGTGCTAGCAGGACTTGGCTTCTACAGGCTCGGACCTCAGTGAAAGAGTCTTTAGTTTTAGTGTGCTAGCAGGACCCGGCTCCTCCAGGCTCGGACCTCAGTGAAAGAGTCCTTAGATTTAGTGTGCTAGCAGGACTCGGCTCCTCCAGGCTCGGACCTCAGTGAAAGAGTCCATAGATTTAGTGTGCTAGCAGGACTCGGCTCCTCCAGGCTCAGACATCAGTGAAAGAGTATATAGATTTAGTGTGCTAGCAGGACTCGGCTTCTACAAGCTCGGACCTCAGTGAAAGAATCCTAAGATTTTGTGTCCTAGAAGGACCCGGCTCCTCCAGGCTCGGACCTCAGTGAAAGAGTCCATAGATTTAGTGTGCTAGCAGGACTCGGCTCCTCCAGGCTCGGACCTCAGTGAAAGAGTCCTTAGATCTAGTGTGCTAGCAGGACTCTGCTTCTCCAAGCTCGGACCTCAGTGAAAGAGCCCATAGATTTAGTGTGCTAGCAGGACCCGGCTCCTCCAGGCTCAGACCTCAGTGAAAGAGTCCTTAGATTTAGTGTGCCAGCAGGACTTGGCTTCTACAGTCTCGGACCTCAGTGAAAGAGTCCTTAGTGTGCTAGCAGGACATGGCTCCTCCAGTCTTGGACCTCAGTGAAAGAATCCATAGATTTAGTGTGCTAGCAGGACCCGGCTCCTCCAGGCTCAGACCTCAGTGAAAGAGTCCTTAGATTTAATGTGCTAGCAGGACCCGACTCCTTCAGGCTTGGACCTCAGTGAAAGAGTCCTTAGCTTTAGTGTGCTAGCAGGACCCCGCTCCTCCAGGCTTGGATCTCAGTGAAAGAGTCCTTAGATTTAGTGTGCTAGCAGGACCCCGCTCCTCCAGGCTCGGACCTCAGTGAAAGAGTCCTTAGATTTAGTGTGCTAGCAGGACTCGGCTCCTCCAGTCTCGGACCTCAGTGAAAGAGTCCATAGATTTAATTTGCTAGCAGGACCCGACTCCTCCAGGCTCGGACTTCAGTGAAAGAGTCCTTAGATTTAGTGTGCTAGCAGGACCCCGCTCCTCCAGGCTCAGACCTCAGTGAAAGAGTCCTTAGATTTAGTGTGCTAGCAGGACTCGGCTCCTCCAGGCTCAGACCTCAGTGAAAGAGTACTTAGATTTAGTGTGCTAGCAGGACTCGGCTTCTACAAGCTCGAACCTCAGTGAAAGAGTCCTAAGATTTAGTGTGCTAGCAGGACCCGGCTCCTCCAGGCTCGGACCTCAGTGAAAGAGTCCATGGATTAAGTGTGCTAGCAGGACTCGGCTCCTCCAGGCTCGGACCTCAGTGAAAGAGTCCTTAGATTTAGTGTGCTAGCAGGACTCGGCTTCTACAGGTTCGGACCTCAGTGGAAGAGTCCTTAGATTTAGTGTGCTAGCAGGACTCGGCTCCTCCAGGCCCGGACCTCAGTGAAAGAGTCCTTAGATTTAGTTGTGCTAGCAGGACCCGGCTCCTCTAGGCTCGGACCTCAGTGGAACAGTCCTTAGATCTAGTGTGCTAGCAGGACCCGGCTCCTCCAGGCTCGGACCTCAGTGAAAGAGTCCTTAGATTTAGTGTGCTAGCAGGACTTGGCTCCTCCAGACTCGGACCTCAGTGAAAGAGTCCATTGATTTAGTGTGCTAGCAGGACCCGGCTCCTCCAGGCTCGGACCTCAGTGAAAGAGTCCTTAGATTTAGTGTGCTAGCAGGACTCGGCTCCTCCAGGATCGGACCTCAGTGGAAGAGTCCTTAGATTTAGTGTGCTAGCAGGACTCGGCTCCTCCAGGCTCGGACCTCAGTGAAAGAGTCCTTAGATTTAGTTGTGCTAGCAGGACCCGGCTCCTCTAGGCTCGGACCTCAGTGGAATAGTCCTTAGATCTAGTGTGCTAGCAGGACTCGGCTTCTCCAAGCTCGGACCTCAGTAAAAGAGTCCTTAGATTTAGTGTGCTAGCAGGACTCGGCTTCTACAGGCTCGGGCCTCAGTGGAAGAGTCCTTAGATTTAGTGTGCTATCAGGACTCGGCTCCTCCAGGCTCGGACCTCAGTGAAAGAGTCCATATATTTAGTGTGCTATCAGGACTCGGCTCCTCTAGGCTCGGACCTCAGTGGAACAGACCTTAGATCTAGTGTGCCAGCAGGACCCGGCTCCTCCAGGCTCGGACCTCAGTGAAAGAGTCCTTAGATTTAGTGTGCTAGCAGGACTCGGCTCTTCCAGGCTCGGACCTCAGTGAAAGAGTCCATATATTTAGTGTGCTAGCAGGACCCGGCTCCTCCAGGCTCGGACCTCAGTGAAAGAGTCCTTAGATTTAATTTGCTAGCATGACCCGACTCCTCCAAGCTCGGACCTCAGTGAAAGAGTCCTTAGATTTAGTGTGCTAGCAGGACCCCGCTCCTCCAGGCTCGGACCTCAGTGAAAGAGTCCTTAGATTTAGTGTGCTAGCAGGACTCGGCTGCTCCAGGCTCGGATCTCAGTGAAATAGTCCTTAGATTTAGTTGTGCTAGCAGGACCCGGCTCCTCTAGGCTCGGACCTCAGTGGAACAGTCCTTAGATCTAGTGTGCTAGCAGGACCCGGCTCCTCTAGGCTCGGACCTCAGTGGAACAGTCCTTAGATTTAGTGTGCTAGCAGGACTCGGCTCCTCCAGGCTCAGACCTCAGGGAAAGAGTACTTAGATTTAGTGTGCTAGCAGGACTCGGCTTCTACAAGCTCGGACCTCAGTGAAAGAGTCCTAAGATTTAGTGTGCTAGCAGGACCCGGCTCCTCCAGGCTCGGACCTCAGTGAAAGTGTCCTTAGATTTAGTTGTGCTAGCAGGACCGGGCTCCTCTAGGCTCGGACCTCAGTGAAAGAGTCCTTAGATTTAGTGTGCTAGCAGGACCCCGCTCCTCCAGGCTTGGACCTCAGTGATAGAGTCCTTAGATTTAGTGTGCTGGCAGGACTCGGCTGCTCCAGGCTAGGATCTCAGTGAAAGAGTCCTTAGATTTAGTGTGTTAGCAGGACTCGGCTGCTCCAGGCTCGGTCCTCAGTGAAAGAGTCCATAGATTTAGTGTGCTAGCAGGACTCGGCTCCTCCAGGCTCGGACCTCAGAGAAAGAGTCCTTAGATGTAATGTGCTAGCAGGACCCGACTCCTCCAGGCTCGGACCTCAGTGAAAGAGTCCTTAGATTTAGTGTGCTAGCAGGACCCCGCTCCTCCATGCTTGGACCTCAGTGAAAGAGTCCTTAGATTTAGTGTGCTAGCAGGACTCGGCTGCTCCAGGCTCGGATCTCAGTGAAAGAGTCCTTAGATTTAGTGTGCTAGCGGGATTCGGCTCCTCCAGGCTCGGTCCTCAGTGAAAGAGTCCATAGATTTAGTGTGCTAGCGGGACTCGGCTCCTCCAGGCTCGGATCTCAGTGAAAGAGTCCTTAGATTTAGTGTGCTAGCAGGACTTGGCTTCTACAGGCTCGGACCTCAGTGAAAGAGTCTTTAGATTTAGTGTGCTAGCAGGACCCAGTTCCTCCAGGCTCGGACCTCAGTGAAAGAGTCCTTAGATTTAGTGTGCTAGCAGGACTCGGCTCCTCCAGGCTCGGACCTCAGTGAAAGAGTCCATAGATTTAGTGTGCTAGCAGGACTCGGCTCCTCTAGGCTCGGACCTCAGTGAAAGAGTCCTTAGATTTAGTGTGCTAGCAGGACTCGGCTTCTACAGGCTCGGACCTCAGTGGAAGAGTCCTTAGATTTAGTGTGCTAGCAGGACTCGGCTCCTCCAGGCTCGGACCTCAGTGAAAGAGTCCTTAGATCTAGTGTGCTAGCAGGACCCGGCTCCTCGAGGCTCGGATCTCAGTGAAAGTGTCCTTAGATTTAGTGTGCTAGCAGGACTCAGCTCCTCCAGGCTCGGACCTCAGTGAAAGAGTCCATAGATTTAGTGTGCTAGCAGGACCCGGCTCCTCTAGGCTCGGACCTCAGTGGAACAGTCCTTAGATCTAGTGTGCTAGCAGGACCCGGCTCCTCCAGGCTCGGACCTCAGTGAAAGAGTCCTTAGATTTAGTGTGCTAGCAGGACCCCGCTCCTCCAGGCTTGGACCTCAGTGATAGAGTCCTTAGATTTAGTGTGCTGGCAGGACTCGGCTGCTCCAGGCTAGGATCTCAGTGAAAGAGTCCTTAGATTTAGTGTGTTAGCAGGACTCGGCTGCTCCAGGCTCGGTCCTCAGTGAAAGAGTCCATAGATTTAGTGTGCTAGCAGGACTCGGCTCCTCCAGGCTCGGACCTCAGTGAAAGAGTCCTTAGATTTAATGTGCTAGCAGGACCCGGCTCCTCCAGGCTCGGACCTCAGTGAAAGAGTCCTTAGATTTAGTGTGCTAGCAGGACCCCGCTCCTCCAGGCTTGGACCTCAGTGAAAGAGTCCTTAGATTTAGTGTGCTAGCAGGACTCGGCTGCTCCAGGCTCGGATCTCAGTGAAAGAGTCCTTAGATTTAGTGTGCTAGCGGGATTCGGCTCGTCCAGGCTCGGTCCTCAGTGAAAGAGTCCATAGATTTAGTGTGCTAGCGGGACTCGGCTCCTCCAGGCTCGGACCTCAGTGAAAGAGTCCTTAGATTTAGTGTGCTAGCAGGACTTGGCTTCTACAGGCTCGGACCTCAGTGAAAGAGTCTTTAGATTTAGTGTGCTAGCAGGACCCGGCTCCTCCAGGCTCGGACCTCAGTGAAAGAGTCCTTAGATTTAGTGTGCTAGCAGGACTCGGCACCTCCAGGCTCGGACCTCAGTGAAAGAGTCCATAGATTTAGTGTGCTAGCAGGACTCGGCTCCTCTAGGCTCGGACCTCAGTGAAAGAGTCCTTAGATTTAGTGTGCTAGCAGGACTCGGCTTCTACAGGCTCGGACCTCAGTGGAAGAGTCCTTAGATTTAGTGTGCTAGCAGGACTCGGCTCCTCCAGGCTCGGACCTCAGTGAAAGAGTCCTTAGATTTAGTTGTGCTAGCAGGACCCGGCTCCTCTAGGCTCGGAACTCAGTGGAACAGTCCTTAGATCTAGTGTGCTAGCAGGACCCGGCTCCTCGAGGTTCGGACCTCAGTGAAAGAGTCCTTAGATTTAGTGTGCTAGCAGGACTCAGCTCCTCCAGGCTCGGACCTCAGTGAAAGAGTCCATAGATTTAGTGTGCTAGCAGGACCCGGCTCCTCCAGGCTCGGACCTCAGTGAAAGAGTCCTTAGATTTAATGTTCTATCAGGACCCGACTCTTCCCGGCTCGGACCTCAGTGAAAGAGTCCTTAGATTTAGTGTGCTAGCAGGACCCCGCTCCTCCAGGCTTGGACCTCAGTAAAAGAGTCCTTAGATTTAGTGTGCTAGCAGGACTCAGCTGCTCCAGGCTCGGATCTCAGTGAAAGAGTCCTTAGATTTAGTGTGCTAGCGGGATTCGGCTCCTCCAGGCTCGGTACACAGTGAAAGAGTCCATAGATTTAGTGTGCTAGTGGGATTCGGCTCCTTCAGGCTCAGACCTCAGTGAAAGAGTCCTTAGATTTAGTGTGCTAGCAGGACTCGGCTCCTCCAGGCTCGGACCTCAGTGAAAGAGTCCATAGATTTAGTGTGCTAGCAGGACTCGGCTCCTCCAGGCTCAGACCTCAGTGAAAGAGTAAATAGATTTAGTGTGCTAGCAGGACTCGGCTTCTACAAGCTCGGACCTCAGTGAAAGAATCCTAAGATTTAGTGTCCTAGCAGGACCCGGCTCCTCCAGGCTCGGACCTCAGTGAAAAAGTCCATAGATTTAGTGTGCTAGCAGGACTCGGCTCCTCCAGGCTCGGACCTCAGTGAAAGAGTCCTTAGATCTAGTGTGCTAGCAGGACTCTGCTTCTCCAAGCTCGGACCTCAGTGAAAGAGCCCATAGATTTAGTGTGCTAGCAGGACCCGGCTCCTCCAGGCTCAGACCTCAGTGAAAGAGTCCTTAGAATTAGTGTGCCAGCAGGACTTGGCTTCTACAGTCTCGGACCTCAGTGAAAGAGTCCTTAGTGTGCTAGCAGGACATGGCTCCTCCAGTCTTGGACCTCAGTGAAAGAATCCATAGATTTAGTGTGCTAGCAGGACCCGGCTCCTCCAGGCTCAGACCTCAGTGAAAGAGTCCTTAGATTTAATGTGCTAGCAGGACCCGACTCCTTCAGGCTCGGACCTCAGTGAAAGAGTCCTTAGCTTTAGTGTGCTAGCAGGACCCCGCTCCTCCAGGCTTGGATCTCAGTGAAAGAGTCCTTAGATTTAGTGTGCTAGCAGGACCCCGCTCCTCCAGGCTCGGACCTCAGTGAAAGAGTCCTTAGATTTAGTGTGCTAGCAGGACTCGGCTCCTCCAGTCTCGGACCTCAGTGAAAGAGTCCATAGATTTAATGTGCTAGCAGGACCCGACTCCTCCAGGCTCGGACTTCAGTGAAAGAGTCCTTAGATTTAGTGTGCTAGCAGGACCCCGCTCCTCCAGGCTCAGACCTCAGTGAAAGAGTCCTTAGATTTAGTGTGCTAGCAGGACTCGGCTCCTCCAGGCTCAGACCTCAGTGAAAGAGAACTTAGATTTAGTGTGCTAGCAGGACTCGGCTTCTACAAGCTCGGACCTCAGTGAAAGAGTCCTAAGATTTAGTGTGCTAGCAGGACCCGGCTCCTCCAGGCTCGTACCTCAGTGAAAGAGTCCATGGATTTAGTGTGCTAGCAGGACTCGGCTCCTCCAGGCTCGGACCTCAGTGAAAGAGTCCTTAGATTTAGTGTGCTAGCAGGACTCGGCTTCTACAGGCTCGGACCTCAGTGGAAGAGTCCTTAGATTTAGTGTGCTAGCAGGACTCGGCTCCTCCAGGCTCGGACCTCAGTGAAAGAGTCCTTAGATTTAGTTGTGCTAGCAGGACCCGGCTCCTCTAGGCTCGGACCTCAGTGGAACAGTCCTTAGATCTAGTGTGCTAGCAGGACCCGGCTCCTCCAGGCTCGGACCTCAGTGAAAGAGTCCTTAGATTTAGTGTGCTAGCAGGACTCGGCTCCTCCAGGCTCGGACCTCAGTGAAAGAGTCCATTGATTTAGTGTGCTAGCAGGACCCGGCTCCTCCAGGCTCGGACCTCAGTGAAAGAGTCCTTAGATTTAGTTGTGCTAGCAGGACTCGGCTTCTCCAAGCTCGGACCTCAGTGAAAGAGTCCTTAGATTTAGTGTGCTAGCAGGACTCGGCTTCTACAGGCTCGGGCCTCAGTGGAAGAGTCCTTAGATTTAGTGTGCTATCAGGACTCGGCTCCTCCAGGCTCGGACCTCAGTGAAAGAGTCCATATATTTAGTGTGCTATCAGGACTCGGCTCCTCTAGGCTCGGACCTCAGTGGAACAGACCTTAGATCTAGTGTGCCAGCAGGACCCGGCTCCTCCAGGCTCGGACCTCAGTGAAAGAGTCCTTAGATTTAGTGTGCTAGCAGGACTCGGCTCCTCCAGGCTCGGACCTCAGTGGAACAGACCTTAGATCTAGTGTGCCAGCAGGACCCGGCTCCTCCAGGCTCGGACCTCAGTGAAAGAGTCCTTAGATTTAGTGTGCTAGCAGGACTCGGCTCCTCCAGGCTCGGACCTCAGTGAAAGAGTCCTTAGATTTAGTGTGCTAGCAGGACTCGGCTGCTCCAGGCTCGGATCTCAGTGAAAGAGTCCTTAGATTTAGTTGTGCTAGCAGGACCCGGCTCCTCTAGGCTCGGACCTCAGTGGAACAGTCCTTAGATCTAGTGTGCTAGCAGGACCCGGCTCCTCTAGGCTCGGACCTCAGTGGAACAGTCCTTAGATTTAGTGTGCTAGCAGGACTCGGCTCCTCCAGGCTCAGACCTCAGTGAAAGAGTACTTAGATTTAGTGTGCTAGCAGGACTCGGCTTCTACAAGCTCGGACCTCAGTGAAAGAGTCCTAAGATTTAGTGTGCTAGCAGGACCCGGCTCCTCCAGGCTCGGACCTCAGTGAAAGTGTCCTTAGATTTAGTTGTGCTAGCAGGACCGGGCTCCTCTAGGCTCGGACCTCAGTGGAACAGTCCTTAGATCTAGTGTGCTAGCAGGACCCGGCTCCTCCAGGCTCGGACCTCAGTGAAAGAGTCCTTAGATTTAGTGTGCTAGCAGGACCCCGCTCCTCCAGGCTTGGACCTCAGTGATAGAGTCCTTAGATTTAGTGTGCTGGCAGGACTTGGCTGCTCCAGGCTAGGATCTCAGTGAAAGAGTCCTTAGATTTAGTGTGTTAGCAGGACTCGGCTGCTCCAGGCTCGGTCCTCAGTGAAAGAGTCCATAGATTTAGTGTGCTAGCAGGACTCGGCTCCTCCAGGCTCGGACCTCAGAGAAAGAGTCCTTAGATTTAATGTGCTAGCAGGACCCGACTCCTCCAGGCTCGGACCTCAGTGAAAGAGTCCTTAGATTTAGTGTGCTAGCAGGACCCCGCTCCTCCAGGCTTGGACCTCAGTGAAAGAGTCCTTAGATTTAGTGTGCTAGCAGGACTCGGCTGCTCCAGGCTCGGATCTCAGTGAAAGAGTCCTTAGATTTAGTGTGCTAGCGGGATTCGGCTCCTCCAGGCTCGGTCCTCAGTGAAAGAGTCCATAGATTTAGTGTGCTAGCGGGACTCGGCTCCTCCAGGCTCGGACCTCAGTGAAAGAGTTCTTAGATTTAGTGTGCTAGCAGGACTTGGCTTCTACAGGCTCTGACCTCAGTGAAAGAGTCTTTAGATTTAGTGTGCTAGCAGGACCCGGTTCCTCCAGGCTCGGACCTCAGTGAAAGAGTCCTTAGATTTAGTGTGCTAGCAGGACTCGGCTCCTCCAGGCTCGGACCTCAGTGAAAGAGTCCATAGATTTAGTGTGCTATTAGGACTCGGCTCCTCTAGGCTCGGACCTCAGTGAAAGAGTCCTTAGATTTAGTGTGCTAGCAGGACTCGGCTTCTACAGGCTCGGACCTCAGTGGAAGAGTCCTTAGATTTAGTGTGCTAGCAGGACTCGGCTCCTCCAGGCTCGGACCTCAGTGAAAGAGTCCTTAGATTTAGTTGTGCTAGCAGGACCCGGCTCCTCTAGGCTCGGATCTCAGTGGAACAGTCCTTAGATCTAGTGTGCTAGCAGGACCCGGCTCCTCGAGGCTCGGATCTCAGTGAAAGAGTCCTTAGATTTAGTGTGCTAGCAGGACTCAGCTCCTCCAGGCTCGGACCTCAGTGAAAGAGTCCATAGATTTAGTGTGCTAGCAGGACCCGGCTCCTCCAGGCTCGGACCTCAGTGAAAGAGTCCTTAGATTTAATGTTCTATCAGGACCCGACTCCTCCAGGCTCGGACCTCAGTGAAAGAGTCCTTAGATTTAGTGTGCTAGCAGGACCCCGCTCCTCCAGGCTTGGACATCAGTGAAAGAGTCCTTAGATTTAGTGTGCTAGCAGGACTCGGCTCCTCCAGGCTCGGACCTCAGTGAAAGAGTTCATAGATTTAGTCTGCTAGCAGGACTCGGCTCCTCCAGGCTCAGACCTCAGTGAAAGAGTAAATAGATTTAGTGTGCTAGGAGGACTCGGCTTCTACAAGCTCGGACCTCAGTGAAAGAGTCCTAAGATTTAGTGTGCTAGCAGGACCCGGCTCCTCCAGGCTCGGACCTCAGTGAAAGAGTCCATAGATTTAGTGTGCTAGCAGGACTCGGCTCCTCCAGGCTCGGACCTCAGTGAAAGAGTCCTTAGATCTAGTGTGCTAGCAGGACTCTGCTTCTCCAAGCTCGGACCTCAGTGAAAGAGCCCATAGATTTAGTGTGCTAGCAGGACCCGGCTCCTCCAGGCTCAGACCTCAGTGAAAGAGTCCTTAGATTTAGTGTGCTAGCAGGACTTGGCTTCTACAGTCTCGGACCTCAGTGAAAGAGTCCTTAGTGTGCTAGCAGGACATGGCTCCTCCAGGCTTGGACCTCAGTGAAAGAATCCATAGATTTAGTGTGCTAGCAGGACCCGGCTCCTCCAGGCTCAGACCTCAGTGAAAGAGTCCTTAGATTTAATGTGCTAGCAGGACCCGACTCCTTCAGGCTCGGATCTCAGTGAAAGAGTCCTTAGATTTAGTGTGCTAGCAGGACCCCGCTCCTCCAGGCTTGGATCTCAGTGAAAGAGTCCTTAGATTTAGTGTGCTAGCAGGACCCCGCTCCTCCAGGCTCGGACCTCAGTGAAAGAGTCCTTAGATTTAGTGTGCTAGCAGGACTCGGCTCCTCCAGTCTCGGACCTCAGTGAAAGAGTCCATAGATTTAATGTGCTAGCAGGACCCGACTCCTCCAGGCTCGGACTTCAGTGAAGAGTCCTTAGATTTAGTGTGCTAGCAGGACCCCGCTCCTCCAGGCTCAGACCTCAGTGAAAGAGTCCTAAGATTTAGTGTGCTAGCAGGACTCGGCTCCTCCAGGCTCAGACCTCATTGAAAGAGTACTTAGATTTAGTGTGCTAGCAGGACTCGGCTTCTACAAGCTCGGTCCTCAGTGAAAGAGTCCTAAGATTTAGTGTGCTAGCAGGACCCGGCTCCTCCAGGCTCGGACCTCAGTGAAAGAGTCCATGGATTTAGTGTGCTAGCAGGACTCGGCTCCTCCAGGCTCGGACCTCAGTGAATGAGTCCTTAGATTTAGTGTGCTAGCAGGACTCGGCTTCTACAGGCTCGGACCTCAGTGGAAGAGTCCTTAGATTTAGTGTGCTAGCAGGACTCGGCTCCTCCAGGCTCGGACCTCAGTGAAAGTGTCCTTAGATTTAGTTGTGCTAGCAGGACCCGGCTCCTCTACGCTCGGACCTCAGTGGAACAGTCCTTAGATCTAGTGTGCTAGCAGGACCCGGCTCCTCCAGGCTCGGACCTCAGTGAAAGAGTCCTTAGATTTAGTGTGCTAGCAGGACTCGGCTCCTCCAGGCTCGGACCTCAGTGAAAGAGTCCATTGATTTAGTGTGCTAGCAGGACCCGGCTCCTCCAGGCTCGGACCTCAGTGAAAGAGTCCTTAGATTTAGTGTGCTAGCAGGACTCGGCTCCTCCAGGATCGGACCTCAGTGGAAGAGTCCTTAGATTTAGTGTGCTAGCAGGACTCGGCTCCTCCAGGCTCGGACCTCAGTGAAAGAGTCCTTAGATTTAGTTGTGCTAGCAAGACCCGGCTCCTCTAGGCTCGGACCTCAGTGGAATAGTCCTTAGATCTAGTGTGCTAGCAGGACTCGGCTTCTCCAAGCTCGGACCTCAGTGAAAGAGTCCTTAGATTTAGTGTGCTTGCAGGACTCGGCTTCTACAGGCTCGGGCCTCAGTGGAAGAGTCCTTAGATTTAGTGTGCTATCAGGACTCGGCTCCTCCAGGCTCGGACCTCAGTGAAAGAGTCCTTAGATTTAGTTGTGCTAGCAGGACCCGGATCCTCTAGGCTCGGACCTCAGTGGAACAGACCTTAGATCTAGTGTGCTAGCAGGACCCAGCTCCTCCAGGCTCGGACCTCAGTGAAAGAGTCCTTAGATGTAGTGTGCTAGCAGGACTCGGCTCCTCCAGGCTCGGACCTCAGTGAAAGAGTCCATATATTTAGTGTGCTAGCAGGACCCGGCTCCTCCAGGCTCGGACCTCAGTGAAAGAGTCCTTAGATTTAATTTGCTAGCATGACCCGACTCCTCCAAGCTCGGACCTCAGTGAAAGAGTCCTTAGATTTAGTGTGCTAGCAGGACCCCGCTCCTCCAGGCTCGGACCTCAGTGAAAGAGTCCTTAGATTTAGTGTGCTAGCAGGACTCGGCTGCTCCAGGCTCGGATCTCAGTGAAAGAGTCTTTAGATTTAGTTGTGCTAGCAGGACCCGGCTCCTCTAGGCTCGGACCTCAGTGGAACAGTCCTTAGATCTAGTGTGCTAGCAGGACCCGGCCCCTCCAGGCTCGGACCTCAGTGAAAGAGTCCATGGATTTAGTGTGCTAGCAGGACTCGGCTCCTCCAGGCTCGGACCTCAGTGAAAGAGTCCTTAGATTTAGTGTGCTAGCGGGATTCGGCTCCTCCAGGCTCGGTCCTCAGTGAAAGAGTCCATAGATTTAGTGTGCTAGCGGGACTCGGCTCCTCCAGGCTCGGACCTCAGTGAAAGAGTTCTTAGATTTAGTGTGCTAGCAGGACTTGGCTTCTACAGGCTCTGACCTCAGTGAAAGAGTCTTTAGATTTAGTGTGCTAGCAGGACCCGGTTCCTCCAGGCTCGGACCTCAGTGAAAGAGTCCTTAGATTTAGTGTGCTAGCAGGACTCGGCTCCTCCAGGCTCGGACCTCAGTGAAAGAGTCCATAGATTTAGTGTGCTATTAGGACTCGGCTCCTCTAGGCTCGGACCTCAGTGAAAGAGTCCTTAGATTTAGTGTGCTAGCAGGACTCGGCTTCTACAGGCTCGGACCTCAGTGGAAGAGTCCTTAGATTTAGTGTGCTAGCAGGACTCGGCTCCTCCAGGCTCGGACCTCAGTGAAAGAGTCCTTAGATTTAGTTGTGCTAGCAGGACCCGGCTCCTCTAGGCTCGGATCTCAGTGGAACAGTCCTTAGATCTAGTGTGCTAGCAGGACCCGGCTCCTCGAGGCTCGGATCTCAGTGAAAGAGTCCTTAGATTTAGTGTGCTAGCAGGACTCAGCTCCTCCAGGCTCGGACCTCAGTGAAAGAGTCCATAGATTTAGTGTGCTAGCAGGACCCGGCTCCTCCAGGCTCGGACCTCAGTGAAAGAATCCTTAGATTTAATGTTCTATCAGGACCCGACTCCTCCAGGCTCGGACCTCAGTGAAAGAGTCCTTAGATTTAGTGTGCTAGCAGGACCCCGCTCCTCCAGGCTTGGACATCAGTGAAAGAGTCCTTAGATTTAGTGTGCTAGCAGGACTCAGCTGCTCCAGGCTCGGATCTCAGTGAAAGAGTCCTTAGATTTAGTGTGCTAGCGGGATTCGGCTCCTCCAGGCTCGGTCCTCAGTGAAAGAGTCCATAGATTTAGTGTGCTAGTGGGATTCGGCTCCTCCAGGCTCAGACCTCATTGAAAGAGTCCTTAGATTTAGTGTGCTAGCAGGACTTGGCTTCTACAGGCTCGGACCTCAGTGAAAGAGTCTTTAGTTTTAGTGTGCTAGCAGGACCCGGCTCCTCCAGGCTCGGACCTCAGTGAAAGAGTCCTTAGATTTAGTGTGCTAGCAGGACTCGGCTCCTCCAGGCTCGGACCTCAGTGAAAGAGTTCATAGATTTAGTCTGCTAGCAGGACTCGGCTCCTCCAGGCTCAGACCTCAGTGAAAGAGTAAATAGATTTAGTGTGCTAGGAGGACTCGGCTTCTACAAGCTCGGACCTCAGTGAAAGAGTCCTAAGATTTAGTGTGCTAGCAGGACCCGGCTCCTCCAGGCTCGGACCTCAGTGAAAGAGTCCATAGATTTAGTGTGCTAGCAGGACTCGGCTCCTCCAGGCTCGGACCTCAGTGAAAGAGTCCTTAGATCTAGTGTGCTAGCAGGACTCTGCTTCTCCAAGCTCGGACCTCAGTGAAAGAGCCCATAGATTTAGTGTGCTAGCAGGACCCGGCTCCTCCAGGCTCAGACCTCAGTGAAAGAGTCCTTAGATTTAGTGTGCTAGCAGGACTTGGCTTCTACAGTCTCGGACCTCAGTGAAAGAGTCCTTAGTGTGCTAGCAGGACATGGCTCCTCCAGGCTTGGACCTCAGTGAAAGAATCCATAGATTTAGTGTGCTAGCAGGACCCGGCTCCTCCAGGCTCAGACCTCAGTGAAAGAGTCCTTAGATTTAATGTGCTAGCAGGACCCGACTCCTTCAGGCTCGGATCTCAGTGAAAGAGTCCTTAGATTTAGTGTGCTAGCAGGACCCCGCTCCTCCAGGCTTGGATCTCAGTGAAAGAGTCCTTAGATTTAGTGTGCTAGCAGGACCCCGCTCCTCCAGGCTCGGACCTCAGTGAAAGAGTCCTTAGATTTAGTGTGCTAGCAGGACTCGGCTCCTCCAGTCTCGGACCTCAGTGAAAGAGTCCATAGATTTAATGTGCTAGCAGGACCCGACTCCTCCAGGCTCGGACTTCAGTGAAGAGTCCTTAGATTTAGTGTGCTAGCAGGACCCCGCTCCTCCAGGCTCAGACCTCAGTGAAAGAGTCCTTAGATTTAGTGTGCTAGCAGGACTCGGCTCCTCCAGGCTCAGACCTCATTGAAAGAGTACTTAGATTTAGTGTGCTAGCAGGACTCGGCTTCTACAAGCTCGGTCCTCAGTGAAAGAGTCCTAAGATTTAGTGTGCTAGCAGGACCCGGCTCCTCCAGGCTCGGACCTCAGTGAAAGAGTCCATGGATTTAGTGTGCTAGCAGGACTCGGCTCCTCCAGGCTCGGACCTCAGTGAATGAGTCCTTAGATTTAGTGTGCTAGCAGGACTCGGCTTCTACAGGCTCGGACCTCAGTGGAAGAGTCCTTAGATTTAGTGTGCTAGCAGGACTCGGCTCCTCCAGGCTCGGACCTCAGTGAAAGTGTCCTTAGATTTAGTTGTGCTAGCAGGACCCGGCTCCTCTACGCTCGGACCTCAGTGGAACAGTCCTTAGATCTAGTGTGCTAGCAGGACCCGGCTCCTCCAGGCTCGGACCTCAGTGAAAGAGTCCTTAGATTTAGTGTGCTAGCAGGACTCGGCTCCTCCAGGCTCGGACCTCAGTGAAAGAGTCCATTGATTTAGTGTGCTAGCAGGACCCGGCTCCTCCAGGCTCGGACCTCAGTGAAAGAGTCCTTAGATTTAGTGTGCTAGCAGGACTCGGCTCCTCCAGGATCGGACCTCAGTGGAAGAGTCCTTAGATTTAGTGTGCTAGCAGGACTCGGCTCCTCCAGGCTCGGACCTCAGTGAAAGAGTCCTTAGATTTAGTTGTGCTAGCAAGACCCGGCTCCTCTAGGCTCGGACCTCAGTGGAATAGTCCTTAGATCTAGTGTGCTAGCAGGACTCGGCTTCTCCAAGCTCGGACCTCAGTGAAAGAGTCCTTAGATTTAGTGTGCTTGCAGGACTCGGCTTCTACAGGCTCGGGCCTCAGTGGAAGAGTCCTTAGATTTAGTGTGCTATCAGGACTCGGCTCCTCCAGGCTCGGACCTCAGTGAAAGAGTCCTTAGATTTAGTTGTGCTAGCAGGACCCGGATCCTCTAGGCTCGGACCTCAGTGGAACAGACCTTAGATCTAGTGTGCTAGCAGGACCCAGCTCCTCCAGGCTCGGACCTCAGTGAAAGAGTCCTTAGATGTAGTGTGCTAGCAGGACTCGGCTCCTCCAGGCTCGGACCTCAGTGAAAGAGTCCATATATTTAGTGTGCTAGCAGGACCCGGCTCCTCCAGGCTCGGACCTCAGTGAAAGAGTCCTTAGATTTAATTTGCTAGCATGACCCGACTCCTCCAAGCTCAGACCTCAGTGAAAGAGTCCTTAGATTTAGTGTGCTAGCAGGACCCCGCTCCTCCAGGCTCGGACCTCAGTGAAAGAGTCCTTAGATTTAGTGTGCTAGCAGGACTCGGCTGCTCCAGGCTCGGATCTCAGTGAAAGAGTCCTTAGATTTAGTTGTGCTAGCAGGACCCGGCTCCTCTAGGCTCGGACCTCAGTGGAACAGTCCTTAGATCTAGTGTGCTAGCAGGACCCGGCCCCTCCAGGCTCGGACCTCAGTGAAAGAGTCCATGGATTTAGTGTGCTAGCAGGACTCGGCTCCTCCAGGCTCGGACCTCAGTGAAAGAGTCCTTAGATTTAGTGTGCTAGCAGGACTCGGCTTCTACAGGCTCGGACCTCAGTGGAAGAGTCCTTAGATTTAGTGTGCTAGCAGGACTCGGCTCCTCCAGGCTTGGACCTCAGTGAAAGAGTCCTTAGATTTAGTTGTGCTAGCAGGACCCGGCTCCTCTAAGCTCGGACCTCAGTGGAACAGTCCTTAGATCTAGTGTGCTAGCAGGACCCGGCTCCTCCAGGCTCGGACCTCAGTGAAAGAGTCCTTAGATTTAGTGTGCTAGCAGGACTCTGCTCCTCCAGGCTCGGACCTCAGTGAAAGAGTCCGTTGATTTAGTGTGCTAGCAGGACCCGGCTCCTCCAGGCTCGGACCTCAGTGAAAGAGTCCTTAGATTTAGTGTGCTAGCAGGACTCGGCTCCTCCAGGATCGGACCTCAGTGGAAGAGTCTTTAGATTTAGTGTGCTAGCAGGACTCGGCTCCTCCAGGCTCGGACCTCAGTGAAAGAGTCCTTAGATTTAGTTGTGCTAGCAGGACCCGGCTCCTCTAGGCTCGGACCTCAGTGGAATAGTCCTTAGATCTAGTGTGCTAGCAAGACTCGGCTTCTCCAAGCTCGGACCTCAGTGAAAGAGTCCTTAGATTTAGTGTGCTAGCAGGACTCGGCTTCTACAGGCTCGGGCCTCAGTGGAAGAGTCCTTAGATTTAGTGTGCTATCAGGACTCGGCTCCTCCAGGCTCGGACCTCAGTGAAAGAGTCCTTAGATTTAGTTGTGCTAGCAGGACCCGGCTCCTCTAGGCTCGGACCTCAGTGGAACAGACCTTAGATCTAGTGTGCTAGCACTACCCGGCTCCTCCAGGCTCGGACCTCAGTGAAAGAGTCCTTAGATTTTGTGTGCTAGCAGGACTCGGCTCCTCAAGGCTCGGAACTCAGTGAAAGAGTCCATATATTTAGTGTGCTAGCAGGACCCGGCTCCTCCAGGCTCGGACCTCAGTGAAAGAGTCCTTAGATTTAATTTGCTAGCATGACCCGACTCCTCCAAGCTCGGACCTCAGTGAAAGAGTCCTTAGATTTAGTGTGCTAGCAGGACCCCGCTCCTCCAGGCTCGGACCTCAGTAAAAGAGTCCTTAGATTTAGTGTGCTAGCAGGACTCGGCTGCTCCAGGCTCGGATCTCAGTGAAAGAGTCCTTAGATTTAGTTGTGCTAGCAGGACCCGGCTCCTCTAGGCTCGGACCTCAGTGGAACAGTCCTTAGATCTAGTGTGCTAGCAGGACCCGGCTCCTCTAGGCTCGGACCTCAGTGGAACAGTCCTTAGATTTAGTGTGCTAGCAGGACTCGGCTCCTCCAGGCTCAGACCTCAGTGAAAGAGTCCATATATTTAGTGTGCTAGCAGGACCCGGCTCCTCCAGGCTCGGACCTCAGTGAAAGCGTCCTTAGATTTAGTTGTGCTAGCAGGACCCGGCTCCTCTAGGCTCGGACCTCAGTGGAACAGACCTTAGATCTAGTGTGCTAGCACGACCCGGCTCCTCCAGGCTCGGACCTCAGTGAAAGAGTCCTTAGATTTAGTTGTGCTAGCAGGACCCGGCTCCTCTAGGCTCGGACCTCAGTGGAACAGTCCTTAGATCTAGTGTGCTAGCAGGACCCGGCTCCTCGAGGCTCGGATCTCAGTGAAAGTGTCCTTAGATTTAGTGTGCTAGCAGGACTCAGCTCCTCCAGGCTCGGACCTCAGTGAAAGAGTCCATAGATTTAGTGTGCTAGCAGGACCCGGCTCCTCTAGGCTCGGACCTCAGTGGAACAGTCCTTAGATCTAGTGTGCTAGCAGGACCCGGCTCCTCCAGGCTCGGACCTCAGTGAAAGAGTCCTTAGATTTAGTGTGCTAGCAGGACCCCGCTCCTCCAGGCTTGGAACTCAGTGATAGAGTCCTTAGATTTAGTGTGCTGGCAGGACTCGGCTGCTCCAGGCTAGGATCTCAGTGAAAGAGTCCTTAGATTTAGTGTGTTAGCAGGACTCGGCTGCTCCAGGCTCGGTCCTCAGTGAAAGAGTCCATAGATTTAGTGTGCTAGCAGGACTCGGCTCCTCCAGGCTCGGACCTCAGTGAAAGAGTCCTTAGATTTAATGTGCTAGCAGGACCCGGCTCCTCCAGGCTCGGACCTCAGTGAAAGAGTCCTTAGATTTAGTGTGCTAGCAGGACCCCGCTCCTCCAGGCTTGGACCTCAGTGAAAGAGTCCTTAGATTTAGTGTGCTAGCAGGACTCGGCTGCTCCAGGCTCGGATCTCAGTGAAAGAGTCCTTAGATTTAGTGTGCTAGCGGGATTCGGCTCGTCCAGGCTCGGTCCTCAGTGAAAGAGTCCATAGATTTAGTGTGCTAGCGGGACTCGGCTCCTCCAGGCTCGGACCTCAGTGAAAGAGTCCTTAGATTTAGTGTGCTAGCAGGACTTGGCTTCTACAGGCTCGGACCTCAGTGAAAGAGTCTTTAGATTTAGTGTGCTAGCAGGACCCGGCTCCTCCAGGCTCGGACCTCAGTGAAAGAGTCCTTAGATTTAGTGTGCTAGCAGGACTCGGCTCCTCCAGGCTCGGACCTCAGTGAAAGAGTCCATAGATTTAGTGTGCTAGCAGGACTCGGCTCCTCTAGGCTCGGACCTCAGTGAAAGAGTCCTTAGATTTAGTGTGCTAGCAGGACTCGGCTTCTACAGGCTCGGACCTCAGTGGAAGAGTCCTTAGATTTAGTGTGCTAGCAAGACTCGGCTCCTCCAGGCTCGGACCTCAGTGAAAGAGTCCTTAGATTTAGTTGTGCTAGCAGGACCCGGCTCCTCTAGGCTCGGAACTCAGTGGAACAGTCCTTAGATCTAGTGTGCTAGCAGGACCCGGCTCCTCGAGGTTCGGACCTCAGTGAAAGAGTCCTTAGATTTAGTGTGCTAGCAGGACTCAGCTCCTCCAGGCTCGGACCTCAGTGAAAGAGTCCATAGATTTAGTGTGCTAGCAGGACCCGGCTCCTCCAGGCTCGGACCTCAGTGAAAGAGTCCTTAGATTTAATGTTCTATCAGGACCCGACTCTTCCAGGCTCGGACCTCAGTGAAAGAGTCCTTAGATTTAGTGTGCTAGCAGGGCCCCGCTCCTCCAGGCTTGGACCTCAGTGAAAGAGTCCTTAGATTTAGTGTGCTAGCAGGACTCAGCTGCTCCAGGCTCGGATCTCAGTGAAAGAGTCCTTAGATTTAGTGTGCTAGCGGGATTCGGCTCCTCCAGGCTCGGTACACAGTGAAAGAGTCCATAGATTTAGTGTGCTAGTGGGATTCGGCTCCTTCAGGCTCAGACCTCAGTGAAAGAGTCCTTAGATTTAGTGTGCTAGCAGGACTTGGCTTCCATAGGCTCGGACCTCAGTGAAAGAGTCTTTAGTTTTAGTGTGCTAGCAGGACCCGGCTCCTCCAGGCTCGGACCTCAGTGAAAGAGTCCTTAGATTTAGTGTGCTAGCAGGACTCGGCTCCTCCAGGCTCGGACCTCAGTGAAAGAGTCCATAGATTTAGTGTGCTAGCAGGACTCGGCTCCTCCAGGCTCAGACCTCAGTGAAAGAGTAAATAGATTTAGTGTGCTAGCAGGACTCGGCTTCTACAAGCTCGGACCTCAGTGAAAGAATCCTAAGATTTAGTGTCCTAGCAGGACCCGGCTCCTCCAGGCTCGGACCTCAGTGAAAGAGTCCATAGATTTAGTGTGCTAGCAGGACTCGGCTCCTCCAGGCTCGGACCTCAGTGAAAGAGTCCTTAGATCTAGTGTGCTAGCAGGACTCTGCTTCTCCAAGCTCGGACCTCAGTGAAAGAGCCCATAGATTTAGTGTGCTAGCAGGACCCGGCTCCTCCAGGCTCAGACCTCAGTGAAAGAGTCCTTAGAATTAGTGTGCCAGCAGGACTTGGCTTCTACAGTCTCGGACCTCAGTGAAAGAGTCCTTAGTGTGCTAGCAGGACATGGCTCCTCCAGTCTTGGACCTCAGTGAAAGAATCCATAGATTTAGTGTGCTAGCAGGACCCGGCTCCTCCAGGCTCAGACCTCAGTGAAAGAGTCCTTAGATTTAATGTGCTAGCAGGACCCGACTCCTTCAGGCTCGGACCTCAGTGAAAGAGTCCTTAGCTTTAGTGTGCTAGCAGGACCCCGCTCCTCCAGGCTTGGATCTCAGTGAAAGAGTCCTTAGATTTAGTGTGATAGCAGGACCCCGCTCCTCCAGGCTCGGACCTCAGTGAAAGAGTCCTTAGATTTAGTGTGCTAGCAGGACTCGGCTCCTCCAGTCTCGGACCTCAGTGAAAGAGTCCATAGATTTAATGTGCTAGCAGGACCCGACTCCTCCAGGCTCGGACTTCAGTGAAAGAGTCCTTAGATTTAGTGTGCTAGCAGGACCCCGCTCCTCCAGGCTCAGACCTCAGTGAAAGAGTCCTTAGATTTAGTGTGCTAGCAGGACTCGGCTCCTCCAGGCTCAGACCTCAGTGAAAGAGAACTTAGATTTAGTGTGCTAGCAGGACTCGGCTTCTACAAGCTCGGACCTCAGTGAAAGAGTCCTAAGATTTAGTGTGCTAGCAGGACCCGGCTCCTCCAGGCTAGTACCTCAGAGAAAGAGTCCATGGATTTAGTGTGCTAGCAGGACTTGGCTTCTACAGTCTCGGACCTCAGTGAAAGAGTCCTTAGTGTGCTAGCAGGACATGGCTCCTCCAGTCTTGGACCTCAGTGAAAGAATCCATAGATTTAGTGTGCTAGCAGGACCCGGCTCCTCCAGGCTCAGACCTCAGTGAAAGAGTCCTTAGATTTAATGTGCTAGCAGGACCCGACTCCTTCAGGCTCGGACCTCAGTGAAAGAGTCCTTAGCTTTAGTGTGCTAGCAGGACCCCGCTCCTCCAGGCTTGGATCTCAGTGAAAGAGTCCTTAGATTTAGTGTGATAGCAGGACCCCGCTCCTCCAGGCTCGGACCTCAGTGAAAGAGTCCTTAGATTTAGTTGTGCTAGCAGGACCCGGCTCCTCTAGGCTCGGACCTCAGTGGAACAGTCCTTAGATCTAGTGTGCTAGCAGGACCCGGCTCCTCCAGGCTCGGACCTCAGTGAAAGAGTCCTTAGATTTAGTGTGCTAGCAGGACTCGGCTCCTCCAGGCTCGGACCTCAGTGAAAGAGTCCATTGATTTAGTGTGCTAGCAGGACCCGGCTCCTCCAGGCTCGGACCTCAGTGAAAGAGTCCTTAGATTTAGTTGTGCTAGCAGGACTCGGCTTCTCCAAGCTCGGACCTCAGTGAAAGAGTCCTTAGATTTAGTGTGCTAGCAGGACTCGGCTTCTACAGGCTCGGGCCTCAGTGGAAGAGTCCTTAGATTTAGTGTGCTATCAGGACTCGGCTCCTCCAGGCTCGGACCTCAGTGAAAGAGTCCATATATTTAGTGTGCTATCAGGACTCGGCTCCTCTAGGCTCGGACCTCAGTGGAACAGACCTTAGATCTAGTGTGCCAGCAGGACCCGGCTCCTCCAGGCTCGGACCTCAGTGAAAGAGTCCTTAGATTTAGTGTGCTAGCAGGACTCGGCTCCTCCAGGCTCGGACCTCAGTGAAAGAGTCCATATATTTAGTGTGCTAGCAGGACCCGGCTCCTCCAGGCTCGGACCTCAGTGAAAGAGTCCTTAGATTTAATTTGCTAGCATGACCCGACTCCTCCAAGCTCGGACCTCAGTGAAAGAGTCCTTAGATTTAGTGTGCTAGCAGGACCCCGCTCCTCCAGGCTCGGACCTCAGTGAAAGAGTCCTTAGATTTAGTGTGCTAGCAGGACTCGGCTGCTCCAGGCTCGGATCTCAGTGAAAGAGTCCTTAGATTTAGTTGTGCTAGCAGGACCCGGCTCCTCTAGGCTCGGACCTCAGTGGAACAGTCCTTAGATCTAGTGTGCTAGCAGGACCCGGCTCCTCTAGGCTCGGACCTCAGTGGAACAGTCCTTAGATTTAGTGTGCTAGCAGGACTCGGCTCCTCCAGGCTCAGACCTCAGTGAAAGAGTACTTAGATTTAGTGTGCTAGCAGGACTCGGCTTCTACAAGCTCGGACCTCAGTGAAAGAGTCCTAAGATTTAGTGTGCTAGCAGGACCCGGCTCCTCCAGGCTCGGACCTCAGTGAAAGTGTCCTTAGATTTAGTTGTGCTAGCAGGACCGGGCTCCTCTAGGCTCGGACCTCAGTGGAACAGTCCTTAGATCTAGTGTGCTAGCAGGACCCGGCTCCTCCAGGCTCGGACCTCAGTGAAAGAGTCCTTAGATTTAGTGTGCTAGCAGGACCCCGCTCCTCCAGGCTTGGACCTCAGTGATAGAGTCCTTAGATTTAGTGTGCTGGCAGGACTTGGCTGCTCCAGGCTAGGATCTCAGTGAAAGAGTCCTTAGATTTAGTGTGTTAGCAGGACTCGGCTGCTCCAGGCTCGGTCCTCAGTGAAAGAGTCCATAGATTTAGTGTGCTAGCAGGACTCGGCTCCTCCAGGCTCGGACCTCAGAGAAAGAGTCCTTAGATTTAATGTGCTAGCAGGACCCGACTCCTCCAGGCTCGGACCTCAGTGAAAGAGTCCTTAGATTTAGTGTGCTAGCAGGACCCCGCTCCTCCAGGCTTGGACCTCAGTGAAAGAGTCCTTAGATTTAGTGTGCTAGCAGGACTCGGCTGCTCCAGGCTCGGATCTCAGTGAAAGAGTCCTTAGATTTAGTGTGCTAGCGGGATTCGGCTCCTCCAGGCTCGGTCCTCAGTGAAAGAGTCCATAGATTTAGTGTGCTAGCGGGACTCGGCTCCTCCAGGCTCGGACCTCAGTGAAAGAGTTCTTAGATTTAGTGTGCTAGCAGGACTTGGCTTCTACAGGCTCGGACCTCAGTGAAAGAGTCTTTAGATTTAGTGTGCTAGCAGGACCCGGTTCCTCCAGGCTCGGACCTCAGTGAAAGAGTCCTTAGATTTAGTGTGCTAGCAGGACTCGGCTCCTCCAGGCTCGGACCTCAGTGAAAGAGTCCATAGATTTAGTGTGCTAGCAGGACTCGGCTCCTCTAGGCTCGGACCTCAGTGAAAGAGTCCTTAGATTTAGTGTGCTAGCAGGACTCGGCTTCTACAGGCTCAGACCTCAGTGGAAGAGTCCTTAGATTTAGTGTGCTAGCAGGACTCGGCTCCTCCAGGCTCGGACCTCAGTGAAAGAGTCCTTAGATTTAGTTGTGCTAGCAGGACCCGGCTCCTCTAGGCTCGGACCTCAGTGGAACAGTCCTTAGATCTAGTGTGCTAGCAGGACCCGGCACCTCGAGGCTCGGATCTCAGTGAAAGAGTCCTTAGATTTAGTGTGCTAGCAGGACTCAGCTCCTCCAGGCTCGGACCTCAGTGAAAGAGTCCATAGATTTAGTGTGCTAGCAGGACCCGGCTCCTCCAGGCTCGGACCTCAGTGAAAGAGTCCTTAGATTTAATGTTCTATCAGGACCCGACTCCTCCAGGCTCGGACCTCAGTGATAGAGTCCTTAGATTTAGTGTGCTAGCAGGACCCCGCTCCTCCAGGCTTGGACATCAGTGAAAGAGTCCTTAGATTTAGTGTGCTAGCAGGACTCAGCTGCTCCAGGCTCGGATCTCAGTGAAAGAGTCCTTAGATTTAGTGTGCTAGCGGGATTCGGCTCCTCCAGGATCGGTCCTCAGTGAAAGAGTCCATAGATTTAGTGTGCTAGTGGGATTCGGCTCCTCCAGGCTCAGACCTCAGTGAAAGAGTCCTTAGATTTAGTGTGCTAGCAGGACTTGGCTTCTACAGGCTCGGACCTCAGTGAAAGAGTCTTTAGTTTTAGTGTGCTAGCAGGACCCGGCTCCTCCAGGCTCGGACCTCAGTGAAAGAGTCCTTAGATTTAGTGTGCTAGCAGGACTCGGCTCCTCCAGGCTCGGACCTCAGTGAAAGAGTTCATAGATTTAGTCTGCTAGCAGGACTCGGCTCCTCCAGGCTCAGACCTCAGTGAAAGAGTAAATAGATTTAGTGTGCTAGCAGGACTCGGCTTCTACAAGCTCGGACCTCAGTGAAAGAGTCCTAAGATTTAGTGTGCTAGCAGGACCCGGCTCCTCCAGGCTCGGACCTCAGTGAAAGAGTCCATAGATTTAGTGTGCTAGCAGGACTCGGCTCCTCCAGGCTCGGACCTCAGTGAAAGAGTCCTTAGATCTAGTGTGCTAGCAGGACTCTGCTTCTCCAAGCTCGGACCTCAGTGAAAGAGCCCATAGATTTAGTGTGCTAGCAGGACCCGGCTCCTCCAGGCTCAGACCTCAGTGAAAGAGTCCTTAGATTTAGTGTGCTAGCAGGACTTGGCTTCTACAGTCTCGGACCTCAGTGAAAGAGTCCTTAGTGTGCTAGCAGGACATGGCTCCTCCAGGCTTGGACCTCAGTGAAAGAATCCATAGATTTAGTGTGCTAGCAGGACCCGGCTCCTCCAGGCTCAGACCTCAGTGAAAGAGTCCTTAGATTTAATGTGCTAGCAGGACCCGACTCCTTCAGGCTCGGATCTCAGTGAAAGAGTCCTTAGATTTAGTGTGCTAGCAGGACCCCGCTCCTCCAGGCTTGGATCTCAGTGAAAGAGTCCTTAGATTTAGTGTGCTAGCAGGACTTGGCTTCTACAGGCTCGGACCTCAGTGAAAGAGTCTTTAGATTTAGTGTGCTAGCAGGACCCGGTTCCTCCAGGCTCGGACCTCAGTGAAAGAGTCCTTAGATTTAGTGTGCTAGCAGGACTCGGCTCCTCCAGGCTCGGACCTCAGTGAAAGAGTCCATAGATTTAGTGTGCTAGCAGGACTCGGCTCCTCTAGGCTCGGACCTCAGTGAAAGAGTCCTTAGATTTAGTGTGCTAGCAGGACTCGGCTTCTACAGGCTCAGACCTCAGTGGAAGAGTCCTTAGATTTAGTGTGCTAGCAGGACTCGGCTCCTCCAGGCTCGGACCTCAGTGAAAGAGTCCTTAGATTTAGTTGTGCTAGCAGGACCCAGCTCCTCTAGGCTCGGACCTCAGTGGAACAGTCCTTAGATCTAGTGTGCTAGCAGGACCCGGCTCCTCGAGGCTCGGATCTCAGTGAAAGAGTCCTTAGATTTAGTGTGCTAGCAGGACTCAGCTCCTCCAGGCTCGGACCTCAGTGAAAGAGTCCATAGATTTAGTGTGCTAGCAGGACCCGGCTCCTCCAGGCTCGGACCTCAGTGAAAGAGTCCTTAGATTAAATGTGCTAGCAGGACTTGGCTTCTACAGTCTCGGACCTCAGTGAAAGAGTCCTTAGTGTGCTAGCAGGACATGGCTCCTCCAGGCTTGGACCTCAGTGAAAGAATCCATAGATTTAGTGTGCTAGCAGGACCCGGCTCCTCCAGGCTCAGACCTCAGTGAAAGAGTCCTTAGATTTAATGTGCTAGCAGGACCCGACTCCTTCAGGCTCGGATCTCAGTGAAAGAGTCCTTAGATTTAGTGTGCTAGCAGGACCCCGCTCCTCCAGGCTTGGATCTCAGTGAAAGAGTCCTTAGATTTAGTGTGCTAGCAGGACCCCGCTCCTCCAGGCTCGGACCTCAGTGAAAGAGTCCTTAGATTTAGTGTGCTAGCAGGACTCGGCTCCTCCAGTCTCGGACCTCAGTGAAAGAGTCCATAGATTTAATGTGCTAGCAGGACCCGACTCCTCCAGGCTCGGACTTCAGTGAAAGAGTCCTTAGATTTAGTGTGCTAGCAGGACCCCGCTCCTCCAGGCTCAGACCTCAGTGAAAGAGTCCTTAGATTTAGTGTGCTAGCAGGACTCGGCTCCTCCAGGCTCAGACCTCATTGAAAGAGTACTTAGATTTAGTGTGCTAGCAGGACTCGGCTTCTACAAGCTCGGTCCTCAGTGAAAGAGTCCTAAGATTTAGTGTGCTAGCAGGACCCGGCTCCTCCAGGCTCGGACCTCAGTGAAAGAGTCCATGGATTTAGTGTGCTAGCAGGACTCGGCTCCTCCAGGCTCGGACCTCAGTGAATGAGTCCTTAGATTTAGTGTGCTAGCAGGACTCGGCTTCTACAGGCTCGGACCTCAGTGGAAGAGTCCTTAGATTTAGTGTGCTAGCAGGACTCGGCTCCTCCAGGCTCGGACCTCAGTGAAAGTGTCCTTAGATTTAGTTGTGCTAGCAGGACCCGGCTCCTCTACGCTCGGACCTCAGTGGAACAGTCCTTAGATCTAGTGTGCTAGCAGGACCCAGCTCCTCCAGGCTCGGACCTCAGTGAAAGAGTCCTTAGATTTAGTGTGCTAGCAGGACTCGGCTCCTCCAGGCTCGGACCTCAGTGAAAGAGTCCATTGATTTAGTGTGCTAGCAGGACCCGGCTCCTCCAGGCTCGGACCTCAGTGAAAGAGTCCTTAGATTTAGTGTGCTAGCAGGACTCGGCTCCTCCAGGATCGGACCTCAGTGGAAGAGTCCTTAGATTTAGTGTGCTAGCAGGACTCGGCTCCTCCAGGCTCGGACCTCAGTGAAAGAGTCCTTAGATTTAGTTGTGCTAGCAAGACCCGGCTCCTCTAGGCTCGGACCTCAGTGGAATAGTCCTTAGATCTAGTGTGCTAGCAGGACTCGGCTTCTCCAAGCTCGGACCTCAGTGAAAGAGTCCTTAGATTTAGTGTGCTAGCAGGACTCGGCTTCTACAGGCTCGGGCCTCAGTGGAAGAGTCCTTAGATTTAGTGTGCGATCAGGACTCGGCTCCTCCAGGCTCGGACCTCAGTGAAAGAGTCCTTAGATTTAGTTGTGCTAGCAGGACCCGGATCCTCTAGGCTCGGACCTCAGTGGAACAGACCTTAGATCTAGTGTGCTAGCAGGACCCAGCTCCTCCAGGCTCGGACCTCAGTGAAAGAGTCCTTAGATGTAGTGTGCTAGCAGGACTCGGCTCCTCCAGGCTCGGACCTCAGTGAAAGAGTCCATATATTTAGTGTGCTAGCAGGACCCGGCTCCTCCAGGCTCGGACCTCAGTGAAAGAGTCCTTAGATTTAATTTGCTAGCATGACCCGACTCCTCCAAGCTCGGACCTCCGTGAAAGAGTCCTTAGATTTAGTGTGCTAGCAGGACCCCGCTCCTCCAGGCTCGGACCTCAGTGAAAGAGTCCTTAGATTTAGTGTGCTAGCAGGACTCGGCTGCTCCAGGCTCGGATCTCAGTGAAAGAGTCCTTAGATTTAGTTGTGCTAGCAGGACCCGGCTCCTCTAGGCTCGGACCTCAGTGGAACAGTCCTTAGATCTAGTGTGCTAGCAGGACCCGGCTCCTCCAGGCTCGGACCTCAGTGAAAGAGTCCATGGATTTAGTGTGCTAGCAGGACTCGGCTCCTCCAGGCTCGGACCTCAGTGAAAGAGTCCTTAGATTTAGTGTGCTAGCAGGACTCGGCTTCTACAGGCTCGGACCTCAGTGGAAGAGTCCTTAGATTTAGTGTGCTAGCAGGACTCGGCTCCTCCAGGCTCGGACCTCAGTGAAAGAGTCCTTAGATTTAGTTGTGCTAGCAGGACCCGGCTCCTCTAAGCTCGGACCTCAGTGGAACAGTCCTTAGATCTAGTGTGCTAGCAGGACCCGGCTCCTCCAGGCTCGGACCTCAGTGAAAGAGTCCTTAGATTTAGTGTGCTAGCAGGACTCGGCTCCTCCAGGCTCGGACCTCAGTGAAAGAGTCCGTTGATTTAGTGTGCTAGCAGGACCCGGCTCCTCCAGGCTCGGACCTCAGTGAAAGAGTCCTTAGATTTAGTGTGCTAGCAGGACTCGGCTCCTCCAGGATCGGACCTCAGTGGAAGAGTCCTTAGATTTAGTGTGCTAGCAGGACTCGGCTCCTCCAGGCTCGGACCTCAGTGAAAGAGTCCTTAGATTTAGTTGTGCTAGCAGGACCCGGCTCCTCTAGGCTCGGACCTCAGTGGAATAGTCCTTAGATCTAGTGTGCTAGCAGGACTCGGCTTCTCCAAGCTCGGACCTCAGTGAAAGAGTCCTTAGATTTAGTGTGCTAGCAGGACTCGGCTTCTACAGGCTCGGACCTCAGTGGAAGAGTCCTTAGATTTAGTGTGCTATCAGGACTCGGCTCCTCCAGGCTCGGACCTCAGTGAAAGAGTCCTTAGATTTAGTTGTGCTAGCAGGACCCGGCTCCTCTAGGCTCGGACCTCAGTGGAACAGACCTTAGATCTAGTGTGCTAGCACGACCCGGCTCCTCCAGGCTCGGACCTCAGTGAAAGAGTCCTTAGATTTAGTGTGCTAGCAGGACTCGGCTCCTCCAGGCTCGGACCTCAGTGAAAGAGTCCATATATTTAGTGTGCTAGCAGGACCCGGCTCCTCCAGGCTCGGACCTCAGTGAAAGAGTCCTTAGATTTAATTTGCTAGCATGACCCGACTCCTCCAAGCTCGGACCTCAGTGAAAGAGTCCTTAGATTTAGTGTGCTAGCAGGACTCGGCTTCTACAAGCTCGGACCTCAGTGAAAGAGTCCTAAGATTTAGTGTGCTAGCAGGACCCGGCTCCTCCAGGCTCGGACCTCAGTGAAAGTGTCCTTAGATTTAGTTGTGCTAGCAGGACCCGGCTCCTCTAGGCTCGGACCTCAGTGGAACAGTCCTTAGATCTAGTGTGCTAGCAGGACCCGGCTCCTCCAGGCTCGGACCTCAGTGAAAGAGTCCTTAGATTTAGTGTGCTAGCAGGACCCCGCTCCTCCAGGCTTGGGCCTCAGTGATAGAGTCCTTAGATTTAGTGTGCTGTCAGGACTCGGCTGCTCCAGGCTAGGATCTCAGTGAAAGAGTCCTTAGATTTAGTGTGTTAGCAGGACTCGGCTGCTCCAGGCTCGGTCCTCAGTGAAAGAGTCCATAGATTTAGTGTGCTAGCAGGACTCGGCTCCTCCAGGCTCGGACCTCAGTGAAAGAGTCCTTAGATTTAATGTGCTAGCAGGACCCGACTCCTCCAGGCTCGGACCTCAGTGAAAGAGTCCTTAGATTTAGTGTGCTAGCAGGACCTCGCTCCTCCAGGCTTGGACCTCAGTGAAAGAGTCCTTAGATTTAGTGTGCTAGCAGGACTCGGCTGCTCCAGGCTCGGATCCCAGTGAAAGAGTCCTTAGATTTAGTGTGCTAGCGGGATTCGGCTCCTCCAGGCTCGGTCCTCAGTGAAAGAGTCCATAGATTTAGTGTGCTAGCGGGACTCGGCTCCTCCAGGCTCGGACCTCAGTGAAAGAGTCCTTAGATTTAGTGTGCTAGCAGGACTTGGCTTCTACAGGCTCGGACCTCAGTGAAAGAGTCTTTAGATTTAGTGTGCTAGCAGGACCCGGCTCCTCCAGGCTCGGACCTCAGTGAAAGAGTCCTTAGATTTAGTGTGCTAGCAGGACTCGGCTCCTCCAGGCTCGGACCTCAGTGAAAGAGTCCATAGATTTAGTGTGCTAGCAGGACTCGGCTCCTCTAGGCTCGGACCTCAGTGAAAGAGTCCTTAGATTTAGTGTGCTAGCAGGACTCGGCTTCTACAGGCTCGGACCTCAGTGGAAGAGTCCTTAGATTTAGTGTGCTAGCAGGACTCGGCTCCTCCAGGCTCGGACCTCAGTGAAAGAGTCCTTAGATTTAGTTGTGCTAGCAGGACCCGGCTCCTCTAGGCTCGGACCTCAGTGGAACAGTCCTTAGATCTAGTGTGCTAGCAGGACCCGGCTCCTCTAGGCTCGGACCTCAGTGGAACAGTCCTTAGATTTAGTGTGCTAGCAGGACTCGGCTCCTCCAGGCTCAGACCTCAGTGAAAGAGTCCATATATTTAGTGTGCTAGCAGGACCCGGCTCCTCCAGGCTCGGACCTTAGTGAAAGCATCCTTAGATTTAGTTGTGCTAGCAGGACCTGGCTCCTCTAGGCTCGGACCTCAGTGGAACAGACCTTAGATCTAGTGTGCTAGCACGACCCGGCTCCTCCAGGCTCGGACCTCAGTGAAAGAGTCCTTAGATTTAGTGTGCTAGCAGGACTCGGCTCCTCCAGGCTCGGACCTCAGTGAAAGAGTCCATATATTTAGTGTGCTAGCAGGACCCGGCTCCTCCAGGCTCGGACCTCAGTGAAAGAGTCCTTAGATTTAATTTGCTAGCATGACCCGACTCCTCCAAGCTCGGACCTCAGTGAAAGAGTCCTTAGATTTAGTGTGCTAGCAGGACCCCGCTCCTCCAGGCTCGGACCTCAGTGAAAGAGTCCTTAGATTTAGTGTGCTAGCAGGACTCGGCTGCTCCAGGCTCGGATCTCAGTGAAAGAGTCCTTAGATTTAGTTGTGCTAGCAGGACCCGGCTCCTCTAGGCTCGGACCTCAGTGGAACAGTCCTTAGATCTAGTGTGCTAGCAGGACCCGGCTCCTCTAGGCTCGGACCTCAGTGGAACAGTCCTTAGATTTAGTGTGCTAGCAGGACTCAGCTCCTCCAGGCTCAGACCTCAGTGAAAGAGTACTTAGATTTAGTGTGCTAGCAGGACTCGGCTTCTACAAGCTCGGACCTCAGTGAAAGAGTCCTAAGATTTAGTGTGCTAGCAGGACCCGGCTCCTCCAGGCTCGGACCTCAGTGAAAGTGTCCTTAGATTTAGTTGTGCTAGCAGGACCCGGCTCCTCTAGGCTCGGACCTCAGTGGAACAGTCCTTAGATCTAGTGTGCTAGCAGGACCCGGCTCCTCCAGGCTCGGACCTCAGTGAAAGAGTCCTTAGATTTAGTGTGCTAGCAGGACCCCGCTCCTCCAGGCTTGGGCCTCAGTGATAGAGTCCTTAGATTTAGTGTGCTGTCAGGACTCGGCTGCTCCAGGCTAGGATCTCAGTGAAAGAGTCCTTAGATTTAGTGTGTTAGCAGGACTCGGCTGCTCCAGGCTCGGTCCTCAGTGAAAGAGTCCATAGATTTAGTGTGCTAGCAGGACTCGGCTCCTCCAGGCTCGGACCTCAGTGAAAGAGTCCTTAGATTTAATGTGCTAGCAGGACCCGACTCCTCCAGGCTCGGACCTCAGTGAAAGAGTCCTTAGATTTAGTGTGCTAGCAGGACCCCGCTCCTCCAGGCTTGGACCTCAGTGAAAGAGTCCTTAGATTTAGTGTGCTAGCAGGACTCGGCTGCTCCAGGCTCGGATCCCAGTGAAAGAGTCCTTAGATTTAGTGTGCTAGCGGGATTCGGCTCCTCCAGGCTCGGTCCTCAGTGAAAGAGTCCATAGATTTAGTGTGCTAGCGGGACTCGGCTCCTCCAGGCTCGGACCTCAGTGAAAGAGTCCTTAGATTTAGTGTGCTAGCAGGACTTGGCTTCTACAGGCTCGGACCTCAGTGAAAGAGTCTTTAGATTTAGTGTGCTAGCAGGACCCGGCTCCTCCAGGCTCGGACCTCAGTGAAAGAGTCCTTAGATTTAGTGTGCTAGCAGGACTCGGCTCCTCCAGGCTCGGACCTCAGTGAAAGAGTCTATAGATTTAGTGTGCTAGCAGGACTCGGCTCCTCTAGGCTCGGACCTCAGTGAAAGAGTCCTTAGATTTAGTGTGCTAGCAGGACTCGGCTTCTACAGGCTCGGACCTCAGTGGAAGAGTCCTTAGATTTAGTGTGCTAGCAGGACTCGGCTCCTCCAGGCTCGGACCTCAGTGAAAGAGTCCTTAGATTTAGTTGTGCTAGCAGGACCCGGCTCCTCTAGGCTCGGACCTCAGTGGAACAGTACTTAGATCTAGTGTGCTAGCAGGACCCGGCTCCTCGAGGCTCGGACCTCAGTGAAAGAGTCCTTAGATTTAGTGTGCTAGCAGGACTCAGCTCCTCCAGGCTCGGACCTCAGTGAAAGAGTCCATAGATTTAGTGTGCTAGCAGGAACCGGCTCCTCCAGGCTCGGACCTCAGTGAAAGAGTCCTTAGATTTAATGTTCTATCAGGACCCGACTCCTCCAGGCTCGGACCTCAGTGAAAGAGTCCTTAGATTTAGTGTGCTAGCAGGACCCCGCTCCTCCAGGCTTGGACCTCAGTGAAAGAGTCCTTAGATTTAGTGTGCTAGCAGGACTCAGCTGCTCCAGGCTCGGATCTCAGTGAAAGAGTCCTTAGATTTAGTGTGCTAGCGGGATTCGGCTCCTCCAGGCTCGGTCCTCAGTGAAAGAGTCCATAGATTTAGTGTGCTAGTGGGATTCGGCTCCTCCAGGCTCAGACCTCAGTGAAAGAGTCCTTAGATTTAGTGTGCTAGCAGGACTTGGCTTCTACAGGCTCGGACCTCAGTGAAAGAGTCTTTAGTTTTAGTGTGCTAGCAGGACCCGGCTCCTCCAGGCTCGGACCTCAGTGAAAGAGTCCTTATATTTATTGTGCTAGCAGGACTCGGCTCCTCCAGGCTCGGACCTCAGTGAAAGAGTCCATAGATTTAGTGTGCTAGCAGGACTCGGCTCCTCCAGGCTCAGACCTCAGTGAAAGAGTAAATAGATTTAGTGTGCTTGCAGGACTCGGCTTCTACAAGCTCGGACCTCAGTGAAAGAGTCCTAAGATTTAGTGTGCTAGCAGGACCCGGCTCCTCCAGGCTCGGACCTCAGTGAAAGAGTCCATAGATTTAGTGTTCTAGCAGGACTCGGCTCCTCCAGGCTCGGACCTCAGTGAAAGAGTCCTTAGATCTAGTGTGCTAGCAGGACTCTGCTTCTCCAAGCTCGGACATCAGTGAAAGAGCCCATAGATTTAGTGTGCTAGCAGGACCCGGCTCCTCCAGGCTCAGACCTCAGTGAAAGAGTCCTTAGATTTAGAGTGCTAGCAGGACTTGGCTTCTACAGTCTCGGACCTCAGTGAAAGAGTCCTTAGTGTGCTAGCAGGACATGGCTCCTCCAGGCTTGGAAATCAGTGAAAGAATCCATAGATTTAGTGTGCTAGCAGGACCCGGCTCCTCCAGGCTCAGACCTCAGTGAAAGAGTCCTTAGATTTAATGTGCTAGCAGGACCCGACTCCTTCAGGCTCGGACCTCAGTGAAAGAGTCCTTAGATTTAGTGTGCTAGCAGGACCCCGCTCCTCCAGGCTTGGATCTCAGTGAAAGAGTCCTTAGATTTAGTGTGCTAGCAGGACCCCGCTCCTCCAGGCTCGGACCTCAGTGAAAGAGTCCTTAGATTTAGTGTGCTAGCAGGACTCGGCTCCTCCAGTCTCGGACCTCAGTGAAAGAGTCCATAGATTTAATGTGCTAGCAGGACCCGACTCCTCCAGGCTCGGACTTCAGTGAAAGAGTCCTTAGATTTAGTGTGCTAGCAGGACCCCGCTCCTCCAGGCTCAGACCTCAGTGAAAGAGTCCTTAGATTTAGTGTGCTAGCAGGACTCGGCTCCTCCAGGCTCAGACCTCAGTGAAAGAGTACTTAGATTTAGTGTGCTAGCAGGACTCGGCTTCTACAAGCTCGGACCTCAGTGAAAGAGTCCTAAGATTTAGTGTGCTAGCAGGACCCGGCTCCTCCAGGCTCGGACCTCAGTGAAAGAGTCCATGGATTTAGTGTGCTAGCAGGACTCGGCTCCTCCAGGCTCGGACCTCAGTGAAAGAGTCCTTAGATTTAGTGTGCTAGCAGGACTCGGCTTCTACAGGCTCGGACCTCAGTGGAAGAGTCCTTAGATTTAGTGTGCTAGCAGGACTCGGCTCCTCCAGGCTCGGACCTCAGTGAAAGAATCCTTAGATTTAGTTGTGCTAGCAGGACCCGGCTCCTCTAGGCTCAGACCTCAGTGGAACAGTCCTTAGATCTAGTGTGTTAGCAGGACCCGGCTCCTCCAGGCTCGGACCTCAGCGAAAGAGTCCTTAGCTTTAGTGTGCTAGAAGGACTCGGCTCCTCCAGGCTCGGACCTCAGTGAAAGAGTCCATTGATTTAGTGTGCTAGCAGGACCCGGCTCCTCCAGGCTCGGACCTCAGTGAAAGAGTCCTTAGATTTAGTGTGCTAGCAGGACTCGGCTCCTCCAGGATCGGACCTCAGTGGAAGAGTCCTTAGATTTAGTGTGCTAGCAGGACTCGGCTCCTCCAGGCTCGGACCTCAGTGAAAGAGTCCTTAGATTTAGTTGTGCTAGCAGGACCCGGCTCCTCTAGGCTCGGACCTCAGTGGAATAGTCCTTAGATCTAGTGTGCTAGCAGGACTCGGCTTCTCCAAGCTCGGACCTCAGTGAAAGAGTCCTTAGATTTAGTGTGCTAGCAGGACTCGGCTTCTACAGGCTCGGGCCTCAGTGGAAGAGTCCTTAGATTTAGTGTGCTATCAGGACTCGGCTCCTCCAGGCTCGGACCTCAGTGAAAGAGTCCTTAGATTTAGTGTGCTAGCAGGACTCGGCTCCTCCAGGCTCAGACCTCAGTGAAAGAGTACTTAGATTTAGTGTGCTAGCAGGACTCGGCTTCTACAAGCTCGGACCTCAGTGAAAGAGTCCTAAGATTTAGTGTGCTAGCAGGACCCGGCTCCTCCAGGCTCGGACCTCAGTGAAAGAGTCCATGGATTTAGTGTGCTAGCAGGACTCGGCTCCTCCAGGCTCGGACCTCAGTGAAAGAGTCCTTAGATTTAGTGTGCTAGCAGGACTCGGCTTCTACAGGCTCGGACCTCAGTGGAAGAGTCCTTAGATTTAGTGTGCTAGCAGGACTCGGCTCCTCCAGGCTCGGACCTCAGTGAAAGAATCCTTAGATTTAGTTGTGCTAGCAGGACCCGGCTCCTCTAGGCTCAGACCTCAGTGGAACAGTCCTTAGATCTAGTGTGTTAGCAGGACCCGGCTCCTCCAGGCTCGGACCTCAGCGAAAGAGTCCTTAGCTTTAGTGTGCTAGCAGGACTCGGCTCCTCCAGGCTCGGACCTCAGTGAAAGAGTCCATTGATTTAGTGTGCTAGCAGGACCCGGCTCCTCCAGGCTCGGACCTCAGTGAAAGAGTCCTTAGATTTAGTGTGCTAGCAGGACTCGGCTCCTCCAGGATCGGACCTCAGTGGAAGAGTCCTTAGATTTAGTGTGCTAGCAGGACTCGGCTCCTCCAGGCTCGGACCTCAGTGAAAGAGTCCTTAGATTTAGTTGTGCTAGCAGGACCCGGCTCCTCTAGGCTCGGACCTCAGTGGAATAGTCCTTAGATCTAGTGTGCTAGCAGGACTCGGCTTCTCCAAGCTCGGACCTCAGTGAAAGAGTCCTTAGATTTAGTGTGCTAGCAGGACTCGGCTTCTACAGACTCGGGCCTCAGTGGAAGAGTCCTTAGATTTAGTGTGCTATCAGGACTCGGCTCCTCCAGGCTCGGACCTCAGTGAAAGAGTCCTTAGATTTAGTTGTGCTAGCAGGACCCGGCTCCTCTAGGCTCGGACCTCAGTGGAACAGACCTTAGATCTAGTGTGCTAGCAGGACCCGGCTCCTCCAGGCTCGGACCTCAGTGAAAGAGTCCTTAGATTTAGTGTGCTAGCAGGACTCGGCTCCTCCAGGCTCGGACCTCAGTGAAAGAGTCCATATATTTAGTGTGCTAGCAGGACCCGGATCCTCCAGGCTCGGACCTCAGTGAAAGAGTCCTTAGATTTAATTTGCTAGCATGACCCGACTCCTCCAAGCTCGGACCTCAGTGAAAGAGTCCTTAGATTTAGTGTGCTAGCAGGACCCCGCTCCTCCAGGCTCGGACCTCAGTGAAAGAGTCCTTAGATTTAGTGTGCTAGCAGGACTCGGCTGCTCCAGGCTCGGATCTCAGTGAAAGAGTCCTTAGATTTAGTTGTGCTAGCAGGACCCGGCTCCTCTAGGCTCGGACCTCAGTGGAACAGTCCTTAGATCTAGTGTGCTAGCAGGACCCGGCTCCACCAGGCTCGGACCTCAGTGGAACAGTCCTTAGATTTAGTGTGCTAGCAGGACTCGGCTTCTACAGGCTCGGGGCTCAGTGGAAGAGTCCTTAGATTTAGTGTGCTATCAGGACTCGGCTCCTCCAGGCTCGGACCTCAGTGAAAGAGTCCTTAGATTTAGTTGTGCTAGCAGGACCCGGCTCCTCTAGGCTCGGACCTCAGTGGAACAGTCCTTAGATCTAGTGTGCTAGCAGGACCCGGCTCATCCAGGCTCGGACCTCAGTGAAAGAGTCCTTAGATTTAGCGTGCTAGCAGGACTCGGCTCCTCCAGGCTCGGACCTCAGTGAAAGAGTCCATATATTTAGTGTGCTAGCAGGACCCGGCTCCTCCAGGCTCGGACCTCAGTGAAAGAGTCCTTAGATTTAATTTGCTAGCATGACCCGACTCCTCCAAGCTCGGACCTCAGTGAAAGAGTCCTTAGATTTAGTGTGCTAGCAGGACCCCGCTCCTCCAGGCTCGGACCTCAGTGAAAGAGTGCTTAGATTTAGTGTGCTAGCAGGACTCGGCTGCTCCAGGCTCGGATCTCAGTGAAAGAGTCCTTAGATTTAGTTGTGCTAGCAGGACCCGGCTCCTCTAGGCTTGGACCTCAGTGGAACAGTCCTTAGATCTAGTGTGCTAGCAGGACCCGGCTCCTCCAGGCTTGGACCTCAGTGAAAGAGTCCTTAGATTTAGTGTGCTAGCAGGACCCCGCTCCTCCAGGCTTGGACCTTAGTGAAAGAGTCCTGAGATTTGGTGTGCTAGCAGGACCCGGCTCCTCCAGGCTCGGACCTCAGTGAAAGAGTCCATAGATTTAGTGTGCTAGCAGGACTCGGCTCCTCCAGGCTCGGACCTCAGTGAAAGAGTCCTTAGATTTAGTGTGCTAGCAGGACTCGGCTTCTACAGGCTTGGACCTCAGTGGAAGAGTCCTTAGATTTAGTGTGCTAGCAGGACTCGGCTTCTACAGGCTCGGGGCTCAGTGGAAGAGTCCTTAGATTTAGTGTGCTATCAGGACTCGGCTCCTCCAGGCTCGGACCTCAGTGAAAGAGTCCTTAGATTTAGTTGTGCTAGCAGGACCCGGCTCCTCTAGGCTCGGACCTCAGTGGAACAGTCCTTAGATCTAGTGTGCTAGCAGGACCCGGCTCATCCAGGCTCGGACCTCAGTGAAAGAGTCCTTAGATTTAGCGTGCTAGCAGGACTCGGCTCCTCCAGGCTCGGACCTCAGTGAAAGAGTCCATATATTTAGTGTGCTAGCAGGACCCGGCTCCTCCAGGCTCGGACCTCAGTGAAAGAGTCCTTAGATTTAATTTGCTAGCATGACCCGACTCCTCCAAGCTCGGACCTCAGTGAAAGAGTCCTTAGATTTAGTGTGCTAGCAGGACCCCGCTCCTCCAGGCTCGGACCTCAGTGAAAGAGTGCTTAGATTTAGTGTGCTAGCAGGACTCGGCTGCTCCAGGCTCGGATCTCAGTGAAAGAGTCCTTAGATTTAGTTGTGCTAGCAGGACCCGGCTCCTCTAGGCTTGGACCTCAGTGGAACAGTCCTTAGATCTAGTGTGCTAGCAGGACCCGGCTCCTCCAGGCTTGGACCTCAGTGAAAGAGTCCTTAGATTTAGTGTGCTAGCAGGACCCCGCTCCTCCAGGCTTGGACCTTAGTGAAAGAGTCCTGAGATTTGGTGTGCTAGCAGGACCCGGCTCCTCCAGGCTCGGACCTCAGTGAAAGAGTCCATAGATTTAGTGTGCTAGCAGGACTCGGCTCCTCCAGGCTCGGACCTCAGTGAAAGAGTCCTTAGATTTAGTGTGCTAGCAGGACTCGGCTTCTACAGGCTTGGACCTCAGTGGAAGAGTCCTTAGATTTAGTGTGCTAGCAGGACTCGGCTCCTCCAGGCTCGGACCTCAGTGAAAGAGTCCTTAGATTTAGTTGTGCTAGCAGGACCCGGCTCCTCTAGGCTCGGACCTCAGTGGAACAGTCCTTAGATCTAGTGTGCTAGCAGGACTCGGCTTCTCCAAGCTCGGACCTCAGTGAAAGAGTACTTAGATTTAGTGTGCTAGCTGGACTCGGCTCCTCCAGGCTCGGACCTCAGTAAAAGAGTCCATAGATTTAGTGTGCTAGCAGGACTCGGCTCCTCCAGGCTCGGACCTCAGTGAAAGAGTCCTTAGATTTAGTTGTGCTAGCAGGACCCGGCTCCTTTAGGCTCGGACCTCAGTGGAACAGTCGTTAGATTTAGTGTGCTAGCAGGACACGGCTCCTCCAGGCTCGGACCTCAGTGAAAGAGTCCATAGATCTAGTGTGCTAGCAGGACCCAGCTCCTCCAGGCTCGGACCTCAGTGAAAGAGTCCTTAGATTTAGTGTGCTAGCAGGACACGGCTCCTCCAGGCTCGGACCTCAGTGAAAGAGTCCATAGATTTAGTGTGCTAGCAGGACCCGGCTCCTCCAGGCTCGGACCTCAGTGAAAGAGTCCTTAGATTTAGTGTGCTAGCAGGACTCGGCTCCTCCAGGATCGGACCGCAGTGGAAGAGTCCTTAGATTTAGTGTGCTATCAGGACTCGGCTCCTCCAGGCTCGGACCTCAGTGAAAGAGTCCTTAGATTTAGTTGTGCTAGCAGGACCCGGCTCCTCTAGGCTCGGACCTCAGTGGATTAGTCCTTAGATCTAGTGTGCTAGCAGGACTCGGCTTCTCCAAGCTCGGACCTCAGTGAAAGAGTCCTTAGATTTAGTGTGCTAGCAGGACTCGGCTTCTACAGGCTCGGACCTCAGTGGAAGAGTCCTTAGATTTAGTGTGCTAGCAGGACTCGGCTCCTCCAGGCTCAGACCTCAGTGAAAGAGTCCATAGATTTAGTGTGCTAGCAGGACCCGGCTCCTCCAGGCTCGGACCTCAGTGAAAGAGTCCTTAGATTTAATTTGCTAGCATGACCCGACTCCTCCAGGCTCGGACCTCAGTGAAAGAGTCCTTAGATTTAGTGTGCTAGCAGGACCCCGCTCCTCCAGGCTCGGACCTCAGTGAAAGAGTCCTTAGATTTAGTGTGCTAGCAGGACTCGGCTGCTCCAGGCTCGGATCTCAGTGAAAGAGTCCTTAGATTTAGTGTGCTAGCAGGACTCGGCTCCTCCAGGCTCGGACCTCAGTGAAAGAGTCCATAGATTTAGTGTGCTAGCAAGACTCGGCTCCTCCAGGCTCAGACCTCAGTGAAAGAGTACTTAGATTTAGTGTGCTAGCAGGACTCGGCTTCTACAAGCTCGGACCTCAGTGAAAGAGTCCTAAGATTTAGTGTGCTAGCAGGACCCGGCTCCTCCAGGCTCGGACCTCAGTGAAAGAGTCCATAGATTTAGTGTGCTAGCAGGACTCGGCTCCTCCAGGCTCGGACCTCAGTGAAAGAGTCCTTAGATTTAGTTGTGCTAGCAGGACCCGGCTCCTCTAGGCTCGGACCTCAGTGTAACAGTCCTTAGATCTAGTGTGCTAGCAGTACCCGGCTCCTCCAGGCTCGGACCTCAGTGAAAGAGTCCTTAGATTTAGTGTGCTAGCAGGACTCGGCTCCTCCAGGCTCGGACCTCAGTGAAAGAGTCCATAGATTTAGTGTGCTAGCAGGACCCGGCTCCTCCAGGCTCGGACCTCAGTGAAAGAGTCCTTAGATTTAATTTGCTAGCATAACCCGACTCCTCCAGGCTCGGACCTCAGTGAAAGAGTCCTTAGATTAAGTTGTGCTAGCAGGACCCGGCTCCTCTAGGCTCGGACCTCAGTGGAACAGTCCTTAGATCTAGTGTGCTACCAGGACTCGGCTCTTCCAGGCTCGGACCTCAGTGAAAGAGTCCATAGATTTAGTGTGCTAGCTGGACCCGGCTCCTCCAGGCTCGGACCTCAGTGAAAGAGTCCTTAGATTTAATTTGCTAGCATGACCCGACACCTCCAGGCTCGGACCTCAGTGAAAGAGTCCTTAGATTTAGTGTGCTAGCAGGACTCGGCTGCTCCAGGCTCGGTCCTCAGTGAAAGAGTCTATAGATTTAGTGTGCTAGCAGGTCTCGGCTCCTCCAGGCTCGGACCTCAGTGAAAGAGTCCTTAGATTTAATGTGCTAGCAGGACCCGACTCCTCCAGGCTCGGATCTCAGTGAAAGAGCCCTTAGATTTAGTGTGCTAGCAGGACCCCGCTCCTCCAGGCTTGGACCTCAGTGAAAGAGTCCTTAGATTTAGTGTGCTAGCAGGACTCGGCTGCTTCAGGCTCGGATCTCAGTGAAAGAGTCCTTAGATTTAATTTGCTAGCATGACCCGAAACCTCCAGGCTCGGACCTCAGTGAAAGAGTCCTTAGATTTAGTGTGCTAGCAGGACCCCGCTCCTCCAGGCTCGGACCTCAGTGAAAGAGTCCTTAGATTTGGTGTGCTAGCAGGACCCGGCTCCTCCAGGCTCGGACCTCAGTGAAAGAGTCCATAGATTTAGTGTGCTAGCAGGACTCGGCTCCTCCAGGCTCGGACCTCAGTGAAAGAGTCCTTAGATTTAGTGTGCTAGCAGGACTCGGCTTCTACAGGCTCGGACCTCAGTGGAAGAGTCCTTAGATTTAGTGTGCTAGCAGGACTCGGCTCCTCCAGGCTCGGACCTCAGTGAAAGAGTCCTTAGATTTAGTTGTGCTAGCAGGACCTGGCTCCTCTAGGCTCGGACCTCAGTGGAACAGTCCTTAGATCTAGTGTGCTAGCAGGACTCGGCTTCTCCAAGCTCGGACCTCAGTGAAAGAGTACTTAGATTTAGTGTGCTAGCAGGACTCGGCTCCTCCAGGCTCGGACCTCAGTAAAAGTGTCCATAGATTTAGTGTGCTAGCAGGACTCGGCTCCTCCAGGCTCGGACCTCAGTGAAAGAGTCCTTAGATTTAGTTGTGCTAGCAGGACCCGGCTCCTTTAGGCTCGGACCTCAGTGAAAGAGTACTTAGATTTAGTGTGCTAGCAGGACACGGCTCCTCCAGGCTCGGACCTCAGTGAAAGAGTCCATAGATCTAGTGTGCTAGCAGGACCCAGCTCCTCCAGGCTCGGACCTCAGTGAAAGAGTCCTTAGATTTAGTGTGCTAGCAGGACACGGCTCCTCCAGGCTCGGACCTCAGTGAAAGAGTCCTTAGATTTAGTGTGCTAGCAGGACCCGGCTCCTCCAGGCTCGGACCTCAGTGAAAGAGTCCTTAGATTTAGTGTGCTAGCAGGACTCGGCTCCTCCAGGATCGGACCGCAGTGGAAGAGTCCTTAGATTTAGTGTGCTATCAGGACTCGGCTCCTCCAGGCTCGGACCTCAGTGAAAGAGTCCTTAGATTTAGTTGTGCTAGCAGGACCCGGCTCCTCTAGGCTCGGACCTCAGTGGATTAGTCCTTAGATCTAGTGTGCTAGCAAGACTCGGCTTCTCCAAGCTCGGACCTCAGTGAAAGAGTCCTTAGATTTAGTGTGCTAGCAGGACTCGGCTTCTACAGGCTCGGACCTCAGTGGAAGAGTCATTAGATTTAGTGTGCTAGCAGGACTCGGCTCCTCCAGGCTCGGACCGCAGTGAAAGAGTCCTTAGATTTAGTTGTGCTAGCAGGACCCGGCTCCTCTAGGCTCGGACCTCAGTGGAACAGTCCTTAGATCTAGTGTGCTAGCAGGACACGGCTCCTCCAGGCTCGGACCTCAATGAAAGAGTCCTTAGATTTAGTGTGCTAGCAGGACTCGGCTCCTCCAGGCTCGGACCTCAGTGAAAGAGTCCATAGATTTAGAGTGCTAGCAGGACCCGGCTCCTCCAGGCTCGGACCTCAGTGAAAGAGTCCTTAGATTTAATTTGCTAGCATGACCCGACTCCTCCAGGCTCGGACCTCAGTGAAAGAGTCCTTAGATTTAGTGTGCAAGCAGGACCCCGCTCCTCCAGGCTCGGACCTCAGTGAAAGAGTCCTTAGATTTAGTGTGCTAGCAGGACTCGGCTGCTCCAGGCTCGGATCTCAGTGAAAGAGTCCTTAGATTTAGTGTGCTAGCAGGACTCGGCTCCTCCAGGCTCGGACCTCAGTGAAAGAGTCCATAGATTTAGTGTGCTAGCAAGACTCGGCTCCTCCAGGCTCAGACCTCAGTGAAAGAGTACTTAGATTTAGTGTGCTAGCAGGACTCGGCTTCTACAAGCTCGGACCTCAGTGAAAGAGTCCTAAGATTTAGTGTGCTAGCAGGACCAAGCTCCTCCAGGCTCGGACTTCAGTGAAAGAGTCCATAGATTTAGTGTGCTAGCAGGACTCGGCTCCTCCAGGCTCGGACCTCAGTGAAAGAGTCCTTAGATTTAGTTGTGCTAGCAGGACCCGGCTCCTCCAGGCTCGGACCTCAGTGAAAGAGTCCTTAGATTTAATTTGCTAGCATAACCCGACTCCTCCAGGCTCGGACCTCAGTGAAAGAGTCCTTAGATTTAGGTGTGCTAGCAGGACCCGGCTCCTCTAGGCTCGGACCTCAGTGGAACAGTCCTTAGATCTAGTGTGCTAGCAGGACCCGGCTCCTCCAGGCTCGGACCTCAGTGAAAGAGTCCTTAGATTTAGTGTGCTAGCAGGACTCGGCTCTTCCAGGCTCGGACCTCAGTGAAAGAGTCCATAGATTTAGTGTGCTAGCTGGACCCGGCTCCTCCAGGCTCGGACCTCAGTGAAAGAGTCCTTAGATTTAATTTGCTAGCATGACCCGACACCTCCAGGCTCGGACCTCAGTGAAAGAGTCCTTAGATTTAGTGTGCTAGCAGGACCCCGCTCCTCCAGGCTTGGACCTCAGTGAAAGAGTCCTTAGATTTAGTGTGCTAGCAGGACTCGGCTGCTCCAGGCTCGGTCCTCAGTGAAAGAGTCTATAGATTTAGTGTGCTAGCAGGACTCGGCTCCTCCAGGCTCGGACCTCAGTGAAAGAGTCCTTAGATTTAATGTGCTAGCAGGACCCGACTCCTCCAGGCTCGGACCTCAGTGAAAGAGCCCTTAGATTTAGTGTGCTAGCAGGACCCTGCTCCTCCAGGCTTGGACCTCAGTGAAAGAGTCCTTAGATTTAGTGTGCTAGCAGGACTCGGCTGCTTCAGGCTCGGATCTCAGTGAAAGAGTCCTTAGATTTAATTTGCTAGCATGACCCGAAACCTCCAGGCTCGGACCTCAGTGAAAGAGTCCTTAGATTTAGTGTGCTAGCAGGACCCCGCTCCTCCAGGCTTGGACCTCAGTGAAAGAGTCCTTAGATTTAGTGTGCTAGCAGGACTCGGCTGCTCCAGGCTCGGTCCTCAGTGAAAGAGTCCATAGATTTAGTGTGCTAGCAGGACTCGGCTCCTCCAGGCTCGGACCTCAGTGAAAGAGTCCTTAGATTTAATGTGCTAGCAGGACCCGATTCCTCCAGGCTCGGACCTCAGTGAAAGAGTCCTTAGATTTAGTGTGCTAGCAGGACTCGGCTCCTCTAGGCTCGGACCTCAGTGGAATAGTGCTTAGATCTAGTGTGCTAGCAGGACTCGGCTTCTCCAAGCTCGGACCTCAGTGAAAGAGTCCTTAGATTTAGTGTGCTAGCAGGACTCGGCTTCTACAGGCTCGGGCCTCAGTGGAAGAGTCCTTAGATTTAGTGTGCTATCAGGACTCGGCTCCTCCAGGCTCGGACCTCAGTGAAAGAGTCCTTAGATTTAGTTGTGCTAGCAGGACCCGGCTCCTCTAGGCTCGGACCTCAGTGGAACAGTCCTTAGATCTAGTGTGCTAGCAGGACCCGGCTCCTCCAGGCTCGGACCTCAGTGAAAGAGTCCTTAGATTTAGTGTGCTAGCAGGACTCGGCTCCTCCAGGTTCGGACCTCAGTGAAAGAGTCCATAGATTTAGTGTGCTAGCAGGACCCGGCTCCTCCAGGCTCGGACCTCAGTGAAAGAGTCCTTAGATTTAATTTGCTAGCATGACCCAACTCCTCCAAGCTCGGACCTCAGTGAAAGAGTCCTTAGATTTAGTGTGCTAGCAGGACCCCGCTCCTCCAGACTCGGACCTCAGTGAAAGAGTCCTTAGATTGAGTGTGCTAGCAGGACTCGGCTGCTCCAGGCTCGGATCTCAGTGAAAGAGTCCTTAGATTTAGTTGTGCTAGCAGGACCCGGCTCCTCTAGGCTCGGACCTCAGTGGAACAGTCCTTAGATCTAGTGTGCTAGCAGGACCCGGCTCCTCCAGGCTCGGACCTCAGTGAAAGAGTCCTTAGATTTAGTGTGCTAGCAGGACCCCGCTCCTCCAGGCTCGGACCTCAGTGAAAGAGTCCTTAGATTTGGTGTGCTAGCAGGACCCGGCTCCTCCAGGCTCGGACCTCAGTGAAAGAGTCCATAGATTTAGTGTGCTAGCAGGACTCGGCTCCTCCAGGCTCGGACCTCAGAGAAAGAGTCCTTAGATTTAGTGTGCTAGCAGGACTCGGCTTCTACAGGCTCGGACCTCAGTGGAAGAGTCCTTAGATTTAGTGTGCTAGCAGGACTCGGCTCCTCCAGGCTCGGACCTCAGTGAAAGAGTCCTTAGATTTAGTTGTGCTAGCAGGACCCGGCTCCTCTAGGCTCGGACCTCAGTGGAACAGTCCTTAGATCTAGTGTGCTAGCAGGACTCGGCTTCTCCAAGCTCGGACCTCAGTGAAAGAGTACTTAGATTTAGTGTGCTAGCAGGACTCGGCTCCTCCAGGCTCGGACCTCAGTAAAAAAGTCCATAGATTTTGTGTGCTAGCAGGACTCGGCTCCTCCAGGCTCGGACCTCAGTGAAAGAGTCCTTAGATTTAGTTGTGCTAGCAGGACCCGGCTCCTCTAGGCTCGGACCTCAGTGGAACAGTCCTTAGATCTAGTGTGCTAGCAGGACCCGGCTCCTCCAGGCTCGGACCTCAGTGAAAGAGTCCTTAGATTTAGTGTGCTAGCAGGAATCGGCTTCTACAGGCTCGGATCTCAGTGGAAGAGTCCTTAGATTTGGTGTGCTAGCATGACCCAACTCCTCCAAGCTCGGACCTCAGTGAAAGAGTCCTTAGATTTAGTGTACTAGCAGGACCCCGCTCCTCCAGACTCGGACCTCAGTGAAAGAGTCCTTAGATTTAGTTTGCTAGCAGGACTCGGCTGCTCCAGGCTCGGATCTCAGTGAAAGAGTCCTTAGATTTAGTTGTGCTAGCAGGACCCGGCTCCTCCAGGCTCGGACCTCAGTGGAACAGTCCTTAGATCTAGTGTGCTAGCAGGACCCGGCTCCTCCAGGCTCGGACCTCAGTGAAAGAGTCCTTAGATTTAGTGTGCTAGCAGGACCCCGCTCCTCCAGGCTCGGACCTCAGTGAAAGAGTCCTTAGATTTGGTGTGCTAGCAGGACCCGGCTCCTCCAGGCTCGGACCTCAGTGAAAGAGTCCATAGATTTAGTGTGCTAGCAGGACTCGGCTCCTCCAGGCTCGGACCTCAGAGAAAGAGTCCTTAGATTTAGTGTGCTAGCAGGACTCGGCTTCTACAGGCTCGGACCTCAGTGGAAGAGTCCTTAGATTTAGTGTGCTAGCAGGACTCGGCTCCTCCAGGCTCGGACCTCAGTAAAAAAGTCCATAGATTTAGTGTGCTAGCAGGACTCGGCTCCTCCAGGCTCGGACCTCAGTGAAAGAGTCCTTAGATTTAGTTGTGCTAGCAGGACCGGCTCCTCTAGGCTCGGACCTCAGTGGAACAGTCCTTAGATCTAGTGTGCTAGCAGGACCCGGCTCCTCCTGGCTCGGACCTCAGTGAAAGAGTCCTTAGATTTAGTGTGCTAGCAGGACCCGGCTCCTCCAGGCTCGGACCTCAGTGAAAGAGTCCATAGATTTAGTGTGCTAGCAGGACCCGGCTCCTCCAGGCTCGGACCTCAGTGAAAGAGTCCTTAGATTTAGTGTGCTAGCAGGACTCGGCTCCTCCAGGATCGGACCTCAGTGAAACAGTCCTTAGATTTAGTTGTGCTAGCAGGACCCGGCTCCTCTCGGCTCGGACCTCAGTGGAACAGTCCTTAGATCTAGTGTGCTAGCAGGACCCGGCTCCTCGAGGCTCGGACCTCAGTGAAAGAGTCCTTAGATTTAGTGTGCTAGCAGGACTCCGCTCCTCCAGGTTTGGACCTCAGTGAAAGAGTCCATAGATTTAGTGTGCTAGCAGGACCCGGCTCCTCCAGGCTCGGACCTCAGTGAAAGAGTCCTTAGATTTAATGTTCTAGCAGGACCCGACTCCTCCAGGCTCGGACCTCAGTGAAAGAGTCCTTAGACTTAGTGTGCTAGCAGGACCCCGCTCCTCCAGGCTTGGACCTCAGTGAAAGAGTCCTTAGATTTAGTGTGCTAGCAGGACTCGGCTGCTCCAGGCTCGGATCTCAGTGAAAGAGTCCTTAGATTTAGTGTGCTAGCGGGATTCGGCTCCTCCAGGCTCGGTCCTCAGTGAAAGAGTCCATAGATTTAGTGTGCTAGTGGGACTCGGCTCCTCCAGGCTCGGACCTCAGAGAAAGAGTCCTTAGATTTAGTGTGCTAGAAGGACTTGGCTTCTACAGGCTCGGACCTCAGTGAAAGAGTCCTTAGATTTAGTGTGCTAGGAGGACTCGGCTCCTCCAGGCTCGGACCTCAGTGAAAGAGTCCATAGATTTAGTGTGCTAGCAGGACTCGGCTCCTCCAGGCTCAGACCTCAGTGAAAGAGTACTTAGATTTAGTGTGCTAGCAGGACTCGGCTTCTACAAGCTCAGACCTCAGTGAAAGAGTCCTAAGATTTAGTGTGCTAGCAGGACCCGGCTCCTCCAGGCTCGGACCTCAGTGAAAGAGTCCTTAGATTTAGTTGTGGTAGCAGGACCCGGCTCCTCTAGGCTCGGACCTCAGTGGAACAGTCCTTAGATCTAGTGTGCTAGCAGGACCCGGCTCCTCCAGGCTCGGACCTCAGTGAAAGAGTCCTTAGATTTAGTGTGCTAGCAGGACCCCGCTCCTCCAGGCTTGGACCTCAGTGATAGAGTCCTTAGATTTAGTGTGCTAGCAGGACTCGGCTGCTCCAGGCTAGGATCTCAGTGAAAGAGTCCTTAGATTTAGTGTGCTAGCAGGACTCGGCTGCTCCAGGCTCGGTCCTCAGTGAAAGAGTCCATAGATTTAGTGTGCTAGCAGGACTCGGCTCCTCCAGGCTCGGACCTCAGTGAAAGAGTCCTTAGATTTAATGTGCTAGCAGGACCCGACTCCTCCAGGCTCGGACCTCAGTGAAAGAGTCCTTAGATTTAGTGTGCTAGCAGGACCCCGCTCCTCCAGGCTTGGACCTCAGTGAAAGAGTCCTTAGATTTAGTGTGCTAGCAGGACTCGGCTGCTCCAGGCTCGGATCTCAGTGAAAGAGTCCATAGATTTAGTGTGCTAGCGGGACTCGGCTCCTCCAGGCTCGGACCTCAATGAAAGAGTCCTTAGATTTAGTGTGCTAGCAGGTCTTGGCTTCTACAGGCTCGGACCTCAGTGAAAGAGTCTTTAGATTTAGTGTGCTAGCAGGACCCGGCTCCTCCAGGCTCGGACCTCAGTGAAAGAGTCCTTAGATTTAGTGTGCTAGCAGGACTCGGCTCCTCCAGGCTCGGACCTCAGTGAAAGAGTCCATAGATTTAGTGTGCTAGCAGGACTCGGCTCCTCCAGGCTCAGACCTCAGTGAAAGAGTACTTAGATTTAGTGTGCTAGCAGGACTCGGCTTCTACAGGCTCGGACCTCAGTGAAAGAGTCCTAAGATTTAGTGTGCTAGCAGGACCCGGCTCCTCCAGGCTCGGACCTCAGTGAAAGAGTCCATAGATTTAGTGTGCTAGCAGGACTCGGCTCCTCCAGGCTCGGACCTCAGTGAAAGAGTCCTTAGTTTTAGAGTGCTAGCAGGACTCGGCTTCTACAGGCTCGGACCTCAGTGGAAGAGTCCTTAGATTTAGTGTGCTAGCAGGACTCGGCTCCTCCAGGCTCGGACCTCAGTGAAAGAGTCCTTAGATTTAGTTGTGCTAGCAGGACCCGGCTCCTCTAGGCTTGGACCTCAGTGGAACAGTCCTTAGATCTAGTGTGCTAGCAGGACCCGGCTCCTCGAGGCTTGGACCTCAGTGAAAGAGTCCTTAGATTTAGTGTGCTAGCAGGACTCAGCTCCTTCAGGCTCGGACCTCAGTGAAAGAGTCCATAGATTTAGTGTGCTAGCAGGACCCGGCTCCTCCAGGCTCGGACCTCAGTGAAAGAGTCGTTAGATTTAATGTTCTAGCAGGACCCGACTCCTCCAGGCTCGGACCTCAGTGAAAGAGTCCTTAGATTTAGTGTGCTAGCAGGACCCCGCACCTCCAGGCTTGGACCTCAGTGAAAGAGTCCTTAGATTTAGTGTGCTAGCAGGACTCAGCTGCTCCAGGCTCGGATCTCAGTGAAAGAGTCCTTAGATTTAGTGTGCTAGCGGGATTCGGCTCCTCCAGGCTCGGTCCTCAGTGAAAGAGTCCATAGATTTAGTCTTCTACAGGCTCGGACCTCAGTGAAAGAGTCTTTAGTTTTAGTGTGCTAGCAGGACCCGACTCCTCCAGGCTCGGACCTCAGTGAAAGAGTCCTTAGATTTAGTGTGCTAGCAGGACTCGGCTCCTCCAGGCTCGGACCTCAGTGAAAGAGTCCATAGATTTAGTGTGCTAGCAGGACTCGGCTCCTCCAGGCTCAGACCTCAGTGAAAGAGTACTTAGATTTAGTGTGCTAGCAGGACTCGGCTTCTACAAGCTCGGACCTCAGTGAAAGAGTCCTAAGATTTAGTGTGCTAGCAGGACCCGGCTACTCCAGGCTCGGACCTCAGTGAAAGAGTCCATAGATTTAGTGTGCTAGCAGGACTCGGCTCCTCCAGGCTCGGACCTCAGTGAAAGAGTCCATAGATTTAGTGTGCTAGCAGGACCTGGCTCCTCCAGGCTCGGACCTCAGTGAAAGGGTCCTTAGATTTAATTTGCTAGCATGACCCAACTCCTCCAAGCTCGGACCTCAGTGAAAGAGTCCTTAGATTTAGTGTGCTAGCAGGACCCCGCTCCTTCAGACTCGGACCTCAGTGAAAGAGTCCTTAGATTGAGTGTGCTAGCAGGACTCGGCTGCTCCAGGCTCGGATCTCAGTGAAAGAGTCCTTAGATTTAGTTGTGCTAGCAGGACCCGGCTCCTCTAGGCTCGGACCTCAGTGGAACAGTCCTTAGATCTAGTGTGCTAGCAGGACCCGGCTCCTCCAGGCTCGTACCTCAGTGAAAGAGTCCTTAGATTTAGTGTGCTAGCAGGACCCCGCTCCTCCAGGCTCGGACCTCAGTGAAAGAGTCCTTTGATTTGGTGTGCTAGCAGGACCCGGTTCCTCCAGGCTCGGACCTCAGTGAAAGAGTCCATAGATTTAGTGTGCTAGCAGGACTCGGCTCCTCCAGGCTTGGACCTCAGAGAAAGAGTCCTTAGATTTAGTGTGCTAGCAGGACTCGGCTTCTACAGGCTCGGACCTCAGTGGAAGAGTCCTTAGATTTAGTGTGCTAGCAGGACTCGGCTCCTCCAGGCTCGGACCTCAGTGAAAGAGTCCTTAGATTTAGTTGTGCTAGCAGGACCCGGCTCCTCTAGGCTCGGACCTCAGTGGAACAGTCCTTAGATCTAGTGTGCTAGCAGGACTCGGCTTCTCCAAGCTCGGACCTCAGTGAAAGAGTACTTAGATTTAGTGTGCTAGCAGGACTCGGCTCCTCCAGGCTCGGACCTTAGTAAAAAAGTCCATAGATTTAGTGTGCTAGCAGGACTCGGATCCTCCAGGCTCGGACCTCAGTGAAAGAGTCCTTAGATTTAGTTGTGCTAGCAGGACCCGGCTCCTCTAGGCTCGGACCTCAGTGGAACAGTCCTTAGATCTAGTGTGCTAGCAGGACCCGGCTCCTCCAGGCTCGGACCTCAGTGAAAGAGTCCTTAGATTTAGTGTGCTAGCAGGACCCGGCTCCTCCAGGCTCGGACCTCAGTGAAAGAGTCCATAGATTTAGTGTGCTAGCAGGACCCGGCTCCTCCAGGCTCGGACCTCAGTGAAAGAGTCCTTAGATTTAGTGTGCTAGCAGGACTCGGCTCCTCCAGGATCGGACCGAAGTGGAAGAGTCCTTAGATTTAGTGTGCTATCAGGACTCGGCTCCTCCAGGCTCGGACCTCAGTGAAAGAGTCCTTAGATTTAATTGTGCTAGCAGGACCCGGCTCCTCTAGGCTCGGACCTCAGTGGAATAGTCCTTAGATCTAGTGTGCTAGCAGGACTCGGCTTCTCCAAGCTCGGACCTCAGTGAAAGAGTCCTTAGATTTAGTGTGCTAGCAGGACTCGGCTTCTACAGGCTCGGACCTCAGTGGAAGAGTCCTTAGATTTAGTGTGCTAGCAGGACTCGGCTCCTCCAGGCTCGGACCGCAGTGAAAGAGTCCTTAGATTTAGTTGTGCTAGCAGGACCCGGCTCCTCTAGGCTCGGACCTCAGTGGAACAGTCCTTAGATCGAGTGTGCTAGCAGGACTCGGCTTCTCCAAGCTCAGACCTCAGTGAAAGAGTCCTTAGATTTAGTGTGCTAGCAGGACTCGGCTCCTCCAGGCTCGGACCTCAGTGAAAGAGTCCTTAGATTTAATTTGCTAGCATGACCCAACTCCTCCAAGCTCGGACCTCAGTGAAAGAGTCCTTAGATTTAGTGTACTAGCAGGACCCCGCTCCTCCAGACTCGGACCTCAGTGAAAGAGTCCTTAGATTTAGTGTGCTAGCAGGACTCGGCTGCTCCAGGCTCGGATCTCAGTGAAAGAGTCCTTAGATTTAGTTGTGCTAGCAGGACCCGGCTCCTCTAGGCTCGGACCTCAGTGGAACAGTCCTTAGATCTAGTGTGCTAGCAGGACCCGGCTCCTCCAGGCTCGGACCTCAGTGAAAGAGTCCTTAGATTTAGTGTGCTAGCAGGACCCAGCTCCTCCAGGCTCGGACCTCAGTGAAAGAGTCCTTAGATTTGGTGTGCTAGCAGGACCCGGCTCCTCCAGGCTCGGACCTCAGTGAAAGAGTCCATAGATTTAGTGTGCTAGCAGGACTCAGCTCCTCCAGGCTCGGACCTCAGAGAAAGAGTCCTTAGATTTATTGTGCTAGCAGGACTTGGCTTCTACAGGCTCGGACCTCAGTGGAAGAGTCCTTAGATTTAGTGTGCTAGCAGGACTCGGCTCCTCCAGGCTCGGACCTCAGTGAAAGAGTCCTTAGATTTAGTTGTGCTAGCAGGACCCGGCTCCTCTAGGCTCGGACCTCAGTGGAACAGTCCTTAGATCTAGTGTGCTAGCAGGACTCGGCTTCTCCAAGCTCGGACCTCAGTGAAAGAGTACTTAGATTTAGTGTGCTAGCAGGACTCGGCTCCTCCAGGCTCGGACCTCAGTAAAAAAGTCCATAGATTTAGTGTGCTAACAGGACTCGGCTCCTCAAGGCTCGGACCTCAGTGAAAGAGTCCTTAGATTTAGTTGTGCTAGCAGGACCCGGCTCCTCTAGGCTCGGACCTCAGTGGAACAGTCCTTAGATCTAGTGTGCTAGCAGGACCCGGCTCCTCCAGGCTCGGACCTCAGTGAAAGAGTCCTTAGATTTAGTGTGCTAGCAGGACCCGGCTCCTCCAGGCTCGGACCTCAGTGAAAGAGTCCATAGATTTAGTGTGCTAGCAGGACCCGGCTCCTCCAGGCTCGGACCTCAGTGAAAGAGTCCTTAGATTTAGTGTGCTAGCAGGACTCGGCTCCTCCAGGATCGGACCTCAGTGAAACAGTCCTTAGATTTAGTTGTGCTAGCAGGACCCGGCTCCTCTCGGCTCGGACCTCAGTGGAACAGTCCTTAGATCTAGTGTGCTAGCAGGACCCGGCTCCTCGAGGCTCGGACCTCAGTGAAAGAGTCCTTAGATTGAGTGTGCTAGCAGGACTCCGCTCCTCCAGGCTCGGACCTCAGTGAAAGAGTCCATAGATTTAGTGTGCTAGCAGGACCCGGCTCCTCCAGGCTCGGACCTCAGTGAAAGAGTCCTTAGATTTAATGTTCTAGCAGGACCCGACTCCTCCAGGCTCGGACCTCAGTGAAAGAGTCCTTCGATTTAGTGTGCTAGCAGGACCCCGCTCCTCCAGGCTTGGACCTCAGTGAAAGAGTCCTTAGATTTAGTGTGCTAGCAGGACTCGGCTGCTCCAGGCTCGGATCTCAGTGAAAGAGTCCTTAGATTTAGTGTGCTAGCGGGATTCGGCTCCTCCAGGCTCGGTCCTCAGTGAAAGAGTCCATAGATTTAGTGTGCTAGTGGGACTCGGCTCCTCCAGGCTCGGACCTCAGTGAAAGAGTCCTTAGATTTAGTGTGCTAGAAGGACTTGGCTTCTACAGGCTCGGACCTCAGTGAAAGAGTCTTTAGTTTTAGTGTGCTAGCAGGACCCGGCTCCTCCAGGCTCGGACCTCAGTGAAAGAGTCCTTAGATTTAGTGTGCTAGGAGGACTCGGCTCCTCCAGGCTCGGACCTCAGTGAAAGAGTCCATAGATTTAGTGTGCTAGCAGGACTCGGCTCCTCCAGGCTCAGACCTCAGTGAAAGAGTACTTAGATTTAGTGTGCTAGCAGGACTCGGCTTCTACAAGCTCAGACCTCAGTGAAAGAGTCCTAAGATTTAGTGTGCTAGCAGGACCCGGCTCCTCCAGGCTCGGACCTCAGTGAAAGAGTCCTTAGATTTAGTTGTGGTAGCAGGACCCAGCTCCTCTAGGCTCGGACCTCAGTGGAACAGTCCTTAGATCTAGTGTGCTAGCAGGACCCGGCTCCTCCAGGCTCGGACCTCAGTGAAAGAGTCCTTAGATTTAGTGTGCTAGCAGGACCCCGCTCCTCCAGGCTTGGACCTCAGTGATAGAGTCCTTAGATTTAGTGTGCTAGCAGGATTCGGCTGCTCCAGGCTAGGATCTCAGTGAAAGAGTCCTTAGATTTAGTGTGCTAGCAGGACTCGGCTGCTCCAGGCTCGGTCCTCAGTGAAAGAGTCCATAGATTTAGTGTGCTAGCAGGACTCGGCTCCTCCAGACTCGGACCTCAGTGAAAGAGTCCTTAGATTTAATGTGCTAGCAGGACCCGACTCCTCCAGGCTCGGACCTCAGTGAAAGAGTCCTTAGATTTAGTGTGCTAGCAGGACCCCGCTCCTCCAGGCTTGGACCTCAGTGAAAGAGTCCTTAGATTTAGTGTGCTAGCAGGACTCGGCTGCTCCAGGCTCGGATCTCAGTGAAAGAGTCCATAGATTTAGTGTGCTAGCGGGACTCGGCTCCTCCAGGCTCGGACCTCAATGATAGAGTCCTTAGATTTAGTGTGCTAGCAGGACTTGGCTTCTACAGGCTCGGACCTCAGTGAAAGAGTCTTTAGATTTAGTGTGCTAGCAGGACCCGGCTCCTCCAGGCTCGGACCTCAGTGAAAGAGTCCTTAGATTTAGTGTGCTAGCAGGACTCGGCTCCTCCAGGCTCGGACCTCAGTGAAAGAGTCCATAGATTTAGTGTGCTAGCAGGACTCGGCTCCTCCAGGCTCAGACCTCAGTGAAAGAGTACTTAGATTTAGTGTGCTAGCAGGACTCGGCTCCTCCAGGCTCGGACCTCAGTGAAAGAGTCCTTAGATTTAGTGTGCTAGCAGGACTCGGCTTCTACAGGCTCGGACCTCAGTGGAAGAGTCCTTAGATTTAGTGTGCTAGCAGGACTCGGCTCCTCCAGGCTCGGACCTCAGTGAAAGAGTCCTTAGATTTAGTTGTGCTAGCAGGACCCGGCTCCTCTAGGCTCGGACCTCAGTGGAACAGTCCTTAGATCTAGTGTGCTAGCAGGACCCGGCTCCTCGAGGCTTGGACCTCAGTGAAAGAGTCCTTAGATTTAGTGTGCTAGCAGGACTCAGCTCCTCCAGGCTCGGACCTCAGTGAAAGAGTCCATAGATTTAGTGTGCTAGCAGGACCCGGCTCCTCCAGGCTCGGACCTCAGTGAAAGAGTCCTTAGATTTAATGTTCTAGCAGGACCCGACTCCTCCAGGCTCGGACCTCAGTGATAGAGTCCTTAGATTTAGTGTGCTAGCAGGATTCGACTCCTCTAGGCTCGGACCTCAGTGAAAGAGTCCTTAGATTTAGTGTGCTAGCAGGACTCGGCACCTCCAGGCTTGGACCTCAGTGAAAGAGTCCTTAGATTTAGTGTGCTAGCAGGACTCAGCTGCTCCAGGCTCGGATCTCAGTGAAAGAGTCCTTAGATTTAGTGTGCTAGCGGGATTCGGCTCCTCCAGGCTCGGTCCTCAGTGAAAGAGTCCATAGATTTAGTGTGCTAGTGGGATTCGGCTCCTCCAGGCTCGGACCTCAGTGAAAGAGTCCTTAGATTTAGTGTGCTAGCAGGACTTGGCTTCTACAGGCTCGGACCTCAGTGAAAGAGTCTTTAGTTTTAGTGTGCTAGCAGGACCCGACTCCTCCAGGCTCAGACCTCAGTGAAAGAGTCCTTAGATTTAGTGTGCTAGCAGGACTCGGCTCCTCCAGGCTCGGACCTCAGTGAAAGAGTCCATAGATTTAGTGTGCTAGCAGGACTCGGCTCCTCCAGGCTCAGACCTCAGTGAAAGAGTACTTAGATTTAGTGTGCTAGCAGGACTCGGCTTCTACAAGCTCGGACCTCAGTGAAAGAGTCCATAGATTTAGTGTGCTAGCAGGACTCGGCTCCTCCAGGCTCGGACCTCAGTGAAAGAGTCCATAGATTTAGTGTGCTAGCAGGACTCGGCTCCTCCAGGCTCGGACCTCAGTGAAAGAGTCCTTAGATCTAGTGTGCTAGCAGGACTCTGCTTCTCCAAGCTCGGACCTCAGTGAAAGAGCCCATAGATTTAGAGTGCTAGCAGGACCCGGCTCCTCCAGGCTCAGACCTCAGTGAAAGAGTCCTTAGATTTAGTGTGCTAGCAGGACTTGGCTTCTACAGTCTCGGACCTCAGTGAAAGAGTCCTTAGTGTGCTAGCAGGACATGGCTCCTCCAGGCTTGGACCTCAGTGAAAGAATCCATAGATTTAGTGTGCTAGCAGGACCCGGCTCCTCCAGGCTCAGACCTCAGTCAAAGAGTCCTTAGATTTAATGTGCTAGCAGAACCCGACTCCTTCAGGCTCGGACCTCAGTGAAAGAGTCCTTAGATTTAGTGTGCTAGCAGGACCCCGCTCCTCCAGGCTTGGACCTCAGTGAAAGAGTCCTTAGATTTAGTGTGCTAGCAGGACCCCGCTCCTTCAGGCTCGGATCTCAGTGAAAGAGTCCTTAGATTTAGTGTGCTAGCAGGACCCCGCTCCTTCAGGCTCGGACCTCAGTGAAAGAGTCCTTAGATTTAGTTGTGCTAGCAGGACCCGGCTCCTCTATGCTCGGACCTCAGTGGAACAGTCCTTAGATCTAGTGTGCTAGCAGGACCCGGCTCCTCTAGGCTCGGACCTCAGTGAAAGAGTCCTTAGATTTAGTGTGCTAGCAGGACCCGGCTCCTCCAGGCTCGGACCTCAGTGAAAGAGTCCATAGATTTAGTGTGCTAGCAGGACCCGGCTCCTCCAGGCTCGGACCTCAGTGAAAGAGTCCTTAGATTTAGTGTGCTAGCAGGACTCGGCTCCTCCAGGATCGGACCGCAGTGGAAGAGTCCTTCGATTTAGTGTGCTATCAGGACTCGGCTCCTCCAGGCTCGGACCTCAGTGAAAGAGTCCTTAGATTTAATTGTGCTAGCAGGACCCGGCTCCTCTAGGCTCGGACCTCAGTGGAATAGTCCTTAGATCTAGTGTGCTAGCAGGACTCGGCTTCTCCAAGCTCGGACCTCAGTGAAAGAGTCCTTAGATGTAGTGTGCTAGCAGGCCTCGGCTTCTACAGGCTCGGACCTCAGTGGAAGAGTCCTTAGATTTAGTGTGCTAGCAGGACTCGGCTCCTCCAGGCTCGGACCGCAGTGAAAGAGTCCTTAGATTTAGTTGTGCTAGCAGGACCCGGCTCCTCTAGGCTCGGACCTCAGTGGAACAGTCCTTAGATCTAGTGTGCTAGCAGGACTCGGCTTCTCCAAGCTCGGACCTCAGTGAAAGAGTCCTTAGATTTAGTGTGCTAGCAGGACTCGGCTCCTCCAGGCTCGGACCTCAGTGAAAGAGTCCTTAGATTTAATTTGCTAGCATGACCCAACTCCTCCAAGCTCGGACCTCAGTGAAAGAGTCCTTAGATTTAGTGTACTAGCAGGACCCCGCTCCTCCAGACTCGGACCTCAGTGAAAGAGTCCTTAGATTTAGTGTGCTAGCAGGACTCAGCTGCTCCAGGCTCGGATCTCAGTGAAAGAGTCCTTAGATTTAGTTGTGCTAGCAGGACCCGGCTCCTCTAGGCTCGGACCTCAGTGGAACAGTCCTTAGATCTAGTGTGCTAGCAGGACCCGGCTCCTCCAGGCTCGGACCTCAGTGACAGAGTCCTTAGATTTAGTGTGCTAGCAGGACCCTGCTCCTCCAGGCTCGGACCTCAGTGAAAGATTCCTTAGATTTGGTGTGCTAGCAGGGCCCGGCTCCTCCAGGCTCGGACCTCAGTGAAAGAGTCCATAGATTTAGTGTGCTAGCAGGACTCGGCTCCTCCAGGCTCGGACCTCAGAGAAAGAGTCCTTAGATTTAGTGTGCTAGCAGGACTCGGCTTCTACAGGCTCGGACCTCAGTGGAAGAGTCCTTAGATTTAGTGTGCTAGCAGGACTCGGCTCCTCCAAGCTCGGACCTCAGTGAAAGAGTCCTTAGATTTAGTTGTGCTAGCAGGACCCGGCTCCTCTAGGCTCGGACCTCAGTGGAACAGTCCTTAGATCTAGTGTGCTAGCAGGACTCGGCTTCTCCAAGCTCGGACCTCAGTGAAAGAGTATTTAGATTTAGTGTGCTAGCAGGACTCGGCTCCTCCAGGCTCGGACCTCAGTAAAAAAGTCCATAGATTTAGTGTGCTAGCAGGACTCGGCTCCTCCAGGCTCGGACCTCAGTGAAAGAGTCCTTAGATTTAGTTGTGCTAGCAGGACCCGGCTCCTCTAGGCTCGGACCTCAGTGGAACAGTCCTTAGATCTAGTGTGCTAGCAGAACCCGGCTCCTCCAGGTTCGGACCTCAGTGAAAGAGTCCTTAGATTTAGTGTGCTAGCAGGACCCGGCTCCTCCAGGCTCGGACCTCAGTGAAAGAGTCCATAGATTTAGTGTGCTAGCAGGACCTGGCTCCTCCAGGCTCGGACCTCAGTGAAAGAGTCCTTAGATTTAGTGTGCTAGCAGGACTCGGCTCCTCCAGGATCGGACCGCAGTGGAAGAGTCCTTAGATTTAGTGTGCTATCAGGACTCGGCTCCTCCAGGCTCGGACCTCAGTGAAAGATTCCTTAGATTTAGTTGTGCTAGAAGGACCCGGCTCCTCTAGGCTCGGACCTCAGTGGAATAGTCCTTAGATCTAGTGTGCTAGCAGGACTCGGCTTCTCCAAGCTCGGACCTCAGTGAAAGAGTCCTTAGATTTAGTGTGCTAGCAGGACTCGGCTTCTACAGGCTCGGACCTCAGTGGAAGAGTCCTTAGATTTAGTGTGTTAGCAGGACTCGGCTCCTCCAGGCTCGGACCGCAGTGAAAGAGTCCTTAGATTTAGTTGTGCTAGCAGGACCCGGCTCCTCTAGGCTCGGACCTCAGTGGAACAGTCCTTAGATCTAGTGTGCTAGCAGGACTCGGCTTCTCCAAGCTCGGACCTCAGTGAAAGAGTCCTTAGATTTAGTGTGCTAGCAGGACTCGGCTCCTCCAGGCTCGGACCTCAGTGAAAGAGTCCATAGATTTAGTGTGCTAGCAAGACTCGGCTCCTCCAGGCTCAGACCTCAGTGAAAGAGTACTTAGATTTAGTGTGCTAGCAGGACTCGGCTTCTACAAGCTCGGACCTCAGTGAAAGAGTCCTAAGATTTAGTGTGCTAGCAGGACCTGGCTCCTCCAGGCTCGGACCTCAGTGAAAGAGTCCATAGATTTAGTGTGCTAGCAGGACTCGGCTCCTCCAGTCTCGGACCTCAGTGGAAGAGTCCTTAGATTTAGTGTGCTAGCAGGACTCGGCTCCTCCAGGCTCGGACCTCAGTGAAAGAGTCCTTAGATTTAGTTGTGCTAGCAGGACCCGGCTCCTCTAGGCTCGGACCTCAGTGGAACAGTCCTTAGATCTAGTGTGCTAGCAGGACTCGGCTTCTCCAAGCTCGGACCTCAGTGAAAGAGTCCTTAGATTTAGTGTGCTAGCAGGACTCGGCTCCTCCAGGCTCGGACCTCAGTAAAAGAGTCCATAGATTTAGTGTGCTAGCAGGACTCGGCTCCTCCAGGCTCGGACCTCAGTGAAAGAGTCCTATGATTTAGTTGTGCTAGCAGGACCCGGCTCCTCTAGGCTCGGACCTCAGTGTAACAGTCCTTAGATCTAGTGTGCTAGCAGGACCCGGCTCCTCCAGGCTTGGACCTCAGTGAAAGAGTCCTTAGATTTAGTGTGCTAGCAGGACTCGGCTCCTCCAGGCTCAGACCTCAGTGAAAGAGTCCATAGATTTAGTGTGCTAGCAGGACCCGGCTCCTCCAGGCTCGGACCTCAGTGAAAGAGTCCTTAGATTTAATTTGCTAGCATAACCCGACTCCTCCAGGCTCGGACCTCAGTGAAAGAGTCCTTAGATTTAGTGTGCTATCAGGACTCGGCTCCTCCAGGATCGGACCTCAGTGGAAGAGTCCTTAGATTTAGTGTGCTAGCAGGACTCGGCTCCTCCAGGCTCGGACCTCAGTGAAAAAGTCTTTAGATTTAGTTGTGCTAGCAGGACCCGGCTCCTCTAGGCTTGGACCTCAGTGGAACAGTCCTTAGATCTAGTGTGCTAGCAGGACCCGGCTCCTCCAGGCTCGGACCTCAGTGAAAGAGTCCTTAGATTTAGTGTGCTAGCAGGACTCGGCTCTTCCAGGCTCGGACCTCAGTGAAAGAGTCCATAGATTTAGTGTGCTAGCAGGACCCGGCTCCTCCAGGCTCGGACCTCAGTGAAAGAGTCCTTAGATTTAATTTGCTAGCATGACCCGACACCTCCAGGCTCAGACCTCAGTGAAAGAGTCCTTAGATTTAGTATGCTAGCAGGACCCCGCTCCTCCAGGCTTGGACCTCAGTGAAAGAGTCCTTAGATTTAGTTTGCTAGCAGGACTCGGCTGCTCCAGGCTCGGTCCTCAGTGAAAGAGTCCATAGATTTAGTGTGCTAGCAGGACTCGGCTCCTCCAGGCTCGGACCTCAGTGAAAGAGTCCTTAGATTTAATGTGCTAGCAGGACCCGACTCCTCCAGGCTCGGACCTCAGTGAAAGAGTCCTTAGATTTAGTGTGCTAGCGGGACTCGGCTCCTCCAGGCTCGGACCTCAGTGAAAGAGTCCTTAGATTTAGTGTGCCAGCAGGACTTGGCTTCTACAGGCTCGGACCTCAGTGAAAGAGTCCTAAGATTTAGTGTGCTAGCAGGACCCGGCTCCTCCAGGCTCGGACCTCAGTGAAAGAGTCCATAGATTTAGTGTGCTAGCAGGACACGGCTCCTCCAGGCTCGGACCTCAGTGAAAGAGTCCTTAGATTTAGTGTGCTAGCAGGACTCGGCTTCTACAGGCTCGGACCTCAGTGGAAGAGTCCTTAGATTTAGTGTGCTAGCAGGACTCGGCTCCTCCAGGCTCGGACCTCAGTGAAAGAGTCCTTAGATTTAGTTGTGCTAGCAGGACCCGGCTCCTCTAGGCTTGGATCTCAGTGGAACAGTCCTTAGATCTAGTGTGCTAGCAGGACTCGGCTTCTCCAAGTTTGGACCTCAGTGAAACAGTCCTTAGATTTAGTTGTGCTAGCAGGACCCGGCTCCTCTCGGCTCGGACCTCAGTGGAACAGTCCTTAGATCTAGTGTGCTAGCAGGACCCGGCTCCTCGAGGCTCAGACCTCAGTGAAAGAGTCCTTAGATTTAGTGTGCTAGCAGGACTCCGCTCCTCCAGGCTCGGACCTCAGTGAAAGAGTCCATAGATTTAGTGTGCTAGCAGGACCCGGCTCCTCCAGGCTCGGACCTCAGTGAAAGAGTCCTTAGATTTAATGTTCTAGCAGGACCCGACTCCTCCAGGCTCGGACCTCAGTGAAAGAGTCCTTAGATTTAGTGTGCTAGCAGGACCCCGCTCCTCCAGGCTTGGACCTCAGTGAAACAGTCCTTAGATTTAGTGTGCTAGCAGGACTCGGCTGCTCCAGGCTCGGATCTCAGTGAAAGAGTCCTTAGATTTAGTGTGCTAGCGGGATTCGGCTCCTCCAGGCTCGGTCCTCAGTGAAAGAGTCCATAGATTTAGTGTGCTAGTGGGACTCGGCTCCTCCAGGCTCGGACCTCAGTGAAAGAGTCCTTAGATTTAGTGTGCTAGAAGGACTTGGCTTCTACAGGCTCGGACCTCAGTGAAAGAGTCTTTAGTTTTAGTGTGCTAGCAGGACCCGGCTCCTCCAGGCTCGGACCTCAGTGAAAGAGTCCTTAGATTTAGTGTGCTAGGAGGACTCGGCTCCTCCAGGCTCGGACCTCAGTGAAAGAGTCCATAGATTTAGTGTGCTAGCAGGACTCGGCTCCTCCAGGCTCAGACCTCAGTGAAAGAGTACTTAGATTTAGTGTGCCAGCAGGACTCGGCTTCTACAAGCTCAGACCTCAGTGAAAGAGTCCTAAGATTTAGTGTGCTAGCAGGACCCGGCTCCTCCAGGCTCGGACCTCAGTGAAAGAGTCCTTAGATTTAGTTGTGCTAGCAGGACCCGGCTCCTCTAGGCTCGGACCTCAGTGGAACAGTCCTTAGATCTAGTGTGCTAGCAGGACCCGGCTCCTCCAGGCTCGGACCTCAGTGAAAGAGTCCTTAGATTTAGTGTGCTAGCAGGACCCCGCTTCTCCAGGCTTGGACCTCAGTGATAGAGTCCTTAGATTTAGTGTGCTAGCAGGACTCGGCTGCTCCAGGCTAGGATCTCAGTGAAAGAGTCCTTAGATTTAGTGTGCTAGCAGGACTCGGCTGCTCCAGGCTCGGTCCTCAGTGAAAGAGTCCATAGATTTAGTGTGCTAGCAGGACTCGGCTCCTCCAGGCTCGGACCTCAGTGAAAGAGTCCTTCGATTTAATGTGCTAGCAGGACCCGACTCCTCCAGGCTCGGACCTCAGTGAAAGAGTCCTTAGATTTAGTGTGCTAGCAGGACCCCGCTCCTCCAGGCTTGGACCTCAGTGAAAGAGTCCTTAGATTTAGTGTGCTAGCAGGACTCGGCTGCTCCAGGCTCGGATCTCAGTGAAAGAGTCCTTAGATTTAGTATGCTAGCGGGTTCGGCTCCTCCAGGCTCGGTCCTCAGTGAAAGAGTCCGTAGATTTATTGTGCTAGCGGGACTCGGCTCCTCCAGGCTCGGACCTCAGTGAAAGAGTCCTTAGATTTAGTGTGATAGCAGGACTTGGCTTCTACAGGCTCAGACCTCAGTGAAAGAGTCTTTAGATTTAGTGTGCTAGCAGGACCCGGCTCCTCCAGGCTCGGACCTCAGTGAAAGGGTCCTTAGATTTAGTGTGCTAGCAGGACTCGGCTCCTCCAGGCTCGGACCTCAGTGAAAGAGTCCATAGATTTAGTGTGCTAGCAGGACTCGGCTCCTCCAGGCTAGGCCTGGGCGGCTAATTCCGTTCCGCTCGCGGAATTTGCGGAACTTGCATAATTTCGCGTTCCGCGGAGAACGCGAAATTGCTCAAAAGGCCGCTTTCCGCGATTTCGCGAAATTTTTGCTTGTTCGCGTTCTCAAAATGCATGTTCGCGAGATATTTCTCCTCGAGCACGCAAACAGCAATTGCGAACAGGAAAAAAGCATCGCGAACAAGCAATTCCGCGTGTTGGCGGAATTTCTGCGTGTTCGCGGAGATTTTTTACCGTTTCGCGGAGATTTGCGTAATGCAATTACGCAAATTCCGCCCACCCCTACTCCAGGCTCAGACCTCAGTGAAAGAGTACTTAGATTTAGTGTGCTAGCAGGACTCGGCTTCTACAGGCTCGGACCTCAGTGAAAGAGTCCTAAGATTTATTGTGCTAGCAGGACTCGGCTCCTCCAGGCTCGGACCTCAGTGAAAGAGTCCATAGATTTAGTGTGCTAGCGGGACTCGGCTCCTCCAGGCTCGGACCTCAGTGAAAGAGTCCTTAGATTTAGTGTGCCAGCAGGACTTGGCTTCTACAGGCTCGGACCTCAGTGAAAGAGTCTTTAGATTTAGTGTGCTAGCAGGACCCGGCTCCTCCAGGCTCGGACCTCAGTGAAAGAGTCCTTAGATTTAGTGTGCTAGCAGGACCCCGCTCCTCCAGGCTTGGACCTCAGTGAAAGAGTCCTTAGATTTAGTGTGCTAGCAGGACTCGGCTGCTCCAGGCTCGGATCTCAGTGAAAGAGTCCTTAGATTTAGTGCGCTAGCGGGATTCGGCTCCTCCAGGCTCGGTCCTCAGTGAAAGAGTCCATAGATTTAGTGTGCTAGCGGGACTCGGCTCCTCCAGGCTCGGACCTCAGTGAAAGAGTCCTTAGATTTAGTGTGCCAGCAGGACTTGGCTTCTACAGGCTCGGACCTCAGTGAAAGAGTCTTTAGATTTAGTGTGCTAGCAGGACCCGGCTCCTCCAGGCTCGGACCTCAGTGAAAGAGTCCTTAGATTTAGTGTGCTAGCAGGACTCGGCTCCTCCAGGCTCGGACCTCAGTGAAAGAGTCCATAGATTTAGTGTGCTAGCAGGACTCGGCTCCTCCAGGCTCAGACCTCAGTGAAAGAGTACTTAGATTTAGTGTGCTAGCAGGACTCGGCTTCTACAGGCTCGGACCTCAGTGAAAGAGTCCTAAGATTTAGTGTGCTAGCAGGACCCGGCTCCTCCAGGCTCGGACCTCAGTGAAAGAGTCCTTAGATTTAGTGTGCTAGCAGGACTCGGCTCCTCCAGGCTCGGACCTCAGTGAAAGAGTCCTTAGATTTAGTGTGCTAGCAGGACCCAGCTCCTCTAGGCTTGGATCTCAGTGGAAGAGTCCTTAGATCTAGTGTGCTAGCAGGACTCGGCTCCTCCAGGCTCGGACCTCAGTGAAAGAGTCCTTAGATTTAGTGAGCTAGCAGGACCCGGCTCCTCTCGGCTCGGACCTCAGTGGAACAGTCCTTAGATCTAGTGTGCTAGCAGGACCCGGCTCCTCGAGGCTCAGACCTCAGTGAAAGAGTCCTTAGATTTAGTGTGCTAGCAGGACTCTGCTCCTCCAGGCTCGGACCTCAGTGAAAGAGTCCATAGATTTAGTGTGCTAGCAGGACCCGGCTCCTCCAGGCTCGGACCTCAGTGAAAGAGTCCTTAGATTTAATGTTCTAGCAGGACCCGACTCCTCCAGGCTCGGACCTCAGTGAAAGAGTCCTTAGATTTAGTGTGCTAGCAGGACCCCGCTCCTCCAGGCTTGGACCTCAGTGAAAGAGTCCTTAGATTTAGTGTGCTAGCAGGACTCGGCTGCTCCAGGCTAGGATCTCAGTGAAAGAGTCCTTAGATTTAGTGTGCTAGCGGGATTCGGCTCCTCCAGGCTCGGTCCTCAGTGAAAGAGTCCATAGATTTAGTGTGCTAGTGGGACTCGGCTCCTCCAGGCTCGGACCTCAGTGAAAGAGTCCTTAGATTTAGTGTGCTAGAAGGACTTGGCTTCTACAGGCTCGGACCTCAGTGAAAGAGTCTTTAGTTTTAGTGTGCTAGCAGGACCCGGCTCCTCCAGGCTCGGACCTCAGTGAAAGAGTCCTTAGATTTAGTGTGCTAGGAGGACTCGGCTCCTCCAGGCTCGGACCTCAGTGAAAGAGTCCATAGATTTAGTGTGCTAGCAGGACTCGGCTCCTCCAGGCTCAGACCTCAGTGAAAGAGTACTTAGATTTAGTGTGCCAGCAGGACTCGGCTTCTACAAGCTCAGACCTCAGTGAAAGAGTCCTAAGATTTAGTGTGCTAGCAGGACCCGGCTCCTCCAGGCTCGGACCTCAGTGAAAGAGTCCTTAGATTTAGTTGTGCTAGCAGGACCCGGCTCCTCTAGGCTCGGACCTCAGTGGAACAGTCCTTAGATCTAGTGTGCTAGCAGGACCCGGCTCCTCCAGGCTCGGACCTCAGTGAAAGAGTCCTTAGATTTAGTGTGCTAGCAGGACCCCGCTTCTCCAGGCTTGGACCTCAGTGATAGAGTCCTTAGATTTAGTGTGCTAGCAGGACTCGGCTGCTCCAGGCTCGGACCTCAGTGAAAGAGTCCTTAGATTTAATGTGCTAGCAGGACCCGACTCCTCCAGGCTCGGACCTCAGTGAAAGAGTCCTTAGATTTAGTGTGCTAGCAGGACCCCGCTCCTCCAGGCTTGGACCTCAGTGAAAGAGTCCTTAGATTTAGTGTGCTAGCAGGACTCGGCTGCTCCAGGCTCGGATCTCAGTGAAAGACGCCTTAGATTTAGTATGCTAGCGGGTTCGGCTCCTCCAGGCTCGGTCCTCAGTGAAAGAGTCCATAGATTTATTGTGCTAGCGGGACTCGGCTCCTCCAGGCTCGGACCTCAGTGAAAGAGTCCTTAGATTTAGTGTGCTAGCAGGACTTGGCTTCTACAGGCTCAGACCTCAGTGAAAGAGTCTTTAGATTTAGTGTGCTAGCAGGACCCGGCTCCTCCAGGCTCGGACCTCAGTGAAAGAGTCCATAGATTTAGTGTGCTAGGAGGACTCGGCTCCTCCAGGCTCGGACCTCAGTGAAAGAGTCCATAGATTTAGTGTGCTAGCAGGACTCGGCTCCTCCAGGCTCAGACCTCAGTGAAAGAGTACTTAGATTTAGTGTGCCAGCAGGACTCGGCTTCTACAAGCTCAGACCTCAGTGAAAGAGTCCTAAGATTTAGTGTGCTAGCAGGACCCGGCTCCTCCAGGCTCGGACCTCAGTGAAAGAGTCCTTAGATTTAGTTGTGCTAGCAGGACCCGGCTCCTCTAGGCTCGGACCTCAGTGGAACAGTCCTTAGATCTAGTGTGCTAGCAGGACCCGGCTCCTCCAGGCTCGGACCTCAGTGAAAGAGTCCTTAGATTTAGTGTGCTAGCAGGACCCCGCTTCTCCAGGCTTGGACCTCAGTGATAGAGTCCTTAGATTTAGTGTGCTAGCAGGACTCGGCTGCTCCAGGCTAGGATCTCAGTGAAAGAGTCCTTAGATTTAGTGTGCTAGCAGGACTCGGCTGCTCCAGGCTCGGTCCTCAGTGAAAGAGTCCATAGATTTAGTGTGCTAGCAGGACTCGGCTCCTCCAGGCTCGGACCTCAGTGAAAGAGTCCTTAGATTTAATGTGCTAGCAGGACCCGACTCCTCCAGGCTCGGACCTCAGTGAAAGAGTCCTTAGATTTAGTGTGCTAGCAGGACCCCGCTCCTCCAGGCTTGGACCTCAGTGAAAGAGTCCTTAGATTTAGTGTGCTAGCAGGACTCGGCTGCTCCAGGCTCGGATCTCAGTGAAAGACGCCTTAGATTTAGTATGCTAGCGGGTTCGGCTCCTCCAGGCTCGGTCCTCAGTGAAAGAGTCCATAGATTTATTGTGCTAGCGGGACTCGGCTCCTCCAGGCTCGGACCTCAGTGAAAGAGTCCTTAGATTTAGTGTGCTAGCAGGACTTGGCTTCTACAGGCTCAGACCTCAGTGAAAGAGTCTTTAGATTTAGTGTGCTAGCAGGACCCGGCTCCTCCAGGCTCGGACCTCAGTGAAAGAGTCCATAGATTTAGTGTGCTAGCAGGACTCGGCTCCTCCAGGCTCAGACCTCAGTGAAAGAGTACTTAGATTTAGTGTGCTAGCAGGACTCGGCTTCTACAGGCTCGGACTTCAGTGAAAGAGTCCTAAGATTTATTGTGCTAGCAGGACTCGGCTCCTCCAGGCTCGGACCTCAGTGAAAGAGTCCATAGATTTAGTGTGCTAGCAGGACTCGGCTCCTCCAGGCTCGGACCTCAGTGAAAGAGTCCTTAGATTTAGTGTGCTAGCAGGACTCGGCTTCTACAGGCTCGGACCTCAGTGGAAGAGTCCTTAGATTTAGTGTGCTAGCAGGACTCGGCTCCTCCAGGCTCGGACCTCAGTGAAAGAGTCCTTAGATTTAGTTGTGCTAGCAGGACCCGGCTCCTCTAGGCTCGGACCTCAGTGGAACAGTCCTTAGATCTAGTGTGCTAGCAGGACCCGGCTCCTCGAGGCTTGGACCTCAGTGAAAGAGTCCTTAGATTTAGTGTGCTAGCAGGACTCAGCTCCTCCAGGCTCGGACCTCAGTGAAAGAGTCCATAGATTTAGTGTGCTAGCAGGACCCGGCTCCTCCAGGCTCGGACCTCAGTGAAAGAGTCCTTAGATGTAATGTTCTAGCAGGACCCGACTCCTCCAGGCTCGGACCTCAGTGAAAGAGTCCTTAGATTTAGTGTGCTAGCAGGACCCCGCACCTCCAGGCTTGGACTTCAGTGAAAGAGTCCTTAGATTTAGTGTGCTAGCAGGACTCAGCTGCTCCAGGCTCGGATCTCAGTGAAAGAGTCCTTAGATTTAGTGTGCTAGCGGGATTCGGCTCCTCCAGGCTCGGTCCTCAGTGAAAGAGTCAATAGATTTAATGTGCTAGCAGGACCCGACTCCTCCAGGCTCGTACTTCAGTGAAAGAGTCCTTAGATTTAGTGTGCTAGCAGGACCCCGCTCCTCCAGGCTCGGACCTCAGTGAAAGAGTCCTTAGATTTAGTGTGCTAGCAGGACTTGGCTTCTACAGGCTCAGACCTCAGTGAAAGAGTCTTTAGTTTTAGTGTGCTAGCAGGACCCGGCTCCTCCAGGCTCGGACCTCAGTGAAAGAATCCTTAGATTTAGTGTGCTAGCAGGACTCGGCTCCTCCAGGCTCGTACCTCAGTGAAAGAGTCCATAGATTTAGTGTGCTAGCAGGACTCGGCTCCTCCAGGCTCAGACCTCAGTGAAAGAGTACTTAGATTTAGTGTGCTAGCAGGACTCGGCTTCTACAAGCTCGGACCTCAGTGAAAGAGTCCTAAGATTTAGTGTGCTAGCAGGACTCGGCTCCTCCAGGCTCGGACCTCAGTGAAAGAGTCCATAGATTTAGTGTGCTAGCAGGACTCGGCTCCTCCAGGCTCGGACCTCAGTGAAAGAGTCCTTAGATCTAGTGTGCTAGCAGGACTCGGCTCCTCCAGGCTCGGACCTCAGTGAAAGAGTCCTTAGATTTAGTGTGCTAGCAGGACTCGGCTCCTCCAGGCTCGGACCTCAGTGAAAGAGTCCATAGATTTAGTGTGCTAGCAGGACTCGGCTCCTCCAGGCTCAGACCTCAGTGAAAGAGTACTTAGATTTAGTGTGCTAGCAGGACTCGGCTTCTACAGGCTCGGACTTCAGTGAAAGAGTCCTAAGATTTATTGTGCTAGCAGGACTCGGCTCCTCCAGGCTCGGACCTCAGTGAAAGAGTCCATAGATTTAGTGTGCTAGCAGGACTCGGCTCCTCCAGGCTCGGACCTCAGTGAAAGAGTCCTTAGATTTAGTGTGCTAGCAGGACTCGGCTTCTACAGGCTCGGACCTCAGTGGAAGAGTCCTTAGATTTAGTGTGCTAGCAGGACTCGGCTCCTCCAGGCTCGGACCTCAGTGAAAGAGTCCTTAGATGTAGTTGTGCTAGCAGGACCCGGCTCCTCTAGGCTCGGACCTCAGTGGAACAGTCCTTAGATCTAGTGTGCTAGCAGGAGTCGGCTTCTCCAAGCTCGGACCTCAGTGAAAGAGTACTTAGATTTAGTGTGCTAGCAGGACTCGGCTCCTCCAGGCTTGGACCTCAGTAAAAGAGTCCATAGAGTTAGTGTGCTAGCAGGACTCGGCTCCTCCAGGCTCGGACCTCAGTGAAAGAGTCCTTAGATTTAGTTGTGCTAGCAGGACCCGGCTCCTCTAGGCTCGGACCTCAGTGGAACAGTCCTTAGATCTAGTGTGCTGGCAGGACCCGGCTCCTCCAGGCTCGGACCTCAGTGAAAGAGTCCTTAGATTTAGTGTGCTAGCAGGACTCAGCTGCTCCAGGCTCGGATCTCAGTGAAAGAGTCCTTAGATTTAGTGTGCTAGCGGGATTCGGCTCCTCCAGGCTCGGTCCTCAGTGAAAGAGTCAATAGATTTAATGTGCTAGCAGGACCCGACTCCTCCAGGCTCGTACTTCAGTGAAAGAGTCCTTAGATTTAGTGTGCTAGCAGGACCCCGCTCCTCCAGGCTCGGACCTCAGTGAAAGAGTCCTTAGATTTAGTGTGCTAGCAGGACTTGGCTTCTACAGGCTCAGACCTCAGTGAAAGAGTCTTTAGTTTTAGTGTGCTAGCAGGACCCGGCTCCTCCAGGCTCGGACCTCAGTGAAAGAATCCTTAGATTTAGTGTGCTAGCAGGACTCGGCTCCTCCAGGCTCGTACCTCAGTGAAAGAGTCCATAGATTTAGTGTGCTAGCAGGACTCGGCTCCTCCAGGCTCAGACCTCAGTGAAAGAGTACTTAGATTTAGTGTGCTAGCAGGACTCGGCTTCTACAAGCTCGGACCTCAGTGAAAGAGTCCTAAGATTTAGTGTGCTAGCAGGACTCGGCTCCTCCAGGCTCGGACCTCAGTGAAAGAGTCCATAGATTTAGTGTGCTAGCAGGACTCGGCTCCTCCAGGCTCGGACCTCAGTGAAAGAGTCCTTAGATCTAGTGTGCTAGCAGGACTCTGCTTCTCCAAGCTCGGACCTCAGTGAAAGAGCCCATAGATTTAGTGTGCTAGCAGGACTCGGCTTCTACAGGCTTGGGCCTCAGTGGAAGAGTCCTTAGATTTAGTGTGCTATCAGGACTCGGCTCCTCAAGGCTCGGACCTCAGTGAAAGAGTCCTTAGATTTAGTTGTGCTAGCAGGACCCTGCTCCTCTAGGCTCGGACCTCAGTGGAACAGTCCTTAGATCTAGTGTGCTAGCAGGACCCGGCTCCTCCAGGCTCGGACCTCAGTGAAAGAGTCCTTAGATTTAGTGTGCTAGCAGGACTCGGCTCCTCCAGGCTCGGACCTCAGTGAAAGATTCCATAGATTTAGTGTGCTAGCAGGACCCGGCTCCTCCAGCCTCGGACCTCAGTGAAAGAGTCCATAGATTTAATTTGCTAGCATGACCCGACTCCTCCAAGCTCGGACCTCAGTGAAAGAGTCCTTAGATTTAGTGTGCTAGCAGGACCCCGCTCCTCCAGGCTCGGACCTCAGTGAAAGAGTCCTTAGATTTAGTGTGCTAGCAGGACTCGGCTGCTCCAGGCTCGGATCTCAGTGAAAGAGTCCTTAGATTTAGTTGTGCTAGCAGGACCCGGCTCCTCTAGGCTCGGACCTCAGTGGAACAGTCCTTACATCTAGTGTGCTAGCAGGACCCGGCTCCTCCAGGCTCGGACCTCAGTGAAAGAGTCCTTAGATTTAGTGTGCTAGCAGGACCCCGCTCCTCCAGGCTCGGACCTCAGTGAAAGAGTCCTTAGATTTGGTGTGCTAGAAGGACTCGGCTCCTCCAGGCTCAGACCTCAGTGAAAGAGTACTTAGATTTAGTGTGCTAGCAGGACTCGGCTTCTACAAGCTCGGACCTCAGTGAAAGAGTCCTAAGATTTAGTGTGCTAGCAGGACCCGGCTCCTCCAGGCTCGGACCTCAGTGAAAGAGTCCATAGATTTAGTGTGCTAGCAGGACTCGGCTCCTCCAGGCTCGGACCTCAGTGAAAGAGTCCTTAGATTTAGTGTGCTAGCAGGACTCGGCTTCTACAGGCTCGGACCTCAGTGGAAGAGTCCTTAGATTTAGTGTGTTAGCGGGACTCGGCTCCTCCAGGCTCGGACCTCAGTGAAAGAGTCCTTAGATGTAGTTGTGCTAGCAGGACCCGGCTCCTCTAGGCTCGGACCTCAGTGGAACAGTCCTTAGATCTAGTGTGCTAGCAGGAGTCGGCTTCTCCAAGCTCGGACCTCAGTGAAAGAGTACTTAGATTTAGTGTGCTAGCAGGACTCGGCTCCTCCAGGCTTGGACCTCAGTAAAAGAGTCCATAGAGTTAGTGTGCTAGCAGGACTCGGCTCCTCCAGGCTCGGACCTCAGTGAAAGAGTCCTTAGATTTAGTTGTGCTAGCAGGACCCGGCTCCTCTAGGCTCGGACCTCAGTGGAACAGTCCTTAGATCTAGTGTGCTGGCAGGACCCGGCTCCTCCAGGCTCGGACCTCAGTGAAAGAGTCCTTAGATTTAGTGTGCTAGCAGGACCCGGCTCCTCCAGGCTCGGACCTCAGTGAAAGAGTCCATAGATTTAGTGTGCTAGCAGGACCCGGCTCCTCCAGGCTCGGACCTCAGTGAAAGAGTCCTTAGATTTAGTGTGCTAGCAGGACTCGGCTCCTCCAGGATCGGACCGCAGTGGAAGAGTCCTTAGATTTAGTGTGCTATCAGGACTCGGCTCCTCCAGGCTCAGACCTCAGTGAAAGAGTCCTTAGATTTAGTTGTGCTAGCTGGACCCGGCTCCTCTAGGCTCGGACCTCAGTGGAATAGTCCTTAGATCTAGTGTGCTAGCAGGACTCGGCTTCTCCAAGCTCGGACCTCAGTGAAAGAGTCCTTAGATTTAGTGTGCTAGCAGGACTCGGCTTCTACAGGCTCGGACCTCAGTGGAAGAGTCCTTAGATTTAGTGTGCTAGCAGGACTCGGCTCCTCCAGGCTCGGACCTCAGTGAAAGAGTCCTTAGATTTAGTTGTCCTAGCAGGACCCGGCTCCTCTAGGCTCGGACCTCAGTGGAACAGTCCTTAGATCTAGTGTGCTAGCAGGACCCGGCTCCTCCAGGCTCGGACCTCAATGAAAGAGTCCTTAGATGTAATGTTCTAGCAGGACCCGACTCCTCCAGGCTCGGACCTCAGTGAAAGAGTCCTTAGATTTAGTGTGCTAGCAGGACCCCGCACCTCCAGGCTTGGACTTCAGTGAAAGAGTCCTTAGATTTAGTGTGCTAGCAGGACTCAGCTGCTCCAGGCTCGGATCTCAGTGAAAGAGTCCTTAGATTTAGTGTGCTAGCGGGATTCGGCTCCTCCAGGCTCGGTCCTCAGTGAAAGAGTCAATAGATTTAATGTGCTAGCAGGACCCGACTCCTCCAGGCTCGTACTTCAGTGAAAGAGTCCTTAGATTTAGTGTGCTAGCAGGACCCCGCTCCTCCAGGCTCGGACCTCAGTGAAAGAGTCCTTAGATTTAGTGTGCTAGCAGGACTTGGCTTCTACAGGCTCAGACCTCAGTGAAAGAGTCTTTAGTTTTAGTGTGCTAGCAGGACCCGGCTCCTCCAGGCTCGGACCTCAGTGAAAGAATCCTTAGATTTAGTGTGCTAGCAGGACTCGGCTCCTCCAGGCTCGTACCTCAGTGAAAGAGTCCATAGATTTAGTGTGCTAGCAGGACTCGGCTCCTCCAGGCTCAGACCTCAGTGAAAGAGTACTTAGATTTAGTGTGCTAGCAGGACTCGGCTCCTCCAGGCTCAGACCTCAGTGAAAGAGTACTTAGATTTAGTTTGCTAGCAGGACTCGGCTTCTACAAGCTCGGACCTCAGTGAAAGAGTCCTAAGATTTAGTGTGCTAGCAGGACTCGGCTCCTCCAGGCTCGGACCTCAGTGAAAGAGTCCATAGATTTAGTGTGCTAGCAGGACTCGGCTCCTCCAGGCTCGGACCTCAGTGAAAGAGTCCTTAGATCTAGTGTGCTAGCAGGACTCGGCTCCTCCAGGCTCGGACCTCAGTGAAAGAGTCCTTAGATTTAGTGTGCTAGCAGGACTCGGCTCCTCCAGGCTCGGACCTCAGTGAAAGAGTCCATAGATTTAGTGTGCTAGCAGGACTCGGCTCCTCCAGGCTCAGACCTCAGTGAAAGAGTACTTAGATTTAGTGTGCTAGCAGGACTCGGCTTCTACAGGCTCGGACTTCAGTGAAAGAGTCCTAAGATTTATTGTGCTAGCAGGACTCGGCTCCTCCAGGCTCGGACCTCAGTGAAAGAGTCCATAGATTTAGTGTGCTAGCAGGACTCGGCTCCTCCAGGCTCGGACCTCAGTGAAAGAGTCCTTAGATTTAGTGTGCTAGCAGGACTCGGCTTCTACAGGCTCGGACCTCAGTGGAAGAGTCCTTAGATTTAGTGTGCTAGCAGGACTCGGCTCCTCCAGGCTCGGACCTCAGTGAAAGAGTCCTTAGATTTAGTTGTGCTAGCAGGACCCGGCTCCTCTAGGCTCGGACCTCAGTGGAACAGTCCTTAGATCTAGTGTGCTAGCAGGACCCGGCTCCTCGAGGCTTGGACCTCAGTGAAAGAGTCCTTAGATTTAGTGTGCTAGCAGGACTCAGCTCCTCCAGGCTCGGACCTCAGTGAAAGAGTCCATAGATTTAGTGTGCTAGCAGGACCCGGCTCCTCCAGGCTCGGACCTCAGTGAAAGAGTCCTTAGATGTAATGTTCTAGCAGGACCCGACTCCTCCAGGCTCGGACCTCAGTGAAAGAGTCCTTAGATTTAGTGTGCTAGCAGGACCCCGCACCTCCAGGCTTGGACTTCAGTGAAAGAGTCCTTAGATTTAGTGTGCTAGCAGGACTCAGCTGCTCCAGGCTCGGATCTCAGTGAAAGAGTCCTTAGATTTAGTGTGCTAGCGGGATTCGGCTCCTCCAGGCTCGGTCCTCAGTGAAAGAGTCAATAGATTTAATGTGCTAGCAGGACCCGACTCCTCCAGGCTCGTACTTCAGTGAAAGAGTCCTTAGATTTAGTGTGCTAGCAGGACCCCGCTCCTCCAGGCTCGGACCTCAGTGAAAGAGTCCTTAGATTTAGTGTGCTAGCAGGACTTGGCTTCTACAGGCTCAGACCTCAGTGAAAGAGTCTTTAGTTTTAGTGTGCTAGCAGGACCCGGCTCCTCCAGGCTCGGACCTCAGTGAAAGAATCCTTAGATTTAGTGTGCTAGCAGGACTCGGCTCCTCCAGGCTCGTACCTCAGTGAAAGAGTCCATAGATTTAGTGTGCTAGCAGGACTCGGCTCCTCCAGGCTCAGACCTCAGTGAAAGAGTACTTAGATTTAGTGTGCTAGCAGGACTCGGCTTCTACAAGCTCGGACCTCAGTGAAAGAGTCATAAGATTTAGTGTGCTAGCAGGACTCGGCTCCTCCAGGCTCGGACCTCAGTGAAAGAGTCCATAGATTTAGTGTGCTAGCAGGACTCGGCTCCTCCAGGCTCGGACCTCAGTGAAAGAGTCCTTAGATCTAGTGTGCTAGCAGGACTCTGCTTCTCCAAGCTCGGACCTCAGTGAAAGAGCCCATAGATTTAGTGTGCTAGCAGGACTCGGCTTCTACAGGCTTGGGCCTCAGTGGAAGAGTCCTTAGATTTAGTGTGCTATCAGGACTCGGCTCCTCCAGGCTCGGACCTCAGTGAAAGAGTCCTTAGATTTAGTTGTGCTAGCAGGACCCGGCTCCTCTAGGCTCGGACCTCAGTGGAACAGTCCTTAGATCTAGTGTGCTAGCAGGACCCGGCTCCTCCAGGCTCGGACCTCAGTGAAAGAGTCCTTAGATTTAGTGTGCTAGCAGGACTCGGCTCCTCCAGGCTCGGACCTCAGTGAAAGATTCCATAGATTTAGTGTGCTAGCAGGACCCGGCTCCTCCAGCCTCGGACCTCAGTGAAAGAGTCCATAGATTTAATTTGCTAGCATGACCCGACTCCTCCAAGCTCGGACCTCAGTGAAAGAGTCCTTAGATTTAGTGTGCTAGCAGGACCCCGCTCCTCCAGGCTCGGACCTCAGTGAAAGAGTCCTTAGATTTAGTGTGCTAGCAGGACTCGGCTGCTCCAGGCTCGGATCTCAGTGAAAGAGTCCTTAGATTTAGTTGTGCTAGCAGGACCCGGCTCCTCTAGGCTCGGACCTCAGTGGAACAGTCCTTACATCTAGTGTGCTAGCAGGACCCGGCTCCTCCAGGCTCGGACCTCAGTGAAAGAGTCCTTAGATTTAGTGTGCTAGCAGGACCCCGCTCCTCCAGGCTCGGACCTCAGTGAAAGAGTCCTTAGATTTGGTGTGCTAGAAGGACTCGGCTCCTCCAGGCTCAGACCTCAGTGAAAGAGTACTTAGATTTAGTGTGCTAGCAGGACTCGGCTTCTACAAGCTCGGACCTCAGTGAAAGAGTCCTAAGATTTAGTGTGCTAGCAGGACCCGGCTCCTCCAGGCTCGGACCTCAGTGAAAGAGTCCATAGATTTAGTGTGCTAGCAGGACTCGGCTCCTCCAGGCTCGGACCTCAGTGAAAGAGTCCTTAGATTTAGTGTGCTAGCAGGACTCGGCTTCTACAGGCTCGGACCTCAGTGGAAGAGTCCTTAGATTTAGTGTGTTAGCGGGACTCGGCTCCTCCAGGCTCGGACCTCAGTGAAAGAGTCCTTAGATGTAGTTGTGCTAGCAGGACCCGGCTCCTCTAGGCTCGGACCTCAGTGGAACAGTCCTTAGATCTAGTGTGCTAGCAGGAGTCGGCTTCTCCAAGCTCGGACCTCAGTGAAAGAGTACTTAGATTTAGTGTGCTAGCAGGACTCGGCTCCTCCAGGCTTGGACCTCAGTAAAAGAGTCCATAGAGTTAGTGTGCTAGCAGGACTCGGCTCCTCCAGGCTCGGACCTCAGTGAAAGAGTCCTTAGATTTAGTTGTGCTAGCAGGACCCGGCTCCTCTAGGCTCGGACCTCAGTGGAACAGTCCTTAGATCTAGTGTGCTGGCAGGACCCGGCTCCTCCAGGCTCGGACCTCAGTGAAAGAGTCCTTAGATTTAGTGTGCTAGCAGGACCCGGCTCCTCCAGGCTCGGACCTCAGTGAAAGAGTCCATAGATTTAGTGTGCTAGCAGGACCCGGCTCCTCCAGGCTCGGACCTCAGTGAAAGAGTCCTTAGATTTAGTGTGCTAGCAGGACTCGGCTCCTCCAGGATCGGACCGCAGTGGAAGAGTCCTAAAGATTTAGTGTGCTATCAGGACTCGGCTCCTCCAGGCTCAGACCTCAGTGAAAGAGTCCTTAGATTTAGTTGTGCTAGCTGGACCCGGCTCCTCTAGGCTCGGACCTCAGTGGAATAGTCCTTAGATCTAGTGTGCTAGCAGGACTCGGCTTCTCCAAGCTCGGACCTCAGTGAAAGAGTCCTTAGATTTAGTGTGCTAGCAGGACTCGGCTTCTACAGGCTCGGACCTCAGTGGAAGAGTCCTTAGATTTAGTGTGCTAGCAGGACTCGGCTCCTCCAGGCTCGGACCTCAGTGAAAGAGTCCTTAGATTTAGTTGTCCTAGCAGGACCCGGCTCCTCTAGGCTCGGACCTCAGTGGAACAGTCCTTAGATCTAGTGTGCTAGCAGGACCCGGCTCCTCCAGGCTCGGACCTCAATGAAAGAGTCCTTAGATGTAATGTTCTAGCAGGACCCGACTCCTCCAGGCTCGGACCTCAGTGAAAGAGTCCTTAGATTTAGTGTGCTAGCAGGACCCCGCACCTCCAGGCTTGGACTTCAGTGAAAGAGTCCTTAGATTTAGTGTGCTAGCAGGACTCAGCTGCTCCAGGCTCGGATCTCAGTGAAAGAGTCCTTAGATTTAGTGTGCTAGCGGGATTCGGCTCCTCCAGGCTCGGTCCTCAGTGAAAGAGTCAATAGATTTAGTGTGCTAGCAGGACCCGACTCCTCCAGGCTCGTACTTCAGTGAAAGAGTCCTTAGATTTAGTGTGCTAGCAGGACCCCGCTCCTCCAGGCTCGGACCTCAGTGAAAGAGTCCTTAGATTTAGTGTGCTAGCAGGACTTGGCTTCTACAGGCTCAGACCTCAGTGAAAGAGTCTTTAGTTTTAGTGTGCTAGCAGGAACCGGCTCCTCCAGGCTCGGACCTCAGTGAAAGAATCCTTAGATTTAGTGTGCTAGCAGGACTCGGCTCCTCCAGGCTCGTACCTCAGTGAAAGAGTCCATAGATTTAGTGTGCTAGCAGGACTCGGCTCCTCCAGGCTCAGACCTCAGTGAAAGAGTACTTAGATTTAGTGTGCTAGCAGGACTCGGCTTCTACAAGCTCGGACCTCAGTGAAAGAGTCCTAAGATTTAGTGTGCTAGCAGGACTCGGCTCCTCCAGGCTCGGACCTCAGTGAAAGAGTCCATAGATTTAGTGTGCTAGCAGGACTCGGCTCCTCCAGGCTCGGACCTCAGTGAAAGAGTCCTTAGATCTAGTGTGCTAGCAGGACTCTGCTTCTCCAAGCTCGGACCTCAGTGAAAGAGCCCATAGATTTAGTGTGCTAGCAGGACTCGGCTTCTACAGGCTTGGGCCTCAGTGGAAGAGTCCTTAGATTTAGTGTGCTATCAGGACTCGGCTCCTCCAGGCTCGGACCTCAGTGAAAGAGTCCTTAGATTTAGTTGTGCTAGCAGGACCCGGCTCCTCTAGGCTCGGACCTCAGTGGAACAGTCCTTAGATCTAGTGTGCTAGCAGGACCCGGCTCCTCCAGGCTCGGACCTCAGTGAAAGATTCCTTAGATTTAGTGTGCTAGCAGGACTCGGCTCCTCCAGGCTCGGACCTCAGTGAAAGATTCCATAGATTTAGTGTGCTAGCAGGACCCGGCTCCTCCAGCCCCGGACCTCAGTGAAAGAGTCCATAGATTTAATTTGCTAGCATGACCAGACTCCTCCAAGCTCGGACCTCAGTGAAAGAGTCCTTAGATTTAGTGTGCTAGCAGGACCCCGCTCCTCCAGGCTCGGACCTCAGTGAAAGAGTCCTTAGATTTAGTGTGCTAGCAGGACTCGGCTGCTCCAGGCTCGGATCTCAGTGAAAGAGTCCTTAGATTTAGTTGTGCTAGCAGGACCCGGCTCCTCTAGGCTCGGACCTCAGTGGAACAGTCCTTACATCTAGTGTGCTAGCAGGACCCGGCTCCTCCAGGCTCGGACCTCAGTGAAAGAGTCCTTAGATTTAGTTTGCTAGCAGGACCCCGCTCCTCCAGGCTCGGACCTCAGTGAAAGAGTCCTTAGATTTGGTGTGCTAGAAGGACTCGGCTCCTCCAGGCTCAGACCTCAGTGAAAGAGTACTTAGATTTAGTGTGCTAGCAGGACTCGGCTTCTACAAGCTCGGACCTCAGTGAAAGAGTCCTAAGATTTAGTGTGCTAGCAGGACCCGGCTCCTCCAGGCTCGGACCTCAGTGAAAGAGTCCATAGATTTAGTGTGCTAGCAGGACTCGGCTCCTCCAGGCTCGGACCTCAGTGAAAGAGTCCTTAGATTTAGTGTGCTAGCAGGACTCGGCTTCTACAGGCTCAGACCTCAGTGAAAGAGTCTTTAGTTTTAGTGTGCTAGCAGGACCCGGCTCCTCCAGGCTCGGACCTCAGTGAAAGAATCCTTAGATTTAGTGTGCTAGCAGGACTCGGCTCCTCCAGGCTCGTACCTCAGTGAAAGAGTCCATAGATTTAGTGTGCTAGCAGGACTCGGCTCCTCCAGGCTCAGACCTCAGTGAAAGAGTACTTAGATTTAGTGTGCTAGCAGGACTCGGCTTCTACAAGCTCGAACCTCAGTGAAAGAGTCATAAGATTTAGTGTGCTAGCAGGACTCGGCTCCTCCAGGCTCGGACCTCAGTGAAAGAGTCCATAGATTTAGTGTGCTAGCAGGACTCGGCTCCTCCAGGCTCGGACCTCAGTGAAAGAGTCCTTAGATCTAGTGTGCTAGCAGGACTCTGCTTCTCCAAGCTCGGACCTCAGTGAAAGAGCCCATAGATTTAGTGTGCTAGCAGGACTCGGCTTCTACAGGCTTGGGCCTCAGTGGAAGAGTCCTTAGATTTAGTGTGCTATCAGGACTCGGCTCCTCCAGGCTCGGACCTCAGTGAAAGAGTCCTTAGATTTAGTTGTGCTAGCAGGACCCGGCTCCTCTAGGCTCGGACCTCAGTGGAACAGTCCTTAGATCTAGTGTGCTAGCAGGACCCGGCTCCTCCAGGCTCGGACCTCAGTGAAAGAGTCCTTAGATTTAGTGTGCTAGCAGGACTCGGCTCCTCCAGGCTCGGACCTCAGTGAAAGATTCCATAGATTTAGTGTGCTAGCAGGACCCGGCTCCTCCAGCCTCGGACCTCAGTGAAAGAGTCCATAGATTTAATTTGCTAGCATGACCCGACTCCTCCAAGCTCGGACCTCAGTGAAAGAGTCCTTAGATTTAGTGTGCTAGCAGGACCCCGCTCCTCCAGGCTCGGACCTCAGTGAAAGAGTCCTTAGATTTAGTGTGCTAGCAGGACTCGGCTGCTCCAGGCTCGGATCTCAGTGAAAGAGTCCTTAGATTTAGTTGTGCTAGCAGGACCCGGCTCCTCTAGGCTCGGACCTCAGTGGAACAGTCCTTACATCTAGTGTGCTAGCAGGACCCGGCTCCTCCAGGCTCGGACCTCAGTGAAAGAGTCCTTAGATTTAGTGTGCTAGCAGGACCCCGCTCCTCCAGGCTCGGACCTCAGTGAAAGAGTCCTTAGATTTGGTGTGCTAGAAGGACTCGGCTCCTCCAGGCTCAGACCTCAGTGAAAGAGTACTTAGATTTAGTGTGCTAGCAGGACTCGGCTTCTACAAGCTCGGACCTCAGTGAAAGAGTCCTAAGATTTAGTGTGCTAGCAGGACCCGGCTCCTCCAGGCTCGGACCTCAGTGAAAGAGTCCATAGATTTAGTGTGCTAGCAGGACTCGGCTCCTCCAGGCTCGGACCTCAGTGAAAGAGTCCTTAGATTTAGTGTGCTAGCAGGACTCGGCTTCTACAGGCTCGGACCTCAGTGGAAGAGTCCTTAGATTTAGTGTGTTAGCGGGACTCGGCTCCTCCAGGCTCGGACCTCAGTGAAAGAGTCCTTAGATGTAGTTGTGCTAGCAGGACCCGGCTCCTCTAGGCTCGGACCTCAGTGGAACAGTCCTTAGATCTAGTGTGCTAGCAGGAGTCGGCTTCTCCAAGCTCGGACCTCAGTGAAAGAGTACTTAGATTTAGTGTGCTAGCAGGACTCGGCTCCTCCAGGCTTGGACCTCAGTAAAAGAGTCCATAGAGTTAGTGTGCTAGCAGGACTCGGCTCCTCCAGGCTCGGACCTCAGTGAAAGAGTCCTTAGATTTAGTTGTGCTAGCAGGACCCGGCTCCTCTAGGCTCGGACCTCAGTGGAACAGTCCTTAGATCTAGTGTGCTGGCAGGACCCGGCTCCTCCAGGCTCGGACCTCAGTGAAAGAGTCCTTAGATTTAGTGTGCTAGCAGGACCCGGCTCCTCCAGGCTCGGACCTCAGTGAAAGAGTCCATAGATTTAGTGTGCTAGCAGGACCCGGCTCCTCCAGGCTCGGACCTCAGTGAAAGAGTCCTTAGATTTAGTGTGCTAGCAGGACTCGGCTCCTCCAGGATCGGACCGCAGTGGAAGAGTCCTTAGATTTAGTGTGCTATCAGGACTCGGCTCCTCCAGGCTCAGACCTCAGTGAAAGAGTCCTTAGATTTAGTTGTGCTAGCTGGACCCGGCTCCTCTAGGCTCGGACCTCAGTGGAATAGTCCTTAGATCTAGTGTGCTAGCAGGACTCGGCTTCTCCAAGCTCGGACCTCAGTGAAAGAGTCCTTAGATTTAGTGTGCTAGCAGGACTCGGCTTCTACAGGCTCGGACCTCAGTGGAAGAGTCCTTAGATTTAGTGTGCTAGCAGGACTCGGCTCCTCCAGGCTCGGACCTCAGTGAAAGAGTCCTTAGATTTAGTTGTCCTAGCAGGACCCGGCTCCTCTAGGCTCGGACCTCAGTGGAACAGTCCTTAGATCTAGTGTGCTAGCAGGACCCGGCTCCTCCAGGCTCGGACCTCAATGAAAGAGTCCTTAGATGTAATGTTCTAGCAGGACCCGACTCCTCCAGGCTCGGACCTCAGTGAAAGAGTCCTTAGATTTAGTGTGCTAGCAGGACCCCGCACCTCCAGGCTTGGACTTCAGTGAAAGAGTCCTTAGATTTAGTGTGCTAGCAGGACTCAGCTGCTCCAGGCTCGGATCTCAGTGAAAGAGTCCTTAGATTTAGTGTGCTAGCGGGATTCGGCTCCTCCAGGCTCGGTCCTCAGTGAAAGAGTCAATAGATTTAATGTGCTAGCAGGACCCGACTCCTCCAGGCTCGTACTTCAGTGAAAGAGTCCTTAGATTTAGTGTGCTAGCAGGACCCCGCTCCTCCAGGCTCGGACCTCAGTGAAAGAGTCCTTAGATTTAGTGTGCTAGCAGGACTTGGCTTCTACAGGCTCAGACCTCAGTGAAAGAGTCTTTAGTTTTAGTGTGCTAGCAGGACCCGGCTCCTCCAGGCTCGGACCTCAGTGAAAGAATCCTTAGATTTAGTGTGCTAGCAGGACTCGGCTCCTCCAGGCTCGTACCTCAGTGAAAGAGTCCATAGATTTAGTGTGCTAGCAGGACTCGGCTCCTCCAGGCTCAGACCTCAGTGAAAGAGTACTTAGATTTAGTGTGCTAGCAGGACTCGGCTTCTACAAGCTCGGACCTCAGTGAAAGAGTCCTAAGATTTAGTGTGCTAGCAGGACTCGGCTCCTCCAGGCTCGGACCTCAGTGAAAGAGTCCATAGATTTAGTGTGCTAGCAGGACTCGGCTCCTCCAGGCTCGGACCTCAGTGAAAGAGTCCTTAGATCTAGTGTGCTAGCAGGACTCTGCTTCTCCAAGCTCGGACCTCAGTGAAAGAGCCCATAGATTTAGTGTGCTAGCAGGACTCGGCTTCTACAGGCTTGGGCCTCAGTGGAAGAGTCCTTAGATTTAGTGTGCTATCAGGACTCGGCTCCTCCAGGCTCGGACCTCAGTGAAAGAGTCCTTAGATTTAGTTGTGCTAGCAGGACCCGGCTCCTCTAGGCTCGGACCTCAGTGGAACAGTCCTTAGATCTAGTGTGCTAGCAGGACCCGGCTCCTCCAGGCTCGGACCTCAGTGAAAGATTCCTTAGATTTAGTGTGCTAGCAGGACTCGGCTCCTCCAGGCTCGGACCTCAGTGAAAGATTCCATAGATTTAGTGTGCTAGCAGGACCCGGCTCCTCCAGCCCCGGACCTCAGTGAAAGAGTCCATAGATTTAATTTGCTAGCATGACCCGACTCCTCCAAGCTCGGACCTCAGTGAAAGAGTCCTTAGATTTAGTGTGCTAGCAGGACCCCGCTCCTCCAGGCTCGGACCTCAGTGAAAGAGTCCTTAGATTTAGTGTGCTAGCAGGACTCGGCTGCTCCAGGCTCGGATCTCAGTGAAAGAGTCCTTAGATTTAGTTGTGCTAGCAGGACCCGGCTCCTCTAGGCTCGGACCTCAGTGGAACAGTCCTTACATCTAGTGTGCTAGCAGGACCCGGCTCCTCCAGGCTCGGACCTCAGTGAAAGAGTCCTTAGATTTAGTTTGCTAGCAGGACCCCGCTCCTCCAGGCTCGGACCTCAGTGAAAGAGTCCTTAGATTTGGTGTGCTAGAAGGACTCGGCTCCTCCAGGCTCAGACCTCAGTGAAAGAGTACTTAGATTTAGTGTGCTAGCAGGACTCGGCTTCTACAAGCTCGGACCTCAGTGAAAGAGTCCTAAGATTTAGTGTGCTAGCAGGACCCGGCTCCTCCAGGCTCGGACCTCAGTGAAAGAGTCCATAGATTTAGTGTGCTAGCAGGACTCGGCTCCTCCAGGCTCGGACCTCAGTGAAAGAGTCCTTAGATTTAGTGTGCTAGCAGGACTCGGCTTCTACAGGCTCGGACCTCAGTGGAAGAGTCCTTAGATTTAGAGTGTTAGCGGGACTCGGCTCCTCCAGGCTCGGACCTCAGTCAAAGAGTCCTTAGATTTAGAGTGTTAGCGGGACTCGGCTCCTCCAGGCTCGGACCTCAGTCAAAGAGTCCTTAGATGTAGTTGTGCTAGCAGGACCCGGCTCCTCTAGGCTCGGACCTCAGTGGAACAGTCCTTAGATCTAGTGTGCTAGCAGGAGTCGGCTTCTCCAAGCTCGGACCTCAGTGAAAGAGTACTTAGATTTAGTGTGCTAGCAGGACTCGGCTCCTCCAGGCTTGGACCTCAGTAAAAGAGTCCATAGAGTTAGTGTGCTAGCAGGACTCGGCTCCTCCAGGCTCGGACCTCAGTGAAAGAGTCCTTAGATTTAGTTGTGCTAGCAGGACCCGGCTCCTCTAGGCTCGGACCTCAGTGGAACAGTCCTTAGATCTAGTGTGCTGGCAGGACCCGGCTCCTCCAGGCTCGGACCTCAGTGAAAGAGTCCTTAGATTTAGTGTGCTAGCAGAACCCGGCTCCTCCAGGCTCGGACCTCAGTGAAAGAGTCCATAGATTTAGTGTGCTAGCAGGACCCGGCTCCTCCAGGCTCGGACCTCAGTGAAAGAGTCCTTAGATTTAGTGTGCTAGCAGGACTCGGCTCCTCCAGGATCGGACCGCAGTGGAAGAGTCCTTAGATTTAGTGTGCTATCAGGACTCGGCTCCTCCAGGCTCAGACCTCAGTGAAAGAGTCCTTAGATTTAGTTGTGCTAGCTGGACCCGGCTCCTCTAGGCTCGGACCTCAGTGGAATAGTCCTTAGATCTAGTGTGCTAGCAGGACTCGGCTTCTCCAAGCTCGGACCTCGGTGAAAGAGTCCTTAGATTTAGTGTGCTAGCAGGACTCGGCTTCTACAGGCCCGGACCTCAGTGGAAGAGTCCTTAGATTTAGTGTGCTAGCAGGACTCGGCTCCTCCAGGCTCGGACCTCAGTGAAAGAGTCCTTAGATTTAGTTGTGCTAGCAGGACCCGGCTCCTCTAGGCTCGGACCTCAGTGGAACAGTCCTTAGATCTAGTGTGCTAGCAGGACCCGGCTCCTCCAGGCTCGGACGTCAATGAAAGAGTCCTTAGATTTAGTGTGCTAGCAGGACTCGGCTCCTCCAGGCTCGGACCTCAGTGAAAGAGTCCATAGATTTAGTGTGCTAGCAGGACCCGGCTCCTCCAGGCTCGGACCTCAGTGAAAGAGTCCTTAGATTTAATTTGCTAGCATGACCCGACTACTCCAGGCTCGGACCTCAGTGAAAGAGTCCTTAGATTTAGTGTGCTAGCAGGACCCCGCTCCTCCAGGCTTGGACCTCAGTGAAAGAGTCCTTAGATTTAGTGTGCTAGATTTAGTGTGCTAGCTGGACTCGGCTCTTCCAGGCTCGGACCTCAGTGAAAGAGTCCTTAGATTTAGTGTGCTAGCAGGACTCTGCCTCTACAGGCTCGGACCTCAGTGGAAGAGTCCTTAGATTTAGTGTGCTAGCAGGACTCGGCTCCCCCAGGCTCGGACCTCAGTGAAAGAGTCCTTAGATTTAGTTGTGCTAGCAGGACCCGGCTCCTCTAGGCTCGGACCTCAGTGGAAGAGTCCTTAGATCTAGTGTGCTAGCAGGACTCGGCTTCTCCAAGCTCGGACCTCAGTGAAAGAGTCCTTAGATTTATTTGTGCTAGCAGGACCCGGCTCCTCTAGGCTCGGACCTCAGTGGAACAGTCCTTAGATCTAGTGTGCTAGCAGGACCCGGCTCCTCGAGGCTCGGACCTCAGTGAAAGAGTCCTTAGATTTAGTGTGCTAGCAGGACTCAGCTCCTCCAGGCTCAGACCTCAGTGAAAGAGTCCATAGATTTAGTGTGCTAGCAGGACCCGGCTCCTCCAGGCTCGGACCTCAGTGAAAGAGTCCTTAGATTTAATGTTCTAGCAGGACCCGACTCCTCCAGGCTCGGACCTCAGTGAAAGAGTCCTTAGATTTAGTGTGCTAGCAGGACCCTGCTCCTCCTGGCTTGGACCTCAGTGAAAGAGTCCTTAGATTTAGTGTGCTAGCAGGACTCGGCTGCTCCAGGCTCGGATCTCAGTGAAAGAGTCCTTAGATTTAGTGTGCTAGCGGCATTCGGCTCCTCCAGGCTCGGTCCTCAGTGAAAGAGTCCATAGATTTAGTGTGCTAGTGGAACTCGGCTCCTCCAGGCTCGGACCTCAGTGAAAGAGTCCTTAGATTTAGTGTGCTAGCAGGACTTGGCTTCTACAGGCTCGGACCTCAGTGAAAGAGTCTTTAGTTTTAGTGTGCTAGCAGGACCCGGCTCCTCCAGGCTCGGACCTCAGTGAAAGAGTCCTTAGATTTAGTGTGCTAGCAGGACTCGGACCTCAGTAAAAGAGTCCATAGATTTAGTGTGCTAGCAGGACTCGGCTCCTCCAGGCTCAGACCTCAGTGAAAGAGTACTTAGATATAGTGTGCTAGCAGGACTCGGCTTCTACAAGCTCGGACCTCAGTGAAAGAGTCCTAAGATTTAGTGTGCTAGCAGGACCTGGCTCCTCCAGGCTCGGACCTCAGTGAAAGAGTCCATAGATTTAGTGTGCTAGCAGGACTCGGCTCCTCCAGGCTCGGACCTCAGTGAAAGAGTCCTTAGATCTAGTGTGCTAGCAGGACTCTGCTTCTCCAAGTTCGGACCTCAGTGAAAGAGTCCATAGATTTAGTGTGCTAGCAAGACCCGGCTCCTCCAGGCTCAGACCTCAGTGAAAGAGTCCTTAGATTTAGTGTGCTAGCAGGACTTGGCGTCTACAGTCTCGGACCTCAGTGAAAGAGTCCTTAGTGTGCTAGCAGGACATGGCTCCTCCAGGCTTGGACCTCAGTGAACGAGTCCTTAGATTTAATGTGCTAGCAGGACCCGACTCCTTCAGGCTCGGACCTCAGTGAAAGAGTCCTTAGATTTAGTGTGCTAGCAGGACCCCGCTGCTCCAGGCTTGGACCTCAGTGAAAGAGTCCTTAGATTTAGTGTGCAAGCAGGACTCGGCTGCTCCAGGCTCGGATCTCAGTGAAAGAGTCCTTAGATTTAGTGTGCTAGCGGGATTAGGCTCCTCAAGGCTCGGTCCTCAGTGAAAGAGTCCATAGATTTAGTGTGCTAGCGGGACTCGGCTCCTCCAGACTCGGACCTCAGTGAAAGAGTCAATAGATTTAGTGTGCTAGTGGGACTCGGATCTTCCAGGCTCGGACCTCAGTGAAAGAGTCCTTAGATTTAGTGTGCTAGCAGGACTTGGCTTCTACAGTCTCGGACCTCAGTGAAAGAGTCCTTAGTGTGCTAGCAGGACCCGGCTCCTCCAGGCTCGGACCTCAGTGAAAGAGTCCTTAGATTTAGTATGCTAGCAGGACTCGGCTCCTCCAGGCTCGGACCTCAGTGAAAGAGTCCTTAGATTTAGTTGTGCTAGCAGGACCCGGCTCCTCTAGGCTCGGACCTCAGTGGAACAGTCCTTAGATCTAGTGTGCTAGCAGGACCCGGCTCCTCCAGGCTCGGACCTCAGTGAAAGAGTCCTTAGATTTAGTGTGCTAGCAGGACTCGGCTCCTCCAGGCTCGGACCTCAGTGAAAGAGTCCATAGATTTAGTGTGCTAGCAGGACCCGGCTCCTCCAGGCTCGGACCTCAGTCAAAGAGTCCTTAGATTTAATTTGCTAGCATGACCCGACACCTCCAGGCTCGGACCTCAGTGAAAGAGTCCTTAGATTTAGTGTGCTAGCAGGACCCCGCTCCTCCAGGCTTGGACCTCAGTGAAAGAGTCCTTAGATTTAGTGTGCTAACAGGACTCGGCTCCTCTAGGCTCGGACCTCAGTGGAACAGTCCTTAGATCTAGTGTGCTAGCAGGACTCGGCTTCTACAAGCTCGGACCTCAGTGAAAGAGCCCTTAGATTTAGTTGTGCTAGCAGGCGCGGCTCCTCTAGGCTCGGACCTCAGTGGAACAGTCCTTAGATCTAGTGTGCTAGCAGGACCCGGCTCCTCCAGGCTCGGACCTCAGTGAAAGAGTCCTTAGATTTAGTGTGCTAGCAGGACCCCGCTCCTCCAGGCTTGGACCTCAGTGAAAGAGTCCTTAGATTTAGTGTGCTAGCAGGACTCGGCTGCTCCAGGCTCAGATCTCAGTGAAAAAGTCCTTAGATTTAGTGTGCTAGCGGGATTCGGCTCCTCCAGGCTCGGTCCTCAGTGAAAGTGTCCATAGATTTAGTGTACTAGCGGGACTCGGCTCCTCCAGGCTCGGACCTTAGTGAAAGAGTCCTTAGATTTAGTGTGCTAGCAGGGCTTGGCTTCTACAGACTCGGACCTCAGTGAAAAAGTCTTTAGATTTAGTGTGCTAGCAGGACTCGGCTCCTCCAGGCTCGGACCTCAGTGAAAGAGTCCATAGATTTAGTGTGCTAGCGGGACTCGGTTCCTCCAGACTCGGACCTCAGTGAAAGAGTCCATAGATTTAGTGTGCTAGCAGGACTCGGCTTCTACAAGCTCAGACCTCAGTGAAAGAGTCCTGAGATTTAGTGTGCTAGCAGGACCCGGCTCCTCTAGGCTCGGACCTCAGTGGAATAGTCCTTAGATCTAGTGTGCTAGCAGGACTCGGCTTCTCCACGCTCGGACCTCAGTGAAAGAGTCCTTAGATTTAGTGTGCTAGCAGGACTCGGTTGCTCCAGGCTCGATCTCAGTGAAAGAGTCCTTAGATTTAGTGTGCTAGCGGGATTAGGCTCCTCAAGGCTCGGTCCTCAGTGAAAGAGTCCATAGATTTAGTGTGCTAGCGGGACTCGGCTCCTCCAGACTCGGACCTCAGTGAAAGAGTCCATAGATTTAGTGTGCTAGCGGGACTCGGCTCCTCCAGGCTCGGACCTCAGTGAAAGAGTCCTTATATTTAGTGTGCTAGCAGGACTTGGCTTCTACAGTCTCGGACCTCAGTGAAAGAGTCCTTAGTGTGCTAGTAGGACCCGGCTCCTCCAGGCTCGGACCTCAGTGAAAGAGTACTTCGATTTAGTGTGCTAGCAGGACTCGGCTTCTACAAGCTCAGACCTCAGTGAAAGAGTCCTGAGATTTAGTGTGCTAGCAGGACCCGGCTCCTCTAGGCTCGGACCTCAGTGGAATAGTCCTTAGATCTAGTGTGCTAGCAGGACTCGGCTTCTCCAAGCTCGGACCTCAGTGAAAGAGTCCTTAGATTTAGTGTGCTAGCAGGACTCGGTTGCTCCAGGCTCGATCTCAGTGAAAGAGTCCTTAGATTTAGTGTGCTAGCGGGATTAGGCTCCTCAAGGCTCAGTCCTCAGTGAAAGAGTCCATAGATTTAGTGTGCTAGCGGGACTCGGCTCCTCCAGACTCGGACCTCAGTGAAAGAGTCCATAGATTTAGTGTGCTAGCGGGACTCGGCTCCTCCAGGCTCGGACCTCAGTGAAAGAGTCCTTATATTTAGTGTGCTAGCAGGACTTGGCTTCTACAGTCTCGGACCTCAGTGAAAGAGTCCTTAGTGTGCTAGTAGGACCCGGCTCCTCCAGGCTCGGACCTCAGTGAAAGAGTCCTTAGATTTAGTGTGCTAGCAGGACTCGGCTCCTCCAGGCTCGGACCTCAGTGAAAGAGTCCTTAGATTTAGTTGTGCTAGCAGGACCCGGCTCCTCTAGGCTCGGACCTCAGTGGAACAGACCTTAGATCTAGTGTGCTAGCAGGACCCGGCTCCTCCAGGCTCGGATCTCAGTGAAAGAGTCCTTAGATTTAGTGTGCTAGCGGGATTCGGCTCCTCCAGGCTCGGTCCTCAGTGAAAGAGTCCATAGATTTAGTGTGCTAGCGGGATTCGGCTCCTCCAGGCTCGGTCCTCAGTGAAAGTGTCCATAGATTTAGTGTGCTAGCGGGACTCGGCTCCTCCAGGCTCGGACCTCAGTGAAAGAGTCCTTAGATTTAGTGTGCTAGCAGGACTTGGCTTCTACAGGCTTGGACCTCAGTGAAAAAGTCTTTAGATTTAGTGTGCTAGCAGGACCCGGCTCCTCCAGGCTCGGACCTCAGTGAAAGAGTCCTTAGATTTAGTGTGCTAGCAGGACTCGGCTCCTCCAGGCTCGGACCTCAGTGAAAGAGTCCATAGATTTAGTGTGCTAGCGGGACTCGGCTCCTCCAGACTCGGACCTCAGTGAAAGAGTCCATAGATTTAGTGTGCTAGCGGGACTCGGCTCCTCCAGGCTCGGACCTCAGTGAAAGAGTCCTTATATTGAGTGTGCTAGCAGGACTTGGCTTCTACAGTCTCGGACCTCAGTGAAAGAGTCCTTAGTGTGCTAGTAGGACCCGGCTCCTCCAGGCTCGGACCTCAGTGAAAGAGTCCTTAGATTTAGTGTGCTAGCAGGACTCGGCTCCTCTAGGCTCGGACCTCAGTGGAACAGACCTTAGATCTAGTGTGCTAGCAGGACCCGGCTCCTCCAGGCTCGGATCTCAGTGAAAGAGTCCTTAGATTTAGAGTGCTAGCGGGATTCGGCTCCTCCAGGCTCGGTCCTCAGTGAAAGAGTCCATAGATTTAGTGTGCTAGTGGGACGTGGCTCCTCCAGGCTCGGACCTCAGTGAAAGAGTCCTTAGATTTAGTGTGCTAGCAGGACTTGGCTTCTACAGGCTCGGACCTCAGTGAAAGAGTCTTTAGTTTTAGTGTGCTAGCAGGACCCGGCTCCTCCAGGCTCGGACCTCAGTGAAAGAGTCCTGAGATTTAGTGTGCTAGCAGGACTCGGCTCCTCCAGTCTCGGACCTCAGTGAAAGAGTCCATAGATTTAGTGTGCTAGCAGGACTCGGCTCCTCCAAGCTCAGACCTCAGTGAAAGAGTACTTAGATTTAGTGTGCTAGCAGGACTCGGCTTCTACAAGCTCGGACCTCAGTGAAAGAGTCCTAAGATTTTGTGTGCTAGCAGGACCCGGCTCCTCCAGGCTCGGACCTCAGTGAAAGAGTCCATAGATTTAGTGTGCTAGCAGGTCTCGGCTCCTCCAGGCTCGGACCTCAGTGAAAGAGTCCTTAGATCTAGTATGCTAGCAGGACTCTGCTTCTCCAAGCTCGGACCTCAGTGAAAGAGTCCTTAGATTTAGTGTGCTAGCAGGACCCCGCTCCTCCAGGCTTGGACCTCGGTGAAAGAGGCCTTAGATTTAGTGTGCAAGCAGGACTCGGCTGCTCCAGGCTCGGATCTCAGTGAAAGAGTCCTTAGATTTAGTGTGCTAGGGGAATTAGGCTCCTCAAGGCTCGGTCCTCAGTGAAAGAGTCCATTGATTTAGTGTGCTAGCGGGACTCGGCTCCTCCAGACTCGGACCTCAGTGAAAGAGTCCATAGATTTAGTGTGCTAGCGGGACTCGGCTCCTCCAGGCTCGGACCTCAGTGAAAGAGTCCTTAGATTTAGTGTGCTAGCAGGACTTGGCTTCTACAGTCTCGGACCTCAGTGAAAGAGTCCTTAGTGTGCTAGCAGGACCCGGCTCCTCCAGGCTCGGACCTCAGTGAAAGAGTCCTTAGATTTAGTGTGCTAGCAGGACTCGGCTCCTCCAGGCTCGGACCTCAGTGAAAGAGTCCTTAGATTTAGTTGTGCTAGCAGGACCCGGCTCCTCTAGGCTCGGACCTCAGTGGAACAGTCCTTAGATCTAGTGTGCTAGCAGGACCCGGCTCCTCCAGACTCGGACCTCAGTGAAAGAGTCCTTAGATTTAGTGTGCTAGCAGGACTCGGCTCCTCCAGGCTCGGACCTCAGTGAAAGAGTCCATAGATTTAGTGTGCTAGCAGGACCCGGCTCCTCCAGGCTCGGACCTCAGTCAGAGTCCTTAGATTTAATTTGCTAGCATGACCCGACACCTCCGGGCTCGGACCTCAGTGAAAGAGTCCTTAGATTTAGTGTGCTAGCAGGACCCCGCTCCTCCAGGCTTGGACCTCAGTGAAAGAGTCCTTAGATTTAGTTTGCTAGCTGGACTCGGCTCCTCTAGGCTCGGACCTCAGTGGAACAGTCCTTAGATCTAGTGTGCTAGCAGGACTCGGATTCTCCAAGCTCGGACCTCAGTGAAAGAGTCCTTAGATTTAGTTGTGCTAGCAGGCGCGGCTCCTCTAGGCTCGGACCTCAGTGGAACAGTCCTTAGATCTAGTGTGCTAGCAGGACCCGGCTCCTCCAGGCTCGGACCTCAGTGAAAGAGTCCTTAGATTTAGTGTGCTAGCAGGACCCCGCTCCACCAGGCTTGGACCTCAGTGAAAGAGTCCTTAGATTTAGTGTGCTAGCAGGACTTGGCTGCTCCAGGCTCAGATCTCAGTGAAAGAGTCCTTAGATTTAGTGTGCAAGCGGGATTCGGCTCCTCCAGGCTCGGTCCTCAGTGAAAGTGTCCATAGATTTAGTGTGCTAGCGGGACTCGGCTCCTCCAGGCTCGGACCTCAGTGAAAGAGTCCTTAGATTTAGTGTGCTAGCAGGACTTGGCTTCTACAGGCTTGGACCTCAGTGAAAAAGTCTTTAGATTTAGTGTGCTAGCAGGACCCGGCTCCTCCAGGCTCGGACCTCAGTGAAAGAGTCCTTAGATTTAGTGTGCTAGCAGGACTCGGCTCCTCCAGGCTCGGACCTCAGTGAAAGAGTCCATAGATTTAGTGTGCTAGCAGGACTCGGCTCCTCCAGGCTCAGACCTCAGTGAAAGAGTACTTCGATTTAGTGTGCTAGCAGGACTCGGCTTCTACAAGCTCGGACCTCAGTGAAAGAGTCCTGAGATTTAGTGTGCTAGCAGGACCCGGCTCCTGTAGGCTCGGACCTCAGTGGAATAGTCCTTAGATCTAGTGTGCTAGCAGGACTCGGCTTCTCCAAGCTCGGACCTCAGTGAAAGAGTCCTTAGATTTAGTGTGCTAGCAGGACTCGGCTCCTCCAGGCTCGGACCTCAGTGAAAGAGTCCTTAGATTTAGTTGTGCTAGCAGGACCCGGCTCCTCTAGGCTCGGACCTCAGTGGAACAGTCCTTAGATCTAGTGTGCTAGCAGGACCCGGCTCCTCCAGGCTCGGACCTCAGTGAAAGAGTCCTTAGATTTAGTGTGCTAGCAGGACTCGGCTCCTCCAGGCGCGGACCTCAGTGAAAGAGTCCATAGATTTAGTCTGCTAGCAGGACCCGGCTCCTCCAGGCTCGGACCTCAGTGAAAGAGTCCTTAGATTTAATTTGCTAGCATGACCCGACACCTCCAGGCTCGGACCTCAGTGAAAGAGTCCTTAGATTTAGTGTGCTAGCAGGACCCCGCTCCTCCAGGCTTGGACCTCAGTGAAAGAGTCCTTAGATTTAGTTGTGCTAGCAGGACCCGGCTCCTCTAGGCTCGGACCTCAGTGGAACAGTCCTTAGATCTAGTGTGCTAGCAGGACCCGGCTCCTCCAGGCTCGGACCTCAGTGAAAGAGTCCTTAGATTTAGTGTGCTAGCAGGACTCGGCTCCTCCAGGCTCGGACCTCAGTGAAAGAGTCCATAGATTTAGTCTGCTAGCAGGACCCGGCTCCTCCAGGCTCGGACCTCAGTGAAAGAGTCCTTAGATTTAATTTGCTAGCATGACCCGACACCTCCAGGCTCGGACCTCAGTGAAAGAGTCCTTAGATTTAGTGTGCTAGCAGGACCCCGCTCCTCCAGGCTTGGACCTCAGTGAAAGAGTCCTTAGATTTAGTTGTGCTAGCAGGACCCGGCTCCTCTAGGCTCGGACCTCAGTGGAACAGTCCTTAGATCTAGTGTGCTAGCAGGACTCGGCTTCTCCAAGCTCGGACCTCAGTGAAAGAGTCCTTAGATTTAGTTGTGCTAGCAGGACCCGGCTCCTCTAGGCTCGGACCTCAGTGGAACAGTCCTTAGATCTAGTGTGCTAGCAGGACCCGGCTCCTTGAGGCTCGGACCTCAGTGAAAGAGTCCTTAGATTTAGTGTGCTAGCAGGACCCGGCTCCTCCAGGCTCGGACCTCAGTGAAAGAGTCGATAGATTTAGTGTGCTAGCAGGACTCGGCTCCTCCAGGCTCGGACCTCAGTGAAAGAGTCCTTAGATCTAGTGTGCTAGCAGGACTCTGCTTCTCCAAGCTCGGACCTCAGTGAAAGAGTCCATAGATTTAGTGTGCTAGCAGGACCCGGCTCCTCCAGGCTCAGACCTCAGTGAAAGAGTCCTTAGATTTAGTGTGCTAGCAGGACTTGGCTTCTACAGTCTCGGACCTCACTGAAAGAGTCCTTAGTGTGCTAGCAGGACATGGCTCCTCCAGGATTGGACCTCAGTGAAAGAGTCCATAGATTTAGTGTGCTAGCAGGACCCGGCTCCTCCAGGCTCAGACCTCAGTGAAAGAGTCCTTAGATTTAATGTGCTAGCAGGACCCGACTCCTTCAGGCTCGGACCTCAGTGAAAGAGTCCTTAGATTTAGTGTGCTAGCAGGACCCCGCTCCTCCAGGCTTGGACCTCAGTGAAAGAGTCCTTAGATTTAGTGTGCTAGCAGGACCCCGCTCCTCCAGGCTTGGACCTCAGTGAAAGAGTCCTTAGATTTAGTGTGCTAGCAGGACTCGGCTGCTCCAGGCTCGGATCTCAGTAAAAGAGTCCTTAGATTTAGTGTGCTAGCGGGATTCGGCTCCTCCAGGCTCGGTCCTCAGTGAAAGAGTCCATAGATTTAGTGTGCTAGCGTGACTCGGCTCCTCCAGGCTCGGACCTCAGTGAAAGAGTCCTTAGATTTAGTGTGCTAGCAGGACTTGGCTTCTACAGGCTCGGACCTCAGTGAAAGAGTCTTTAGATTTAGTGTGCTAGCAGGACCCGGCTCCTCCAGGCTCGGACCTCAGTGAAAGAGTCCTTAGATTTAGTGTGCTAGCAGGACTCGGCTCCTCCAGGCTCGGACCTCAGTGAAAGAGTCCATAGATTTAGTGTGCTAGCAGGACTCGGCTCCTCCAGGCTCAGATCTCAGTGAAAGAGTACTTAGATTTAGTGTGCTAGCAGGACTCGGCTTCTACAGGCTCGGACCTCAGTGAAAGAGTCCTAAGATTTAGTGTGCTAGCAGGACCCGGCTCCTCCAGGCTCGGACCTCAGTGAAAGAGTCCATAGATTTAGTGTGCTAGCGGGACTCGGCTCCTCCAGGCTTGGACCTCAGTGAAAGAGTCCTTAGATTTAGTGTGCTAGCAGGAATCGGCTCCTCCAGGCTCGGACCTCAGTGAAAGAGTCCTTAGATTTAGTTGTGCTAGCAGGACCCGGCTCCTCTAGGCTCGGATCTCAGTAAAAGAGTCCTTAGATTTAGTGTGCTAGCGGGATTCGGCTCCTCCAGGCTCGGTCCTCAGTGAAAGAGTCCATAGATTTAGTGTGCTAGCGTGACTCGGCTCCTCCAGGCTCGGACCTCAGTGAAAGAGTCCTTAGATTTAGTGTGCTAGCAGGACTTGGCTTCTACAGGCTCGGACCTCAGTGAAAGAGTCTTTAGATTTAGTGTGCTAGCAGGACCCGGCTCCTCCAGGCTCGGACCTCAGTGAAAGAGTCCTTAGATTTAGTGTGCTAGCAGGACTCGGCTCCTCCAGGCTCGGACCTCAGTGAAAGAGTCCATAGATTTAGTGTGCTAGCAGGACTCGGCTCCTCCAGGCTCAGATCTCAGTGAAAGAGTACTTAGATTTAGTGTGCTAGCAGGACTCGGCTTCTACAGGCTCGGACCTCAGTGAAAGAGTCCTAAGATTTAGTGTGCTAGCAGGACCCGGCTCCTCCAGGCTCGGACCTCAGTGAAAGAGTCCATAGATTTAGTGTGCTAGCGGGACTCGGCTCCTCCAGGCTTGGACCTCAGTGAAAGAGTCCTTAGATTTAGTGTGCTAGCAGGAATCGGCTTCTACAGGCTCGGACCTCAATGGAAGAGTCCTTAGATTTAGTGTGCTAGCAGGACTCGGCTCCTCCAGGCTCGGACCTCAGTGAAAGAGTCCTTAGATTTAGTTGTGCTAGCAGGACCCGGCTCCTCTAGGCTCGGACCTCAGTGGAACAGTCCTTAGATCTAGAGTGCTAGCCGGACTAGGCTTCTCCAAGCTCGGACCTCAGTGAAAGAGTCCTTAGATTTAGTTGTGCTAGCAGGCGCGGCTCCTCTAGGCTCGGACCTCAGTGGAACAGTCCTTAGATCTAGTGTGCTAGCAGGACCCGGCTCCTCCAGGCTTGGACCTCAGTGAAAGAGACCTTAGATTTAGTGTGCTAGCAGGACCCCGCTCCTCCAAGCTTGGACCTCAGTGAAAGAGTCCTTAGATTTAGTGTGCTAGCAGGACTCGGCTGCTCCAGGCTCAGATCTCAGGGAAAGAGTCCTTAGATTTAGTGTGCTAGCGGGATTCGGCTCCTCCAGGCTCGGTCCTCAGTGAAAGTGTTCATAGATTTAGTGTGCTAGCGGGACTCGGCTCCTCCAGGCTCGGACCTCAGTGAAAGAGTCCTTAGATTTAGTTGTGCTAGCAGGACCCGGCTCCTCTAGGCTCGGACCTCAGTGGAACAGTCCTTAGATCTAGTGTGCTAGCAGGACCCGGCTCCTCCAGGCTCGGACCTCAGTGAAAGAGTCCTTAGATTTAGTGTGCTAGCAGGACTCGGCTCCTCCAGGCTCGGACCTCAGTGAAAGAGTCCATAGATTTAGTCTGCTAGCAGGACCCGGCTCCTCCAGGCTCGGACCTCAGTGAAAGAGTCCTTAGATTTAATTTGCTAGCATGACCCGACACCTCCAAGCTCGGATCTCAGTGAAAGAGTCCTTAGATTTAGTGTGCTAGCAGGACCCCGCTCCTCCAGGCTTGGACCTCAGTGAAAGAGTCCTTAGATTTAGTTGTGCTAGCAGGACCCGGCTCCTCTAGGCTCTGACCTCAGTGGAACAGTCCTTAGATCTAGTGTGCTAGCAGGACCCGGCTCCTCCAGGCTCGGACCTCAGTGAAAGAGTCCTTAGATTTAGTGTGCTAGCAGGACTCGGCTCCTCCAGGCTCGGACCTCAGTGAAAGAGTCCATAGATTTAGTCTGCTAGCAGGACCCGGCTCCTCCAGGCTCGGACCTCAGTGAAAGAGTCCTTAGATTTCATTTGCTAGCATGACCCGACACCTCCAGGCTCGGACCTCAGTGAAAGAGTCCTTAGATTTAGTGTGCTAGCAGGACCCCGCTCCTCCAGGCTTGGACCTCAGTGAAAGAGTCCTTAGATTTAGTTGTGCTAGCAGGACCCGGCTCCTCTAGGCTCGGACCTCAGTGGAACAGTCCTTAGATCTAGTGTGCTAGCAGGACTCGGCTTCTCCAAGCTCGGACCTCAGTGAAAGAGTCCTTAGATTTAGTTGTGCTAGCAGGACCCGGCTCCTCTAGGCTCGGACCTCAGTGGAACAGTCCTTAGATCTAGTGTGCTAGCAGGACCCGGCTCCTTGAGGCTCGGACCTCAGTGAAAGAGTCCATAGATTAAGTCTGCTAGCAGGACCCGGCTCCTCCAGGCTCGGACCTCAGTGAAAGAGTCCTTAGATTTAATTTGCTAGCATGACCCGACACCTCCAGGCTCGGACCTCAGTGAAAGAGTCCTTAGATTTAGTGTGCTAGCAGGACCCCGCTCCTCCAGGCTTGGACCTCAGTGAAAGAGTCCTTAGATTTAGTTGTGCTAGCAGGACCCGGCTCCTCTAGGCTCGGACCTCAGTGGAACAGTCCTTAGATCTAGTGTGCTAGCAGGACCCGGCTCCTCCAGGCTCGGACCTCAGTGAAAGAGTCCTTAGATTTAGTGTGCTAGCAGGACTCGGTTCCTCCAGGCTCGGACCTCAGTGAAAGAGTCCATAGATTTAGTCTGCTAGCAGGACCCGGCTCCTCCAGGCTCGGACCTCAGTGAAAGAGTCCTTAGATTTAATTTGCTAGCATGACCCGACACCTCCAGGCTCGGACCTCAGTGAAAGAGTCCTTAGATTTAGTGTGCTAGCAGGACCCCGCTCCTCCAGGCTTGGACCTTAGTGAAAGAGTCCTTAGATTTAGTTGTGCTAGCAGGACCCGGCTCCTCTAGGCTCGGACCTCAGTGGAACAGTCCTTAGATCTAGTGTGCTAGCAGGACTCGGCTTCTCCAAGCTCGGACCTCAGTGAAAGAGTCCTTAGATTTAGTTGTGCTAGCAGGACCCGGCTCCTCTAGGCTCGGACCTCAGTGGAAGAGTCCATAGATTTAGTGTGCTAGCAGGACTCGGCTGCTCCAGGCTCGGATCTCAGTAAAAGAGTCCTTAGATTTAGTGTGCTAGCGGGATTCGGCTCCTCCAGGCTCGGTCCTCAGTGAAAGAGTCCATAGATTTAGTGTGCTAGCGTGACTCGGCTCCTCCAGGCTCGGACCTCAGTGAAAGAGTCCTTAGATTTAGTGTGCTAGCAGGACTTGGCTTCTACAGGCTCGGACCTCAGTGAAAGAGTCTTTAGATTTAGTGTGCTAGCAGGACCCGGCTCCTCCAGGCTCGGACCTCAGTGAAAGAGTCCTTAGATTTAGTGTGCTAGCAGGACTCGGCTCCTCCAGGCTCGGACCTCAGTGAAAGAGTCCATAGATTTAGTGTGCTAGCAGGACTCGGCTCCTCCAGGCTCAGATCTCAGTGAAAGAGTACTTAGATTTAGTGTGCTAGCAGGACTCGGCTTCTACAGGCTCGGACCTCAGTGAAAGAGTCCTAAGATTTAGTGTGCTAGCAGGACCCGGCTCCTCCAGGCTCGGACCTCAGTGAAAGAGTCCATAGATTTAGTGTGCTAGCGGGACTCGGCTCCTCCAGGCTTGGACCTCAGTGAAAGAGTCCTTAGATTTAGTGTGCTAGCAGGAATCGGCTTCTACAGGCTCGGACCTCAATGGAAGAGTCCTTAGATTTATTGTGCTAGCAGGGCTCGGCTCCTCCAGGCTCGGACCTCAGTGAAAGAGTCCTTAGATTTAGTTGTGCTAGCAGGACCCGGCTCCTCTAGGCTCGGACCTCAGTGGAACAGTCCTTAGATCTAGTGTGCTAGCAGGACTAGGCTTCTCCAAGCTCGGACCTCAGTGAAAGAGTCCTTAGATTTAGTTGTGCTAGCAGGCGCGGCTCCTCTAGGCTCGGACCTCAGTGGAACAGTCCTTAGATCTAGTGTGCTAGCAGGACCCGGCTCCTCCAGGCTTGGACCTCAGTGAAAGAGACCTTAGATTTAGTGTGCTAGCAGGACCCCGCTCCTCCAGGCTTGGACCTCAGTGAAAGAGTCCTTAGATTTAGTGTGCTAGCAGGACTCGGCTGCTCCAGGCTCAGATCTCAGGGAAAGAGTCCTTAGATTTAGTGTGCTAGCGGGATTCGGCTCCTCCAGGCTCGGTCCTCAGTGAAAGTGTTCATAGATTTAGTGTGCTAGCGGGACTCGGCTCCTCCAGGCTCGGACCTCAGTGAAAGAGTCCTTAGATTTAGTTGTGCTAGCAGGACCCGGCTCCTCTAGGCTCGGACCTCAGTGGAACAGTCCTTAGATCTAGTGTGCTAGCAGGACCCGGCTCCTCCAGGCTCGGACCTCAGTGAAAGAGTCCTTAGATTTAGTGTGCTAGCAGGACTCGGCTCCTCCAGGCTCGGACCTCAGTGAAAGAGTCCATAGATTTAGTCTGCTAGCAGGACCCGGCTCCTCCAGGCTCGGACCTCAGTGAAAGAGTCCTTAGATTTAATTTGCTAGCATGACCCGACACCTCCAGGCTCGGACCTCAGTGAAAGAGTCCTTAGATTTAGTGTGCTAGCAGGACCCCACTCCTCCAGGCTTGGACCTCAGTGAAAGAGTCCTTAGATTTAGTTGTGCTAGCAGGACCCGGCTCCTCTAGGCTCGGACCTCAGTGGAACAGTCCTTAGATCTAGTGTGCTAGCAGGACCCGGCTCCTCCAGGCTCGGACCTCAGTGAAAGAGTCCTTAGATTTAGTGTGCTAGCAGGACTCGGCTCCTCCAGGCTCGGACCTCAGGGGAACAGTCCTTAGATCTAGTGTGCTAGCAGGACCCGGCTCCTCCAGGCTCGGACCTCAGTGAAAGAGTCCTTAGATTTAGTGTGCTAGCAGGACTCGGCTCCTCCAGGCTCGGACCTCAGTGAAAGAGTCCATAGATTTAGTCTGCTAGCAGGACCCGGCTCCTCCAGGCTCGGACCTCAGTGAAAGAGTCCTTAGATTTAATTTGCTAGCATGACCCGACACCTCCAGGCTCGGACCTCAGTGAAAGAGTCCTTAGATTTAGTGTGCTAGCAGGACCCCGCTCCTCCAGGCTTGGACCTCAGTGAAAGAGTCCTTAGATTTAGTTGTGCTAGCAGGACCCGGCTCCTCTAGGCTCGGACCTCAGTGGAACAGTCCTTAGATCTAGTGTGCTAGCAGGACTCGGCTTCTCCAAGCTCGGACCTCAGTGAAAGAGTCCTTAGATTTAATTTGCTAGCATGACCCGACACCTCCAGGCTCGGACCTCAGTGAAAGAGTCCTTAGATTTAGTGTGCTAGCAGGACCCCGCTCCTCCAGGCTTGGACCTCAGTGAAAGAGTCCTTAGATTTAGTTGTGCTAGCAGGACCCGGCTCCTCTAGGCTCGGACCTCAGTGGAACAGTCCTTAGATCTAGTGTGCTAGCAGGACCCGGCTCCTCCAGGCTCGGACCTCAGTGAAAGAGTCCTTAGATTTAGTGTGCTAGCAGGACTCGGCTCCTCCAGGCTCGGACCTCAGTGAAAGAGTCCATAGATTTAGTCTGCTAGCAGGACCCGGCTCCTCCAGGCTCGGACCTCAGTGAAAGAGTCCTTAGATTTAATTTGCTAGCATGACCCGACACCTCCAGGCTCGGACCTCAGTGAAAGAGTCCTTAGATTTAGTGTGCTAGCAGGACCCCGCTCCTCCAGGCTTGGACCTCAGTGAAAGAGTCCTTAGATTTAGTTGTGCTAGCAGGACCCGGCTCCTCTAGGCTCGGACCTCAGTGGAACAGTCCTTAGATCTAGTGTGCTAGCAGGACTCGGCTTCTCCAAGCTCGGACCTCAGTGAAAGAGTCCTTAGATTTAGTTGTGCTAGCAGGACCCGGCTCCTCTAGGCTCGGACCTCAGTGGAAGAGTCCTTAGATTTAGTGTGCTAGCAGGACTCGGCTGCTCCAGGCTCGGATCTCAGTAAAAGAGTCCTTAGATTTAGTGTGCTAGCGGGATTCGGCTCCTCCAGGCTCGGTCCTCAGTGAAAGAGTCCATAGATTTAGTGTGCTAGCGTGACTCGGCTCCTCCAGGCTCGGACCTCAGTGAAAGAGTCTTTAGATTTAGTGTGCTAGCAGGACCCGGCTCCTCCAGGCTCGGACCTCAGTGAAAGAGTCCTTAGATTTAGTGTGCTAGCAGGACTCGGCTCCTCCAGGCTCGGACCTCAGTGAAAGAGTCCATAGATTTAGTGTGCTAGCAGGACTCGGCTCCTCCAGGCTCAGATCTCAGTGAAAGAGTACTTAGATTTAGTGTGCTAGCAGGACTCGGCTTCTACAGGCTCGGACCTCAGTGAAAGAGTCCTAAGATTTAGTGTGCTAGCAGGACCCGGCTCCTCCAGGCTCGGACCTCAGTGAAAGAGTCCTTAGATTTAGTGTGCTAGCAGGACCCCGCTCCTCCAGGCTTGGACCTCAGTGAAAGAGTCCTTAGATTTAGTTGTGCTAGCAGGACCCGGCTCCTCTAGGCTCGGACCTCAGTGGAACAGTCCTTAGATCTAGTGTGCTAGCAGGACCCGGCTCCTCCAGGCTCGGACCTCAGTGAAAGAGTCCTTAGATTTAATTTGCTAGCATGACCCGACACCTCCAGGCTCGGACCTCAGTGAAAGAGTCCTTAGATTTAGTGTTCTAGCAGGACCCCGCTCCTCCAGGCTTGGACCTCAGTGAAAGAGTCCTTAGATTTAGTTGTGCTAGCAGGACCCGGCTCCTCTAGGCTCGGACCTCAGTGGAACAGTCCTTAGATCTAGTGTGCTAGCAGGACCCGGCTCCTCCAGGCTCGGACCTCAGTGAAAGAGTCCTTAGATTTAGTGTGCTAGCAGGACTCGGCTCCTCCAGGCTCGGACCTCATAGAAAGAGTCCTTAGATTTAGTGTGCTAGCAGGACCCCGCTCCTCCAGGCTTGGACCTCAGTGAAAGAGTCCTTAGATTTAGTGTGCTAGCAGGACTCGGCTGCTCCAGGCTCGAATCTCAGTAAAAGAGTCCTTAGATTTAGTGTGCTAGCAGGACTCGGCTCCTCCAGGCTCGGACCTCAGTGAAAGAGTCCATAGATTTAGTGTGCTAGCAGGACTCGGCTCCTCCAGGCTCAGATCTCAGTGAAAGAGTACTTAGATTTAGTGTGCTAGCAGGACTCGGCTTCTACAGGCTCGGACCTCAGTGAAAGAGTCCTAAGATTTAGTGTGCTAGCAGGACCCGGCTCCTCCAGGCTCGGACCTCAGTGAAAGAGTCCTAAGATTTATTGTGCTAGCAGGACCCGGCTCCTCCAGGCTCGGACCTCAGTAAAAGAGTCCATAGAATTAGTGTGCTAGCAGGACTCGGCTCCTCCAGGCTCGGACCTCAGTGAAAGAGTCCTTAGATTTAGTGTGCTAGCAGGACTCGGCTTCTACAGGCTCGGACCTCAGTGGAAGAGTCCTTAGATTTAGTGTGCTAGCAGGACTCGGCTCCTCCAGGCTCGGACCTCAGTGAAAGAGTCCTTAGATTTAGTTGTGCTAGCAGGACCCGGAACCTCTAGGCTCGGACCTCAGTGGAACAGTCCTTAGATCTAGTGTGCTAGCAGGACTCGGCTTCTCCAAGCTCGGACCTCAGTGAAAGAGTCCTTAGATTTAGTTGTGCTAGCCGGACCCGGCTCCTCTAGGCTCGGACCTCAGTGGAACAGTCTTTAGATCTAGTGTGCTAGCAGGACCCGGCTCCTCCAGGCTCGGACCTCAGTGAAAGAGTCCTTAGATTTAGTGTGCTAGCAGGACCCCGCTCCTCCAGGCTTGGACCTCAGTGAAAGAGTCCTTAGATTTAGTGTGCTAGCAGGACTCGGCTGCTCCAGGCTCGAATCTCAGTAAAAGAGTCCTTAGATTTAGTGTGCTAGCGGGATTCGGCTCCTCCAGGCTCGGTCCTCAGTGAAAGAGTCCATAGATTTAGTGTGCTAGCGTGACTCGGCTCCTCCAGGCTCGGACCTCAGTGAAAGAGTCCTTAGATTTAGTGTGCTAGCAGGACTTGGCTTCTACAGGCTCGGACCTCAGTGAAAGAGTCTTTAGATTTAGTGTGCTAGCAGGACCCGGCTCCTCCAGGCTCGGACCTCAGTGAAAGAGTCCTTAGATTTAGTGTGCTAGCAGGACTCGGCTCCTCCAGGCTCGGACCTCAGTGAAAGAGTCCATAGATTTAGTGTGCTAGCAGGACTCGGCTCCTCCAGGCTCAGATCTCAGTGAAAGAGTACTTAGATTTAGTGTGCTAGCAGGACTCGGCTTCTACAGGCTCGGACCTCAGTGAAAAAGTCCTAAGATTTAGTGTGCTAGCAGGACCCGGCTCCTCCAGGCTCGGACCTCAGTGAAAGAGTCCATAGATTTAGTGTGCTAGCGGGACTCGGCTCCTCCAGGCTTGGACCTCAGTGAAAGAGTCCTTAGATTTAGTGTGCTAGCAGGAATCGGCTTCTACAGGCTCGGACCTCAATGGAAGAGTCCTTAGATTTAGTGTGCTAGCAGGACTCGGCTCCTCCAGGCTCGGACCTCAGTGAAAGAGTCCTTAGATTTAGTTGTGCTGGCAGGACCCGGCTCCTCTAGGCTCAGACCTCAGTGGAACAGTCCTTAGATCTAGTGTGCTAGCAGGACTAGGCTTCTCCAAGCTCGGACCTCAGTGAAAGAGTCCTTAGATTTAGTTGTGCTAGCAGGCGCGGCTCCTCTAGGCTCGGACCTCAGTGGAACAGTCCTTAGATCTAGTGTGCTAGCAGGACCCGGCTCCTCCAGGCTCGGACCTCAGTGAAAGAGTCCTTAGATTTAGTGTGCTAGCAGGACTCGGCAGCTCCAGGCTCAGATCTCAGGGAAAGAGTCCTTAGATTTAGTGTGCTAGCGGGATTCGGCTCCTCCAGGCTCGGTCCTCAGTGAAAGTGTTCATAGATTTAGTGTGCTAGCGGGACTCGGCTCCTCCAGGCTCAGACCTCAGTGAAAGAGTCCTTAGATTTAGTGTGCTAGCAGGACTTGGCTTCTACAGGCACGGACCTCAGTGAAAAAGTCTTTAGATTTAGTGTGCTAGCAGGACCCGGCTCCTCCAGGCTCGGACCTCAGTGAAAGAGTCCTTAGATTTAGTGTGCTAGCAGGACTCGGCTCCTCCAGGCTCGGAACTCAGTGAAAGAGTCCATAGATTTAGTGTGCCAGCAGGACTCGGCTCCTCCAGGCTCAGACCTCAGTGAAAGAGTACTTCAATTTAGTGTGCTAGCAGGACTCGGCTTCTACAAGCTCGGACCTCAGTGAAAGAGTCCTGAGATTTAGTGTGCTAGCAGGACCCGGCTCCTCTAGGCTCGGACCTCAGTGGAATAGTCCTTAGATCTAGTGTGCTAGCAGGACTCGGCCTCTCCAAGCTCGGACCTCAGTGAAAGAGTCCTTAGATTTAGTGTGCTAGCAGGACTCGGCTGCTCCAGGCTCGGATCTCAGTGAAAGAGTCCTTAGATTTAGTGTGCTAGCGGGATTAGGCTCCTCAAGGCTCAGTCCTCAGTGAAAGAGTCCATAGATTTAGTGTGCTAGCGGGACTCGGCTCCTCCAGACTCCGACCTCAGTGAAAGAGTCCATAAATTTAGTGTGCTAGCGGGACTCGGCTCCTCCAGGCTCGGACCTCAGTGAAGGAGTCTTTAGATTTAGTGTGCTAGCAGGACTTGGCTTCTACAGTCTCGGACCTCAGTGAAAGAGTCCTTAGTGTGCTAGCAGGACCCGGCTCCTTCAGGCTCGGACCTCAGTGAAAGAGTCCTTAGATTTAGTGTGCTAGCAGGACTCGGCTCCTCCAGGCTCGGACCTCAGTGAAAGAGTCCTTAGATTTATTTGTGCTAGCAGGACCCGGCTCCTCTAGGCTCGGACCTCAGTGGAACAGTCCTTAGATCTAGTGTGCTAGCAGGACCCGGCTCCTCCAGGCTCGGACCTCAGTGAAAGAGTCCTTAGATTTAGTGTGCTAGCAGGACTCGGCTCCTCCAGGCTCGGACCTCAGTGAAAGAGTCCATAGATTTAGTGTGCTAGCAGGACCCAGCTCCTCCAGGCTCGGACCTCAGTGTAAGAGTCCTTAGATTTAATTTGCTAGCATGACCCGACACCTCCAGGCTCGGACCTCAGTGAAAGAGTCCTTAGATTTAGTGTGCTAGCAGGACCCCGCTCCTCCAAGCTTGGACCTCAGTGAAAGAGTCCTTAGATTTAATGTGCTAGCAGGACTCGGCTGCTCCAGGCTCGGATCTCAGTAAAAGAGTCCTTAGATTTAGTGTGCTAGTGGGATTCGGCACCTCCAGGCTCGGACCTCAGTGAAAGAGTCCATAGATTTAGTGTGCTAGCGGGACTCGGCTCCTCCAGGCTCGGACCTCAGTGAAAGAGTCCTTAGATTTAGTGTGCTAGCAGGAGTTGGCTTCTACAGGCTCGGACCTCAGTGAAAGAGTCTTTAGATTTAGTGTGCTAGCAGGACCCGGCTCCTCCAGGCTCGGACCTCAGTGAAAGAGTCCTTAGATTTAGTGTGCTAGCAGGACTCGGCTCCTCCAGGCTCGGACCTCAGTGAAAGAGTCCCTAGATTTAGTGTGCTAGCAGGACTCGGCTTCTACAGGCTCGGACCTCAGTGGAAGAGTCCTTAGATTTAGTGTGCTAGCAGGACTCAGCTCCTCCAGGCTCGGACCTTAGTGAAAGAGTCCTTAGATTTAGTTGTGCTAGCAGGACCCGGCTCCTCTAGGCTCGGACCTCAGTGGAACAGTCCTTAGATCTAGTGTGCTAGCAGGACTCGGCTTCTCCAAGCTCGGACCTCAGTGAAAGAGTCCTTAGATTTAGTTGTGCTAGCAGGCGCGGCTCCTCTAGGCTCGGACCTCAGTGGAACAGTCCTTAGATCTAGTGTGCTAGCAGGACCCGGCTCCTCCAGGCTCAGGCCTCAGTGAAAGAGTCCTTAGATTTAGTGTGCTAGCAGGACCCCGCTCCTCCAGGCTTTAACCTCAGTGAAAGAGTCCTTAGATTTAGTGTGCTAGCAGGACTCGGCTGCTCCAGGCTCAGATCTCAGTGAAAGAGTCCTTAGATTTAGTGTGCTAGCGGGATTCGGCTCCTCCAGGCTTGGTCCTCAGTAAAAGTGTCCATAGATTTAGTGTGCTAGCGGGACTCGGCTCCTCCAGGCTCGGACCTCAGTGAAAGAGTCCTTAGATTTAGTGTGCTAGCAGGACTTGGCTTCTACAGGCTCGGACCTCAGTGAAAAAGTCTTTAGATTTAGTGTGCTAGCAGGACCCGGCTCCTCCAGGCTCGGACCTCAGTGAAAGAGTCCTTAGATTTAGTGTGCTAGCAGGACTCGGCTCCTCCAGGCTCGGACCTCAGTGAAAGAGTCCATAGATTTAGTGTGCTATCAGGACTCGGCTCCTCCAGGCTCAGACCTCAGTGAAAGAGTACTTCGATTTAGTGTGCTAGCAGGACTCGGCTTCTACAAGCTCGGACATCAGTGAAAGAGTCCTGAGATTTAGTGTGCTAGCAGGACCCGGCTCCTCTAGGCTCGGACCTCAGTGGAATAGTCCTTAGATATAGTGTGCTAGCAGGACTCGGCTTCTCCAAGCTCGGACCTCAGTGAAAGAGTCCTTAGATTTAGTGTGCTAGCAGGACTCGGCTCCTCCAGGCTCGGACCTCAGTGAAAGAGTCCTTAGATTTAATTTGCTAGCATGACCCGACACCTCCAGGCTCGGACCTCAGTGAAAGAGTCCTTAGATTTAGTGTGCTAGCAGGACCCCGCTCCTCCAGGCTTGGACCTCCGTGAAAGAGTCCTTAGATTTAGTGTGCTAGCAGGACTCGGCTGCTCCAGGCTCGGTCCTCAGTGAAAGAGTCCATAGATTTAGTGTTCTAGCAGGACTCGGCTCCTCCAGGCTCGGACCTCAGTGAAAGAGTCCTTAGATTTAATGTGCTAGCAGGACCCGACTCCTCCAGGCTCGGACCTCAGTGAAAGAGTCCTTAGATTTAGTGTGCTAGCAGGACCCCGCTCCTCCAGGCATGGACCTCAGTGAAAGAGTCCTTAGATTTAGTGTGCTAGCAGGACTCGGCTGCTCCAGGCTCGGATCTCAGTGAAAGAGTCCTTAGATTTAGTGTGCTAGCGGGATTCGGCTCCTCCAGGCTCGGTCCTCAGTGAAAGAGTCCATAGATTTAGTGTGCTAGCGGGACCCGGCTCCTCCAGGCTCGGACCTCAGTGAAAGAGTCCTTAGATTTAATTTGCTAGCAGGACTCGGCTCCTCCAGGCTCAGACCTCAGTGAAAGAGTACTTAGATTTAGTCTGCTAGCAGGACTCGGCTTCTACAGGCTCGGACCTCAGTGAAAGAGTCCTAAGATTTAGTGTGCTAGCAGGACCCGGCTCCTCCAGGCTCGGACCTCAGTGAAAGAGTCCATAGATTTAGTGTGCTAGCAGGATTCCGCTCCTCCAGGCTCGGACCTCAGTGAAAGAGTCCTTAGATTTAGTGTGCTAGCAGGACTCGGCTCCTACAGGATCGGACCTCAGTGGAAGAGTCCTTAGATTTAGTGTGCTAGCAGGACTCGGCTCCTCCAGGCTCGGACCTCAGTGAAAGAGTCCTTAGATTTAGTTGTGCTAGCAGGACCCGGCTCCTCTAGGCTCGGACCTCAGTGGAATAGTCCTTAGATCTAGTGTGCTAGCAGGACTCGGCTTCTCCAAGCTCAGACCTCAGTGAAAGAGTCCTTAGATTTAGTGTGCTAGCAGGACTCGGCTTCTACAGGCTCGGACCTCAGTGGAAGAGTCCTTAGATTTAGTGTGCTAGCAGGACTCGGCTCCTCCAGGCTCGGACCTCAGTGAAAGAGTCCTTAGATTTAGTTGTGCTAGCAGGACCCGGCTCCTCTAGGCTCGGACCTCAGTGGAACAGTCCTTAGATCTAGTGTGCTAGCAGGACCCAGCTCCTCCAGGCTCGGACCTCAGTGAAAGAGTCCTTAGATTTAGTGTGCTAGCAGGACTCGGCTCCTCCAGGCTCGGACCTCAGTGAAAGAGTCCATAGATTTAGTGTGCTAGCAGGACCCGGCTCCTCCAGGCTCGGACCTCAGTGAAAGAGTCCTTAGATTTAATTTGCTAGCATGACCCGACACCCCCAGGCTCGGACCTCAGTGAAAGAGTCCTTAGATTTAGTGTGCTAGCAGGACCCCGCTCCTCCAGGCGTGGACCTCAGTGAAAGAGTCCTTAGATTAAATGTGCTAGCAGGACTCGGCTGCTCCAGGCTCGGATCTCAGTGAAAGAGTCCTTAGATTTAGTGTGCTAGCGGGATTCGGCTCCTCCAGGCTCGGTCCTCAGTGAAAGAGTCCATAGATTTAGTGTGCTAGCGGGACTCGTCTCCTCCAGGCTCGGACCTCAGTGAAAGAGTCCTTAGATTTAGTGTGCTAGCAGGACTTGGCTTCTACAGGCTCGGACCTCAGTGAAAGAGTCTTTAGATTTAGTGTGCTAGCAGGACCCGGCTCCTCCAGGCTCGGACCTCAGTGAAAGAGTCCTTAGATTTAGTGTGCTAGCAGGACTCGGCTCCTCCAGGCTCGGACCTCAGTGAAAGAGTCCATAGATTTAGTGTGCTAGCAGGACTCGGCTCCTCCAGGCTCAGACCTCAGTGAAAGAGTACTTAGATTTATTGTGCTAGCAGGACTCGGCTTCTACAGGCTCGGACCTCAGTGAAAGAGTCCTAAGATTTAGTGTGCTAGCAGGACCCGGCTCCTCCAGGCTCGGACCTCAGTGAAAGAGTCCATAGATTTAGTGTGCTAGCAGGACTCGGCTCCTCCAGGCTCGGACCTCAGTGAAAGAGTCCTTAGATTTAGTGTGCTAGCAGGACTCAGCTTCTACAGGCTCGGACCTCAGTGGAAGAGTCCTTAGATTTAGTATGCTAGCAGGACTCGTCTCCTCCAGGCTCGGACCTCAGTGAAACAGTCCTTAGATTTAGTTGTGCTAGCAGGACTGTGGTAAATATTTCGTTACCGGTACTATTTTTTATGCGGTAAAGTCTTAGTGAGAATAACTCAGTAAAAATAAGAGGCAGAATCCGTGGTATTAGAGGTTTTAAAAGGCTTTATTCCTATACAAAGGAATACAATTCGAATTGTGGGCCTTCTATTCCATCACCACGAAAGTTCAGGAAGGAAGGGGGCATATATTATTGACAGATAGGCAGTTTTATAGAAAATACATTACAGTGAAACAGATGCAAGAGGCGTGACAGCTGATAATACAGATAAACTGTACATACGTAACTAATAGAGGCGTAAACATGGGTGTAACTAAAATACGTCATTAAACATGATGTCATAAGTGGGTGGATCCATAGAAGAATCCTGCAATGTCAGCAGAAATATTTGGCAGAGATGCGCGCGCAGCCGCATGACGTGTGATTGACGTGCAACTAGAGGGTGAAGGGGACTTGACATTTAGCTCTACATGTGGAGACAGAAGTCTGGGGTTATGTCAACCTAATCCCAAATCATATCTAATATCCTATGTTTAAAGAACTGTGTTATCCAAAAGGAAAGGTCTCTAGGATAGAATCTATTCTATACTGACTGTTAGTGCGTGTACAAGCGTCTAAGTGTCTACACTAGATGCGAGGGAGTAGGAATATTCCATGGTAACGGGGCTATGAATTACTTGCATGAGGACAGCGAGGCCTGGCCCCTTTGCACGGTAGCTGGAGGAATGTTTACCTAAACTACTAGACAGGAATGCATCGGATGAGGAACGAAGGAGATAATCTCGAAGGTGAAATACAGTTTTTGGCAAGCAATATGCTGGATCAGGCACCGTTAGCCGCGCAGGGAGTAGGACAAAGTTCATGGATACAGATGTAGGCTCATACTGGAGCTTTCAGAAGCAGAAGGCAGGAAAAGGCTTGATGACAGAATTCGGGGCCTACTCGCCTGAATCTGTAAAATGTGGAAAGTGAACCACATAAAGTCGGTGGCCTTTCATACTTAGGAATGGAATATCTGACCCATTCATGGCGGGTCTGAAAGAGGACATGTTGACGGTGGACGCACATATATTTGCGTCTTCAAAACTGGAGCAGGAGGGAACATACATGTACTTATAGCATGTACATGGAGCCGTTGGGGTCTACGATAGGGGACATAACTGATCACAAAATTCATATTTCCTCATTCCCTCCTTGTCCCCTACGGACCCTCAGGAGATATCGATCTTCATCAATCCATCGATCTGTTCATATTGCATCATTTGTTCTTCTTTCTTCTTCCGGGATCTTGAATGAAAACGTGGATGTGGGATACACGCTGTGGCACACAGACCACAAATCGCTGGCCCACATTGTAGACATAAACAGCAACTGAATAGTATGAGAAAGCCAATACCTAGGAAGGATAGAATTCTCCATCCCCAGGCTGACAACACGCCCCAGAACCAACCGGACCAAGTCCAGGTGCCTGGACTCTGGTGTATCTGGCTTATAATCTTATGAAGGCGGGTTATGGCTTTATATACTGACGGCGAATTTTCTGGTATGAAAATGCAACAACTTGATCCGATGACCCTACAAGCTCCGCCCCTATCGGCCAGGATGACGTCAAGGACAAGACGATTTTGAAGCACAACAATCCGCATAGCAGACTGCTCTTCTGTTAAATTGCCTAAGGCGGAAATAGACTCGTTCACTACTGCTTCAAGGGTTCTGGTTAATCTACGTATCAGCTTACTATTAGTGACTGTACCTATATAGGGAAAGAATCCTTTATTGAAATCTGTGTATTTTTCCCATGCTGTTTCAGTGTAATCGACAATTGGGAGATCTCTCTGCTGTCTATTGTGTACTAAATGGGTATTTCTATGATAATCAGGAGGAGCTAGGAAAACTGGTGGCAGAAGGAATGCTATGTAACAAGTACCATCCCAATCTAAAGGTAGACAAATATATATGGGGTCTGGCCACATATGAAGTAGGAATGATGGGAAGCTCTAAATGTAGACTTGCCTTGATCACTGAATTTTATTACAGTGGTGCATTTACTATGGCCCATGTGTATGGAACCATTCTTTCTTATACATAATTCCCCTTTTACTGGGAATACTGACATGGCGGGCAAGATTGGTGTAGCTTCAGATTCAACGTTCAGGATCATGAGGTTAAGTGTAAAATTACCTAATCCATATACTTCATTTTCTAGATCAGTTCCTGTTCTTTTGGGGAGTCCCTCCTTGTTAGGGTAGCAGACTTTAAGTAAAACTATGTTCAGGTTTCCCCAAACCCAGTTGTCTTGATAAACTGCGGAATTTGAATCTAGGGAATTAATCAAACTAAACCATGCTCCACAGGAGCAATTGTGTGTGAACGGATATGGAAAGAGGGGCAAAACTCCCTTATAGTTCTGATAGGGAGGGAGTCGGCCACATATCCAACAATTTGTGGCATTGCTGGTTTGATGGGAATGATGTAACATACTAATAAATGTGTTGTTGCGCAGCGCAAATCTATATGACAACTCATGCGGAGGTAATTCGCTAAAAGAATGTTCTGCAGTTATGTTGTAAGCACGCTTAAGAATAGGGTAATACATATGCAATAGTATGCTGAAAATAATGATCAGAAGACTTAGAAAAAACAGAATTAATAATGTTACTGTACAGTGACTACGAAGTGATTTACAATACGCATGCTTTTTGAGCTGCATCTGATGATTTCTTTCTCTATTCCGGTCTAGAGGATACATGTCAGAGACAAATTCAACCGATTCACCTTGGAGAGGACTTAAACAATCAAATTGTCTGACTTACTAGACCTCAATTTTAGTTTGTAAAGTTCTTGTTTGGTTAATTCAACCAAGGGGAGCTTTGAGTCTGTCTGTGAGGGAATACAGGGTTGAGTAATCACACTGGTTGGTAGTCCATAAAATTTTTTGATATGACTCGAGTGCAACCACCCTTTGCGACCCTCAATCTTCACGGCAGTCCTTGTAGTCAGTAGAACCAACTTAGGCGACTTCCACCTAGGATCCAGGTGGGTCTTCCGGTCGAAATTCCTGACCAAAACCAGGTCACCAGGAACCACGTCATGGGGCTTCACCTCAGTATTATCGGGAAAAGCTGCGGTTACCTGTGAACGACAAGATTGTAGTGCAGACATCAAGGAAGCCAGGTAATCTGTCAGCATATTACAGTCAACATCAGTTATTTTGCGAGGTATAGGCGTCCCCCACATATTTGGTGGTCTACCGAAGATCACCTCGTACGGGGATAGCCCAGTTCGAGAATGTGCTACCATTCTCATGTAAAAGAGCGCAACTGGTAAGGCTACTATCCAGTCGACACCTTTTTCCCTACATATTTTGGACAATCTAATTTTCAGAGTTTGATTATGGCGTTCCACAAGACCTGCGGCCTCGGGATGCCGGACACAGTGGAATTTCCATTGGTAGCCTAACAAAAGGGAAACGTGTTTCATTAGTTCGGATGAGAACGGCTGGCCGTTATCTGAGTAGACAACACGTGGTAAACCGTACCGTGGGAAGAATTCTCGAACTAACTGTTTGGCAGTAGTCGGGGCAGTGTAATCTGAAACCGGGTATGCTTCTGTCCAACGGGAAAGAGCACAGACAACTACGAGAACATATTTGAATCCTCGACATCGTTCCATCTGGATATAATCCATCTGGAGGACTTCAAAAGCATGATCGGGAGTTTGAAATCCACCCTGCTCTACGGGGATGCTTTTACCTGGATTAAACTGACAACATATCATACAGGTACGAACTTTTTGTTTAGCTGCTGCTCGCAAGTGCTTGTTGAACCAAATGTGTTGAATGCTGTCTAGCATAGCTTTCTCTCCTAGGTGTGCTGGACTATGTATTGTGTTAATGATAACTTGAACCATTGAGTCGGGAAGAAACCATATAGATTTTTCCTTCGTCATCCATCCTTGATCCGTTTGGATCCCTCCTAATTCAGTCCATTTCTTTATTTCTTCTGGTGTAGCATGTGTCTGTATGTCAATTACATCAAGGGCGGGATCCTTAACTGTCATGCAATGTGTTAGTGTCGGAACTATTGTCTATGTCATGTCAGTTGTGTGAGTCTGATTCTGAGCAGTCTGTTTAGCTGTTCTGTCAGCTAGGTCATTACCCTGAGAAATGATATCGGTAACTTTTGTATGGGCTTTGCATTTCATAATCGATATTGTAGTGGGTAGATGAATCGCATCTAATAGGGCTTGAATGAGGGGTCCGTGCTGGATGTGGGCACCGTGAGAAGTTAAATAACCTCTCTCTCGCCACAGTACGCCGAAGTCATGGACGACTCCGAATGCATAACGTGAATCTGTGTATATATTGACTTTCTTATTTTTGGCTTGAATACAGGCTTGTGTCAGAGCGATGAGCTCTGCTGCTTGAGCTGACAAAGTGTTAATACGATTTGTTTCAATGACTTCAGTGTCTGTTGTGACTGCGTAAGCAGCCACTAACTCTCCTGTACTTGTTCTCATACTTGACCCATCTACATACAATGTCAAGTCTGGATCTGACAAAGGGATATCTGTCAAGTCTTGTCTGGGTTTCGTCGTGATAGTAATGACTTCGACACAATCATGTGCCAATGGATCTGTTCCGCTCACTGGTAACAGTGTGGCAGGATTTAACGTATTGCAACGTCTGATTTCTATGTGTGGCTGAAACAATGTCAGTTCGTAACCGGTGAGTCTCGCTATAGTCAAGTGTTGTGTTTGTGTGCGGTTCAAGAGAACCTCTACTGCATGTGGTACTTGTACTGTCAATTGATGTCCTAACACTATGGCATCGCTTTGTCTGATTGCTAAAGCTGTTGCTGCCACCGATTTCAGGCACGCAGGAAGAGCCTGAGCTACTGGATCTAATGTACTAGAGAAATAAGCACATGGTTTGTGTGATCCTGCTTGTTCCTGAGTGAGTACTGACAAAGCAGTACCTTCGCGTTCTGTAACAAAGAGTGTAAACTGTTTGCTGTAACATGGTGTTGCTAAAACAGGTGCTTGGCATAAAGCTTTCTTTAAGCTTTCAAAGGCGTGTGTATGTTCTTGAGTCCAAGGGAGGACAGTCGATGTGGTTGCCTCCTGTGTTGTCAACCGGATGAGTGGTTTTGCTAGAAATGCATATTGAGGGATCCACTGCCTACAGTATGAAGTGAGGCCTATAAAAGCCCGCACCTCCTTTTGTGTCTTGGGTGGTGGCATGTTAGCGATTAACTGGATGCGGTCGGGTGTAAGCTGCCTTCCCTCCTTGGACAGCGAGTGCCCAAGGTAAACAACTCGCTGGACACAGAATTGCAGCTTAGAAGGGGACACCTTGTGCCCCTTGTCAGCCAAAAATTGTAAAACCGTCAGTGACGCTGTTTCACATTCATGTTCGCTTCGGGCGGTGATCAGCAGATCATCGACATATTGAAGCAAGGCAGTGTTAACTGGCATGTGGATACTGTCAAGTTCTCGTTTCAGTGCTTGGCTATAGATGCTGGGGCTTTCTGTAAATCCTTGAGGTGCGCGTGTGAATTTAAAACTTCGTCCATTTAAACTGAACCCGAACAAGTATTGACTTTCCGGATCTATGGGGACGCTAAAGAAAGCATTCTTGAGATCGATTACAGTGAAGAACGTTGCTTCTGAGTCAATAGCTGTTAGTAATGAAGAGATATCTGGGACCACGGGGTATTGTGGTACAATACATTTATTTAATTCGCGCAGATCAATAACTAATCGATATACTGGTGGTGCTTTTGGATCCGTTCTTTTAAGAATCGGAATTATCGGGGAATTACATACATTGGAGTCGGTTTCGACAACCACTCCTTGTGCAATGAGCTCGTCAATGATTTGCAGCAAAGCCACAACAGCATCGGGTGGTAACTTATATTGTCGTATTCGTGGTAATATTACTCCTGTTTTTAGTGTGACACGATATGGTGTAATATTCATGCAACCAACATCAGTGGGGCCTTGTGCCCATAAATGTGTAGGTAAATTCTGCAGTCGGTGATCCATGTCTCTGGACACGTAGTGACCTTTGAAGTCACGTAGAAATAGTCGTACTCCTTCCGGAGAACAACATATTATAGCTCCTAGAGCTTTCAATGTTTTTATACCTAACAAGTTTTCTGGACATGATTTAGTAAGCAATAAATCTGTAGTACGTGTCAATGGACCAATCGTAAGTGGAAGAGGTTGTGTCACGTCATTTATTATAGGTTTTCCTGAGAATCCAAGGGAAATATTCTGTGAGCCTGAGAGGGGTGCCCCTGGAACTTCACTGCGTCTTATAGTTGTTCTGCTTGCCCCTGTATCAAGTAAAAACTTTCTGTCTTCCCCTAATAGTTCACTATGTACATAAGGTCCCTCTTGGTCTACAGGAACCTCAATAAGGGGTAAGCCAACTTCCCTCTCTAGGCTATCTCATGAGTATCGCTGATAATCGGGATAATCTGCTTGTGCATACTGATACATCTGTTGTGTTGTTGCTTGTGTTGCAGCAATAGGCTGCGCTTGTGGTGGTGCTATGGTCTGTTGTGGAGCTCCCTGTTGCGGAGCTAGTTGTTGCGGAGCTAACCTAGGTTGTGCATGCTGAGGGATTTGTTGTTTATTCTGATCCTGTCTAGGTGGACGTGGTCTCTCCTGAGTTTTACCTGTAGCAATATTATGTTTCAGGACTGGACAATCGTGTATATAATGACCTTGTCGTTTACAATAGTTACATGTCCCTTTCGTAGGACCTGCGGAATTACCCTTATGATGACCATCGGCTGGAACTGACTGAGCAACAAGCATTTTCATTTTTGTATCTTTCATACGTCTTTGTTCGTGTTCTTGTTCTTCTCTAATTCTATTGTGATGATATTGTAACATCTGTAACATCTGTGATGGGGTATTACCTTGCCAGGTACTTTCGAATTTCAATACTCTATTCTTAACTTGTAGCAGAGAATTTTCAACTAATTTTGTCACGAACAGATGTGGATATGACTCACTACTGGCTTTTATGCCACTATTTATACCAAAACATTTTTCAAATCGGGAATAGAAATCACTAGTGTCTTCGTCTGGCTTTTGTTTACAGGCTGAGATTGCACCCCAGTCTTCCTTTTTCGTAGTTAATAAACGTGGTAGTACCTGCACTAGTAGTCCTGCTAGTGCTGTAGTCTTTTCCCCAAGCCCCGCTCCTGCAGCTCGGGCCCTTTCTTCGTTTTCTAATGCTGTCCAATCTATCTTTTGGTCTCCCACCTCCCATTCCTTTTCTTTGAGTTTCTCATAAACACCGGCGGGTAATAGGACTTTTAATATTTTCATAATGTCGGGATAGGTATACTCTCCCATGAGTAACATGTCCTTTATTTCACGGTGGAAACCTGCTGGGTCCTTGTCATGGCTGGGTACTACTTTCTTCATTTCTAATAATTCTAATTTAGTTATAGGCATGTACACAAATACGCGTGTAAAATTATCACCGGCACCTCTAATTGGGTGCACTTCGCGTAACGGGTTCTGTCTATCTATGTGATACATTTTTCTTCCCCTGATGGGAACTGGAACGTGTTCTGGGCATACGAAATTTAAATATTGGTTTCGGAATTCTAGAATTTCTTTAATCAAATCAGTACTTGACCCTCTCCATATATTCGTGAGCAGTTCTGTCAATATGTCAGGTAAGGGTCCTGGATCGGAGTGTTGGCTTTTATATAATACAAGGAGGTGTTGAATCATGTATATACTAGCTAAACGCTGTTCGTACGGGTCAAGATTCAGAAACGTGTGTGCAAGTACATCATCATTGTAGTCGCTGGGACTGTCAGCCCATTGTACTGCTGACCTAGCTAATTCTTGTTCGTCCATGGAATTGAGCATATGGTACCCTCTTCGATCTCGGAGTAATTTATCAACGGCTTGGAATAGGTGTTCGGGGGATTTTGTATTTAACATAGGGTTTGGAAAATGTCTATTATATTCTGGACGTATCGGACGTATCGGGTCGTTAAAGTCTCTAGTATTATTATGGGGTCTTCCTCTACCTACATAAGCTATTGTTTCGACTTGTTCTGATTCTTGCTCCTCCTCCTCCTCTGATTCTACTCTGTCTGTTTCTCGTCTTTCTTTATGTATTCGTTCTACTTCCTTGCGGATCTTTCGACTCATGACGATTATACACGCCTGTCTATCGTGTTTCTCTTCTGATATGTTCTGACCCCATTTGACAAGTCTTTGCATGGTATCGTGATCTGCCCCGGGCCTGTCTTGATTCCTAATTACACAATTTATGAAAAAACGTAGTAGTTGTCTTTGGACATCCACTTTCTGGTATTCCATAGCTTCGTTAATACTTTCTGGACCTCGCCCTGTTTGGACAAAGCGATATATTTCGTCTAGGTGTTCACCCATTCCTGGTATCGTCATTAAATATAATGTAGCTCGTCTTATACATAGTGATGATATGAGCAATTTATCCTGTCTACCTGGTACTGGGTCGTATCTACAATCCACAAGTTGTTCTTTAAACATGTCGGATGTCGCTAATTGGGGTGTACGTTGGAGTGCTAAATCTCTAAGAGTCTGTTTATTTCGCGGCGGGGTGGCAAACATGTCTGTCGTACCTCCTGTAGCACCGTCTGAGGTGCTAGGCACGAAAGGATTCGTTGGGCGTAGGATAGAGATTGTAGATGCGGGAAAAACTGTAGAAACGGACGGACCTGTGGGAACTTGTGTAGGAGTTTGTAGTTGCGGGGATACAGACGGATGCTCTTGGTGTGGAACACCATCGGCAAGCGGTATGTGCGGTATGGCATTAGCATACTCGGGAGCTACGTCATCTAAATAGGAGGAAAGGAAAACGTCCTTTGCTGTTTTGGGATGTGTTTTGGGATGTGCTTTTATCGGGAGCAATGGAGGAGTTAAATCTTTTGGTATTTCCGGGGTAGCCTTAGGTAACCCTTCGGCCAGAAGAGGATACATACCATTCGTAAGAGTGTTTCTTTGTCTATCTACTTGTTCTGAGTTTACTCGGGTACCTTCCTCAAGTAATAGATTTTCTCGAGTTTTATTTGAATTCTCTCTACCTTTCTCTTCCTGTCTGTGTGCTTTTTCTGTACGTCTGTATGATTCTTTACGCCATAATTCAATGGCATCTTTCTGTGACTGTCTGGCTTTCTTTTTCCATAATTCTTCTTCTACTCTCATGATGCAATCTGCATCCCAGGTCCCTGCTGCGGGCCATCTCTGGTTCTCTGGTAATTCTTTTGTGTAGTCCACCCATAAATCAAGAAATAATACGGCATCTAGACCATGCTTATGATACATAAAGTATCCTGGAGTATCCCTAGGTGGAATGGGAACAGCTTCTTCGAGTACACCTTTTCTAGTTTTGATCTGTCTTAGTTTCGAAAAGAGCGGCATTTTTAGATCTTGTTTCTAGAACACACTTTATACGATGAACACAATAATGAACAGTCATTCACACCACAATATATAGAACGTATTAAAACATTTTAACATTTAACAGTTTTAACGAACAATGATAACTAATAGAAAACTAGTTACTGACATAATACTGACACTAGATAATACTTATTTATATGCAAGACATACTATATATACTGCTAAACAGTACAGATACACTGCTGAAACAGTGCAGACCGGATTTGTGTACCCAAACCCGTCTTGACCGGCACAGACTATGTGCACGTAAAATGCCTCCCCGGTAATGGTACTCACCGGGTAGCTCGGAACGGAAGGCCTCGGAACGGAACTGAAACTGGACCGGACTGGACTCGACTCGACTGGACTCGGAACTTCGGAACTCGGTGGGACTCTGTATACCTCGGATCTTGCTCTCTCAGCTAGGCTCTGGTCGGGATACTTCGCACTTCTCACCGCCTCGTCTGGGTGTTGATCGCAGCCTCAGTCACTCCCGCTCGGCCGGAGGGAGATACAGGAAATCCTGCGGGTACGCGTTTTTGTCCGTTCAGCTGTGGCAGGAGACCGGGCCTGCAACGCACCGCCGGCGCGTGAGATGAGAAAGTGTCCCTGTTCGGGCGCCAATTTATGTGGTAAATATTTCGTTACCGGTACTATTTTTTATGCGGTAAAGTCTTAGTGAGAATAACTCAGTAAAAATAAGAGGCAGAATCCGTGGTATTAGAGGTTTTAAAAGGCTTTATTCCTATACAAAGGAATACAATTCGAATTGTGGGCCTTCTATTCCATCACCACGAAAGTTCAGGAAGGAAGGGGGCATATATTATTGACAGATAGGCAGTTTTATAGAAAATACATTACAGTGAAACAGATGCAAGAGGCGTGACAGCTGATAATACAGATAAACTGTACATACGTAACTAATAGAGGCGTAAACATGGGTGTAACTAAAATACGTCATTAAACATGATGTCATAAGTGGGTGGATCCATAGAAGAATCCTGCAATGTCAGCAGAAATATTTGGCAGAGATGCGCGCGCAGCCGCATGACGTGTGATTGACGTGCAACTAGAGGGTGAAGGGGACTTGACATTTAGCTCTACATGTGGAGACAGAAGTCTGGGGTTATGTCAACCTAATCCCAAATCATATCTAATATCCTATGTTTAAAGAACTGTGTTATCCAAAAGGAAAGGTCTCTAGGATAGAATCTATTCTATACTGACTGTTAGTGCGTGTACAAGCGTCTAAGTGTCTACACTAGATGCGAGGGAGTAGGAATATTCCATGGTAACGGGGCTATGAATTACTTGCATGAGGACAGCGAGGCCTGGCCCCTTTGCACGGTAGCTGGAGGAATGTTTACCTAAACTACTAGACAGGAATGCATCGGATGAGGAACGAAGGAGATAATCTCGAAGGTGAAATACAGTTTTTGGCAAGCAATATGCTGGATCAGGCACCGTTAGCCGCGCAGGGAGTAGGACAAAGTTCATGGATACAGATGTAGGCTCATACTGGAGCTTTCAGAAGCAGAAGGCAGGAAAAGGCTTGATGACAGAATTCGGGGCCTACTCGCCTGAATCTGTAAAATGTGGAAAGTGAACCACATAAAGTCGGTGGCCTTTCATACTTAGGAATGGAATATCTGACCCATTCATGGCGGGTCTGAAAGAGGACATGTTGACGGTGGACGCACATATATTTGCGTCTTCAAAACTGGAGCAGGAGGGAATATACATGTACTTATAGCATGTACATGGAGCCGTTGGGGTCTACGATAGGGGACATAACTGATCACAAAATTCATATTTCCTCAGGACCCGGCTCCTCTAGGCTCGGACCTCAGTGGAACAGTCCTTAGATCTAGTGTGCTAGCAGGACTCGGCTTCTCCAAGCTCGGACCTCAGTGAAAGAGTCCTTAGATTTAGTTGTGCTAGCAGGACCCGGCTCCTCTAGGCTCGTACCTCAGTGGAACAGTCCTTAGATCTAGTGTGCTAGCAGGACCCAGCTCCTTGAGGCTCGGACCTCAGTGAAAGAGTCCTTAGATTTAGTGTGCTAGCAGGACTCAGCTCCTCCAGGCTCGGACCTCAGTGAAAGAGTCCATAGATTTAGTGTGCTAGCGGGAGTCGGCTCCTCCAGGCTCGGACCTCAGTGAAAGAGTCCTTAGATTTAGTGTGCTAGAAGGACTTGGCTTCTACAGGCTCGAACCTCAGTGAAAAAGTCTTTAGATTTAGTGTCCTAGCAGGACCCGGCTCCTCCAGGCTCGGACCTCATTGAAAGAGTCCTTAGATTTAGTGTGCTAGCAAGACTCGGCTTCTCCAAGCTCGGACCTCAGTGAAAGAGTCCTTAGATTTAGTGTGCTAGCAGGACTCGGCTCCTCCAGGCTCGGACCTCAGTGAAAGAGTCCTTAGATTTAGTGTGCTAGCAGGACCCGGCTCCTCTAGGCTCGGACCTCAGTGGAATAGTCCTTAGATCTAGTGTGCTAGCAGGACTCGGCTTCTCCAAGCTCGGACCTCAGTGAAAGAGTCTTGAGATTTAGTGTGCTAGCAGGACCCGGCTCCTCTAGGCTCGGACCTCAGTGGAATAGTCCTTAGATCTAGTGTGCTAGCAGGACTCGGCTTCTCCAAGCTCGGACCTCAGTGAAAGAGTCCTTAGATTTAGTGTGCTTGCAGGACTCGGCTCCTCCAGGCTCGGACCTCAGTGAAAGAGTCCTTAGATTTAGTGTGCTAGCAGGACTCGGCTGCTCCAGGCTCGGTCCTCAGTGAAAGAGTCCATAGATTTAGTGTGCTAGCAGGACTCGGCTCCTCCAGGCTCGGACCTCAGTGAAAGAGTCCTTAGATTTAATGTGCTAGCAGGACCCGACTACTCCAGTCTCGGACCTCAGTGAAAGAGTCCTTAGATTTAGTGTGCTAGCAGGACCCCGCTCCTCCAGGCTTGGACCTCAGTGAAAGAGTCCTTAGATTTAGTGTGCTAGCAGGACTCGGCTGCTCCAGGCTCGGATCTCGGTGAAAGAGTCCTTAGATTTAGTGTGCTAGCGGGATTCGGCTCCTCCAGGCTCGGTCCTCAGTGAAAGAGTCCATAGATTTAGTGTGCTAGCGGGACTCGGCTCCTCCAGGCTCGGACCTCAGTGAAAGAGTCCTTAGATTTAGTGTGCTAGCAGGACTTGGCTTCTACAGGCTCGGACCTCAGTGAAAGAGTCTTTAGATTTAGTGTGCTAGCAGGACCCGGCTCCTCCAGGCTGGGACCTCAGTGAAAGAGTCCTTAGATTTAGTGTGCTAGCAGGACTCAGCTCCTCCAGGCTCGGACCTCAGTGAAAGAGTCCATAGATTTAGTGTGCTAGCAGGACTCGGCTCCTCCAGGCTCAGACCTCAGTGAAAGAGTACTTAGATTGAGTGTGCTAGCAGGACTCGGCTTCTACAGGCTCGGACCTCAGTGAAAGAGTCCTAAGATTTATTGTGCTAGCAGGACCCGGCTCCTCCAGGCTCGGACCTCAGTAAAAGAGTCCATAGAATTAGTGTGCTAGCAGGACTCGGCTCCTCCAGGCTCGGACCTCAGTGAAAGAGTCCTTAGATTTAGTGTGCTAGCAGGACTCGGCTTCTACAGGCTCGGACCTCAGTGGAAGAGTCCTTAGATTTAGTGTGCTAGCAGGACTCGGCTCCTCCAGGCTCGGACCTCAGTGAAAGAGTCCTTAGATTTAGTTGTGCTAGCAGGACCCGGAACCTCTAGGCTCGGACCTCAGTGGAACAGTCCTTAGATCTAGTGTGCTAGCAGGACTCGGCTTCTCCAAGCTCGGACCTCAGTGAAAGAGTCCTTAGATTTAGTTGTGCTAGCCGGACCCGGCTCCTCTAGGCTCGGACCTCAGTGGAACAGTCTTTAGATCTAGTGTGCTAGCAGGACCCGGCTCCTCCAGGCTCGGACCTCAGTGAAAGAGTCCTTAGATTTAGTGTGCTAGCAGGACTCAGCTCCTCCAGGCTCGGACCTCAGTGAAAGAGTCCATAGATTTAGTGTGCTAGCAGGACCCGGCTCCTCCAGGCTCGGACCTCAGTGAAAGAGTCCTTAGATTTGGTGTGCTAGCAGGACCCCGCTCCTCCAGGCTTGGACCTCAGTGAAAGAGTCCTTAGATTTAGTGTGCTAGCAGGACTCGGCTGCTCCAGGCTCGGATCTCAGTGAAAGAGTCCTTAGATTTAGTGTGCTAGCGGGATTCGGCTCCTCCAGGCTCAGTCCTCAGTGAAAGAGTCCTTAGATTTAGTGTGTTAGCAGGACTCGGCTCCTCCAGGCTCGGACCTCAGTGAAAGAGTACTTAGATTGAGTGTGCTAGCAGGACTCGGCTTCTACAGGCTCGGACCTCAGTGAAAGAGTCCTAAGATTTATTGTGCTAGCAGGACCCGGCTCCTCCAGGCTCGGACCTCAGTGAAAGAGTCCATAGATTTAGTGTGCTAGCGGGACTCGGCTCCTCCAGGCTCAGACCTCAGTGAAAGAGTCCTTAGATTTAGTGTGCTAGCAGGACTTGGCTTCTACAGTCTCGGACCTCAGTGAAAGAGTCCTTAGTGTGCTAGCAGGACCCGGCTCTTCTAGGCTCGGACCTCAGTGAAAGAGTCCTTAGATTTAGTGTGCTAGCAGGACTCGGCTCCTCCAGGCTCGGACCTCAGTGAAAGAGTCCTTAGATTTAGTTGTGCTAGCAGGACCCGGCTCCTCTAGGCTCGGACCTCAGTGGAACAGTCCTTAGATCTAGTGTGCTAGCAGGACCCGGCTCCTCCAGGCTCGGACCTTAGTGAAAGAGTCCTTAGATTTAGTGTGCTAGCAGGACTCGGCTCCTCCAGGCTCGGACCTCAGTGAAAGAGTCCATAGATTTAGTGTGCTAGCAGGACCCGGCTCCTCCAGGCTCGGACCTCAGTGAAAGAGTCCTTAGATTTAATTTGCTAGCATGACCCGACACCTCCAGGCTCGGACCTCAGCGAAAGAGTCCTTAGATTTAGTGTGCTAGCAGGACCCCGCTCCTCCAGGCTTGGACCTCAGTGAAAGAGTCCTTAGATTTAGTGTGCTAGCAGGACTCGGCTGCTCCAGGCTCGGATCTCAGTAAAAGAGTCCTTAGATTTAGTGTGCTAGCGGGATTCGGCTCCTCCAGGCTCGGTCCTCAGTGTAAGTGTCCATAGATTTAGTGTGCTAGCGGGAGTCGGCTCCTCCGGGCTCGGACCTCAGTGAAAGAGTCCTTAGATTTAGTGTGCTAGCAGGACTTGGCTTCTACAGGCTCGGACCTCAGTGAAAAAGTCTTTAGATTTAGTGTGCTAGCAGGACCCGGCTTCTCCAGGCTCGGACCTCAGTGAAAGAGTCCTTAGATTTAGTGTGCTAGCAGGACTCGGCTCCTCCAGGCTCGGACCTCAGTGAAAGAGTCCATAGATTTAGTGTGCTAGCAGGACTCGGCTCCTCCAGGCTCAGACCTCAGTGAAAGAGTACTTCGATTTAGTGGGCTAGCAGGACTCGGCTTCTACAAGCTCGGACCTCAGTGAAAGAGTCCTGAGATTTAGTGTGCTAGCAGGACCCGGCTCCTCTAGGCTCGGACCTCAGTGAAATAGTCCTTAGATCTAGTGTGCTAGCAGGACTCGGCTTCTCCAAGCTCGGACCTCAGTGAAAGAGTCCTTAGATTTAGTGTGCTAGCAGGACTCGGCTCCTCCAGGCTCGGACCTCAGTGAAAGAGTCCTTAGATTTAATGTGCTAGCAGGACCCGACTACTCCAGGCTCGGACCTCAGTGAAAGAGTCCTTAGATTTAGTGTGCTAGCAGGACCCCGCTCCTCCAGGCTTGGACCTCAGTGAAAGAGTCCTTAGATTTAGTGTGCTAGCAGGACTCGGCTGCTCCAGGCTCGGATCTCAGTGAAAGAGTCCTTAGATTTAGTGTGCTAGCGGGATTCGGCTCCTCCAGGCTCGGTCCTCAGTGAAAGAGTCCATAGATTTAGTGTGCTAGCGGGACTCGGCTCCTCCAGGCTCGGACCTCAGTGAAAGAGTCCTTAGATTTAGTGTGCTAGCAGGACTTGGCTTCTACAGGCTCGGACCTCAGTGAAAGAGTCTTTAGATTTAGTGTGCTAGCAGGACCCGGCTCCTCCAGGCTGGGACCTCAGTGAAAGAGTCGTTAGATTTAGTGTGCTAGCAGGACTCAGCTCCTCCAGGCTCGGACCTCAGTGAAAGAGTCCATAGATTTAGTGTGCTAGCAGGACTCGGCTCCTCCAGGCTCAGACCTCAGTGAAAGAGTACTTAGATTGAGTGTGCTAGCAGGACTCGGCTTCTACAGGCTCGGACCTCAGTGAAAGAGTCCTAAGATTTATTGTGCTAGCAGGACCCGGCTCCTCCAGGCTCGGACCTCAGTAAAAGAGTCCATAGATTTAGTGTGCTAGCAGGACTCGGCTCCTCCAGGCTCGGACCTCAGTGAAAGAGTCCTTAGATTTAGTGTGCTAGCAGGACTCGGCTTCTACAGGCTCGGACCTCAGTGGAAGAGTCCTTAGATTTAGTGTGCTAGCAGGACGCGGCTCCTCCAGGCTCGGACCTCAGTGAAAGAGTCCTTAGATTTAGTTGTGCTAGCAGGACCCGGAACCTCTAGGCTCGGACCTCAGTGGAACAGTCCTTAGATCTAGTGTGCTAGCAGGACTCGGCTTCTCCAAGCTCGGACCTCAGTGAAAGAGTCCTTAGATTTAGTTGTGCTAGCCAGACCCGGCTCCTCTAGGCTCGGACCTCAGTGGAACAGTCTTTAGATCTAGTGTGCTAGCAGGACCCGGCTCCTCCAGGCTCGGACCTCAGTGAAAGAGTCCTTAGATTTAGTGTGCTAGCAGGACTCAGCTCCTCCAGGCTCGGACCTCAGTGAAAGAGTCCATAGATTTAGTGTGCTAGCAGGACCCGGCTCCTCCAGGCTCGGACCTCAGTGAAAGAGTCCTTAGATTTGGTGTGCTAGCAGGACCCCGCTCCTCCAGGCTTGGACCTCAGTGAAAGAGTCCTTAGATTTAGTGTGCTAGCAGGACTCGGCTGCTCCAGGCTCGGATCTCAGTGAAAGAGTCCTTAGATTTAGTGTGCTAGCGGGATTCGGCTCCTCCAGGCTCAGTCCTCAGTGAAAGAGTCCTTAGATTTAGTGTGTTAGCAGGACTCGGCTCCTCCAGGCTCGGACCTCAGTGAAAGAGTACTTAGATTGAGTGTGCTAGCAGGACTCGGCTTCTACAGGCTCGGACCTCAGTGAAAGAGTCCTAAGATTTATTGTGCTAGCAGGACCCGGCTCCTCCAGGCTCGGACCTCAGTGAAAGAGTCTATAGATTTAGTGTGCTAGCGGGACTCGGCTCCTCCAGGCTCGGACCTCAGTGAAAGAGTCCTTAGATTTAGTGTGCTAGCAGGACTTGGCTTCTACAGTCTCGGACCTCAGTGAAAGAGTCCTTAGTGTGCTAGCAGGACCCGGCTCTTCTAGGCTCGGACCTCAGTGAAAGAGTCCTTAGATTTAGTGTGCTAGCAGGACTCGGCTCCTCCAGGCTCGGACCTCAGTGAAAGAGTCCTTAGATTTAGTTGTGCTAGCAGGACCCGGCTCCTCTAGGCTCGGACCTCAGTGGAACAGTCGTTAGATCTAGTGTGCTAGCAGGACCCGGCTCCTCCAGGCTCGGACCTTAGTGAAAGAGTCCTTAGATTTAGTGTGCTAGCAGGACTCGGCTCCTCCAGGCTCGGACCTCAGTGAAAGAGTCCATAGATTTAGTGTGCTAGCAGGACCCGGCTCCTCCAGGCTCGGACCTCAGTGAAAGAGTCCTTAGATTTAATTTGCTAGCATGACCCGACACCTCCAGGCTCGGACCTCAGCGAAAGAGTCCTTAGATTTAGTGTGCTAGCAGGACCCCGCTCCTCCAGGCTTGGACCTCAGTGAAAGAGTCCTTAGATTTAGTGTGCTAGCAGGACTCGGCTGCTCCAGGCTCGGATCTCAGTAAAAGAGTCCTTAGATTTAGTGTGCTAGCGGGATTCGGCTCCTCCAGGCTCGGTCCTCAGTGAAAGTGTCCATAGATTTAGTGTGCTAGCGGGAGTCGGCTCCTCCGGGCTCGGACCTCAGTGAAAGAGTCCTTAGATTTAGTGTGCTAGCAGGACTTGGCTTCTACAGGCTCGGACCTCAGTGAAAAAGTCTTTAGATTTAGTGTGCTAGCAGGACCCGGCTTCTCCAGGCTCGGACCTCAGTGAAAGAGTCCTTAGATTTAGTGTGCTAGCAGGACTCGGCTCCTCCAGGCTCGGACCTCAGTGAAAGAGTCCATAGATTTAGTGTGCTAGCAGGACTCGGCTCCTCCAGGCTCAGACCTCAGTGAAAGAGTACTTCGATTTAGTGGGCTAGCAGGACTCGGCTTCTACAAGCTCGGACCTCAGTGAAAGAGTCCTGAGATTTAGTGTGCTAGCAGGACCCGGCTCCTCTAGGCTCGGACCTCAGTGAAATAGTCCTTAGATCTAGTGTGCTAGCAGGACTCGGCTTCTCCAAGCTCGGACCTCAGTGAAAGAGTCCTTAGATTTAGTGTGCTAGCAGGACTCGGCTCCTCCAGGCTCGGACCTCAGTGAAAGAGTCCTTAGATTTAATTTGCTAGCATGACCCGACACCTCCAGGCTCGGACCTCAGTAAAAGAGTCCTTAGATTTAGTGTGCTAGCAGGACCCCGCTCCTCCAGGCTTGGACCTCAGTGAAAGAGTCCTTAGATTTAGTGTGCTAGCAGGACTCGGCTGCTCCAGGCTCGGTCCTCAGTGAAAGAGTCCATAGATTTAGTGTGCTAGCAGGACTCGGCTCCTCCAGGCTTGGACCTCAGTGAAAGAGTCCTTAGATTTAGTGTGCTAGCAGGACTCGGCTGCTCCAGGCTCGGATCTCAGTGAAAGAGTCCTTAGATTTAGTGTGCTAGCGGGATTCGGCTCCTCCAGGCTCGGTCCTCAGTGAAAGAGTCCATAGATTTAGTGTGCTAGCGGGACTCGGCTCCTCCAGGCTCGGACCTCAGTGAAAGAGTCCTTAGATTTAGTGTGCTAGCAGGACTTGGCTTCTACAGGCTCGGACCTCAGTGAAAGAGTCTTTAGATTTAGTGTGCTAGCAGGACCCGGCTCCTCCAGGCTCGGACCTCAGTGAAAGAGTCCTTAGATTTAGTGTGCTAGCAGGACTCGGCTCCTCCAGGCTCGGACCTCAGTGAAAGAGTCCATAGATTTAGTGTGCTAGCAGGACTCGGCTCCTCCAGGCTCAGACCTCAGTAAAGAGTACTTAGATTGAGTGTGCTAGCAGGACTCGGCTTCTACAGGCTCGGACCTCAGTGAAAGAGTCCTAAGATTTATTGTGCTAGCAGGACCCGGCTCCTCCAGGCTCGGACCTCAGTGAAAGAGTCCATAGTTTTAGTGTGCTAGCAGGACTCGGCTCCTCCAGGCTCGGACCTCAGTGAAAGAGTCCTTAGATTTAGTGTGCTAGCAGGACTCGGCTTCTACAGGCTCGGACCTCAGTGGAAGAGTCCTTAGATTTAGTGTGCTAGCAGGACTCGGCTCCTCCAGGCTCGGACCTCAGTGAAAGAGTCCTTAGATTTAGTTGTGCTAGCAGGACCCGGCTCCTCTAGGCTCGGACCTCAGTGGAACAGTCCTTAGATCTAGTGTGCTAGCAGGACTCGGCTTCTCCAAGCTCGGACCTCAGTGAAAGAGTCCTTAGATTTAGTTGTGCTAGCCGGACCCGGCTCCTCTAGGCTCGGACCTCAGTGGAACAGTCCTTAGATCTAGTGTGCTAGCAGGACCCGGCTCCTCCAGGCTCGGACCTCAGTGAAAGAGTCCTTAGATTTAGTGTGCTAGCAGGACTCGGCTCCTCCAGGCTCGGACCTCAGTGAAAGAGTCCATAGATTTAGTGTGCTAGCAGGACCCGGCTCCTCCAGGCTCGGACCTCAGTGAAAGAGTCCTTAGATTTAATTTGCTAGCATGACCCGACACCTCCAGGCTCGGACCTCAGCGAAAGAGTCCTTAGATTTAGTGTGCTAGCAGGACCCCGCTCCTCCAGGCTTGGACCTCAGTGAAAGAATCCTTAGATTTAGTGTGCTAGCAGGACTCGGCTGCTCCAGGCTCGGATCTCAGTAAAAGAGTCCTTAGATTTAGTGTGCTAGCGGGATTCGGCTCCTCCAGGCTCGGTCCTCAGTGAAAGTGTCCATAGATTTAGTGTGCTAGCGGGAGTCGGCTCCTCCGGGCTCGGACCTCAGTGAAAGAGTCCTTAGATTTAGTGTGCTAGCAGGACTTGGCTTCTACAGGCTCGGACCTCAGTGAAAAAGTCTTTAGATTTAGTGTGCTAGCAGGACCCGGCTTCTCCAGGCTCGGACCTCAGTGAAAGAGTCCTTAGATTTAGTGTGCTAGCAGGACTCGGCTCCTCCAGGCTCGGACCTCAGTGAAAGAGTCCATAGATTTAGTGTGCTAGCAGGACTCGGCTCCTCCAGGCTCAGACCTCAGTGAAAGAGTACTTCGATTTAGTGGGCTAGCAGGACTCGGCTTCTACAAGCTCGGACCTCAGTGAAAGAGTCCTGAGATTTAGTGTGCTAGCAGGACCCGGCTCCTCTAGTCTCGGACCTCAGTGAAATAGTCCTTAGATCTAGTGTGCTAGCAGGACTCGGCTTCTCCAAGCTCGGACCTCAGTGAAAGAGTCCTTAGATTTAGTGTGCTAGCAGGACTCGGCTCCTCCAGGCTCGGACCTCAGTGAAAGAGTCCTTAGATTTAATTTGCTAGCATGACCCGACACCTCCAGGCTCGGACCTCAGTAAAAGAGTCCTTAGATTTAGTGTGCTAGCAGGACCCCGCTCCTCCAGGCTTGGACCTCAGTGAAAGAGTCCTTAGATTTAGTGTGCTAGCAGGACTCGGCTGCTCCAGGCTCGGACCTCAGTGAAAGAGTCCTTAGATTTAATGTGCTAGCAGGACCCGACTACTCCAGGCTCAGACCTCAGTGAAAGAGTCCTTAGATTTAGTGTGCTAGCAGGACCCCGCTCCTCCAGGCTTGGACCTCAGTGAAAGAGTCCTTAGATTTAGTGTGCTAGCAGGACTCGGCTGCTCCAGGCTCGGATCTCAGTGAAAGAGTCCTTAGATTTAGTGTGCTAGCGGGATTCGGCTCCTCCAGGCTCGGTCCTCAGTGAAAGAGTCCATAGATTTAGTGTGCTAGCGGGACTCGGCTCCTCCAGGCTCGGACCTCAGTGAAAGAGTCCTTAGATTTAGTGTGCTAGCAGGACTTGGCTTCTACAGGCTCGGACCTCAGTGAAAGAGTCTTTAGATTTAGTGTGCTAGCAGGACCCGGCTCCTCCAGGCTCGGACCTCAGTGAAAGAGTCCTTAGATTTAGTGTGCTAGCAGGACTCGGCTCCTCCAGGCTCGGACCTCAGTGAAAGAGTCCATAGATTTAGTGTGCTAGCAGGACTCGGCTCCTCCAGGCTCAGACCTCAGTAAAGAGTACTTAGATTGAGTGTGCTAGCAGGACTCGGCTTCTACAGGCTCGGACCTCAGTGAAAGAGTCCTAAGATTTATTGTGCTAGCAGGACCCGGCTCCTCCAGGCTCGGACCTCAGTGAAAGAGTCCATAGTTTTAGTGTGCTAGCAGGACTCGGCTCCTCCAGGCTCGGACCTCAGTGAAAGAGTCCTTAGATTTAGTGTGCTAGCAGGACTCGGCTTCTACAGGCTCGGACCTCAGTGGAAGAGTCCTTAGATTTAGTGTGCTAGCAGGACTCGGCTCCTCCAGGCTCGGACCTCAGTGAAAGAGTCCTTAGATTTAGTTGTGCTAGCAGGACCCGGCTCCTCTAGGCTCGGACCTCAGTGGAACAGTCCTTAGATCTAGTGTGCTAGCAGGACTCGGCTTCTCCAAGCTCGGACCTCAGTGAAAGAGTCCTTAGATTTAGTTGTGCTAGCCGGACCCGGCTCCTCTAGGCTCGGACCTCAGTGGAACAGTCCTTAGATCTAGTGTGCTAGCAGGACTCGGCTGCTCCAGGCTCAGATCTCAGTGAAAGAGTCCTTAGATTTAGTGTGCTAGCAGGACCCGGCTCCTCCAGGCTCGGACCTCAGTGAAAGAGTCCTTAGATTTAGTGTGCTAGCAGGACCCCGCTCCTCCAGGCTTGGACCTCAGTGAAAGAGTCCTTAGATTTAGTGTGCTAGCAGGACTCGGCTGCTCCAGGCTCGGATCTCAGTGAAAGAGTCCTTAGATTTAGTGTGCTAGCGGGATTCGGCTCCTCCAGGCTCGGTCCTCAGTGAAAGAGTCCTTAGATTTAGTATGTTAGCAGGAGTCGGCTCCTCCAGGCTCGGACCTCAGTGAAAGAGTCCATAGATTTAGTGTGCTAGCAGGACTCGGCTCCTCCAGGCTCAGACCTCAGTGAAAGAGTACTTAGATTTAGTGTGCTAGCAGGACTCGGCTTCTACAAGCTCGGACCTCAGTGAAAGAGTCCTAAGATTTAGTGTGCTAGCAGGACCCGGCTCCTCCAGGTTCGGACCTCAGTGAAAGAGTCCATAGATTTAGTGTGCTAGCAGGACTCGGCTCCTCCAGGCTCGGACCTCAGTGAAAGAGTCCTTAGATCTAGCGTGCTAGCAGGACTCTGCTTCTCCAAGCTCGGACCTCAGTGAAAGAGTCCATAGATTTAGTGTGCTAGCAGGACCCGGCTCCTCCAGGCTCAGACCTCAGTGAAAGAGTCCTTAGATTTAGTGTGCTAGCAGGACTTGGCTTCTACAGTCTCGGACCTCAGTGATAGAGTCGTTAGTGCGCTAGCAGGACATGGCTCCTCCAGACTTGGACCTCAGTGAAAGAGTCCATAGATTTAGTGTGCTAGCAGGACCCGGCTCCTCCAGGCTCAGACCTCAGTGAAAGAGTCCTTAGATTTAATGTGCTAGCAGGACCCGACTCCTTCAGGCTCGGACCTCAGTGAAAGAGTCCTTAGATTTATTGTGCTAGCAGGACCCCACTCCTCCATGCTTGGACCTCAGTGAAAGAGTCCTTAGATTTAGTGTGCAAGCAGGACTCGGCTGCTCCAGGCTCGGATCTCAGTGAGAGAGTCCTTAGATTTAGTGTGCTAGCGGGATTAGGCTCCTCAAGGCTCGGTCCTCAGTGAAAGAGTCCATAGATTTAGTGTGCTAGCGGGACTCGGCTCCTCCAGACTCGGACCTCAGTGAAAGAGTCCATAGATTTAGTGTGCTAGCGGGACTCGGCTCCTCCAGGCTCGGACCTCAGTAAAAGAGTCCTCAGATTTAGTGTGCTAGCAGGACCCGGCTCCTCTAGGCTCGGACCTCAGTGGAACAGTCCTTAGATCTAGTGTGCTAGCAGGACCCGGCTCCTCCAGGCTCGGACCTCAGTGAAAGAGTCCTTAGATTTAGTGTGCTAGCAGGACTCGGCTCCTCCAGGCTCAGACCTCAGTGAAAGAGTCCATAGATTTAGTGTGCTAGCAGGACCCGCTCCTCCAGGCTCGGACCTCAGTGAAAGAGTTGTTAGATTTAATTTGCTAGCATGACCCGACACCTTCGGCTCGGACCTCAGTGAAAGAGTCCTTAGATTTAGTGTGCTAGCAGGACCCCGCTACTCCAGGCTTGGACCTCAGTGAAAGAGTCCTTAGATTTAGTGTGCTAGCAGGACTCGGCTCCTCCAGGCTCGGACCTCAGTGAAAGAGTCCATAGATTTAGTGTGCTAGCAGGACTCGGCTCCTCCAGGCTCAGACCTCAGTGAAAGAGTACTTAGATTGAGTGTGCTAGCAGGACTCGGCTTCTACAGGCTCGGACCTCAGTGAAAGAGTCCTTAGATTTATTGTGCTAGCAGGACCCGGCTCCTCCAGGCTCGGACCTCAGTGAAAGAGTCCATAGATTTAGTGTGCTAGCAGGACTCGGCTCCTCCAGGCTCGGACCTCAGTGAAAGAGTCCTTAGATTTAGTGTGCTAGCAGGACTCGGCTTCTACAGGCTCGGACCTCAGTGGAAGAGTCCTTAGATTTAGTGTGCTAGCAGGACTCGGCTCCTCCAGGCTCGGACCTCAGTGAAAGAGTCCTTAGATTTAGTTGTGCTAGCAGGACCCGGCTCCTCTAGGCTCGGACCTCAGTGGAACAGTCCTTAGATCTAGTGTGCTAGCAGGACTCGGCTTCTCCAAGCTCGGACCTCAGTGAAAGAGTCCTTAGATTTAGTTGTGCTAGCCGGACGCGGCTCCTCTAGGCTCGGACCTCAGTGGAACAGTCCTTAGATCTAGTGTGCTAGCAGGACCCAGCTCCTCCAGGCTAGGACCTCAGTGAAAGAGTCCTTAGATTTAGTGTGCTAGCAGGACTCAGCTCCTCCAGGCTCGGACCTCAGTGAAAGAGTCCATAGATTTAGTGTGCTAGCAGGACCCGGCTCCTCCAGGCTCGGACCTCAGTGAAAGAGTCCTTAGATTTAGTGTGCTAGCAGGACCCCGCTCCTCCAGGCTTGGACCTCAGTGAAAGAGTCCTTAGATTTAGTGTGCTAGCAGGACTCGGCTGCTCCAGGCTCGGATCTCAGTAAAAGAGTCCTTAGATTTAGTGTGCTAGCGGGATTCGGCTCCTCCAGGCTCGGTCCTCAGTGAAAGAGTCCATAGATTTAGTGTGCTAGCGGGACTCGGCTCCTCCAGGCTCGGACCTCAGTGAAAGAGTCCTTAGATTTAGTGTGCTAGCAGGACTTGGCTTCTACAGGCTCGGACCTCAGTGAAAGAGTCTTTAGATTTAGTGTGCTAGCAGGACCCGGCTCCTCCAGGCTCGGACCTCAGTGAAAGAGTCCTTAGATTTAGTGTGCTAGCAGGACTCGGCTCCTCCAGGCTCGGACCTCAGTGAAAGAGTCCATAGATTTAGTGTGCTAGCAGGACTCGGCTCCTCCAGGCTCAGACCTCAGTGAAAAAGTACTTAGATTTAGTGTGCTAGCAGGACTCGGCTTCTACAGGCTCGGACCTCAGTGAAAGCGTCCTAAGATTTAGTGTGCTAGCAGGACCCGGCTCCTCCAGGCTCGGACCTCAGTGAAAGGGTCCATAGATTTAGTGTGCTAGCAGGACTCGGCTCCTCCAGGCTCGGACCTCAGTGAAAGAGTCCTTAGATTTAGTGTGCTAGCAGGACTCGGCTTCTACAGGCTCGGACCTCAGTGGAAGAGTCCTTAGATTCAGTGTGCTAGCAGGACTCGGCTCCTCCAGGCTCGGACCTCAGTGAAAGAGTCCTTAGATTTAGTTGTGCTAGCAGGACCCGGCTCCTCTAGGCTCGGACCTCAGTGGAACAGTCCTTAGATCTAGTGTGCTAGCAGGACTCGGCTTCTCCAAGCTCGGACCTCAGTGAAAGAGTCCTTAGATTTAGTTGTGCTAGCAGGCGCGGCTCCTCTAGGCTCGGACCTCAGTGGAACAGTCCTTAGATCTAGTGTGCTAGCAGGACCCGGCATCTCCAGGCTCGGACCTCAGTGAAAGAGTCCTTAGATTTAGTGTGCTAGCAGGACCCCGCTCCTCCAGGCTTGGACCTCAGTGAAAGAGTCCTTAGATTTAGTGTGCTAGCAGGACTTGGCTTCTACAGTCTCGGACCTCAGTGAAAGAGTCCTTAGTGTGCTAGCAGGACCCGGCTCCTCCAGGCTCGGAACTCAGTGAAAGAGTCCTTAGATTTAGTGTGCTAGCAGGACTCGGCTCCTCCAGGCTCGGACCTCAGTGAAAGAGTCCTTAGATTTAGTTGTGCTAGCAGGACCCGGCTCCTCTAGGTTCGGACCTCAGTGGAACAGTCCTTAGATCTAGTGTGCTAGCAGGACCCGGCTCCTCCAGGCTCGGACCTCAGTGAAAGAGTCCTTAGATTTAGTGTGCTAGCAGGACTCGGCACCTCCAGGCTCGGACCTCAGTGAAAGAGTCCATAGATTTAGTGTGCTAGCAGGACCCGGCTCCTCCAGGCTCGGACCTCAGTGAAAGAGTCCTTAGATTTAATTTGCTAGCATGACCCGACACCTCCAGGCTCGGACCTCAGTGAAAGAGTCCTTAGATTTAGTGTGCTAGCAGGACCCCGCTCCTCCAGGCTTGGACCTCAGTGAAAGAGTCCTTAGATTTAGTGTGCTAGCAGGACTCGGCTGCTCCAGGCTCGGATCTCAGTAAAAGAGTCCTTAGATTTAGTGTGCTAGCGGGATTCGGCTCCTCCAGGCTCGGTCCTCAGTGAAAGAGTCCATAGATTTAGTGTGCTAGCGGGACTCGGCTCCTACAGGCTCGGACCTCAGTGAAAGAGTCCTTAGATTTAGTGTGCTAGCAGGACTTGGCTTCTACAGGCTCGGACCTCAGTGAAAGAGTCTTTAGATTTAGTGTGCTAGCAGGACCCGGCTCCTCCAGGCTCGGACCTCAGTGAAAGAGTCCTTAGATTTAGTGTGCTAGCAGGACTCGGCTCCTCCAGGCTCGGACCTCAGTGAAAGAGTTCATAGATTTAGTGTGCTAGCAGGACTCGGCTCCTCCAGGCTCAGACCTCAGTGAAAGAGTACTTAGATTTAGTGTGCTAGCAGGACTCGGCTTCTACAGGCTCGGACCTCAGTGAAAGAGTCCTAAGATTTAGTGTGCTAGCAGGACCCGGCTCCTCCAGGCTCGGACCTCAGTGAAAGAGTCCATAGATTTAGTGTGCTAGCAGGACTCCGCTCCTCCAGGCTCGGACCTCAGTGAAAGAGTCCTTAGATTTAGTGTGCTAGCAGGACTCGGCTTCTACAGGCTCGGACCTCAGTGGAAGAGTCCTTAGATTTAGTGTGCTAGCAGGACTCGGCTCCTCCAGGCTCGGACCTCAGTGAAAGAGTTCATAGATTTAGTGTGCTAGCAGGACTCCGCTCCTCCAGGCTCGGACCTCAGTGAAAGAGTCCTTAGATTTAGTGTGCTAGCAGGACTCGGCTTCTACAGGCTCGGACCTCAGTGGAAGAGTCCTTAGATTTAGTGTGCTAGCAGGACTCGGCTCCTCCAGGCTCGGACCTCAGTGAAAGAGTCCTTAGATTTAGTTGTGCTAGCAGGACCCGGCTCCTCTAGGCTCGGACCTCAGTGGAACAGTCCTTAGATCTAGTGTGCTAGCAGGACTCGGCTTCTCCAAGCTCGGACCTCAGTGAAAGAGTCCTTAGATTTAGTTGTGCTAGCAGGCGCGGCTCCTCTAGGCTCGGACCTCAGTGGAACAGTCCTTAGATCTAGTGTGCTAGCAGGACCCGGCTCCTCCAGGCTCGGACCTCAGTGAAAGAGTCCTTAGATTTAGTGTGCTATCAGGACTCGGCTGCTCCAGGCTCAGATCTCAGTGAAAGAGTCCTTAGATTTAGTGTGCTAGCGGGATTCGGCTCCTCCAGGCTCGGTCCTCAGTGAAAGTGTCCATAGATTTAGTGTGCTAGCGGGAGTCGGCTCCTCCAGGCTCGGACCTCAGTGAAAGAGTCCTTAGATTTAGTGTGCTAGCAGGACTTGGCTTCTACAGGTTCGGACCTCAGTGAAAAAGTCTTTAGATTTAGTGTGCTAGCAGGACCCGGCTCCTCCAGGCTCGGACCTCAGTGAAAGTGTCCTTAGATTTAGTGTGCTAGCAGGACTAGGCTCCTCCAGGCTCGGACCTCAGTGAAAGAGTCCATAGATTTAGTGTGCTAGCAGGACTCGGCTCCTCCAGGCTCAGACCTCAGTGAAAGAGTACTTCGATTTAGTGGGCTAGCAGGACTCGGCTTCTACAAGCTCGGACCTCAGTGAAGGAGTCCTGAGATTTAGTGTGCTAGCAGGACCCGGCTCCTCTAGGCTCGGACCTCAGTGGAATAGTCCTTAGATCTAGTGTGCTAGCAGGACTCGGCTTCTCCAAGCTCGGACCTCAGTGAAAGAGTCCTTAGATTTAGTGTGCTAGCAGGACTAGGCTCCTCCAGGCTCGGACCTCAGTGAAAGTGTCCTTAGATTTAATTTGCTAGCATGACCTGACACCTCCAGGCTCGGACCTCAGTAAAAGAGTCCTTAGATTTAGTGTGCTAGCAGGACCCCGCTCCTCCAGGCTTGGAACTCAGTGAAAGAGTCCTTAGATTTAGTGTGCTAGCAGGACTCGGCTGCTCCAGGCTCGGTCCTCAGTGAAAGAGTCCATAGATTTAGTGTGCTAGCAGGACTCGGCTCCTCCAGGCTCGGACCTCAGTGAAAGAGTCCTTCGATTTAATGTGCTAGCAGGACCCGACTACTCCAGGCTCGGACCTCAGTGAAAGAGTCCTTAGATTTAGTGTGCTAGCAGGACCCCGCTCCTCCAGGCTTGGACCTCAGTGAAAGAGTCCTTAGATTTAGTGTGCTAGCAGGACTCGGCTGCTCCAGGCTCGGATCTCAGTGAAAGAGTCCTTAGATTTAGTGTGCTAGCGGGATTCGGCTCCTCCAGGCTCGGTCCTCAGTGAAAGAGTCCATAGATTTAGTGTGCTAGCAGGACTCGGCTCCTCCAGGCTCGGACCTCAGTGAAAGAGTCCATAGATTTAGTGTGCTAGCAGGACTCGGCTCCTCCAGGCTCAGACCTCAGTGAAAGAGTACTTCGATTTAGTGGGCTAGCAGGACTCGGCTTCTACAAGCTCGGACCTCAGTGAAAGAGTCCTGAGATTTAGTGTGCTAGCAGGACCCGGCTCCTCTAGGCTCGGACCTCAGTGGAATAGTCCTTAGATCTAGTGTGCTAGCAGGACTCGGCTTCTCCAAGCTCGGACCTCAGTGAAAGAGTCTTTAGATTTAGTGTGCTAGCAGGACTCGGCTCCTCCAGGCTCGGACCTCAGTGAAAGAGTCCTTAGATTTAATTTGCTAGCATGACCCGACACCTCCAGGCTCGGACCTCAGTAAAAGAGTCCTTAGATTTAGTTGTGCTAGCAGGACCCGGCTCCTCTAGGCTCGGACCTCAGTGGAACAGTCCTTAGATCTAGTGTGCTAGCAGGACTCGGCTTCTCCAAGCTCGGACCTCAGTGAAAGAGTCCTTAGATTTAGTTGTGCTAGCAGGCGCGGCTCCTCTAGGCTCGGACCTCAGTGGAACAGTCCTTAGATCTAGTGTGCTAGCAGGACCCGGCATCTCCAGGCTCGGACCTCAGTGAAAGAGTCCTTAGATTTAGTGTGCTAGCAGGACCCCGCTCCTCCAGGCTTGGACCTCAGTGAAAGAGTCCTTAGATTTAGTGTGCTAGCAGGACTTGGCTTCTACAGTCTCGGACCTCAGTGAAAGAGTCCTTAGTGTGCTAGCAGGACCCGGCTCCTCCAGGCTCGGAACTCAGTGAAAGAGTCCTTAGATTTAGTGTGCTAGCAGGACTCGGCTCCTCCAGGCTCGGACCTCAGTGAAAGAGTCCTTAGATTTAGTTGTGCTAGCAGGACCCGGCTCCTCTAGGTTCGGACCTCAGTGGAACAGTCCTTAGATCTAGTGTGTGTAGGAAGGTGGATATCTGACTATGGTTACCCCCAAATTTTTGCCTAGTGTCTAGCTGGTTTTTCGACTTAGTTGGCCTGAGATCCTGCTATTCAGGATCTCAGCCTGGCTGTTCTCTCTTTAAAATGGACTCCATGTACCCTAGGTACATACCCAATTGGTTGGATCACCCTGTCAGCCCCTGTACCAGTGTACACTAGGTACCCAGGGCATTGGTGTACCCAAGGCCTGCCAAGGGCTGAAGCATGTATTGTGCCACCCCAGGCTTGGCCTAACAATTTGACACAACTGGCTGATCACTCAGCTGGGGTAAGTTGGTGTAATCACCTCTTACTTAGGTGTAGTATACCTATACCTAACCTTAAATGGGACACCTGGTAACCTATAAGTCACTCCTATGGCAGGCCTTAACAATCCTGAAGGCAGAGTGCTTGGTTCCATGTGAGATGGTGCTCTGGCATGAGCTGAGCCTGTCTGCAGTGGTCGGAACCACTTCCTTCTACTGTTTCCAGATATCGTCATACCATATACTCTTAAGTGCATTATGAACCTCGCGGTTAAATGCTATCTTTGGTTTGGCTTTATCAAAACATGTCGAGTAAGGTGTCATACGAATTGGAATACTAACCCCTCGCCAATTCTGGCGACGGGGTTAGCATTCCACCCTTCTAGAGGGACACGACATGTACAGTACCTGAAACCCGGGTAAAATCAGACATAGCCTCAGCTCCACAAAATGGATGCTGCCACCACAGACACAAGTCTGCCCTCCTGCTGCTGGGAGTCCTTCCAGCTTGGGAGGTGTGGACAAAGGGTTTCCTGCCAGGGGAGGTGCGTGCACCACCCCAGACAGGATTTTGTGTATTGGTCAGGTAGGGCTTGAAAGAAACCAGACATGCCTGTGGCTCACAAGGAGCCTCGGTGCATATGCCAGTTCAAACCGGTCCTGGGGCACACCAGTCCCGGGCCTGGGGCGAGCTGGACAAAGGATTGGGGGTGTAACCACCCCCCTTCCTGGTCCCACCCATAGGGAGGGACCTAGCAGGTAGTCCGGCCCCTAGAATCCGCTTAAAGGTAGGAGCTGTGTCCTAAGACTTCAGACATCCTGGAATCAACTTGAAACTAAGAAGAAGACGGGAACTTCGACATTCTGCTGCACAGAAGACTGAAGAAAATCTCCCCTGTGGTCAGGGAGTGACCACCTTGCTAACGCAAGCACCATCCAGCGAATCACCGTCTGCTTTGCCGCCGCCTCCCGCCGGAGCCCGAGCCCAGAGACTGACAAGACCTGGACCTCCAGACCTCTCACCGCCCGATCCACAGTCCCTGCAAAGAGGAGACCCGTGGAGGCACCGAGACACGTGGAGCCAGCCATCTTGAAACGACTACGACAAGCTGACCAGTGCAACAACCGAGGCTCCCTCCAAGTTGTGCTTTGGGTCCTGAGAAGCCCAACCCTCGAGCAGCATCTGCACCAAAGGTGAGCCCTCCAGCATCTCCACGATCTGCGTGGGGCCCTTCTGCATTTTGCCACTCGACGCGCCTAACCGGTTGCTGGCCCGCTAGCTAGTGGCCATCTTGGCGACGAAATCTACGACAAACACCGCTGGTCTGGTTGCTCCAGACTGGCCCTTGCTCCCCTCCAAAGGAGCAGTTCCTCTGACCTTGCTGGTCAGAACCATCAGCTTAAACTCCTTGCCCACAACAATTGCTTTTGCCAAGGCTTGTTTGCTTCGATCAAGTCGCCGACACCGCCGACAGCGAGAGCCGGCGTGGGACAGCTCGTGACTCGACTCCTGGACGTCGTCGACCTTCAGGGACCACGTGGCTGCGGAGTCAAGCTACACCTTCCTTCCTGTTTGCACCCGACATCGCCTGGTACCCACCTGGTGCCACGCTGGTCACTGGCTAGTGACTGTGAACACTGTCCCCTCTGCTTACAGGTCTTCAACATCTCCGATCCACTCTTGGATCCACTGCATCTCTTCCCGACCGACCGCCTGCAGCACTTTTGTCTACAGGCCCCACGGAACCGATAGAAGAAACCCGACGCACTTCGAGGCCTATGCACCCGCTTCCTGTGGGTGAGGTAAAGCTGGCACTCCTGTGCCCAAGTGTAGTATTACATCTCTAGTGCCTGTGTTCCAAACCTTAAGTTCCTAGGTCATCCGGAAGATTCCTTTTGCAGTAACTTTGTACTTTTTACGCACCCATTGAAACCTATGGGAGCACGCGTGTGACTATTTGCTCTGCACACGCCACCCGTGGACCTCCTGGTCACTAACTGACGTTAGCTCCTTGTAGGCCCAGCGATTCTAGAGGCCCTAGGCCTTTTCCCTTTTCTGTTCGTGGTACTTATACCACTATTTTAGTATATGGTTCGAGTGGCCACCAGGGCCTATCCATATAAAGTGCAACTTCTGTGTATTCTACTGTAATCTTGTTTGACGATTTGTGCTCCTGTGCTCATAAAGAGACTAGGGGTTACTTTGATAAATAAATACATATATATTTTGAATATATATCTGTGTGGTGTCCTTTCATTGGTATAAAAGGGGGTTACTATTGGTAAAACAGCTTGCTTAACACGCTTCACGAGTTTAGCCTCAAAGACTGCTTAGCCTACGCTACCACTAGGGCAGCTAGTCCGAAAAGGTTGACTTACAACCACACCATAAGGGTTGCTTGGCATGGTACAAGGTGGTCACTAGAACTAGTGAACAGCATATACCAGGCCAACTTCTCACATTGGTGGCAGCGGTGGGATTTGAGCTTGCTGTGTTTTACCATTGTAATCTCTTGGTTACCAATTGAAAGATCACATAGGTACCTGTAAGTACATATAAAACAAGATTAGATATACATAAGTTCTACTGAACTTAGTTGTTGTAGAGCAAAGGGAGTAGCACACCCTGACTACAACTGCTAGATAGGTTTAGTAGGCAAACCCAAGTGTAGGTAGATTGCAACACATCCACCCACACTTAAGAGCAATGGCCGGGGCAGAGGGGTCCACTGTACCCATCTCTGTTGAGAGTGACCCCCAGAGGGCACCATCCAGCTTTGCTACCCTTAACCAGAATGAGCTCAGGCATTTGGCAACTCTTAGAGGCCTTAAACAGCCCAAGAACCCTACCTCTGCTGAGCTCAGAGAACTCTTACAAAATGATGAGAATCAGAGAGAACTCAGGAAAGCTTCCCAGTTAGCCCCCTTAGGGTCAGGAACAGGAGGCCCCCCTTCTGAAGATGCCACAGAGGTACCCCCTTTCAATAGTCACCCCTTAGATGGGATGCCTACCACAGAGGAAGAAAATGATGGGGATACAGATGTGAGTGGGGATGAAGGGAGAACTAGCCCAGTGCCAAGTGTTATACTTGACCCAGCTAAACTAAGGCTATTGGGGACTGACAGTGGGTTCACCCCATTGGATCTCCCCAGTGGACTTAACACAGGGCTTGGAAGGCAAAGGAATCGCTCAGGTGACTCCAATGCTTCCCATGGCTCTAGAGGCTCTCAAGGTCACTCCAGAAGGAGACTGACCACCCCTCAGAGGAGGGAACATGAGGCCAGAATGCAGGAAGCCCAGCTGAGGATCAGGAAGCAGGAGCTAGAAGTAGCCCTGATGGAAGAAAAACTGAGCAAGGCTAGGCAGCATAGAGAGAGTGGGTCTATACCCACTGGTGGCAGCAATGTCCCTAGGGACAAAGATAGGGTCTTTGACAATAGGAACCTGTCCAAGATTGTGCCCCCCTACAAAAGTGGGGATGACATCCACAAATGGATGACTGCTCTTGAGAGAGCCTGCAAAGTGCAGCAGGTTCCTGAAGACCAGTGGGCAGCAATCTTATGGCTCTCCTTTGAGGGGAGAGGCAGAGATAGACTCCTCACTGTTAGAGAAGAGGATGTCAGAAATTACAGAGTCCTGAAGAGTGTCCTAGTTGATGGGTTAGGCTTAACCACTGAACAGTACAGGTTAATGTTCAGAGACACCCAGAAGACACAGACTCAGGACTGGTCTGAATATGTGGAATGTGCCACTAAGGCTTTGGAGGGTTGGTTGCTGGGAAGTAAGGTGTCTGATTATACAGGATTGTACAATTTGATGATGAGAGAGCAGATTTTAAGTAATTGTCAAAACCAGCTTCTCCATCAACACCTGGTAGACTCAGATTTGACCTCTCCCCAAGAATTGGGAAAGAGGGCAGATAAATGGGTCAGGACCAGGATCAGGCCTAAAAACCAGGGTGGTGACCAAAAGAAAGATACCACCAAGCCTCAAGAGAAGGGTGGGGATAAAGAAAAAGAGAAACCTTCCTCAGGGCCCCAAAACTCCACACAGGGTGGTGGGTCCCAAGCTCCCTCCTCTACCACAGCTAAAAAGCCCTACTGCCATGAGTGTAAAACTCCTGGGCATTGGAAAACTGACAGCGGTTGCCCAAGGGCTAAAAACAAAACTGTTCCTCCAATTACTCCTGTCACACCACCTATTACTGTCAGCGGTAATCCCCCAGGTGGTGGGAGTGCCCCCAGAAATCTGGGTGGGTTTACTTGGGGAACACAGGGGGACCCTGGCTTAGCCAATTCCCCTACAGCAACCACTCTTGTCTGTGATGGTGGCATGGGGTTTGCCAACTTCACTGCCTGTCCCAACACTTTGGGGAGGTACAGACAGGAGCCCTACATCAATGGTACAAAAGCTGAGGCCTACAGAGACACTGGGGCTAGCATCACAATGGTGGCCCATTGGCTAGTTCCCTCTGAGCAGCTTTTGCCCGGTTTCTCCTACCAGGTGACTAACATTGATGGCAAACAGAACAGTCATCCCATGGCAGAGGTATGTCTCAGCTGGGGAGGGGTCACTGGCCCTAAAAGGGTAGCAGTGTCCCCAACCTTGCCTGTAGACTGCTTACTGGGGAATGACTTAGAACTCTCAGCTTGGGCTGGAGTTGAACAAGACACCCATTCTAAAATGGTAGGCCTTTCACAAAAGGGTAGGGGGGTTGTGCCATTCACAACCCCTGTCCAAATAGATTTCCTCCCTGAAAAGGTTGGAAGGGCAGTGGTAGCCACAGCCCAGGCACAGACAGACTTCCCTGTAGGGACTGGCAGAGCTGTGACAGTCACAGCTCAAACACAAACTGAGTGCCCCCCTGAAAAGGTTGGCAAGGCTGTAATGGTCTCAGCCTATACTCAGACTGACATAGGTGTAGTGAAGCCTGAAACAATGGATCACTCCACACAAACTGAGAGTAGTGGGGAGGAAGAAAAGTCTCCCTCTCCCCAGACATTAGGAAAAGGTCAGCCTCCTCAGGGATCTGACCTCACCCCTTGTGAAGGAACTGCCCCAGAGGTAGCCAGGCCTGGCCTGGCAGAGCCTCTGATGTCAGTGGCCCCTTCCAAGGTGGGATCCAGTCTGGTGCAGGTAGCCTGCCTCTCTCTACCCTGCCTCAGTCAGCCCAGGGCTGCAGAGGTCAGGGAGGCCAGTGGACCCCCAGAGGGCCCCTGTCCACAAGAACCCCCCCATCAAAAGAATGAGGATTGCCTGGCTAGTAGCCCTAGTCAGGTGATGGGTAAAAACATTCCTGAGGGATCTCCTTTACAGGTAGTTAGGGACCTCCCCCAGGGGGATTCTGTTGGGCACAGGCAAACCTGGGACCTTAGGGCCCCAAACCTGACCTGTCCCTCCAGTAAGCCCACAAAAGGGACCCAGCCTCCAGCTTTAGGTAGCCAGAGGCTGACCCTGAGAGCACAGTGCAACTCAGTTAAAGAAAGAAAGGCATCCATGGTGGAGGATGATTGGAGGAAGCTGAGGCCTCACTTTGAGGACACTCACTTCAGTACTCCATCTCAACACCAGCCTTTTACTTTGCCAAGACACACCAAAGGTAGAGATTCCCTATGGTGGAGACCCTCTGATACCCTTAGGGTGAGGGATTGCTTAGTGGACCATGAGACAGGGGGTAACCATGCCAGTGCTGGTTCCTCCTTATATGGCCACTTGGGCAATATAGGCTTACCTGGTCAAGGTCAGCCTTATCTCCCTTCGTTTGGGGGGGGGGTTGTGTAGGAAGGTGGATATCTGACTATGGTTACCCCCAAATTTTTGCCTAGTGTCTAGCTGGTTTTTCGACTTAGTTGGCCTGAGATCCTGCTATTCAGGATCTCAGCCTGGCTGTTCTCTCTTTAAAATGGACTCCATGTACCCTAGGTACATACCCAATTGGTTGGATCACCCTGTCAGCCCCTGTACCAGTGTACACTAGGTACCCAGGGCATTGGTGTACCCAAGGCCTGCCAAGGGCTGAAGCATGTATTGTGCCACCCCAGGCTTGGCCTAACAATTTGACACAACTGGCTGATCACTCAGCTGGGGTAAGTTGGTGTAATCACCTCTTACTTAGGTGTAGTATACCTATACCTAACCTTAAATGGGACACCTGGTAACCTATAAGTCACTCCTATGGCAGGCCTTAACAATCCTGAAGGCAGAGTGCTTGGTTCCATGTGAGATGGTGCTCTGGCATGAGCTGAGCCTGTCTGCAGTGGTCGGAACCACTTCCTTCTACTGTTTCCAGATATCGTCATACCATATACTCTTAAGTGCATTATGAACCTCGCGGTTAAATGCTATCTTTGGTTTGGCTTTATCAAAACATGTCGAGTAAGGTGTCATACGAATTGGAATACTAACCCCTCGCCAATTCTGGCGACGGGGTTAGCATTCCACCCTTCTAGAGGGACACGACATGTACAGTACCTGAAACCCGGGTAAAATCAGACATAGCCTCAGCTCCACAAAATGGCTGCTGCCACCACAGACACAAGTCTGCCCTCCTGCTGCTGGGAGTCCTTCCAGCTTGGGAGGTGTGGACAAAGGGTTTCCTGCCAGGGGAGGTGCGTGCACCACCCCAGACAGGATTTTGTGTATTGGTCAGGTAGGGCTTGAAAGAAACCAGACATGCCTGTGGCTCACAAGGAGCCTCGGTGCATATGCCAGTTCAAACCGGTCCTGGGGCACACCAGTCCCGGGCCTGGGGCGAGCTGGACAAAGGATTGGGGGTGTAACCACCCCCCTTCCTGGTCCCACCCATAGGGAGGGACCTAGCAGGTAGTCCGGCCCCTAGAATCCGCTTAAAGGTAGGAGCTGTGTCCTAAGACTTCAGACATCCTGGAATCAACTTGAAACTAAGAAGAAGACGGGAACTTCGACATTCTGCTGCACAGAAGACTGAAGAAAATCTCCCCTGTGGTCAGGGAGTGACCACCTTGCTAACGCAAGCACCATCCAGCGAATCACCGTCTGCTTTGCCGCCGCCTCCCGCCGGAGCCCGAGCCCAGAGACTGACAAGACCTGGACCTCCAGACCTCTCACCGCCCGATCCACAGTCCCTGCAAAGAGGAGACCCGTGGAGGCACCGAGACACGTGGAGCCAGCCATCTTGAAACGACTACGACAAGCTGACCAGTGCAACAACCGAGGCTCCCTCCAAGTTGTGCTTTGGGTCCTGAGAAGCCCAACCCTCGAGCAGCATCTGCACCAAAGGTGAGCCCTCCAGCATCTCCACGATCTGCGTGGGGCCCTTCTGCATTTTGCCACTCGACGCGCCTAACCGGTTGCTGGCCCGCTAGCTAGTGGCCATCTTGGCGACGAAATCTACGACAAACACCGCTGGTCTGGTTGCTCCAGACTGGCCCTTGCTCCCCTCCAAAGGAGCAGTTCCTCTGACCTTGCTGGTCAGAACCATCAGCTTAAACTCCTTGCCCACAACAATTGCTTTTGCCAAGGCTTGTTTGCTTCGATCAAGTCGCCGACACCGCCGACAGCGAGAGCCGGCGTGGGACAGCTCGTGACTCGACTCCTGGACGTCGTCGACCTTCAGGGACCACGTGGCTGCGGAGTCAAGCTACACCTTCCTTCCTGTTTGCACCCGACATCGCCTGGTACCCACCTGGTGCCACGCTGGTCACTGGCTAGTGACTGTGAACACTGTCCCCTCTGCTTACAGGTCTTCAACATCTCCGATCCACTCTTGGATCCACTGCATCTCTTCCCGACCGACCGCCTGCAGCACTTTTGTCTACAGGCCCCACGGAACCGATAGAAGAAACCCGACGCACTTCGAGGCCTATGCACCCGCTTCCTGTGGGTGAGGTAAAGCTGGCACTCCTGTGCCCAAGTGTAGTATTACATCTCTAGTGCCTGTGTTCCAAACCTTAAGTTCCTAGGTCATCCGGAAGATTCCTTTTGCAGTAACTTTGTACTTTTTACGCACCCATTGAAACCTATGGGAGCACGCGTGTGACTATTTGCTCTGCACACGCCACCCGTGGACCTCCTGGTCACTAACTGACGTTAGCTCCTTGTAGGCCCAGCGATTCTAGAGGCCCTAGGCCTTTTCCCTTTTCTGTTCGTGGTACTTATACCACTATTTTAGTATATGGTTCGAGTGGCCACCAGGGCCTATCCATATAAAGTGCAACTTCTGTGTATTCTACTGTAATCTTGTTTGACGATTTGTGCTCCTGTGCTCATAAAGAGACTAGGGGTTACTTTGATAAATAAATACATATATATTTTGAATATATATCTGTGTGGTGTCCTTTCATTGGTATAAAAGGGGGTTACTATTGGTAAAACAGCTTGCTTAACACGCTTCACGAGTTTAGCCTCAAAGACTGCTTAGCCTACGCTACCACTAGGGCAGCTAGTCCGAAAAGGTTGACTTACAACCACACCATAAGGGTTGCTTGGCATGGTACAAGGTGGTCACTAGAACTAGTGAACAGCATATACCAGGCCAACTTCTCACAGTGTGCTAGCAGGACCCGGCTCCTCCAGGCTCGGACCTCAGTGAAAGAGTCCTTAGATTTAGTGTGCTAGCAGGACTCGGCACCTCCAGGCTCGGACCTCAGTGAAAGAGTCCATAGATTTAGTGTGCTAGCAGGACCCGGCTCCTCCAGGCTCGGACCTCAGTGAAAGAGTCCTTAGATTTAATTTGCTAGCATGACCCGACACCTCCAGGCTCGGACCTCAGTGAAAGAGTCCTTAGATTTAGTGTGCTAGCAGGACCCCGCTCCTCCAGGCTTGGACCTCAGTGAAAGAGTCCTTAGATTTAGTGTGCTAGCAGGACTCGGCTGCTCCAGGCTCGGATCTCAGTAAAAGAGTCCTTAGATTTAGTGTGCTAGCGGGATTCGGCTCCTCCAGGCTCGGTCCTCAGTGAAAGAGTCCATAGATTTAGTGTGCTAGCGGGACTCGGCTCCTCCAGGCTCGGACCTCAGTGAAAGAGTCCTTAGATTTAGTGTGCTAGCAGGACTTGGCTTCTACAGGCTCGGACCTCAGTGAAAGAGTCTTTAGATTTAGTGTGCTAGCAGGACCCGGCTCCTCCAGGCTCGGACCTCAGTGAAAGAGTCCTTAGATTTAGTGTGCTAGCAGGACTCGGCTCCTCCAGGCTCGGACCTCAGTGAAAGAGTTCATAGATTTAGTGTGCTAGCAGGACTCGGCTCCTCCAGGCTCAGACCTCAGTGAAAGAGTACTTAGATTTAGTGTGCTAGCAGGACTCGGCTTCTACAGGCTCGGACCTCAGTGAAAGAGTCCTAAGATTTAGTGTGCTAGCAGGACCCGGCTCCTCCAGGCTCGGACCTCAGTGAAAGAGTCCATAGATTTAGTGTGCTAGCAGGACTCCGCTCCTCCAGGCTCGGACCTCAGTGAAAGAGTCCTTAGATTTAGTGTGCTAGCAGGACTCGGCTTCTACAGGCTCGGACCTCAGTGGAAGAGTCCTTAGATTTAGTGTGCTAGCAGGACTCGGCTCCTCCAGGCTCGGACCTCAGTGAAAGAGTTCATAGATTTAGTGTGCTAGCAGGACTCCGCTCCTCCAGGCTCGGACCTCAGTGAAAGAGTCCTTAGATTTAGTGTGCTAGCAGGACTCGGCTTCTACAGGCTCGGACCTCAGTGGAAGAGTCCTTAGATTTAGTGTGCTAGCAGGACTCGGCTCCTCCAGGCTCGGACCTCAGTGAAAGAGTCCTTAGATTTAGTTGTGCTAGCAGGACCCGGCTCCTCTAGGCTCGGACCTCAGTGGAACAGTCCTTAGATCTAGTGTGCTAGCAGGACTCGGCTTCTCCAAGCTCGGACCTCAGTGAAAGAGTCCTTAGATTTAGTTGTGCTAGCAGGCGCGGCTCCTCTAGGCTCGGACCTCAGTGGAACAGTCCTTAGATCTAGTGTGCTAGCAGGACCCGGCTCCTCCAGGCTCGGACCTCAGTGAAAGAGTCCTTAGATTTAGTGTGCTATCAGGACTCGGCTGCTCCAGGCTCAGATCTCAGTGAAAGAGTCCTTAGATTTAGTGTGCTAGCGGGATTCGGCTCCTCCAGGCTCGGTCCTCAGTGAAAGTGTCCATAGATTTAGTGTGCTAGCGGGAGTCGGCTCCTCCAGGCTCGGACCTCAGTGAAAGAGTCCTTAGATTTAGTGTGCTAGCAGGACTTGGCTTCTACAGGTTCGGACCTCAGTGAAAAAGTCTTTAGATTTAGTGTGCTAGCAGGACCCGGCTCCTCCAGGCTCGGACCTCAGTGAAAGTGTCCTTAGATTTAGTGTGCTAGCAGGACTAGGCTCCTCCAGGCTCGGACCTCAGTGAAAGAGTCCATAGATTTAGTGTGCTAGCAGGACTCGGCTCCTCCAGGCTCAGACCTCAGTGAAAGAGTACTTCGATTTAGTGGGCTAGCAGGACTCGGCTTCTACAAGCTCGGACCTCAGTGAAGGAGTCCTGAGATTTAGTGTGCTAGCAGGACCCGGCTCCTCTAGGCTCGGACCTCAGTGGAATAGTCCTTAGATCTAGTGTGCTAGCAGGACTCGGCTTCTCCAAGCTCGGACCTCAGTGAAAGAGTCCTTAGATTTAGTGTGCTAGCAGGACTAGGCTCCTCCAGGCTCGGACCTCAGTGAAAGTGTCCTTAGATTTAATTTGCTAGCATGACCTGACACCTCCAGGCTCGGACCTCAGTAAAAGAGTCCTTAGATTTAGTGTGCTAGCAGGACCCCGCTCCTCCAGGCTTGGAACTCAGTGAAAGAGTCCTTAGATTTAGTGTGCTAGCAGGACTCGGCTGCTCCAGGCTCAGTCCTCAGTGAAAGAGTCCATAGATTTAGTGTGCTAGCAGGACTCGGCTCCTCCAGGCTCGGACCTCAGTGAAAGAGTCCTTCGATTTAATGTGCTAGCAGGACCCGACTACTCCAGGCTCGGACCTCAGTGAAAGAGTCCTTAGATTTAGTGTGCTAGCAGGACCCCGCTCCTCCAGGCTTGGACCTCAGTGAAAGAGTCCTTAGATTTAGTGTGCTAGCAGGACTCGGCTGCTCCAGGCTCGGATCTCAGTGAAAGAGTCCTTAGATTTAGTGTGCTAGCGGGATTCGGCTCCTCCAGGCTCGGTCCTCAGTGAAAGAGTCCATAGATTTAGTGTGCTAGCAGGACTCGGCTCCTCCAGGCTCGGACCTCAGTGAAAGAGTCCATAGATTTAGTGTGCTAGCAGGACTCGGCTCCTCCAGGCTCAGACCTCAGTGAAAGAGTACTTCGATTTAGTGGGCTAGCAGGACTCGGCTTCTACAAGCTCGGACCTCAGTGAAAGAGTCCTGAGATTTAGTGTGCTAGCAGGACCCGGCTCCTCTAGGCTCTGACCTCAGTGGAATAGTCCTTAGATCTAGTGTGCTAGCAGGACTCGGCTTCTCCAAGCTCGGACCTCAGTGAAAGAGTCTTTAGATTTAGTGTGCTAGCAGGACTCGGCTCCTCCAGGCTCGGACCTCAGTGAAAGAGTCCTTAGATTTAATTTGCTAGCATGACCCGACACCTCCAGGCTCGGACCTCAGTAAAAGAGTCCTTAGATTTAGTGTGCTAGCAGGACCCCGCTCCTCCAGGCTTGGACCTCAGTGAAAGAGTCCTTAGATTTAGTGTGCTAGCAGGACTCGGCTGCTCCAGGCTCGGTCCTCAGTGAAAGAGTCCATAGATTTAGTGTGCTAGCAGGACTCGGCTCCTCCAGGCTCGGACCTCAGTGAAAGAGTCCTTAGATTTAATGTGCTAGCAGGACCCGACTACTCCAGGCTCGGACCTCAGTGAAAGAGTCCTTAGATTTAGTGTGCTAGCAGGACCCCGCTCCTCCAGGCTTGGACCTCACTGAAAGAGTCCTTAGATTTAGTGTGCTAGCAGGACTCGGCTGCTCCAGGCTCGGATCTCAGTGAAAGAGTCCTTAGATTTAGTGTGCTAGCGGGATTCGGCTCCTCCAGGCTCGGTCCTCAGTGAAAGAGTCCATAGATTTAGTGTGCTAGCGGGACTCGGCTCCTCCAGGCTCGGACCTCAGTGAAAGAGTCCTTAGATTTAGTGTGCTAGCAGGACTTGGCTTCTACAGGCTCGGACCTCAGTGAAAGAGTCTTTAGATTTAGTGTGCTAGCAGGACCCGGCTCCTCCAGGCTCGGACCTCAGTGAAAGAGTCCTTAGATTTAGTGTGCTAGCAGGACTCGGCTCCTCCAGGCTCGGACCTCAGTGAAAGAGTCCATAGATTTAGTGTGCTAGCAGGACTCGGCTCCTCCAGGCTCGGACCTCAGTGAAAGAGTCCTTAGATTTAATTTGCTAGCATGACCTGACACCTCCAGGCTCGGACCTCAGTAAAAGAGTCCTTAGATTTAGTGTGCTAGCAGGACCCCGCTCCTCCAGGCTTGGAACTCAGTGAAAGAGTCCTTAGATTTAGTGTGCTAGCAGGACTCGGCTGCTCCAGGCTCGGTCCTCAGTGAAAGAGTCCATAGATTTAGTGTGCTAGCAGGACTCGGCTCCTCCAGGCTCGGACCTCAGTGAAAGAGTCCTGCGATTTAATGTGCTAGCAGGACCCGACTACTCCAGGCTCGGACCTCAGTGAAAGAGTCCTTAGATTTAGTGTGCTAGCAGGACCCCGCTCCTCCAGGCTTGGACCTCAGTGAAAGAGTCCTTAGATTTAGTGTGCTAGCAGGACTCGGCTGCTCCAGGCTCGGATCTCAGTGAAAGAGTCCTTAGATTTAGTGTGCTAGCGGGATTCGGCTCCTCCAGGCTCGGTCCTCAGTGAAAGAGTCCATAGATTTAGTGTGCTAGCAGGACTCGGCTCCTCCAGGCTCGGACCTCAGTGAAAGAGTCCATAGATTTAGTGTGCTAGCAGGACTCGGCTCCTCCAGGCTCAGACCTCAGTGAAAGAGTACTTCGATTTAGTGGGCTAGCAGGACTCGGCTTCTACAAGCTCGGACCTCAGTGAAAGAGTCCTGAGATTTAGTGTGCTAGCAGGACCCGGCTCCTCTAGGCTCGGACCTCAGTGGAATAGTCCTTAGATCTAGTGTGCTAGCAGGACTCGGCTTCTCCAAGCTCGGACCTCAGTGAAAGAGTCTTTAGATTTAGTGTGCTAGCAGGACTCGGCTCCTCCAGGCTCGGACCTCAGTGAAAGAGTCCTTAGATTTAATTTGCTTGCATGACCCGACACCTCCAGGCTCGGACCTCAGTAAAAGAGTCCTTAGATTTAGTGTGCTAGCAGGACCCCGCTCCTCCAGGCTTGGACCTCAGTGAAAGAGTCCTTAGATTTAGTGTGCTAGCAGGACTCGGCTGCTCCAGGCTCGGTCCTCAGTGAAAGAGTCCATAGATTTAGTGTGCTAGCAGGACTCGGCTCCTCCAGGCTCGGACCTCAGTGAAAGAGTCCTTAGATTTAATGTGCTAGCAGGACCCGACTACTCCAGGCTCGGACCTCAGTGAAAGAGTCCTTAGATTTAGTGTGCTAGCAGGACCCCGCTCCTCCAGGCTTGGACCTCAGTGAAAGAGTCCTTAGATTTAGTGTGCTAGCAGGACTCGGCTGCTCCAGGCTCGGATCTCAGTGAAAGAGTCCTTAGATTTAGTGTGCTAGCGGGATTCGGCTCCTCCAGGCTCGGTCCTCAGTGAAAGAGTCCATAGATTTAGTGTGCTAGCGGGACTCGGCTCCTCCAGGCTCGGACCTCAGTGAAAGAGTCCTTAGATTTAGTGTGCTAGCAGGACTTGGCTTCTACAGGCTCGGACCTCAGTGAAAGAGTCTTTAGATTTAGTGTGCTAGCAGGACCCGGCTCCTCCAGGCTCGGACCTCAGTGAAAGAGTCCTTAGATTTAGTGTGCTAGCAGGACTCGGCTCCTCCAGGCTCGGACCTCAGTGAAAGAGTCCATAGATTTAGTGTGCTAGCAGGACTCGGCTCCTCCAGGCTCAGACCTCAGTGAAAGAGTACTTAGATTGAGTGTGCTAGCAGGACTCGGTTCTACAGGCTCGGACCTCAGTGAAACAGTCCTAAGATTTATTGTTCTAGCAGGACCCGGCTCCTCCAGGCTCGGACCTCAGTGAAAGAGTCCATAGATTTAGTGTGCTAGCAGGACTCGGCTCCTCCAGGCTCGGATCTCAGTGAAAGAGTCCTTAGATTTAGTGTGCTAGCAGGACTCGGCTTCTACAGGCTCGGACCTCAGTGGAAGAGTCCTTAGATTTAGTGTGCTAGCAGGACTCGGCTCCTCCAGGCTCGGACCTCAGTGAAAGAGTCCTTAGATTTAGTTGTGCTAGCAGGACCCGGCTCCTCTAGGCTCGGACCTCAGTGGAACAGTCCTTAGATCTAGTGTGCTAGCAGGACCCGGCTCCTCCAGGCTCGGACCTCAGTGAAAGAGTCCTTAGATTTAGTGTGCTAGCAGGACTCAGCTCCTCCAGGCTCGGACCTCAGTGAAAGAGTCCATAGATTTAGTGTGCTAGCAGGACCCGGCTCCTCCAGGCTCAGACCTCAGTGAAAGAGTCCTAAGATTTAGTGTGCTAGCAGGACCCCGCTCCTCCAGGCTTGGACCTCAGTGAAAGAGTCCTTAGATTTAGTGTGCTAGCAGGACTCGGCTGCTCCAGGCTCGGATCTCAGTGAAAGAGTCCTTAGATTTAGTGTGCTAGCGGGATTCGGCTCCTCCAGGCTCGGTCCTCAGTGAAAGAGTCCTTAGATTTAGTGTGTTAGCAGGACTCGGCTCCTCCAGGCTCGGACCTCAGTGAAAGAGTCCATAGATTTAGTGTGCTAGCAGGACTCGGCTCCTCCAGGCTCAGACCTCAGTGAAAGAGGACTTAGATTTAGTGTGCTATCAGGACTCGGCTTCTACAAGCTAGGACCTCAGTGAAAGAGTCCATAGATTTAGTGTGCTAGCAGGACCCGGCTCCTCCAGGCTCAGACCTCAGTGAAAGAGTCCTTAGATTTAGTGTGCTAGCAGGACTTGGCTTCTACAGTCTCGGACCTCAGTGAAAGAGTCGTTAGTGCGCTAGCAGGACATGGCTCCTCCAGGCTTGGACCTCAGTGAAAGAGTCCATAGATTTAGTGTGCTAGCAGGACCCGGCTCCTCCAGGCTCAGACCTCAGTGAAAGAGTCCTTAGATTTAATGTGCTAGCAGGACCCGACTCCTTCAGGCTCGGACCTCAGTGAAAGAGTCCTTAGATTTAGTGTGCTAGCAGGACCCCACTCCTCCAGGCTTGGACCTCAGTGAAAGAGTCCTTAGATTTAGTGTGCAAGCAGGACTCGGCTGCTCCAGGCTCGGATCTCAGTGAGAGAGTCCTTAGATTTAGTGTGCTAGCGGGATTAGGCTCCTCAAGGCTCGGTCCTCAGTGAAAGAGTCCATAGATTTAGTGTGCTAGCGGGACTCGGCTCCTCCAGACTCGGACCTCAGTGAAAGAGTCCATAGATTTAGTGTGCTAGCGGGACTCGGCTCCTCCAGGCTCGGACCTCAGTAAAAGAGTCCTCAGGTTTAGTGTGCTAGCAGGACTTGGCTTCTACAGTCTCGGACCTCAGTGAAAGAGTCCTTAGTGCGCTAGCAGGACCCGGCTCCTCCAGGCTCGGACCTCAGTGAAAGAGTCCTTAGATTTAGTGTGCTAGCAGGACTCGGCTCCTCCAGGCTCGGACCTCAGTGAAAGAGTCCTTAGATTTAGTTGTGCTAGCAGGACCCGGCTCCTCTAGGCTCGGACCTCAGTGGAACAGTCCTTAGATCTAGTGTGCTAGCAGGACCCGGCTCCTCCAGGCTCGGACCTCAGTGAAAGAGTCCTTAGATTTAGTGTGCTAGCAGGACTCGGCTCCTCCAGGCTCGGACCTCAGTGAAAGAGTCCATAGATTTAGTGTGCTAGCAGGACCCGGCTCCTCCAGGCTCGGACCTCAGTGAAAGAGTCGTTAGATTTAATTTGCTAGCATGACCCGACACCTCCAGGCTCGGACCTCAGTGAAAGAGTCCTTAGATTTAGTGTGCTAGCAGGACCCCGCTCCTCCAGGCTTGGACCTCAGTGAAAGAGTCCTTAGATTTAGTGTGCTAGCAGGACTCGGCTGCTCCAGGCTCGGATCTCAGTGAAAGAGTCCTTAGATTTAGTGTGCTAGCGGGATTCGGCTCCTCCAGGCTCGGTCCTCAGTGAAAGAGTCCTTAGATTTAGTGTGCTAGCAGGACTCGGCTCCTCCAGGCTCAGACCTCAGTGAAAGAGTCCATAGATTTAGTGTGCTAGCAGGACTCGGCTCCTCCAGGCTCAGACCTCAGTGAAAGAGTACTTAGATTTATTGTGCTAGCAGGACTCGGCTTCTACAAGCTCGGACCTCAGTGAAAGAGTCCTAAGATTTAGTGTGCTAGCAGGACCCGGCTCCTCCAGGCTCAGACCTCAGTGAAAGAGTCCATAGATTTAGTGTGCTGGCAGGACTCGGCTCCTCCAGGCTCGGACCTCAGTGAAAGAGTCCTTAGATCTAGTGTGCTAGCAGGACTCGGCTGCTCCAGGCTCGGATCTCAGCGAGGGAGTCCTTAGATTTAGTGTGCTATCGGGATTAGGCTCCTCAAGGCTCGGTCCTCAGTGAAAGAGTCCATAGATTTAGTGTGCTAGCGGGACTCGGCTCCTCCAGACTCGGACCTCAGTGAAAGAGTCCATAGATTTAGTGTGCTAGCGGGACTCGGCTCCTCCAGGCTCGGACCTCAGTAAAAGAGTCCTCAGATTTAGTGTGCTAGCAGGACTTGGCTTCTACAGTCTCGGACCTCAGTGAAAGATTCCTTAGTGTGCTAGCAGGACCTGGCTCCTCCAGGCTCGGACCTCAGTGAAAGAGTCCTTAGATTTAGTGTGCTAGCAGGACTCGGCTCCTCCAGGCTCGGACCTCAGTGAAAGAGTCCTTAGATTTAGTTGTGCTAGCAGGACCCAGCTCCTCCAGGCTCGGACCTCAGTGAAAGAGTCGTAAGATTTAATTTGCTAGCATGACCCGACACCTCCAGGCTCGGACCTCAGTGAAAGAGTCCTTAGATTTAGTGTGCTAGCAGGACACCGCTCCTCCAGGCTTGGACCTCAGTGAAAGAGTCCTTAGATTTAGTGTGCTAGCAGGACTCGGCTGCTCCAGGCTCGGATCTCAGTGAAAGAGTCCTTAGATTTAGTGTGCTAGCAGGACTCGGCTCCTCCAGGCTCGGTCCTCAGTGAAAGAGTCATTAGATTTAGTGTGCTAGCAGGACTTGGCTCCTCCAGGCTCAGACCTCAGTGAAAGAGTCCATAGATTTAGTGTGCTAGCAGGACTCGGCTCCTCCAGGCTCAGACCTCAGTGAAAGAGTACTTAGATTTAGTGTGCTAGCAGGACTCGGCTTCTACAAGCTCGGACCTCAGTGAAAGAGTCCTAAGATTTAGTGTGCTAGCAGGACCCGGCTCCTCCAGGCTCGGACCTCAGTGAAAGAGTCCATGGATTTAGTGTGCTAGCAGGACTCGGCTCCTCCAGGCTCGGACCTCAGTGAAAGAGTCCTTAGATCTAGTGTGCTAGCAGGACTCTGCTTCTCCAAGCTCGGACCTCAGTGAAAGAGTCCATAGATTTAGTGTGCTAGCAGGACCCGGCTCCTCCAGGCTCGGACCTCAGTGAAAGAGTCCATAGATTTAGTGTGCTAGCAGGACTCGGCTCCTCCAGGCTCGGACCTCAGTGAAAGAGTCCTTAGATTTAGTGTGCTAGCAGGACTTGGCTTCTACAGTCTCGGACCTCAGTGAAAGAGTCCTTAGTGTGCTAGCAGGACTCGGCTCCTCCAGGCTCAGACCTCAGTGAAAGAGTCCTTAGATCTAGTGTGCTAGCAGGACTCTGCTTCTCCAAGCTCTGACCTCAGTGAAAGAGTCCATAGATTTAGTGTGCTAGCAGGACCCGGCTCCTCCAGGCTCGGACCTCAGTGAAAGAGTCCTTAGATTTAGTGTGCTAGCAGGACCCCGCTCCTCCAGGCTTGGACCTCAGTGAAAGAGTCCTTAGATTTAGTGTGCAAGCAGGACTCGGCTGCTCCAGGCTCGGATCTCAGTGAAAGAGTCCTTAGATTTAGTGTGCTAGCGGGATTAGGGTCCTCAAGGCTCGGTCCTCAGTGAAAGAGTCCATAGATTTAGTGTGCTAGCGGGACTCGGCTCCTCCAGGCTCGGACCTCAGTAAAAGAGTCCTTAGATTTAGTGTGCTAGCAGGACTTGGCTTCTACAGTCTCGGACCTCAGTGAAAGAGTCCTTAGTGTGCTAGCAGGACCCGGCTCCTCCAGGCTCGGACCTCAGTGAAAGAGTCCTTAGATTTAGTGTGCTAGCAGGACTCGGCTCCTCCAGGCTCGGACCTCAGTGAAAGAGTCCTTAGATTTAGTTGTGCTAGCAGGACCCGGCTCCTCTAGGCTTGGACCTCAGTGAAAGAGTCCTTAGATTTAGTGTGCTAGCAGGACTCGGCTGCTCCAGGCTCGGTCCTCAGTGAAAGAGTCCATAGATTTAGTGTGCTAGCAGGACTCGGCTCCTCCAGGCTCGGACCTCAGTGAAAGAGTCCTTAGATTTAATGTGCTAGCAGGACCCGACTACTCCAGGCTCGGACCTCAGTGAAAGAGTCCTTAGATTTAGTGTGCTAGCAGGACCCCGCTCCTCCAGGCTTGGACCTCAGTGAACGAGTCCTTAGATTTAGTGTGCTAGCAGGACCCGGCTGCTCCAGGCTCGGATTTCAGTGAAAGAGTCCTTAGATTTAGTGTGCTAGCGGGATTCGGCTCCTCCAGGCTCGGTCCTCAGTGAAAGAGTCCATAGATTTAGTGTGCTAGCGGGACTCGGCTCCTCCAGGCTCGGACCTCAGTGAAAGAGTCCTTAGATTTAGTGTGCTAGCAGGACTTGGCTTCTACAGGCTCGGACCTCAGTGAAAGAGTCTTTAGATTTAGTGTGCTAGCAGGACCCGGCTCCTCCAGGCTCGGACCTCAGTGAAAGAGTCCTTAGATTTAGTGTGCTAGCAGGACTCGGCTCCTCCAGGCTCGGACCTCAGTGAAAGAGTCCATAGATTTAGTGTGCTAGCAGGACTCGGCTCCTCCAAGCTCAGACCTCAGTGAAAGAGTACTTAGATTGAGTGTGCTAGCAGGACTCGGCTTCTACAGGCTCGGACCTCATTGAAAGAGTCCTAAGATTTATTGTGCTAGCAGGACCCGGCTCCTCCAGGCTCGGACCTCAGTGAAAGAGTCCATAGATTTAGTGTGCTAGCAGGACTCGGCTCCTCCAGGCTCGGACCTCAGTGAAAGAGTCCTTAGATTTAGTGTGCTAGCAGGACTCGGCTTCTACAGGCTCGGACCTCAGTGGAAGAGTCCTTAGATTTAGTGTGCTAGCAGGACTCGGCTCCTCCAGGCTCGGACCTCAGTGAAAGAGTCCTTAGATTTAGTTGTGCTAGCAGGACCCGGCTCCTCTAGGCTCGGACCTCAGTGGAACAGTCCTTAGATCTAGTGTGCTAGCAGGACTCGGCTTCTCCAAGCTCAGACCTCAGTGAAAGAGTCCTTAGATTTAGTTGTGCTAGCCGGACCCGGCTCCTCTAGGCTCGGACCTCAGTGGAACAGTCCTTAGATCTAATGTGCTAGCAGGACCCGGCTCCTCCAGGCTCGGACCTCAGTGAAAGAGTCCTTAGATTTAGTGTGCTAGCAGGACTCAGCTCCTCCAGGCTCGGACCTCAGTGAAAGAGTCCATAGATTTAGTGTGCTAGCAGGACCCGGCTCCTCCAGGCTCAGACCTCAGTGAAAGAGTCCTTAGATTTAGTGTGCTAGCAGGACCCCGCTCCTCTAGGCTTGGACCTCAGTGAAAGAGTCCTTAGATTTAGTGTGCTAGCAGGACTCGGCTGCTCCAGGCTCGGATCTCAGTGAAAGAGTCCTTAGATTTAGTGTGCTAGCGGGATTCGGCTCCTCCAGGCTCGGTCCTCAGTGAAAGAGTCCTTAGATTTAGTGTGTTAGCAGGACTCGGCTCCTCCAGGCTCGGACCTCAGTGAAAGAATCCATAGATTTAGTGTGCTAGCAGGACTCGGCTCCTCCAGGCTCAGACCTCAGTGAAAGAGGACTTAGATTTAGTGTGCTAGCAGGACTCGGCTTCTACAAGCTCGGACCTCAGTGAAAGAGTCCTAAGATTTAGTGTGCTAGCAGGACCCGGCTCCTCCAGGTTCAGACCTCAGTGAAAGAGTCCATAGATTTAGTGTGCTAGCAGGACTCGGCTCCTCCAGGCTCGGACCTCAGTGAAAGAGTCCTTAGATCTAGTGTGCTAGCAGGACTCTGCTTCTCCAAGCTAGGACCTCAGTGAAAGAGTCCATAGATTTAGTGTGCTAGCAGGACCCGGCTCCTCCAGGCTCAGACCTCAGTGAAAGAGTCCTTAGATTTAGTGTGCTAGCAGGACTTGGCTTCTACAGTCTCGGACCTCAGTGAAAGAGTCGTTAGTGCGCTAGCAGGACATGGCTCCTCCAGGCTTGGACCTCAGTGAAAGAGTCCATAGATTTAGTGTGCTAGCAGGACCCGGCTCCTCCAGGCTCAGACCTCAGTGAAAGAGTCCTTAGATTTAATGTGCTAGCAGGACCCGACTCCTTCAGGCTCGGACCTCAGTGAAAGAGTCCTTAGATTTAGTGTGCTAGCAGGACCCCACTCCTCCAGGCTTGGACCTCAGTGAAAGAGTCCTTAGATTTAGTGTGCAAGCAGGACTCGGCTGCTCCAGGCTCGGATCTCAGTGAGAGAGTCCTTAGATTTAGTGTGCTAGCGGGATTAGGCTCCTCAAGGCTCGGTCCTCAGTGAAAGAGTCCATAGATTTAGTGTGCTAGCGGGACTCGGCTCCTCCAGACTCGGACCTCAGTGAAAGAGTCCATAGATTTAGTGTGCTAGCGGGACTCGGCTCCTCCAGGCTCGGACCTCAGTAAAAGAGTCCTCAGATTTAGTGTGCTAGCAGGACTTGGCTTCTACAGTCTCGGACCTCAGTGAAAGATTCCTTAGTGCGCTAGCAGGACCCGGCTCCTCCAGGCTCGGACCTCAGTGAAAGAGTCCTTAGATTTAGTGTGCTAGCAGGACTCGGCTCCTCCAGGCTCGGACCTCAGTGAAAGAGTCCTTAGATTTAGTTGTGCTACCAGGACCCAGCTCCTCTAGGCTCGGACCTCAGTGGAACAGTCCTTAGATCTAGTGTGCTAGCAGGACCCGGCTCCTCCAGGCTCGGACCTCAGTGAAAGAGTCCTTAGATTTAGTGTGCTAGCAGGACTCGGCTCCTCCAGGCTCGGACCTCAGTGAAAGATTCCATAGATTTAGTGTGCTAGCAGGACCCGGCTCCTCCAGGCTCGGACCTCAGTGAAAGAGTCGTTAGATTTAATTTGCTAGCATGACCCGACACCTCCAGGCTCGGACCTCAGTGAAAGAGTCCTTAGATTTAGTGTGCTAGCAGGATCCCGCTTCTCCAGGCTTGGACCTCAGTGAAAGAGTCCTTAGATTTAGTGTGCTAGCAGGACTCGGCTGCTCCATGCTCGGATCTCAGTGAAAGAGTCCTTAGATTTAGTGTGCTAGCGGGATTCGGCTCCTCCAGGCTCGGTCCTCAGTGAAAGAGTCCTTAGATTTAGTGTGCTAGCAGGACTCGGCTCCTCCAGGCTCAGACCTCAGTGAAAGAGTCCATAGATTTAGTGTGCTAGCAGGACTCGGCTCCTCCAGGCTCAGACCTCAGTGAAAGAGTACTTAGATTTAGTGTGCTAGCAGGACTCGGCTTCTACAAGCTCGGACCTCAGTGAAAGAGTCCTAAGATTTAGTGTGCTAGCAGGACCCGGCTCCTCCAGGTTCAGACCTCAGTGAAAGAGTCCATAGATTTAGTGTGCTAGCAGGACTCGGCTCCTCCAGGCTCGGACCTCAGTGAAAGAGTCCTTAGATCTAGTGTGCTAGCAGGACTCTGCTTCTCCAAGCTAGGACCTCAGTGAAAGAGTCCATAGATTTAGTGTGCTAGCAGGACCCGGCTCCTCCAGGCTCAGACCTCAGTGAAAGAGTCCTTAGATTTAGTGTGCTAGCAGGACTTGGCTTCTACAGTCTCGGACCTCAGTGAAAGAGTCGTTAGTGCGCTAGCAGGACATGGCTCCTCCAGGCTTGGACCTCAGTGAAAGAGTCCATAGATTTAGTGTGCTAGCAGGACCCGGCTCCTCCAGGCTCAGACCTCAGTGAAAGAGTCCTTAGATTTAATGTGCTAGCAGGACCCGACTCCTTCAGGCTCGGACCTCAGTGAAAGAGTCCTTAGATTTAGTGTGCTAGCAGGACCCCACTCCTCCAGGCTTGGACCTCAGTGAAAGAGTCCTTAGATTTAGTGTGCAAGCAGGACTCGGCTGCTCCAGGCTCGGATCTCAGTGAGAGAGTCCTTAGATTTAGTGTGCTAGCGGGATTAGGCTCCTCAAGGCTCGGTCCTCAGTGAAAGAGTCCATAGATTTAGTGTGCTAGCGGGACTCGGCTCCTCCAGACTCGGACCTCAGTGAAAGAGTCCATAGATTTAGTGTGCTAGCGGGACTCGGCTCCTCCAGGCTCGGACCTCAGTAAAAGAGTCCTCAGATTTAGTGTGCTAGCAGGACTTGGCTTCTACAGTCTCGGACCTCAGTGAAAGATTCCTTAGTGCGCTAGCAGGACCCGGCTCCTCCAGGCTCGGACCTCAGTGAAAGAGTCCTTAGATTTAGTGTGCTAGCAGGACTCGGCTCCTCCAGGCTCGGACCTCAGTGAAAGAGTCCTTAGATTTAGTTGTGCTACCAGGACCCAGCTCCTCTAGGCTCGGACCTCAGTGGAACAGTCCTTAGATCTAGTGTGCTAGCAGGACCCGGCTCCTCCAGGCTCGGACCTCAGTGAAAGAGTCCTTAGATTTAGTGTGCTAGCAGGACTCGGCTCCTCCAGGCTCGGACCTCAGTGAAAGATTCCATAGATTTAGTGTGCTAGCAGGACCCGGCTCCTCCAGGCTCGGACCTCAGTGAAAGAGTCGTTAGATTTAATTTGCTAGCATGACCCGACACCTCCAGGCTCGGACCTCAGTGAAAGAGTCCTTAGATTTAGTGTGCTAGCAGGATCCCGCTTCTCCAGGCTTGGACCTCAGTGAAAGAGTCCTTAGATTTAGTGTGCTAGCAGGACTCGGCTGCTCCATGCTCGGATCTCAGTGAAAGAGTCCTTAGATTTAGTGTGCTAGCGGGATTCGGCTCCTCCAGGCTCGGTCCTCAGTGAAAGAGTCCTTAGATTTAGTGTGCTAGCAGGACTCGGCTCCTCCAGGCTCAGACCTCAGTGAAAGAGTCCATAGATTTAGTGTGCTAGCAGGACTCGGCTCCTCCAGGCTCAGACCTCAGTGAAAGAGTACTTAGATTTAGTGTGCTAGCAGGACTCGGCTTCTACAAGCTCGGACCTCAGTGAAAGAGTCCTAAGATTTAGTGTGCTAGCAGGACCCGGCTCCTCTAGGCTTGGACCTCAGTGAAAGAGTCCTTAGATCTAGTGTGCTAGCAGGACTCGGCTGCTCCAGGCTCGGATCTCAGTGAGGGAGTCCTTAGATTTAGTGTGCTAGCGGGATTAGGCTCCTCAAGGCTCGGTCCTCAGTGAAAGAGTCCATAGATTTAGTGTGCTAGCGGGACTCGGCTCCTCCAGACTCAGACCTCAGTGAAAGAGTCCATAGATTTAGTGTGCTAGCGGGACTCGGCTCCTCCAGGCTCGGACCTCAGTAAAAGAGTCCTCAGATTTAGTGTGCTAGCAGGACTTGGCTTCTACAGTCTCGGACCTCAGTGAAAGAGTCCTTAGTGTGCTAGCAGGACCTGGCTCCTCCAGGCTCGGACCTCAGTGAAAGAGTCCTTAGATTTAGTGTGCTAGCAGGACTCGGCTCCTCCAGGCTCGGACCTCAGTGAAAGAGTCCTTAGATTTAGTTGTGCTAGCAGGACCCAGCTCCTCCTGGCTCGGACCTCAGTGAAAGAGTCGTTAGATTTAATTTGCTAGCATGACCCGACACCTCCAGGCTCGGACCTCAGTGAAAGAGTCCATAGATTTAGTGTGCTAGCAGGACTCGGCTCCTCCAGGCTCGGACCTCAGTGAAAGAGTCCTTAGATTTAGTGTGCTAGCAGGACTTGGCTTCTACAGTCTCGGACCTCAGTGAAAGAGTCCTTAGTGTGCTAGCAGGACTCGGCTCCTCCAGGCTCAGACCTCAGTGAAAGAGTCCTTAGATTTAGTGTGCTAGCAGGACTCTGCTTCTCCAAGCTCGGACCTCAGTGAAAGAGTCCATAGATTTAGTGTGCTAGCAGGACCCGGCTCCTCCAGGCTCGGACCTCAGTGAAAGAGTCCTTAGATTTAGTGTGCTAGCAGGACCCCGCTCCTCCAGGCTTGGACCTCAGTGAAAGAGTCCTTAGATTTAGTGTGCAAGCAGGACTCGGCTGCTCCAGGCTCGGATCTCAGTGAAAGAGTCCTTAGATTTAGTGTGCTAGCGGGATTAGGCTCCTCAAGGCTCGGTCCTCAGTGAAAGAGTCCATAGATTTAGTGTGCTAGCGGGACTCGGCTCCTCCAGACTCGGACCTCAGTGAAAGAGTCCATAGATTTAGTGTGCTAGCGGGACTCGGCTCCTCCAGGCTCGGACCTCAGTAAAAGAGTCCTTAGATTTAGTGTGCTAGCAGGACTTGGCTTCTACAGTCTCAGACCTCAGTGAAAGAGTCCTTAGTGTGCTAGCAGGACCCGGCTCCTCCAGGCTCGGACCTCAGTGAAAGAGTCCTTAGATTTAGTGTGCTAGCAGGACTCGGCTCCTCCAGGCTCGGACCTCAGTGAAAGAGTCCTTAGATTTAGTTGTGCTAGCAGGACCCGGCTCCTCTAGGCTTGGACCTCAGTGAAAGAGTCCTTAGATTTAGTGTGCTAGCAGGACTCGGCTGCTCCAGGCTCGGTCCTCAGTGAAAGAGTCCATAGATTTAGTGTGCTAGCAGGATTCGGCTCCTCCAGGCTCGGACCTCAGTGAAAGAGTCCTTAGATTTAATGTGCTAGCAGGACCCGACTACTCCAGGCTCGGACCTCAGTGAAAGAGTCCTTAGATTTAGTGTGCTAGCAGGACCCCGCTCCTCCAGGCTTGGACCTCAGTGAAAGAGTCCTTAGATTTAGTGTGCTAGCAGGACCCGGCTGCTCCAGGCTCGGATCTCAGTGAAAGAGTCCTTAGATTTAATGTGCTAGCGGGATTCGGCTCCTCCAGGCTCGGTCCTCAGTGAAAGAGTCCATAGATTTAGTGTGCTAGTGGGACTCGGCTCCTCCAGGCTCGGACCTCAGTGAAAGAGTCCTTAGATTTAGTGTGCTAGCAGGACTTGGCTTCTACAGGCTCGGACCTCAGTGAAAGAGTCTTTAGATTTAGTGTGCTAGCAGGACCCGGCTTCTCCAGGCTCGGACCTCAGTGAAAGAGTCCTTAGATTTAGTGTGCTAGCAGGACTCGGCTCCTCCAGGCTCGGACCTCAGTGAAAGAGTCCATAGATTTAGTGTGCTAGCAGGACTCGGCTCCTCCAGGCTCAGACCTCAGTGAAAGAGTACTTAGATTGAGTGTGCTAGCAGGACTCGGCTTCTACAGGCTCGGACCTCAGTGAAAGAGTCCTAAGATTTATTGTGCTAGCAGGACCCGGCTCCTCCAGGCTCGGACCTCAGTGAAAGAGTCCATAGATTTAGTGTGCTAGCAGGACTCGGCTCCTCCAGGCTCGGACCTCAGTGAAAGAGTCCTTAGATTTAGTGTGCTAGCAGGACTCGGCTTCTACAGGCTCGGACCTCAGTGGAAGAGTCCTTAGATTTAGTGTGCTAGCAGGACTCGGCTCCTCCAGGCTCGGACCTCAGTGAAAGAGTCCTTAGATTTAGTTGTGCTAGCAGGACCCGGCTCCTCTAGGCTCGGACCTCAGTGGAACAGTCCTTAGATCTAGTGTGCTAGCAGGACTCGGCTTCTCCAAGCTCGGACCTCAGTGAAAGAGTCCTTAGATTTAGTTGTGCAAGCCGGACCCGGCTCCTCTAGGCTCGGACCTCAGTGGAACAGTCCTTAGATCTAGTGTGCTAGCAGGACCCGGCTCCTCCAGGCTCGGACCTCAGTGAAAGAGTCCTTAGATTTAGTGTGCTAGCAGGACTCAGCTCCTCCAGGCTCGGACCTCAGTGAAAGAGTCCATAGATTTAGTGTGCTAGCAGGACCCGGCTCCTCCAGGCTCAGACCTCAGTAAAAGAGTCCTTAGATTTAGTGTGCTAGCAGGACCCCGCTCCTCCAGGCTTGGACCTCAGTGAAAGAGTCCTTAGATTTAGTGTGCTAGCAGGACTCGGCTGCTCCAGGCTCGGATCTCAGTGAAAGAGTCCTTAGATTTAGTGTGCTAGCGGGATTAGGCTCCTCCAGGCTCGGTCCTCAGTGAAAGAGTCCTTAGATTTAGTGTGTTAGCAGGACTCGGCTCCTCCAGGCTCGGACCTCAGTGAAAGAGTCCATAGATTTAGTGTGCTAGCAGGACTCGGCTCCTCCAGGCTCAGACCTCAGTGAAAGAGGACTTAGATTTAGTGTGCTAGCAGGACTCGGCTTCTACAAGCTCGGACCTCAGTGAAAGAGTCCTAAGATTTAGTGTGCTAGCAGGACCCGGCTCCTCCAGGTTCGGACCTCAGTGAAAGAGTCCATAGATTTAGTGTGCTAGCAGGACTCGGCTCCTCCAGGCTCGGACCTCAGTGAAAGAGTCCTTAGATCTAGTGTGCTAGCAGGACTCTGCTTCTCCAAGCTAGGACCTCAGTGAAAGAGTCCATAGATTTAGTGTGCTAGCAGGACCCGGCTCCTCCAGGCTCAGACCTCAGTGAAAGAGTCCTTAGATTTAGTGTGCTAGCAGGACTTGGCTTCTACAGTCTCGGACCTCAGTGAAAGAGTCGTTAGTGCGCTAGCAGGACATGGCTCCTCCAGGCTTGGACCTCAGTGAAAGAGTCCATAGATTTAGTGTGCTACCAGGACCCGGCTCCTCCAGGCTCAGACCTCAGTAAAAGAGTCCTTAGATTTAATGTGCTAGCAGGACCCGACTCCTTCAGGCTCGGACCTCAGTGAAAGAGTCCTAAGATTTAGTGTGCTAGCAGGACCCGGCTCCTCCAGGCTCGGACCTCAGTGAAAGAGTCCATGGATTTAGTGTGCTAGCAGGACTCGGCTCCTCCAGGCTCGGACCTCAGTGAAAGAGTCCTTAGATCTAGTGTGCTAGCAGGACTCTGCTTCTCCAAGCTCGGACTTCAGTGAAAGAGTCCATAGATTTAGTGTGCTAGCAGGACCCGGCTCCTCCAGGCTCAGACCTCAGTGAAGGAGTCCTTAGATTTAGTGTGCTAGCAGGACTTGGCTTCTACAGTCTCGGACCTCAGTGAAAGAGTCCTTGGTGCGCTAGCAGGACATGGCTCCTCCAGGCTTGGACCTCAGTAAAAGAGTCCATAGATTTAGTGTGCTAGCAGGACCCGGCTCCTCCAGGCTCAGACCTCAGTGAAAGAGTCCTTAGATTTAATGTGCTAGCAGGACCCGACTCCTTCAGGCTCGGACCTCAGTGAAAGAGTCCTTAGATTTAGTGTGCTAGCAGGACTCGGCTCCTCCAGGCTCGGACCTCAGTGAAAGAGTCCATAGATTTAGTGTGCTAGCAGGACCCGACACCTCCCGGCTCGGACCTCAGTGAAAGAGTCCTTAGATTTAGTGTGCTAGCAGGACCCCGCTCCTCCAGGCTTGGACCTCAGTGAAAGAGTCCTTAGATTTAGTGTGCTAGCAGGACTCGGCTGCTCCAGGCTCGGATCTCAGTAAAAGAGTCCTTAGATTTAGTGTGCTAGTTGGATTCGGCTCCTCCAGGCTCGGTCCTCAGTGAAAGAGTCCATAGATTTAGTGTGCTAGCGGGACTCGGCTCCTCCAGGCTCGGACCTCAGTGAAAGAGTCCTTAGAGTTAGTGTGCTAGCAGGACTTGGCTTCTACAGGCTCGGACCTCAGTGAAAGAGTCTTTAGATTTAGTGTGCTAGCAAGACCCGGCTCCTCAAGGCTCGGACCTCAGTGAAAGAGTCCTTAGATTTAGTGTGCTAGCAGGACTCGGCTCCTCCAGGCTCGGACCTCAGTGAAAGAGTCCATAGATTTAGTGTGCTAGCAGGACTCGGCTCCTCCAGGCTCAGACCTCAGTGAAAGAGTACTTAGATTTAGTGTGCTAGCAGGACTCGGCTTCTACAGGCTCGGACCTCAGTGAAAGCGTCCTAAGATTTAGTGTGCTAGCAGGACCCGGCTCCTCCAGGCTCGGACCTCAGTGAAAGAGTCCATAGATTTAGTGTGCTAGCAGGACTCGGCTCCTCCAGGCTCGGACCTCAGTGAAAGAGTCCTTAGATTTAGTGTGCTAGCAGGACTCGGCTTCTACAGGCTTGGACCTCAGTGGAAGAGTCCTTAGATTTAGTGTGCTAGCAGGACTCGGCTCCTCTAGGCTCGGACCTCAGTGGAACAGTCCTTAGATCTAGTGTGCTAGCAGGACTCGGCTTCTCCAAGCTCGGACCTCAGTGAAAGAGTCCTTAGATTTAGTTGTGCTAGCAGGCGCGGCTCCTCTAGGCTCGGACCTCAGTGGAACAGTCCTTAGATCTAGTGTGCTAGCAGGACCCGGCTCCTCCAGGCTCGGACCTCAGTGAAAGAGTCCTTAGATTTAGTGTGCTAGCAGGACCCCGCTCCTCCAGGCTTGGACCGCAGTGAAAGAGTCCTTAGATTTAGTGTGCTAGCAGGACTTGGCTTCTACAGTCTCGGACCTCAGTGAAAGAGTCCTTAGTGTGCTAGCAGGACCCGGCTCCTCCAGGCTCGGATCTCAGTGAAAGAGTCCTTAGATTTAGTGTGCTAGCGGGATTAGGCTCCTCCAGGCTCGGTCCTCAGTGAAAGAGTCCTTAGATTTAGTGTGTTAGCAGGACTCGGCTCCTCCAGGCTCGGACCTCAGTGAAAGAGTCCATAGATTTAGTGTGCTAGCAGGACTCGGCTCCTCCAGGCTCAGACCTCAGTGAAAGAGGACTTAGATTTAGTGTGCTAGCAGGACTCGGCTTCTACAAGCTCGGACCTCAGTGAAAGAGTCCTAAGATTTAGTGTGCTAGCAGGACCCGGCTCCTCCAGGTTCGGACCTCAGTGAAAGAGTCCATAGATTTAGTGTGCTAGCAGGACTCGGCTCCTCCAGGCTCGGACCTCAGTGAAAGAGTCCTTAGATCTAGTGTGCTAGCAGGACTCTGCTTCTCCAAGCTAGGACCTCAGTGAAAGAGTCCATAGATTTAGTGTGCTAGCAGGACCCGGCTCCTCCAGGCTCAGACCTCAGTGAAAGAGTCCTTAGATTTAGTGTGCTAGCAGGACTTGGCTTCTACAGTCTCGGACCTCAGTGAAAGAGTCGTTAGTGCGCTAGCAGGACATGGCTCCTCCAGGCTTGGACCTCAGTGAAAGAGTCCATAGATTTAGTGTGCTACCAGGACCCGGCTCCTCCAGGCTCAGACCTCAGTAAAAGAGTCCTTAGATTTAATGTGCTAGCAGGACCCGACTCCTTCAGGCTCGGACCTCAGTGAAAGAGTCCTAAGATTTAGTGTGCTAGCAGGACCCGGCTCCTCCAGGCTCGGACCTCAGTGAAAGAGTCCATGGATTTAGTGTGCTAGCAGGACTCGGCTCCTCCAGGCTCGGACCTCAGTGAAAGAGTCCTTAGATCTAGTGTGCTAGCAGGACTCTGCTTCTCCAAGCTCGGACTTCAGTGAAAGAGTCCATAGATTTAGTGTGCTAGCAGGACCCGGCTCCTCCAGGCTCAGACCTCAGTGAAGGAGTCCTTAGATTTAGTGTGCTAGCAGGACTTGGCTTCTACAGTCTCGGACCTCAGTGAAAGAGTCCTTGGTGCGCTAGCAGGACATGGCTCCTCCAGGCTTGGACCTCAGTAAAAGAGTCCATAGATTTAGTGTGCTAGCAGGACCCGGCTCCTCCAGGCTCAGACCTCAGTGAAAGAGTCCTTAGATTTAATGTGCTAGCAGGACCCGACTCCTTCAGGCTCGGACCTCAGTGAAAGAGTCCTTAGATTTAGTGTGCTAGCAGGACTCGGCTCCTCCAGGCTCGGACCTCAGTGAAAGAGTCCATAGATTTAGTGTGCTAGCAGGACCCGACACCTCCCGGCTCGGACCTCAGTGAAAGAGTCCTTAGATTTAGTGTGCTAGCAGGACCCCGCTCCTCCAGGCTTGGACCTCAGTGAAAGAGTCCTTAGATTTAGTGTGCTAGCAGGACTCGGCTGCTCCAGGCTCGGATCTCAGTAAAAGAGTCCTTAGATTTAGTGTGCTAGTGGGATTCGGCTCCTCCAGGCTCGGTCCTCAGTGAAAGAGTCCATAGATTTAGTGTGCTAGCGGGACTCGGCTCCTCCAGGCTCGGACCTCAGTGAAAGAGTCCTTAGAGTTAGTGTGCTAGCAGGACTTGGCTTCTACAGGCTCGGACCTCAGTGAAAGAGTCTTTAGATTTAGTGTGCTAGCAAGACCCGGCTCCTCAAGGCTCGGACCTCAGTGAAAGAGTCCTTAGATTTAGTGTGCTAGCAGGACTCGGCTCCTCCAGGCTCGGACCTCAGTGAAAGAGTCCATAGATTTAGTGTGCTAGCAGGACTCGGCTCCTCCAGGCTCAGACCTCAGTGAAAGAGTACTTAGATTTAGTGTGCTAGCAGGACTCGGCTTCTACAGGCTCGGACCTCAGTGAAAGCGTCCTAAGATTTAGTGTGCTAGCAGGACCCGGCTCCTCCAGGCTCGGACCTCAGTGAAAGAGTCCATAGATTTAGTGTGCTAGCAGGACTCGGCTCCTCCAGGCTCGGACCTCAGTGAAAGAGTCCTTAGATTTAGTGTGCTAGCAGGACTCGGCTTCTACAGGCTTGGACCTCAGTGGAAGAGTCCTTAGATTTAGTGTGCTAGCAGGACTCGGCTCCTCTAGGCTCGGACCTCAGTGGAACAGTCCTTAGATCTAGTGTGCTAGCAGGACTCGGCTTCTCCAAGCTCGGACCTCAGTGAAAGAGTCCTTAGATTTAGTTGTGCTAGCAGGCGCGGCTCCTCTAGGCTCGGACCTCAGTGGAACAGTCCTTAGATCTAGTGTGCTAGCAGGACCCGGCTCCTCCAGGCTCGGACCTCAGTGAAAGAGTCCTTAGATTTAGTGTGCTAGCAGGACCCCGCTCCTCCAGGCTTGGACCGCAGTGAAAGAGTCCTTAGATTTAGTGTGCTAGCAGGACTTGGCTTCTACAGTCTCGGACCTCAGTGAAAGAGTCCTTAGTGTGCTAGCAGGACCCGGCTCCTCCAGGCTCGGACCTCAGTGAAAGAGTCCTTAGATTTAGTGTGCTAGCAGGACTCGGCTCCTCCAGGCTCGGACCTCAGTGAAAGAGTCCTTAGATTTAGTTGTGCTAGCAGGACCAGGCTCCTCTAGGCTCGGACCTCAGTGGAACAGTCCTTAGATCTAGTGTGCTAGCAGGACCCGGCTCCTCCAGGCTCGGACCTCAGTGAAAGAGTCCTTAGATTTAGTGTGCTAGCAGGACTCAGCTCCTCCAGGCTCGGACCTCAGTGAAAGAGTCCATAGATTTAGTGTGCTAGCAGGACCCGGCTCCTCCAGGCTCGGACCTCAGTGAAAGAGTCCTTAGATTTAATTTGCTAGCATGACCCGACACCTCCAGGCTCGGACCTCAGTGAAAGAGTCCTTAGATTTAGTGTGCTAGCGGGATTCGGCTCCTCCAGGCTCGGTCCTCAGTGAAAGAGTCCATAGATTTAGTGTGCTAGCGGGACTCGGCTCCTCCAGGCTCGGACCTCAGTGAAAGAGTCCTTAGATTTAGTGTGCTAGCAGGACTTGGCTTCTACAGGCTCGGACCTCAGTGAAAGAGTCCATAGATTTAGTGTGCTAGCAGGACTCGGCTCCTCCAGGCTCAGACCTCAGTGAAAGAGTACTTAGATTTAGTGTGCTAGCAGGACTAGGCTTCTACAAGCTCGGACCTCAGTGAAAGAGTCCTAAGATTTAGTGTGCTAGCAGGACCCGGCTCCTCCAGGCTCGGACCTCAGTGAAAGAGTCCATGGATTTAGTGTGCTAGCAGGACTCGGCTCCTCCAGGCTCGGACCTCAGTGAAAGAGTCCTTAGATCTAGTGTGCTAGCAGGACTCTGCTTCTCCAAGCTCGGACTTCAGTGAAAGAGTCCATAGATTTAGTGTGCTAGCAGGACCCGGCTCCTCCAGGCTCAGACCTCAGTGAAGGAGTCCTTAGATTTAGTGTGCTAGCAGGACTTGGCTTCTACAGTCTCGGACCTCAGTGAAAGAGTCCTTGGTGCGCTAGCAGGACATGGCTCCTCCAGGCTTGGACCTCAGTAAAAGAGTCCATAGATTTAGTGTGCTAGCAGGACCCGGCTCCTCCAGGCTCAGACCTCAGTGAAAGAGTCCTTAGATTTAATGTGCTAGCAGGACCCGACTCCTTCAGGCTCGGACCTCAGTGAAAGAGTCCTTAGATTTAGTGTGCTAGCAGGACTCGGCTCCTCCAGGCTCGGACCTCAGTGAAAGAGTCCATAGATTTAGTGTGCTAGCAGGACCCGACACCTCCCGGCTCGGACCTCAGTGAAAGAGTCCTTAGATTTAGTGTGCTAGCAGGACCCCGCTCCTCCAGGCTTGGACCTCAGTGAAAGAGTCCTTAGATTTAGTGTGCTAGCAGGACTCGGCTGCTCCAGGCTCGGATCTCAGTAAAAGAGTCCTTAGATTTAGTGTGCTAGTGGGATTCGGCTCCTCCAGGCTCGGTCCTCAGTGAAAGAGTCCATAGATTTAGTGTGCTAGCGGGACTCGGCTCCTCCAGGCTCGGACCTCAGTGAAAGAGTCCTTAGAGTTAGTGTGCTAGCAGGACTTGGCTTCTACAGGCTCGGACCTCAGTGAAAGAGTCTTTAGATTTAGTGTGCTAGCAAGACCCGGCTCCTCAAGGCTCGGACATCAGTGAAAGAGTCCTTAGATTTAGTGTGCTAGCAGGACTCGGCTCCTCCAGGCTCGGACCTCAGTGAAAGAGTCCATAGATTTAGTGTGCTAGCAGGACTCGGCTCCTCCAGGCTCAGACCTCAGTGAAAGAGTACTTAGATTTAGTGTGCTAGCAGGACTCGGCTTCTACAGGCTCGGACCTCAGTGAAAGCGTCCTAAGATTTAGTGTGCTAGCAGGACCCGGCTCCTCCAGGCTCGGACCTCAGTGAAAGAGTCCATAGATTTAGTGTCTAGCAGGACTCGGCTCCTCCAGGCTCGGACCTCAGTGAAAGAGTCCTTAGATTTAGTGTGCTAGCAGGACTCGGCTTCTACAGGCTTGGACCTCAGTGGAAGAGTCCTTAGATTTAGTGTGCTAGCAGGACTCGGCTCCTCCAGGCTCGGACCTCAGTGAAAGAGTCCTTAGATTTAGTTGTGCTAGCAGGACCCGGCTCCTCTAGGCTCGGACCTCAGTGGAACAGTCCTTAGATCTAGTGTGCTAGCAGGACTCGGCTTCTCCAAGCTCGGACCTCAGTGAAAGAGTCCTTAGATTTAGTTGTGCTAGCAGGCGCGGCTCCTCTAGGCTCGGACCTCAGTGGAACAGTCCTTAGATCTAGTGTGCTAGCAGGACCCGGCTCCTCCAGGCTCGGACCTCAGTGAAAGAGTCCTTAGATTTAGTGTGCTAGCAGGACCCCGCTCCTCCAGGCTTGGACCGCAGTGAAAGAGTCCTTAGATTTAGTATGCTAGCAGGACTTGGCTTCTACAGTCTCGGACCTCAGTGAAAGAGTCCTTAGTGTGCTAGCAGGACCCGGCTCCTCCAGGCTCGGACCTCAGTGAAAGAGTCCTTAGATTTAGTGTGCTAGCAGGACTCGGCTCCTCCAGGCTCGGACCTCAGTGAAAGAGTCCTTAGATTTAGTTGTGCTAGCAGGACCCGGCTCCTCTAGGCTCGGACCTCAGTGGAACAGTCCTTAGATCTAGTGTGCTAGCAGGACCCGGCTCCTCCAGGCTCGGACCTCAGTGAAAGAGTCCTTAGATTTAGTGTGCTAGCAGGACTCAGCTCCTCCAGGCTCGGACCTCAGTGAAAGAGTCCATAGATTTAGTGTGCTAGCAGGACCCGGCTCCTCCAGGCTCGGACCTCAGTGAAAGAGTCCTTAGATTTAATTTGCTAGCATGACCCGACACCTCCAGGCTCGGACCTCAGTGAAAGAGTCCTTAGATTTAGTGTGCTAGCGGGATTCGGCTCCTCCAGGCTCGGTCCTCAGTGAAAGAGTCCATAGATTTAGTGTGCTAGCGGGACTCGGCTCCTCCAGGCTCGGACCTCAGTGAAAGAGTCCTTAGATTTAGTGTGCTAGCAGGACTTGGCTTCTACAGGCTCGGACCTCAGTGAAAGAGTCGTTAGATTTAATTTGCTAGCATCACCCGACACCTCCCGGCTCGGACCTCAGTGAAAGAGTCCTTAGATTTAGTGTGCTAGCAGGACCCGGCTCCTCCAGGCTTGGACCTCAGTGAAAGAGTCCTTAGATTTAGTGTGCTAGCAGGACTCGGCTGCTCCAGGCTCGGATCTCAGTAAAAGAGTCCTTAGATTTAGTGTGCTAGCGGGATTCGGCTCCTCCAGGCTCGGTCCTCAGTGAAAGAGTCCATAGATTTAGTGTGCTAGCGGGACTCGGCTCCTCCAGGCTCGGACCTCAGTGAAAGAGTCCTTAGATGTAGTGTGCTAGCAGGACTTGGCTTCTACAGGCTCGGACCTCAGTGAAAGAGTCTTTAGATTTAGTGTGCTAGCAGGACCCGGCTCCTCCAGGCTCGGACCTCAGTGAAAGAGTCCTTAGATTTAGTGTGCTAGCAGGACTCGGCTCCTCCAGGCTCGGACCTCAGTGAAAGAGTCCATAGATTTAGTGTGCTAGCAGGACTCGGCTCCTCCAGGCTCAGACCTCAGTGAAAGAGTACTTAGATTTAGTGTGCTAGCAGGACTCGGCTTCTACAGGCTCGGACCTCAGTGAAAGCGTCCTAAGATTTAGTGTGCTAGCAGGACTCGGCTCCTCCAGGCTCAGACCTCAGTGAAAGAGTACTTAGATTTAGTGTGCTAGCAGGACTCGGCTTCTACAAGCTCGGACCTCAGTGAAAGAGTCCTAAGATTTAGTGTGCTAGCAGGACCCAGCTCCTCCAGGCTCGGACCTCAGTGAAAGAGTCCATAGATTTAGTGTGCTAGCAGGACTCGGCTCCTCCAGGCTCGGACCTCAGTGAAAGAGTCCTTAGATCTAGTGTGCTAGCAGGACTCTGCTTCTCCAAGCTCGGACCTCAGTGAAAGAGTCCATAGATTTAGTGTGCGAGCAGGACCCGGCTCCTCCAGGCTCAGACCTCAGTGAAAGAGTCCTTAGATTTAGTGTGCTAGCAGGACTTGGCTTCTACAGTCTCGGACCTCAGTGAAAGAGTCCTTAGTGCGCTAGCAGGCCATGGCTCCTCCAGGCTTGGACCTCAGTGAAAGAGTCCTTAGATTTAGTGTGCTAGCGGGACTCGGCTCCTCCAGACTCGGACCTCAGTGAAAGAGTCCATAGATTTAGTGTGCTAGCGGGACTCGGCTCCTCCAGGCTCGGACCTCAGTAAAAGAGTCCTTAGATTTAGTGTGCTAGCAGAACTTGGCTTCTACAGTCTCGGACCTCAGTGAAAGAGTCCTTAGTGTGCTAGCAGGACCCGGCTCCTCCAGGCTCGGACCTCAGTGAAAGAGTCCTTAGATTTAGTGTGCTAGCAGGACTCGGCTCCTCCAGGCTCGGACCTCAGTGAAAGAGTCCTTAGATTTAGTTGTGCTAGCAGGACCCGGCTCCTCTAGGCTCGGACCTCAGTGGAACAGTCCTTAGATCTAGTGTGCTAGCAGGACCCGGCTCCTCCAGGCTCGGACCTCAGTGAAAGAGTCCTTAGACTTAGTGTGCTAGCAGGACTCGGCTCCTCCAGGCTCGGACCTCAGTGAAAGAGTCCATAGATTTAGTGTGCTAGCAGGACCCGACACCTCCCGGCTCGGACCTCAGTGAAAGAGTCCTTAGATTTAGTGTGCTAGCAGGACCCCGCTCCTCCAGGCTTGGACCTCAGTGAAAGAGTCCTTAGATTTAGTGTGCTAGCAGGACTCGGCTGCTCCAGGCTCGGATCTCAGTAAAAGAGTCCTTAGATTTAGTGTGCTAGCGGGATTCGGCTCCTCCAGGCTCGGTCCTCAGTGAAAGAGTCCATAGATTTAGTGTGCTAGCGGGACTCGGCTCCTCCAGGCTCGGACCTCAGTGAAAGAGTCCTTAGATTTAGTGTGCTAGCAGGACTTGGCTTCTACAGGCTCGGACCTCAGTGAAAGAGTCCATAGATTTAGTGTGCTAGCGGGACTCGGCTCCTCCAGGCTCGGACCTCAGTAAAAGAGTCCTTAGATTTAGTGTGCTAGCGGGATTCGGCTCCTCCAGGCTCGGTCCTCAGTGAAAGAGTCCATAGATTTAGTGTGCTAGCGGGACTCGGCTCCTCCAGGCTCGGACCTCAGTGAAAGAGTCCTTAGATTTAGTGTGCTAGCAGGACTTGGTTTCTACAGGCTCGGACCTCAGTGAAAGAGTCTTTAGATTTAGTGTGCTAGCAGGACCCGGCTCCTCCAGGCTCGGACCTCAGTGAAAGAGTCCTTAGATTTAGTGTGCTAGCAGGACTTGGCTTCTACAGTCTCGGACCTCAGTGAAAGAGTCCTTAGTGTGCTAGCAGGACCCGGCTCCTCCAGGCTCGGACCTCAGTGAAAGAGTCCTTAGATTTAGTGTGCTAGCAGGACTCAGCTCCTCCAGGCTCGGACCTCAGTGAAAGAGTCCTTAGATTTAGTTGTGCTAGCAGGACCCGGCTCCTCTAGGCTCAGACCTCAGTGGAACAGTCCTTAGATCTAGTGTGCTAGCAGGACCCGGCTCCTCCAGGCTCGGACCTCAGTGAAAGAGTCCTTAGATTTAGTGTGCTAGCAGGACTCGGCTCCTCCAGGCTCGGACCTCAGTGAAAGAGTCCATAGATTTAGTGTGCTAGCAGGACCCGGCTCCTCCAGGCTCGGACCTCAGTGAAAGAGTCCTTAGATTTAATTTGCTAGCATGACCCGACACCTCCAGGCTCGGACCTCAGTGAAAGAGTCCTTAGATTTAGTGTGCTAGCAGGACCCCGCTCCTCCAGGCTTGGACCTCAGTGAAAGAGTCCTTAGATTTAGTGTGCTAGCAGGACTCGGCTGCTCCAGGCTCGGATCTCAGTAAAAGAGTCCTTAGATTTAGTGTGCTAGCGGGATTCGGCTCCTCCAGGCTCGGTCCTCTGTGAAACAGTCCATAGATTTAGTGTGCTAGCGGGACTCGGCTCCTCCAGGCTCGGACCTCAGTGAAAGAGTCCTTAGATTTAGTGTGCTAGCAGGACTTGGCTTCTACAGGCTCGGACCTCAGTGAAAGAGTCTTTAGATTTAGTGTGCTAGCAGGACCCGGCTCCTCCAGGCTCGGACCTCAGTGAAAGAGTCCTTAGATTTAGTGTGCTAGCAGGACTCGGCTCCTCCAGGCTCGGACCTCAGTGAAAGAGTCCATAGATTTAGTGTGCTAGCAGGACTCGGCTCCTCCAGGCTCAGACCTCAGTGAAAGAGTACTTAGATTTAGTGTGCTAGCAGGACTCGGCTTCTACAGGCTCGGACCTCAGTGAAAGCGTCCTAAGATTTAGTGTGCTAGCAGGACCCGGCTCCTCCAGGCTCGGACCTCAGTGAAAGAGTCCATAGATTTAGTGTGCTAGCAGGACTCGGCTCCTCCAGGCTCGGACCTCAGTGAAAGAGTCCTTAGATTTAGTGTGCTAGCAGGACTCGGCTTCTACAGGCTCGGACCTCAGTGGAAGAGTCCTTAGATTTAGTGTGCTAGCAGGACTCGGCTCCTCCAGGCTCGGACCTCAGTGAAAGAGTCCTTAGATTTAGTTGTGCTAGCAGGACCCGGCTCCTCTAGGCTCGGACCTCAGTGGAACAGTCCTTCGATCTAGTGTGCTAGCAGGACTCGGCTTCTCCAAGCTCGGACCTCAGTGAAAGAGTCCTTAGATTTAGTGTGCTAGCAGGACTCGGCTGCTCCAGGCTCGGACCTCAGTGAAAGAGTCCTTAGATTTAGTGTGCTAGCAGGACCCGGCTCCTCCAGGCTCGGACCTCAGTGAAAGAGTCCATAGATTTAGTGTGCTAGCAGGACTCGGCTCCTCCAGGCTCGGACCTCAGTGAAAGAGTCCTTAGATTTAGTGTGCTAGCTGGACTCGGCTCCTCCAGGCTCGGACCTCAGTGAAAGAGTCCTTAGATTTAGTTGTGCTAGCAGGACCCGGCTCCTCTAGGCTCGGACCTCAGTGGAACAGTCCTTAGATCTAGTGTGCTAGCAGGACCCGGCTCCTCCAGGCTCGGACCTCAGTGAAAGAGTTCTTAGATTTAGTGTGCTAGCAGGACTCGGCTCCTCCAGGCTCGGACCTCAGTGAAAGAGTCCATAGATTTAGTGTGCTAGCAGGACCCGGCTCCTCCAGGCTCGGACCTCAGTGAAAGAGTCCTTAGATTTAATTTGCTAGCACGACCCGATTCCTCCAGGCTCGGACCTCAGTGAAAGAGTCCTTAGATTTAGTGTGCTAGCAGGACCCCGCTCCTCCAGGCTTGGACCTCAGTGAAAGAGTCCTTAGATTTAGTGTGCTAGCAGGACTCGGCCGCTCCAGGCTCGGATCTCTGTAAAAGAGTCCTTAGATTTAGTGTGCTAGCGGGATTTGGCTCCTCCAGGCTCGGTCCTCAGTGAAAGAGTCCATAGATTTAGTGTGCTAGCGGGACTCGGCTCCTCCAGGCTCGGACCTCAGTGAAAGAGTCCTTAGATTTAGTGTGCTAGCAGGACTTGGCTTCTACAGGCTCGGACCTCTGTGAAAGAGTCGTTAGATTTAATTTGCTAGCATCACCCGACACCTCCCGGCTCGGACCTCAGTGAAAGAGTCCTTAGATTTAGTGTGCTAGCAGGACCCGGCTCCTCCAGGCTTGGACCTCAGTGAAAGAGTCCTTAGATTTAGTGTGCTAGCAGGACTCGGCTGCTCCAGGCTCGGATCTCAGTAAAAGAGTCCTTAGATTTAGTGTGCTAGCGGGATTCGGCTCCTCCAGGCTCGGTCCTCAGTGAAAGAGTCCATAGATTTAGTGTGCTAGCGGGACTCGGCTCCTCCAGGCTCGGACCTCAGTGAAAGAGTCCTTAGATTTAGTGTGCTAGCAGGACTTGGCTTCTACAGGCTCGGACCTCAGTGAAAGAGTCTTTAGATTTAGTGTGCTAGCAGGACCCGGCTCCTCCAGGCTCGGACCTTAGTGATAGAGTCCTTAGATTTAGTGTGCTAGCAGGACTCGGCTCCTCCAGGCTCGGACCTCAGTGAAAGAGTCCATAGATTTAGTGTGCTAGCAGGACTCGGCTCCTCCAGGCTCAGACCTCAGTGAAAGAGTACTTAGATTTAGTGTGCTAGCGGGATTCGGCTCCTCCAGGCTCGGTCCTCAGTGAAAGAGTCCATAGATTTAGTGTGCTAGCAGGACCCCGCACCTCTAGGCTCGGACCTCAGTGAAAGAGTCCTTAGATTTAGTGTGCTAGCAGGACTCGGCTCCTCCAGGCTCGGACCTCAGTGAAAGAGTCCATAGATTTAGTGTGCTAGCGGGACTCGGCTCCTCCAGGCTCGGTCCTCAGTGAAAGAGTCCATAGATTTAGTGTGCTAGCGGGACTCGGCTCCTCCAGGCTCGGACCTCAGTGAAAGAGTCCTTAGATTTAGTGTGCTAGCAGGACTTGGCTTCTACAGGCTCGGACCTCAGTGAAAGAGTCCATAGATTTAGTGTGCTAGCGGGACTCGGCTCCTTCAGGCTCGGACCTCAGTAAAAGAGTCCTTAGATTTAGTGTGCTAGCGGGATTCGGCTCCTCCAGGCTCGGTCCTCAGTGAAAGAGTCCATAGATTTAGTGTGCTAGCGGGACTCGGCTCCTCCAGGCTCGGACCTCAGTGAAAGAGTCCTTAGATTTAGTGTGCTAGCAGGACTTGGTTTCTACAGGCTCGGACCTCAGTGAAAGAGTCTTTAGATTTAGTGTGCTAGCAGGACCCGGCTCCTCCAGGCTCGGACCTCAGTGAAAGAGTCCTTAGATTTAGTGTGCTAGCAGGACTTGGCTTCTACAGTCTCGGACCTCAGTGAAAGAGTCCTTAGTGTGCTAGCAGGACCCGGCTCCTCCAGGCTCGGACCTCAGTGAAAGAGTCCTTAGATTTAGTGTGCTAGCAGGACTCAGCTCCTCCAGGCTCGGACCTCAGTGAAAGAGTCCTTAGATTTAGTTGTGCTAGCAGGACCCGGCTCCTCTAGGCTCGGACCTCAGTGGAACAGTCCTTAGATCTAGTGTGCTAGCAGGACCCGGCTCCTCCAGGCTCGGACCTCAGTGAAAGAGTCCTTAGATTTAGTGTGCTAGCAGGACTCGGCTCCTCCAGGCTCGGACCTCAGTGAAAGAGTCCATAGATTTAGTGTGCTAGCAGGACCCGGCTCCTCCAGGCTCGGACCTCAGTGAAAGAGTCCTTAGATTTAATTTGCTAGCATGACCCGACACCTCCAGGCTCGGACCTCAGTGAAAGAGTCCTTAGATTTAGTGTGCTAGCAGGACCCCGCTCCTCCAGGCTTGGACCTCAGTGAAAGAGTCCTTAGATTTAGTGTGCTAGCAGGACTCGGCTGCTCCAGGCTCGGATCTCAGTAAAAGAGTCCTTAGATTTAGTGTGCTAGCGGGATTCGGCTCCTCCAGGCTCGGTCCTCTGTGAAACAGTCCATAGATTTAGTGTGCTAGCGGGACTCGGCTCCTCCAGGCTCGGACCTCAGTGAAAGAGTCCTTAGATTTAGTGTGCTAGCAGGACTTGGCTTCTACAGGCTCGGACCTCAGTGAAAGAGTCTTTAGATTTAGTGTGCTAGCAGGACCCGGCTCCTCCAGGCTCGGACCTCAGTGAAAGAGTCCTTAGATTTAGTGTGCTAGCAGGACTCGGCTCCTCCAGGCTCGGACCTCAGTGAAAGAGTCCATAGATTTAGTGTGCTAGCAGGACTCGGCTCCTCCAGGCTCAGACCTCAGTGAAAGAGTACTTAGATTTAGTGTGCTAGCAGGACTCGGCTTCTACAGGCTCGGACCTCAGTGAAAGCGTCCTAAGATTTAGTGTGCTAGCAGGACCCGGCTCCTCCAGGCTCGGACCTCAGTGAAAGAGTCCATAGATTTAGTGTGCTAACAGGACTCGGCTCCTCCAGGCTCGGACCTCAGTGAAAGAGTCCTTAGATTTAGTGTGCTAGCAGGACTCGGCTTCTACAGGCTCGGACCTCAGTGGAAGAGTCCTTAGATTTAGTGTGCTAGCAGGACTCGGCTCCTCCAGGCTCGGACCTCAGTGAAAGAGTCCTTAGATTTAGTTGTGCTAGCAGGACCCGGCTCCTCTAGGCTCGGACCTCAGTGGAACAGTCCTTCGATCTAGTGTGCTAGCAGGACTCGGCTTCTCCAAGCTCGGACCTCAGTGAAAGAGTCCTTAGATTTAGTGTGCTAGCAGGACTCGGCTGCTCCAGGCTCGGACCTCAGTGAAAGAGTCCTTAGATTTAGTGTGCTAGCAGGACCCGGCTCCTCCAGGCTCGGACCTCAGTGAAAGAGTCCATAGATTTAGTGTGCTAGCAGGACTCGGCTCCTCCAGGCTCGGACCTCAGTGAAAGAGTCCTTAGATTTAGTGTGCTAGCAGGACTCGGCTCCTCCAGGCTCGGACCTCAGTGAAAGAGTCCTTAGATTTAGATGTGCTAGCAGGACCCGGCTCCTCTAGGCTCGGACCTCAGTGGAACAGTCCTTAGATCTAGTGTGCTAGCAGGACCCGGCTCCTCCAGGCTCGGACCTCAGTGAAAGAGTCCTTAGATTTAGTGTGCTAGCAGGACTCGGCTCCTCCAGGCTCGGACCTCAGTGAAAGAGTCCATAGATTTAGTGTGCTAGCAGGACCCGGCTCCTCCAGGCTCGGACCTCAGTGAAAGAGTCCTTAGATTTAATTTGCTAGCATGACCCGATTCCTCCAGGCTCGGACCTCAGTGAAAGAGTCCTTAGATTTAGTGTGCTAGCAGGACCCCGCTCCTCCAGGCTTGGACCTCAGTGAAAGAGTCCTTAGATTTAGTGTGCTAGCAGGACTCGGCTGCTCCAGGCTCGGATCTCAGTAAAAGAGTCCTTAGATTTAGTGTGCTAGCGGGATTTGGCTCCTCCAGGCTCGGTCCTCAGTGAAAGAGTCCATAGATTTAGTGTGCTAGCGGGACTCGGCTCCTCCAGGCTCGGACCTCAGTGAAAGAGTCCTTAGATTTAGTGTGCTAGCAGGACTTGGCTTCTACAGGCTCGGACCTCTGTGAAAGAGTCGTTAGATTTAATTTGCTAGCATCACCCGACACCTCCCGGCTCGGACCTCAGTGAAAGAGTCCTTAGATTTAGTGTGCTAGCAGGACCCGGCTCCTCCAGGCTTGGACCTCAGTGAAAGAGTCCTTAGATTTAGTGTGCTAGCAGGACTCGGCTGCTCCAGGCTCGGATCTCAGTAAAAGAGTCCTTAGATTTAGTGTGCTAGCGGGATTCGGCTCCTCCAGGCTCGGTCCTCAGTGAAAGAGTCCATAGATTTAGTGTGCTAGCGGGACTCGGCTCCTCCAGGCTCGGACCTCAGTGAAAGAGTCCTTAGATTTAGTGTGCTAGCAGGACTTGGCTTCTACAGGCTCGGACCTCAGTGAAAGAGTCTTTAGATTTAGTGTGCTAGCAGGACCCGGCTCCTCCAGGCTCGGACCTTAGTGATAGAGTCCTTAGATTTAGTGTGCTAGCAGGACTCGGCTCCTCCAGGCTCGGACCTCAGTGAAAGAGTCCATAGATTTAGTGTGCTAGCAGGACTCGGCTCCTCCAGGCTCAGACCTCAGTGAAAGAGTACTTAGATTTAGTGTGCTAGCGGGATTCGGCTCCTCCAGGCTCGGTCCTCAGTGAAAGAGTCCATAGATTTAGTGTGCTAGCAGGACCCCGCACCTCTAGGCTCGGACCTCAGTGAAAGAGTCCTTAGATTTAGTGTGCTAGCAGGACTCGGCTCCTCCAGGCTCGGACCTCAGTGAAAGAGTCCATAGATTTAGTGTGCTAGCGGGACTCGGCTCCTCCAGGCTCGGTCCTCAGTGAAAGAGTCCATAGATTTAGTGTGCTAGCGGGACTCGGCTCCTCCAGGCTCGGACCTCAGTGAAAGAGTCCTTAGATTTAGTGTGCTAGCAGGACTTGGCTTCTACAGGCTCGGACCTCAGTGAAAGAGTCTTTAGATTTAGTGTGCTAGCAGGACCCGGCTCCTCCAGGCTCGGACCTCAGTGAAAGAGTCCTTAGATTTAGTGTGCTAGCAGGACTCGGCTCCTCCAGGCTCGGACCTCAGTGAAAGAGTCCATAGATTTAGTGTGCTAGCAGGACTCGGCTCCTCCAGGCTCAGACCTCAGTGAAAGAGTACTTAGATTTAGTGTGCTAGCAGGACTCGGCTTCTACAGGCTCGGACCTCAGTGAAAGCGTCCTAAGATTTAGTGTGCTAGCAGGACCCGGCTCCTCCAGGCTCAGACCTCAGTGAAAGAGTCCATAGATTTAGTGTGCTAGCAGGACTCGGCTCCTCCAGGCTCGGACCTCAGTGAAAGAGTCCTTACATTTAGTGTGCTAGCAGGACTCGGCTTCTACAGGCTCGGACCTCAGTGGAAGAGTCCTTAGATTTAGTGTGCTAGCAGGACTCGGCTCCTCCAGGCTCGGACCTCAGTGAAAGAGTCCTTAGATTTAGTTGTGCTAGCAGGACCCGGCTCCTCTAGGCTCGGACCTCAGTGGAACAGTCCTTAGATCTAGTGTGCTAGCAGGACTCGGCTTCTCCAAGCTCGGACCTCAGTGAAAGAGTCCTTAGATTTAGTTGTGCTAGCAGGCGCGGCTCCTCTAGGCTCGGACCTCAGTGGAACAGTCCTTAGATCTAGTGTGCTAGCAGGACCCGGCTCCTCCAGGCTCGGACCTCAGTGAAAGAGTCCTTAGATTTAGTGTGCTAGCAGGACCCCGCTCCTCCAGGCTTGGACCTCAGTGAAAGAGTCCTTAGATTTAGTGTGCTAGCAGGACTCGGCTGCTCCAGGCTCGGATCTCAGTAAAAGAGTCCTTAGATTTAGTGTGCTAGCGGGATTCGGCTCCTCCAGGCTCGGTCCTCAGTGAAAGAGTCCATAGATTTAGTGTGCTAGCGGGACTCGGCTCCTCCAGGCTCGGACCTCAGTGAAAGAGTCCTTAGATTTAGTGTGCTACCAGGACTTGGCTTCTACAGGCTCGGACCTCAGTGAAAGAGTCGTTAGATTTAATTTGCTAGCATCACCCGACACCTCCCGGCTCGGACCTCAGTGAAAGAGTCCTTAGATTTAGTGTGCTAGCAGGACCCGGCTCCTCCAGGCTTGGACCTCAGTGAAAGAGTCCTTAGATTTAGTGTGCTAGCAGGACTCGGCTGCTCCAGGCTCGGATCTCAGTAAAAGAGTCCTTAGATTTAGTGTGCTAGCGGGATTCGGCTCCTCCAGGCTCGGTCCTCAGTGAAAGAGTCCATAGATTTAGTGTGCTAGCGGGACTCGGCTCCTCCAGGCTCGGATCTCAGTGAAAGAGTCCTTAGATTTAGTGTGCTAGCAGGACTTGGCTTCTACAGGCTCGGACCTCAGTGAAAGAGTCCTTAGATTTAGTGTGCTAGCAGGACTCGGCTGCTCCAGGCTCGGATCTCAGTAAAAGAGTCCTTAGATTTAGTGTGCTAGCGGGATTCGGCTCCTCCAGGCTCGGTCCTCAGTGAAAGAGTCCATAGATTTAGTGTGCTAGCGGGACTCGGCTCCTCCAGGCTCGGACCTCAGTGAAAGAGTCCTTAGATTTAGTGTGCTACCAGGACTTGGCTTCTACAGGCTCGGACCTCAGTGAAAGAGTCGTTAGATTTAATTTGCTAGCATCACCCGACACCTCCCGGCTCGGACCTCAGTGAAAGAGTCCTTAGATTTAGTGTGCTAGCAGGACCCGGCTCCTCCAGGCTTGGACCTCAGTGAAAGAGTCCTTAGATTTAGTGTGCTAGCAGGACTCGGCTGCTCCAGGCTCGGATCTCAGTAAAAGAGTCCTTAGATTTAGTGTGCTAGCGGGATTCGGCTCCTCCAGGCTCGGTCCTCAGTGAAAGAGTCCATAGATTTAGTGTGCTAGCGGGACTCGGCTCCTCCAGGCTCGGATCTCAGTGAAAGAGACCTTAGATTTAGTGTGCTAGCAGGACTTGGCTTCTACAGGCTCGGACCTCAGTGAAAGAGTCTTTAGATTTAGTGTGCTAGCAGGACCCGGCTCCTCCAGGCTCGGACCTCAGTGAAAGAGTCCTTAGATTTAGTGTGCTAGCAGGACTCGGCTCCTCCAGGCTCGGACCTCAGTGAAAGAGTCCATAGATTTAGTGTGCTAGCAGGACTCGGCTCCTCCAGGCTAAGACCTCAGTGAAAGAGTACTTAGATTTAGTGTGCTAGCAGGACTCGGCTTCTACAGGCTCGGACCTCAGTGAAAGCGTCCTAAGATTTAGTGTGCTAGCAGGACTCGGCTCCTCCAGGCTCAGACCTCAGTGAAAGAGTACTTAGATTTAGTGTGCTAGCAGGACTCGGCTTCTACAAGCTCGGACCTCAGTGAAAGAGTCCTAAGATTTAGTGTGCTAGCAGGACCCAGCTCCTCCAGGCTCGGACCTCAGTGAAAGAGTCCATAGATTTAGTGTGCTAGCAGGACTCGGCTCCTCCAGGCTCGGACCTCAGTGAAAGAGTCCTTAGATCTAGTGTGCTAGCAGGACTCTGCTTCTCCAAGCTCGGACCTCAGTGAAAGAGTCCATAGATTTAGTGTGCTAGCAGGACCCGGCTCCTCCAGGCTCAGACCTCAGTGAAAGAGTCCTTAGATTTAGTGTGCTAGCAGGACTTGGCTTCTACAGTCTCGGACCTCAGTGAAAGAGTCCTTAGTGCGCTAGCAGGACATGGCTCCTCCAGGCTTGGACCTCAGTAAAAGAGTCCATAGATTTAGTGTGCTAGCAGGACCCGGCTCCTCCAGGCTCAGACCTCAGTGAAAGAGTCCTTAGATTTAATGTGCTAGCAGGACCCGACTCCTTCAGGCTCGGACCTCAGTGAAAGATTCCTTAGATTTAGTGTGCTAGCGGGACTCGGCTCCTCCAGACTCGGACCTCAGTGAAAGAGTCCATAGATTTAGTGTGCTAGCGGGACTCGGCTCCTCCAGGCTCGGACCTCAGTAAAAGAGTCCTTAGATTTAGTGTGCTAGCAGGACTTGGCTTCTACAGTCTCGGACCTCAGTGAAAGAGTCCTTAGTGTGCTAGCAGGACCCGGCTCCTCCAGGCTCGGACCTCAGTGAAAGAGTCCTTAGATTTAGTGTGCTAGCAGGACTCGGCTCCTCAAGGCTCGGACCTCAGTGAAAGAGTCCATAGATTTAGTGTGCTAGCAGGACCCGACACCTCCCGGCTCGGACCTCAGTGAAAGAGTCCTTAGATTTAGTGTGCTAGCAAGACCCCGCTCCTCCAGGCTTAGACCTCAGTGAAAGAGTCCTTAGATTTAGTGTGCTAGCGGGAATCGGCTCCTCCAGGCTCGGACCTCAGTGAAAGAGTCCTTAGATTTAGTGTGCTAGCAGGACTTGGCTTCTACAGGCTCGGACCTCAGTGAAAGAGTCTTTAGATTTAGTGTGCTAGCAGGACCCGGCTCCTCCAGGCTCGGACCTCAGTGAAAGAGTCCTTAGATTTAGTGTGCTAGCAGGACTTGGCTTCTACAGGCTCGGACCTCAGTGAAAGAGTCTTTAGATTTAGTGTGCTAGCAGGACCCGGCTCCTCCAGGCTCGGACCTCAGTGAAAGAGTCCTTAGATTTAGTGTGCTAGCAGGACTCGGCTCCTCCAGGCTCAGACCTCAGTGAAAGAGTACTTAGATTTAGTGTGCTAGCAGGACTCGGCTTCTACAGGCTCGGACCTCAGTGAAAGCGTCCTAAGATTTAGTGTGCTAGCAGGACTCGGCTCCTCCAGGCTCGGACCTCAGTGAAAGAGTCCTTAGATTTAGTGTGCTAGCAGGACTCGGCTTCTACAGGCTCTTACCTCAGTGGAAGAGTCCTTAGATTTAGTGTGCTAGCATGACTCGGCTCCTCCAGGCTCGGACCTCAGTGAAAGAGTCCTTAGATTTAGTTGTGCTAGCAGGACCCGGCTCCTCTAGGCTCGGACCTCAGTGGAACAGTCCTTAGATCTAGTGTGCTAGCAGGACTCGGCTTCTCCAAGCTCGGACCTCAGTGAAAGAGTCCTTAGATTTAGTTGTGCTAGCAGGCGCGGCTCCTCTAAGCTCGGACCTCAGTGGAACAGTCCTTAGATCTAGTGTGCTAGCAGGACCCGGCTCCTCCAGGCTCGGGCCTCAGTGAAAGAGTCCTAAGATTTAGTGTGCTAGCAGGACCCCGCTCCTCCAGGCTTGGACCGCAGTGAAAGAGTCCTTAGATTTAGTGTGCTAGCAGGACTTGGCTTCTACAGTCTCGGACCTCAGTGAAAGAGTCCTTAGTGTGCTAGCAGGACCCGGCTCCTCCAGGCTCGGACCTCAGTGAAAGAGTCCTTAGATTTAGTGTGCTAGCAGGACTCGGCTCCTCCAGGCTCGGACCTCAGTGAAAGAGTCCTTAGATTTAGTTGTGCTAGCAGGACCCGGCTCCTCTAGGCTCGGACCTCAGTGGAACAGTCCTTAGATCTAGTGTGCTAGCAGGACCCGGCTCCTCCAGGCTCGGACCTCAGTGAAAGAGTCCTTAGATTTAGTGTGCTAGCAGGACTCGGCTCCTCCAGGCTCGGACCTCAGTGAAAGAGTCCATAGATTTAGTGTGCTAGCAGGACCCCGCTCCTCCAGGCTTGGACCTCAGTGAAAGAGTCCTTAGATTTAGTGTGCTAGCAGGACTCGGCTGCTCCAGGCTCGGATCTCAGTAAAAGAGTCCTTAGATTTAGTGTGCTAGCGGGATTCGGCTCCTCCAGGCTCGGTCCTCAGTGAAAGAGCCTATAGATTTAGTGTGCTAGCGGGACTCGGCTCCTCCAGGCTCGGACCTCAGTGAAAGAGTCCTTAGATTTAGTGTGCTAGCAGGACTTGGCTTCTACAGGCTCGGACCTCAGTGAAAGAGTCTTTAGATTTAGTGTGCTAGCAGGACCCGGCTCCTCCAGGCTCGGACCTCAGTGATAGAGTCCTTAGATTTAGTGTGCTAGCAGGACTCGGCTCCTCCAGGCTCGGACCTCAGTGAAAGAGTCCATAGATTTAGTGTGCTAGCAGGACTCGGCTCCTCCAGGCTCAGACCTCAGTGAAAGAGTACTTAGATTTAGTGTGCTAGCAGGACTCGGCTTCTACAGGCTCGGACCTCAGTTAAAGAGTCCTAAGATTTAGTGTGCTAGCAGGACCCGGCTCCTCCAGGCTCGGACCTCAGTGAAAGAGTCCATAGATTTAGTGTGCTAGCAGGACTCCGCTCCTCCAGGCTCGGACCTCAGTGAAAGAGTCCTTAGATTTAGTGTGCTAGCAGGACTCGGCTTCTACAGGCTCGGACCTCAGTGGAAAAGTCCTTAGATTTAGTGTGCTAGCAGGACTCGGCTCCTCCAGGCTCGGACCTCAGTGAAAGAGTCCTTAGATTTAGTTGTGCTAGCAGGACCCGGCTCCTCTAGGCTCGGACCTCAGTGGAACAGTCCTTAGATCTAGTGTGCTAGCAGGACTCGGCTTCTCCAAGCTCGGACCTCAGTGAAAGAGTCCTTAGATTTAGTTGTGCTAGCAGGCGCGGCTCCTCTAGGCTCGGACCTCAGTGGAACAGTCCTTAGATCTAGTGTGCTAGCAGGACCCGGCTCCTCCAGGCTCGGACCTCAGTGAAAGAGTCCTTAGATTTAGTGTGCTAGCAGGACCCCGCTCCTCCAGGCTTGGACCTCAGTGAAAGAGTCCTTAGATTTAGTGTGCTAGCAGGACTCGGCTGCTCCAGGCTCAGATCTCAGTGAAAGAGTCCTTAGATTTCGTGTGCTAGCGGGATTCGGCTCCTCCAGGCTCGGTCCTCAGTGAAAGTGTCCATAGATTTAGTGTGCTAGCGGGAGTCGGCTCCTCCAGGCTCAGACCTCAGTGAAAGAGTCCTTAGATTTAGTGTGCTAGCAGGACTTGGATTCTACAGGCTCGGACCTCAGTGAAAAAGTCTTTAGATTTAGTGTGCTAGCAGGTCCCGGCTCCTCCAGGCTCGGACCTCAGTGAAAGAGTCCTTAGATTTAGTGTGCTAGCAGGACTCGGCTCCTCCAGGCTCGGACCTCAGTGAAAGAGTCCATAGATTTAGTGTGCTAGCAGGACTCGGCTCCTCCAGGCTCAGACCTCAGTGAAAGAGTACTTCGATTTAGTGGGCTAGCAGGACTCGGCTTCTACAAGCTCGGACCTCAGTGAAAGAGTCCTGAGATTTAGTGTGCTAGCAGGACCCGGCTCCTCTAGGCTCGGACCTCAGTGGAATAGTCCTTAGATCTAGTGTGCTAGCAGGACTCGGCTTCTCCAAGCTCGGACCTCAGTGAAAGAGTCCTTAGATTTAGTGTGCTAGCAGGACTCGGCTCCTCCAGGCTCGGACCTCAGTGAAAGAGTCCTTAGATTTAATTTGCTAGCATGACCCGACACCTCCAGGCTCGGACCTCAGTAAAAGAGTCCTTAGATTTAGTGTGCTAGCAGGACCCCGCTCCTCCAGGCTTGGACCTCAGTGAAAGAGTCCTTAGATATAGTGTGCTAGCAGGACTCGGCTGCTCCAGGCTCGGATCTCAGTGAAAGAGTCCTTAGATTTAGTGTGCTAGCGGGAATCGGCTCCTCCAGGCTCGGTACTCAGTGAAAGAGTCCATAGATTTAGTGTGCTAGCAGGACTCGGCTCCTCCAGGCTCGGACCTCAGTGAAAGAGTCCATAGATTTAGTCTGCTAGCAGGACTCGGCTCCTCCAGGCTCAGACCTCAGTGAAAGAGTACTTCGATTTAGTGGGCTAGCAGGACTCGGCTTCTCCAAGCTCGGACCTCAGTGAAAGAGTCCTTAGATTTAGTGTGCTAGCAGGACTCGGCTCCTCCAGGCTCGGACCTCAGTGAAAGAGTCCTTAGATTTAATTTGCTAGCATGACCCGACACCTCCAGGCTCGGACCTCAGTAAAAGAGTCCTTAGATTTAGTGTGCTAGCAGGACCCCTCTCCTCCAGGCTTGGACCTCAGTGAAAGAGTCCTTAGATTTAGTTTGCTAGCAGGACTCGGCTGCTCCAGGCTCGGTCCTCAGTGAAAGAGTCCATAGATTTAGTGTGCTAGCAGGACTCAGCTCCTCCAGGCTCGCACCTCAGTGAAAGAGTCCTGAGATTTAATGTGCTAGCAGGACCCGACTACTCCAGGCTCGGACCTTAGTGAAAGAGTCCTTAGATTTAGTGTGCTAGCAGGACCCCGCTCCTCCAGGCTTGGACCTCAGTGAAAGAGTCCTTAGATTTAGTGTGCTAGCAGGACTCGGCTGCTCCAGGCTCGGACCTCAGTGAAAGAGTCCTTAGATTTAGTGTGCTAGCAGGACTCGGCTCCTCCAGGCTCGGACCTCAGTGAAAGAGTCCATAGATTTAGTGTGCTAGCAGGACTCGGCTCCTCCAGGCTTGGATCTCAGTGAAAGAGTCCTTAGATTTCGTGTGCTAGCGGGATTCGGCTCCTCCAGGCTCGGTCCTCAGTGAAAGTGTCCATAGATTTAGTGTGCTAGCGGGAGTCGGCTCCTCCAGGCTCAGACCTCAGTGAAAGAGTCCTTAGATTTAGTGTGCTAGCAGGACTTGGATTCTACAGGCTCGGACCTCAGTGAAAAAGTCTTTAGATTTAGTGTGCTAGCAGGACCCGGCTCCTCCAGGCTCGGACCTCAGTGAAAGAGTCCTTAGATTTAGTGTGCTAGCAGGACTCGGCTCCTCCAGGCTCGGACCTCAGTGAAAGAGTCCATAGATTTAGTGTGCTAGCAGGACTCGGCTCCTCCAGGCTCAGACCTCAGTGAAAGAGTACTTCGATTTAGTGGGCTAGCAGGACTCGGCTTCTACAAGCTCGGACCTCAGTGAAAGAGTCCTGAGATTTAGTGTGCTAGCAGGACCCGGCTCCTCTAGGCTCGGACCTCAGTGGAATAGTCCTTAGATCTAGTGTGCTAGCAGGACTCGGCTGCTCCAGGCTCGGATCTCAGTGAAAGAGTCCTTAGATTTAGTGTGCTAGCAGGACTCGGCTCCTCCAGGCTCGGACCTCAGTGAAAGAGTCCATAGATTTAGTGTGCTAGCAGGACTCGGCTCCTCCAGGCTCAGACCTCAGTGAAAGAGTACTTCGATTTAGTGGGCTAGCAGGACTCGGCTTCTACAAGCTCGGACCTCAGTGAAAGAGTCCTGAGATTTAGTGTGCTAGCAGGACCCGGCTCCTCTAGGCTCGGACCTCAGTGGAATAGTCCTTAGATCTAGTGTGCTAGCAGGACTCGCCTTCTCCAAGCTCGGACCTCAGTGAAAGAGTCCTTAGATTTAGTGTGCTAGCAGGACTCGGCTCCTCCAGGCTCGGACCTCAGTGAAAGAGTCCTTAGATTTAATTTGCTAGCATGACCCGACACCTCCAGGCTCGGACCTCAGTGGAATAGTCCTTAGATCTAGTGTGCTAGCGGGAATCGGCTCCTCCAGGCTCGGTACTCAGTGAAAGAGTCCATAGATTTAGTGTGCTAGCAGGACTCGGCTCCTCCAGGCTCGGACCTCAGTGAAAGAGTCCATAGATTTAGTGTGCTAGCAGGACTCGGCTCCTCCAGGCTCAGACCTCAGTGAAAGAGTACTTCGATTTAGTGGGCTAGCAGGACTCGGCTTCTCCAAGCTCGGACCTCAGTGAAAGAGTCCTTAGATTTAGTGTGCTAGCAGGACTCGGCTCCTCCAGGCTCGGACCTCAGTGAAAGAGTCCTTAGATTTAATTTGCTAGCATGACCCGACACCTCCAGGCTCGGACCTCAGTAAAAGAGTCCTTAGATTTAGTGTGCTAGCAGGACCCCTCTCCTCCAGGCTTGGACCTCAGTGAAAGAGTCCTTAGATTTAGTTTGCTAGCAGGACTCGGCTGCTCCAGGCTCGGTCCTCAGTGAAAGAGTCCATAGATTTAGTGTGCTAGCAGGACTCAGCTCCTCCAGGCTCGGACCTCAGTGAAAGAGTCCTTAGATTTAATGTGCTAGCAGGACCCGACTACTCCAGGCTCGGACCTCAGTGAAAGAGTCCTTAGATTTAGTGTGCTAGCAGGACCCCGCTCCTCCAGGCTTGGACCTCAGTGAAAGAGTCCTTAGATTTAGTGTGCTAGCAGGACTCGGCTGCTCCAGGCTCGGACCTCAGTGAAAGAGTCCTTAGATTTAGTGTGCTAGCAGGACTCGGCTCCTCCAGGCTCGGACCTCAGTGAAAGAGTCCATAGATTTAGTGTGCTAGCAGGACTCGGCTCCTCCAGGCTCAGACCTCAGTGAAAGAGTACTTCGATTTAGTGGGCTAGCAGGACTCGGCTTCTCCAAGCTCGGACCTCAGTGAAAGAGTCCTTAGATTTAGTGTGCTAGCAGGACCCGACTACTCCAGGCTCGGACCTCAGTGAAAGAGTCCTTAGATTTAGTGTGCTAGCAGGACCCCGCTCCTCCAGGCTTGGACCTCAGTGAAAGAGTCCTTAGATTTAGTGTGCTAGCAGGACTCGGCTGCTCCAGGCTCGGATCTCAGTGAAAGAGTCCTTAGATTTAGTGTGCTAGCAGGACTCGGCTCCTCCAGGCTCGGACCTCAGTGAAAGAGTCCATAGATTTAGTGTGCTAGCAGGACTCGGCTCCTCCAGGCTCAGACCTCAGTGAAAGAGTACTTCGATTTAGTGGGCTAGCAGGACTCGGCTTCTACAAGCTCGGACCTCAGTGAAAGAGTCCATAGATTTAGTGTGCTAGCAGGACTCAGCTCCTCCAGGCTCGGACCTCAGTGAAAGAGTACTTCGATTTAGTGGGCTAGCAGGACTCGGCTTCTCCAAGCTCGGACCTCAGTGAAAGAGTCCTTAGATTTAGTGTGCTAGCAGGACTCGGCTCCTCCAGGCTCGGACCTCAGTGAAAGAGTCCTTAGATTTAATTTGCTAGCATGACCCGACACCTCCAGGCTCGGACCTCAGTAAAAGAGTCCTTAGATTTAGTGTGCTAGCAGGACCCCGCTCCTCCAGGCTTGGACCTCAGTGAAAGAGTCCTTAGATTTAGTGTGCTAGCGGGAATCGGCTCCTCCAGGCTCGGTACTCAGTGAAAGAGTCCATAGATTTAGTGTGCTAGCAGGACTCGGCTCCTCCAGGCTCGGACCTCAGTGAAAGAGTCCATAGATTTAGTGTGCTAGCAGGACTCGGCTCCTCCAGGCTCAGACCTCACTGAAAGAGTACTTCGATTTAGTGTGCTAGCAGGACTCGGCTTCTCCAAGCTCGGACCTCAGTGAAAGAGTCCTTAGATTTAGTGTGCTAGCAGGACTCGGCTCCTCCAGGCTCGGACCTCAGTGAAAGAGTCCTTAGATTTAGTGTGCTAGCAGGACTCGGCTGCTCCAGGCTCGGTCCTCAGTGAAAGAGTCCATAGATTTAGTGTGCTAGCAGGACTCAGCTCCTCCAGGCTCGGACCTCAGTGAAAGAGTCCTTAGATTTAATGTGCTAGCAGGACCCGACTACTCCAGGCTCGGACCTCAGTGAAAGAGTCCTTAGATTTAGTGTGCTAGCAGGACCCCGCTCCTCCAGGCTTGGACCTCAGTGAAAGAGTCCTTAGATTTAGTGTGCTAGCAGGACTCGGCTGCTCCAGGCTCGGATCTCAGTGAAAGAGTCCTTAGATTTAGTGTGCTAGCGGGATTCGGCTCCTCCAGGCTCGGTCCTCAGTGAAAGAGTCCATAGATTTAGTGTGCTAGCGGGACTCGGCTCCTCCAGGCTCAGACCTCAGTGAAAGAGTACTTCGATTTAGTGGGCTAGCAGGACTCGGCTTCTACAAGCTCGGACCTCAGTGAAAGAGTCCATAGATTTAGTGTGCTAGCAGGACTCAGCTCCTCCAGGCTCGGACCTCAGTGAAAGAGTACTTCGATTTAGTGGGCTAGCAGGACTCGGCTTCTCCAAGCTCGGACCTCAGTGAAAGAGTCCTTAGATTTAGTGTGCTAGCAGGACTCGGCTCCTCCAGGCTCGGACCTCAGTGAAAGAGTCCTTAGATTTAATTTGCTAGCATGACCCGACACCTCCAGGCTCGGACCTCAGTAAAAGAGTCCTTAGATTTAGTGTGCTAGCAGGACCCCGCTCCTCCAGGCTTGGACCTCAGTGAAAGAGTCCTTAGATTTAGTGTGCTAGCGGGAATCGGCTCCTCCAGGCTCGGTACTCAGTGAAAGAGTCCATAGATTTAGTGTGCTAGCAGGACTCGGCTCCTCCAGGCTCGGACCTCAGTGAAAGAGTCCATAGATTTAGTGTGCTAGCAGGACTCGGCTCCTCCAGGCTCAGACCTCACTGAAAGAGTACTTCGATTTAGTGTGCTAGCAGGACTCGGCTTCTCCAAGCTCGGACCTCAGTGAAAGAGTCCTTAGATTTAGTGTGCTAGCAGGACTCGGCTCCTCCAGGCTCGGACCTCAGTGAAAGAGTCCTTAGATTTAGTGTGCTAGCAGGACTCGGCTGCTCCAGGCTCGGTCCTCAGTGAAAGAGTCCATAGATTTAGTGTGCTAGCAGGACTCAGCTCCTCCAGGCTCGGACCTCAGTGAAAGAGTCCTTAGATTTAATGTGCTAGCAGGACCCGACTACTCCAGGCTCGGACCTCAGTGAAAGAGTCCTTAGATTTAGTGTGCTAGCAGGACCCCGCTCCTCCAGGCTTGGACCTCAGTGAAAGAGTCCTTAGATTTAGTGTGCTAGCAGGACTCGGCTGCTCCAGGCTCGGATCTCAGTGAAAGAGTCCTTAGATTTAGTGTGCTAGCGGGATTCGGCTCCTCCAGGCTCGGTCCTCAGTGAAAGAGTCCATAGATTTAGTGTGCTAGCGGGACTCGGCTCCTCCAGGCTCGGACCTCAGTGAAAGAGTCCTTAGATTTAGTGTGCTAGCAGGACTTGGCTTCTACAGGCTCGGACCTCAGTGAAAGAGTCTTTAGATTTAGTGTGCTAGCAGGACCCGGCTCCTCCAGGCTCGGACCTCAGTGAAAGAGTCCTTAGATTTAGTGTGCTAGCAGGACTCGGCTCCTCCAGGCTCGGACCTCAGTGAAAGAGTCCATAGATTTAGTGTGCTAGCAGGACTCGGCTCCTCCAGGCTCAGACCTCAGTGAAAGAGTACTTAGATTGAGTGTGCTAGCAGGACTCGGCTTCTACAGGCTCGGACCTCAGTGAAAGAGTCCTTAGATTTATTGTGCTAGCAGGACCCGGCTCCTCCAGGCTCGGACCTCAGTGAAAGAGTCCATAGATTTAGTGTGCTAGCAGGACTCGGCTCCTCCAGGCTCGGACCTCAGTGAAAGAGTCCTTAGATTTAGTGTGCTAGCAGGACTCGGCTTCTACAGGCTCGGACCTCAGTGGAAGAGTCCTTAGATTTAGTGTGCTAGCAGGACTCGGCTCCTCCAGGCTCGGACCTCAGTGAAAGAGTCCTTAGATTTAGTTGTGCTAGCAGGACCCGGCTCCTCTAGGCTCGGACCTCAGTGGAACAGTCCTTAGATCTAGTGTGCTAGCAGGACTCGGCTTCTCCAAGCTCGGACCTCAGTGAAAGAGTCCTTAGATTTAGTTGTGCTAGCCGGACCCGGCTCCTCTAGGCTCGGACCTCAGTGGAACAGTCCTTAGATCTAGTGTGCTAGCAGGACCCAGCTCCTCCAGGCTAGGACCTCAGTGAAAGAGTCCTTAGATTTAGTGTGCTAGCAGGACTCAGCTCCTCCAGGCTCAGACCTCAGTGAAAGAGTCCTTAGATTTAGTGTGCTAGCAGGACCCCGCTCCTCCAGGCTTGGACCTCAGTGAAAGAGTCCTTAGATTTAGTGTGCTAGCAGGACTCGGCTGCTCCAGGCTCGGATCTCAGTGAAAGAGTCCTTAGATTTAGTGTGCTAGCGGGATTCGGCTCCTCCAGGCTCGGTCCTCAGTGAAAGAGTCCTTAGATTTAGTGTGTTAGCAGGACTCGGCTCCTCCAGGCTCGGACCTCAGTGAAAGAGTCCATAGATTTAGTGTGCTAGCAGGACTCGGCTCCTCCAGGCTCAGACCTCAGTGAAAGAGTACTTATATTTAGTGTGCTAGCAGGACTCGGCTTCTATAAGCTCGGACCTCAGTGAAAGAGTCCTAAGATTTAGTGTGCTAGCAGGACCCGGCTCCTCCAGGTTCGACCTCAGTGAAAGAGTCCATAGATTTAGTGTGCTAGCAGGACTCGGCTCCTCCAGGCTCGGACCTCAGTGAAAGAGTCCTTAGATCTAGTGTGCTAGCAGGACTCTGCTTCTCCAAGCTCGGACCTCAGTGAAAGAGTTCATAGATTTAGTGTGCTAGCAGGACCCGGCTCCTCCAGGCTCAGACCTCAGTGAAAGAGTCCTTAGATTTAGTGTGCTAGCAGGACTTGGCTTCTACAGTCTCGGACCTCAGTGAAAGAGTCGTTAGTGCGCTAGCAGGACATGGCTCCTCCAGGCTTGGACCTCAGTGAAAGAGTCCATAGATTTAGTGTGCTAGCAGGACCCGGCTCCTCCAGGCTCAGACCTCAGTGAAAGAGTCCTTAGATTTAATGTGCTAGCAGGACCCGACTCCTTCAGGCTCGGACCTCAGTGAAAGAGTCCTTAGATTTAGTGTGCTAGCAGGACCCCACTCCTCCAGGCTTGGACCTCAGTGAAAGAGTCCTTAGATTTAGTGTGCAAGCAGGACTCGGCTGCTCCAGGCTCGGATCTCAGTGAGAGAGTCCTTAGATTTAGTGTGCTAGCGGGATTAGGCTCCTCAAGGCTCGGTCCTCAGTGAAAGAGTCCATAGATTTAGTGTGCTAGGGGGACTCGGCTCCTCCAGACTCGGACCTCAGTGAAAGAGTCCATAGATTTAGTGTGCTAGCGGGACTCGGCTCCTCCAGGCTCGGACCTCAGTAAAAGAGTCCTCAGATTTAGTGTGCTAGCAGGACTTGGCTTCTACAGTCTCGGACCTCAGTGAAAGAGTCCTTAGTGTGCTAGCAGGACCCGGCTCCTCCAGGCTCGGACCTCAGTGAAAGAGTCCTTAGATTTAGTGTGCTAGCAGGACTCGGCTCCTCCAGGCTCGGACCTCAGTGAAAGAGTCCTTAGATTTAGTATGCTAGCAGGACCCGGCTCCTCCAGGATCGGACCTCAGTGAAAGAGACGTTAGAAATTGCTAGCATGACCCGACACCTCCAGGCTCGGACCTCAGTGAAAGAGTCCTTAGATTTAGTGTGCTAGCAGGACCCCGCTCCTCCAGGCTTGGACCTCAGTGAAAGAGTCCTTAGATTTAGTGTGCTAGCAGGACTCGGCTGCTCCAGGCTCGGATCTCAGTGAAAGAGTCCTTAGATTTAGTGTGCTAGCGGGATTCGGCTCCTCCAGGCTCGGTCCTCAGTGAAAGAGTCCTTAGATTTAGTGTGCTAGCAGGACTCGGCTCCTCCAGGCTCAGACCTCAGTGAAAGAGTCCATAGATTTATTGTGCTAGCAGGACTCGGCTCCTCCAGGCTCAGACCTCAGTGAAAGAGTACTTAGATTTAGTGTGCTAGCAGGACTCGGCTTCTACAAGCTCGGACCTCAGTGAAAGAGTCCTAAGATTTAGTGTGCTAGCAGGACCCGGCTCCTCCAGGCTCGGACCTCAGTGAAAGAGTCCATAGATTTAGTGTGCTAGCAGGACTCGGCTCCTCCAGGCTCGGACCTCAGTGAAAGAGTCCTTAGATCTAGTGTGCTAGCAGGACTCTGCTTCTCCAAGCTCGGACCTCAGTGAAAGAGTCCATAGATTTAGTGTGCTAGCAGGACCCGGCTCCTCCAGGCTCAGACCTCAGTGAAAGAGTCCTTAGATTTAGTGTGCTAGCAGGACTCGGCTCCTCCAGGCTCGGACCTCAGTGAAAGAGTCCTTAGATTTAGTTGTGCTAGCAGGACCCGGCTCCTCTAGGCTCGGACCTCAGTTGAACAGTCCTTAGATCTAGTGTGCTAGCAGGATCGGCTCCTCCAGGCTCGGACCTCAGTGAAAGAGTCCTTAGATTTAGTGTGCTAGCAGGACTCGGCTCCTCCAGGCTCGGACCTCAGTGAAAGAGTCCTTAGATTTAGTTGTGCTAGCAGGACCCGGCTCCTCTAGGCTCGGACCTCAGTTGAACAGTCCTTAGATCTAGTGTGCTAGCAGGATCGGCTCCTCCAGGCTCGGACCTCAGTGAAAGAGTCCTTAGATTTAGTGTGCTAGCAGGACTCGGCTCCTCCAGGCTCGGACCTCAGTGAAAGAGTCCATAGATTTAGTGTGCTAGCAGGACCCGGCTCCTCCAGGCTCGGACCTCAGTGAAAGAGTCGTTAGATTTAATTTGCTAGCATGACCCGACACCTCCCGGCTCGGACCTCAGTGAAAGAGTCCTTAGATTTAGTGTGCTAGCAGGACCCCGCTCCTCCAGGCTTGGACCTCAGTGAAAGAGTCCTTAGATTTAGTGTGCTAGCAGGACTCGGCTGCTCCAGGCTCGGATCTCAGTAAAAGAGTCCTTAGATTTAGTGTGCTAGCGGGATTCGGCTCCTCCAGGCTCGGTCCTCAGTGAAAGAGTCCATAGATTTAGTGTGCTAGCGGGACTCGGCTCCTCCAGGCTCGGACCTCAGTGAAAGAGTCCTTAGATTTAGTGTGCTAGCAGGACTTGGCTTCTACAGGCTCGGACCTCAGTGAAAGAGTCTTTAGATTTAGTGTGCTAGCAGGACCCGGCTCCTCCAGGCTCGGACCTCAGTGAAAGAGTCCTTAGATTTAGTGTGCTAGCAGGACTCGGCTCCTCCAGGCTCAGACCTCAGGGAAAGAGTCCATAGATTTAGTGTGCTAGCAGGACTCGGCTCCTCCAGGCTCAGACCTCAGTGAAAGAGTACTTAGATTTAGTGTGCTAGCGGGACTCGGCTTCTACAGGCTCGGACCTCAGTGAAAGAGTCCTTAGATTTAATGTGCTAGCAGGACCCGACTACTCCAGGCTCGGACCTCAGTGAAAGAGTCCTTAGATTTAGTGTGCTAGCAGGACCCCGCTCCTCCAGGCTTGGACCTCAGTGAAAGAGTCCTTAGATTTAGTGTGCTAGCAGGACTCGGCTGCTCCAGGCTCGGACCTCAGTGAAAGAGTCCTTAGATTTAGTGTGCTAGCAGGACTCGGCTCCTCCAGGCTCGGACCTCAGTGAAAGAGTCCATAGATTTAGTGTGCTAGCAGGACTCAGCTCCTCCAGGCTCAGACCTCAGTGAAAGAGTACTTCGATTTAGTGGGCTAGCAGGACTCGGCTTCTACAAGCTCGGACCTCAGTGAAAGAGTCCTGAGATTTAGTGTGCTAGCAGGACCCGGCTCCTCTAGGCTCGGACCTCAGTGGAATAGTCCTTAGATCTAGTGTGCTAGCAGGACTCGGCTTCTCCAAGCTCGGACCTCAGTGAAAGAGTCCTTAGATTTAGTGTGCTAGCAGGACTCGGCTCCTCCAGGCTCGGACCTCAGTGAAAGAGTCCTTAGATTTAATTTGCTAGCATGACCCGACACCTCCAGGCTCGGACCTCAGTAAAAGAGTCCTTAGATTTAGTGTGCTAGCAGGACCCCGCTCCTCCAGGCTTGGACCTCAGTGAAAGAGCCCTTAGATATAGTGTGCTAGCAGGACTCGGCTGCTCCAGGCTCGGATCTCAGTGAAAGAGTCCTTAGATTTAGTGTGCTAGCGGGAATCGGCTCCTCCAGGCTCGGTACTCAGTGAAAGAGTCCATAGATTTAGTGTGCTAGCAGGACTCGGCTCCTCCAGGCTCGGACCTCAGTGAAAGAGTCCATAGATTTAGTGAGCTAGCAGGACTCGGCTCCTCCAGGCTCAGACCTCAGTGAAAGAGTACTTCGATTTAGTGTGCTAGCAGGACTCGGCTTCTCCAAGCTCGGACCTCAGTGAAAGAGTCCTTAGATTTAGTGTGCTAGCAGGACTCGGCTCCTCCAGGCTCGGACCTCAGTGAAAGAGTCCTTAGATTTAATTTGCTAGCATGACCCGACACCTCCAGGCTCGGACCTCAGTAAAAGAGTCCTTAGATTTAGTGTGCTAGCAGGACCCCTCTCCTCCAGGCTTGGACCTCAGTGAAAGAGTCCTTAGATTTAGTGTGCTAGCAGGACTCGGCTGCTCCAGGCTCGGTCCTCAGTGAAAGAGTCCATAGATTTAGTGTGCTAGCAGGACTCAGCTCCTCCAGGCTCGGACCTCAGTGAAAGAGTCCTTAGATTTAATGTGCTAGCAGGACCCGACTACTCCAGGCTCGGACCTCAGTGAAAGAGTCCTTAGATTTAGTGTGCTAGCAGGACCCCGCTCCTCCAGGCTTGGACCTCAGTGAAAGAGTCCTTAGATTTAGTGTGCTAGCAGGACTCGGCTGCTCCAGGCTCGGATCTCAGTGAAAGAGTCCTTAGATTTAGTGTGCTAGCGGGATTCGGCTCCTCCAGGCTCGGTCCTCAGTGAAAGAGTCCATAGATTTAGTGTGCTAGCGGGACTCGGCTCCTCCAGGCTCGGACCTCAGTGAAAGAGTCCTTAGATTTAGTGTGCTAGCAGGACTTGGCTTCTACAGGCTCGGACCTCAGTGAAAGAGTCTTTAGATTTAGTGTGCTAGCAGGACCCGGCTCCTCCAGGCTCGGACCTCAGTGAAAGAGTCCTTAGATTTAGTGTGCTAGCAGGACTCGGCTCCTCCAGGCTCGGACCTCAGTGAAAGAGTCCATAGATTTAGTGTGCTAGCAGGACTCGGCTCCTCCAGGCTCAGACCTCAGTGAAAGAGTACTTAGATTGAGTGTGCTAGCAGGACTCGGCTTCTACAGGCTCGGACCTCAGTGAAAGAGTCCTTAGATTTATTGTGCTAGCAGGACCCGGCTCCTCCAGGCTCGGACCTCAGTGAAAGAGTCCATAGATTTAGTGTGCTAGCAGGACTCGGCTCCTCCAGGCTCGGACCTCAGTGAAAGAGTCCTTAGATTTAGTGTGCTAGCAGGACTCGGCTTCTACAGGCTCGGACCTCAGTGGAAGAGTCCTTAGATTTAGTGTGCTAGCAGGACTCGGCTCCTCCAGGCTCGGACCTCAGTGAAAGAGTCCTTAGATTTAGTTGTGCTAGCAGGACCCGGCTCCTCTAGGCTCGGACCTCAGTGGAACAGTCCTTAGATCTAGTGTGCTAGCAGGACTCGGCTTCTCCAAGCTCGGACCTCAGTGAAAGAGTCCTTAGATTTAGTTGTGCTAGCCGGACCCGGCTCCTCTAGGCTCGGACCTCAGTGGAACAGTCCTTAGATCTAGTGTGCTAGCAGGACCCAGCTCCTCCAGGCTAGGACCTCAGTGAAAGAGTCCTTAGATTTAGTGTGCTAGCAGGACTCAGCTCCTCCAGGCTCGGACCTCAGTGAAAGAGTCCATAGATTTAGTGTGCTAGCAGGACCCGGCTCCTCCAGGCTCGGACCTCAGTGAAAGAGTCCTTAGATTTAGTGTGCTAGCAGGACCCCGCTCCTCCAGGCTTGGACCTCAGTGAAAGAGTCCTTAGATTTAGTGTGCTAGCAGGACTCGGCTGCTCCAGGCTCGGATCTCAGTGAAAGAGTCCTTAGATTTAGTGTGCTAGCGGGATTCGGCTCCTCCAGGCTCGGTCCTCAGTGAAAGAGTCCTTAGATTTAGTGTGTTAGCAGGACTCGGCTCCTCCAGGCTCGGACCTCAGTGAAAGAGTCCATAGATTTAGTGTGCTAGCAGGACTCGGCTCCTCCAGGCTCAGACCTCAGTGAAAGAGTACTTATATTTAGTGTGCTAGCAGGACTCGGCTTCTACAAGCTCGGACCTCAGTGAAAGAGTCCTAAGATTTAGTGTGCTAGCAGGACCCGGCTCCTCCAGGTTCGACCTCAGTGAAAGAGTCCATAGATTTAGTGTGCTAGCAGGACTCGGCTCCTCCAGGCTCGGACCTCAGTGAAAGAGTCCTTAGATCTAGTGTGCTAGCAGGACTCTGCTTCTCCAAGCTCGGACCTCAGTGAAAGAGTTCATAGATTTAGTGTGCTAGCAGGACCCGGCTCCTCCAGGCTCAGACCTCAGTGAAAGAGTCCTTAGATTTAGTGTGCTAGCAGGACTTGGCTTCTAAAGTCTCGGACCTCAGTGAAAGAGTCGTTAGTGCGCTAGCAGGACATGGCTCCTCCAGGCTTGGACCTCAGTAAAAGAGTCCATAGATTTAGTGTGCTAGCAGGACCCGGCTCCTCCAGGCTCAGACCTCAGTGAAAGAGTCCTTAGATTTAATGTGCTAGCAGGACCCGACTCCTTCAGGCTCGGACCTCAGTGAAAGAGTCCTTAGATTTAGTGTGCTAGCAGGACCCAACTCCTCCAGGCTTGGACCTCAGTGAAAGAGTCCTTAGATTTAGTGTGCAAGCAGGACTCGGCTGCTCCAGGCTCGGATCTCAGTGAGAGAGTCCTTAGATTTAGTGTGCTAGCGGGATTAGGCTCCTCAAGGCTCGGTCCTCAGTGAAAGAGTCCATAGATTTAGTGTGCTAGGGGGACTCGGCTCCTCCAGACTCGGACCTCAGTGAAAGAGTCCATAGATTTAGTGTGCTAGCGGGACTCGGCTCCTCCAGGCTCGGACCTCAGTAAAAGAGTCCTCAGATTTAGTGTGCTAGCAGGACTTGGCTTCTACAGTCTCGGACCTCAGTGAAAGAGTCCTTAGTGTGCTAGCAGGACCCGGCTCCTCCAGGCTCGGACCTCAGTGAAAGAGTCCTTAGATTTAGTGTGCTAGCAGGACTCGGCTCCTCCAGGCTCGGACCTCAGTGAAAGAGTCCTTAGATTTAGTTGTGCTAGCAGGACCCGGCTCCTCTAGGCTCGGACCTCAGTGGAACAGTCCTTAGATCTAGTGTGCTAGCAGGACCCGGCTCCTCCAGGCTCGGACCTCAGTGAAAGAGTCCTTAGATTTAGTATGCTAGCAGGACCCGGCTCCTCCAGGATCGGACCTCAGTGAAAGAGACGTTAGATTAAATTGCTAGCATGACCCGACACCTCCAGGCTCGGACCTCAGTGAAAGAGTCCTTAGATTTAGTGTGCTAGCAGGACCCCGCTCCTCCAGGCTTGGACCTCAGTGAAAGAGTCCTTAGATTTAGTGTGCTAGCAGGACTCGGCTGCTCCAGGCTCGGACCTCAGTGAAAGAGTCCTTAGATTTAGTTGTGCTAGCAGGACCCGGCTCCTCTAGGCTCGGACCTCAGTGGAACAGTCCTTAGATCTAGTGTGCTAGCAGGACCCGGCTCCTCCAGGCTCGGACCTCAGTGAAAGAGTCCTTAGATTTAGTATGCTAGCAGGACCCGGCTCCTCCAGGATCGGACCTCAGTGAAAGAGACGTTAGATTAAATTGCTAGCATGACCCGACACCTCCAGGCTCGGACCTCAGTGAAAGAGTCCTTAGATTTAGTGTGCTAGCAGGACCCCGCTCCTCCAGGCTTGGACCTCAGTGAAAGAGTCCTTAGATTTAGTGTGCTAGCAGGACTCGGCTGCTCCAGGCTCGGATCTCAGTGAAAGAGTCCTTAGATTTAGTGTGCTAGCGCGATTCGGCTCCTCCAGGCTCGGTCCTCAGTGAAAGAGTCCTTAGATTTAGTGTGCTAGCAGGACTCGGCTCCTCCAGGCTCAGACCTCAGTGAAAGAGTCCATAGATTTATTGTGCTAGCAGGACTCGGCTCCTCCAGGCTCAGACCTCAGTGAAAGAGTACTTAGATTTAGTGTGCTAGCAGGACTCGGCTTCTACAAGCTCGGACCTCAGTGAAAGAGTCCTAAGATTTAGTGTGCTAGCAGGACCCGGCTCCTCCAGGCTCGGACCTCAGTGAAAGAGTCCATAGATTTAGTGTGCTAGCAGGACTCGGCTCCTCCAGGCTCGGACCTCAGTGAAAGAGTCCTTAGATCTAGTGTGCTAGCAGGACTCTGCTTCTCCAAGCTCGGACCTCAGTGAAAGAGTCCATAGATTTAGTGTGCTAGCAGGACCCGGCTCCTCCAGGCTCAGACCTCAGTGAAAGATTCCTTAGATTTAGTGTGCTAGCAGGACTCGGCTCCTCCAGGCTCGGACCTCAGTGAAAGAGTCCTTAGATTTAGTTGTGCTAGCAGGACCCGGCTCCTCTAGGCTCGGACCTCAGTTGAACAGTCCTTAGATCTAGTGTGCTAGCAGGATCGGCTCCTCCAGGCTCGGACCTCAGTGAAAGAGTCCTTAGATTTAGTGTGCTAGCAGGACTCGGCTCCTCCAGGCTCGGACCTCAGTGAAAGAGTCCTTAGATTTAGTTGTGCTAGCAGGACCCGGCTCCTCTAGGCTCGGACCTCAGTTGAACAGTCCTTAGATCTAGTGTGCTAGCAGGATCGGCTCCTCCAGGCTCGGACCTCAGTGAAAGAGTCCTTAGATTTAGTGTGCTAGCAGGACTCGGCTCCTCCAGGCTCGGACCTCAGTGAAAGAGTCCATAGATTTAGTGTGCTAGCAGGACTCGGCTCCTCCAGGCTCGGACCTCAGTGAAAGAGTCCTTAGATTTAGTTGTGCTAGCAGGACCCGGCTCCTCTAGGCTCGGACCTCAGTGGAACAGTCCTTAGATCTAGTGTGCTAGCAGGACCCGGCTCCTCCAGGCTCGGACCTCAGTGAAAGAGTCCTTAGATTTAGTATGCTAGCAGGACCCGGCTCCTCCAGGATCGGACCTCAGTGAAAGAGACGTTAGATTAAATTGCTAGCATGACCCGACACCTCCAGGCTCGGACCTCAGTGAAAGAGTCCTTAGATTTAGTGTGCTAGCAGGACCCCGCTCCTCCAGGCTTGGACCTCAGTGAAAGAGTCCTTAGATTTAGTGTGCTAGCAGGACTCGGCTGCTCCAGGCTCGGACCTCAGTGAAAGAGTCCTTAGATTTAGTTGTGCTAGCAGGACCCGGCTCCTCTAGGCTCGGACCTCAGTGGAACAGTCCTTAGATCTAGTGTGCTAGCAGGACCCGGCTCCTCCAGGCTCGGACCTCAGTGAAAGAGTCCTTAGATTTAGTATGCTAGCAGGACCCGGCTCCTCCAGGATCGGACCTCAGTGAAAGAGACGTTTGATTAAATTGCTAGCATGACCCGACACCTCCAGGCTCGGACCTCAGTGAAAGAGTCCTTAGATTTAGTGTGCTAGCAGGACCCCGCTCCTCCAGGCTTGGACCTCAGTGAAAGAGTCCTTAGATTTAGTGTGCTAGCAGGACTCGGCTGCTCCAGGCTCGGATCTCAGTGAAAGAGTCCTTAGATTTAGTGTGCTAGCGGGATTCGGCTCCTCCAGGCTCGGTCCTCAGTGAAAGAGTCCTTAGATTTAGTGTGCTAGCAGGACTCGGCTCCTCCAGGCTCAGACCTCAGTGAAAGAGTCCATAGATTTATTGTGCTAGCAGGACTCGGCTCCTCCAGGCTCAGACCTCAGTGAAAGAGTACTTAGATTTAGTGTGCTAGCAGGACTCGGCTTCTACAAGCTCGGACCTCAGTGAAAGAGTCCTAAGATTTAGTGTGCTAGCAGGACCCGGCTCCTCCAGGCTCGGACCTCAGTGAAAGAGTCCATAGATTTAGTGTGCTAGCAGGACTCGGCTCCTCCAGGCTCGGACCTCAGTGAAAGAGTCCTTAGATCTAGTGTGCTAGCAGGACTCTGCTTCTCCAAGCTCGGACCTCAGTGAAAGAGTCCATAGATTTAGTGTGCTAGCAGGACCCGGCTCCTCCAGGCTCAGACCTCAGTGAAAGAGTCCTTAGATTTAGTGTGCTAGCAGGACTCGGCTCCTCCAGGCTCGGACCTCAGTGAAAGAGTCCTTAGATTTAGTTGTGCTAGCAGGACCCGGCTCCTCTAGGCTCGGACCTCAGTTGAACAGTCCTTAGATCTAGTGTGCTAGCAGGATCGGCTCCTCCAGGCTCGGACCTCAGTGAAAGAGTCCTTAGATTTAGTGTGCTAGCAGGACTCGGCTCCTCCAGGCTCGGACCTCAGTGAAAGAGTCCTTAGATTTAGTTGTGCTATCAGGACCCGGCTCCTCTAGGCTCGGACCTCAGTTGAACAGTCCTTAGATCTAGTGTGCTAGCAGGATCGGCTCCTCCAGGCTCGGACCTCAGTGAAAGAGTCCTTAGATTTAGTGTGCTAGCAGGACTCGGCTCCTCCAGGCTCGGACCTCAGTGAAAGAGTCCATAGATTTAGTGTGCTAGCAGGACCCGGCTCCTCCAGGCTCGGACCTCAGTGAAAGAGTCCTTAGATTTAGTGTGCTAGCAGGACCCCGCTCCTCCAGGCTTGGACCTCAGTGAAAGAGTCCTTAGATTTAGTGTGCTAGCAGGACTCGGCTGCTCCAGGCTCGGATCTCAGTAAAAGAGTCCTTAGATTTAGTGTGCTAGCGGGATTCGGCTCCTCCAGGCTCGGTCCTCAGTGAAAGAGTCCATAGATTTAGTGTGCTAGCGGGACTCGGCTCCTCCAGGCTCGGACCTCAGTGAAAGAGTCCTTAGATTTAGTGTGCTAGCAGGACTTGGCTTCTACAGGCTCGGACCTCAGTGAAAGAGTCTTTAGATTTAGTGTGCTAGCAGGACCCGGCTCCTCCAGGCTCGGACCTCAGTGAAAGAGTCCTTAGATTTAGTGTGCTAGCAGGACTCGGCTCCTCCAGGCTCAGACCTCAGGGAAAGAGTCCATAGATTTAGTGTGCTAGCAGGACTCGGCTCCTCCAGGCTCAGACCTCAGTGAAAGAGTACTTAGATTTAGTGTGCTAGCGGGACTCGGCTTCTACAGGCTCGGACCTCAGTGAAAGCGTCCTAAGATTTAGTGTGCTAGCAGGACCCGGCTCCTCCAGGCTCGGACCTCAGTGAAAGAGTCCATAGATTTAGTGTGCTAGCAGGACTCGGCTCCTCCAGGCTCGGACCTCAGTGAAAGAGTCCTTAGATTTAGTGTGCTAGCAGGACTCGGCTTCTACAGGCTCGGACCTCAGTGGAAGAGTCCTTAGATTTAGTGTGCTAGCAGGACTCGGCTCCTCCAGGCTCGGACCTCAGTGAAAGAGTCCTTAGATTTAGTTGTGCTAGCAGGACCCGGCTCCTCTAGGCTTGGACCTCAGTGGAACAGTCCTTAGATCTAGTGTGCTAGCAGGACTCGGCTTCTCCAAGCTCGGACCTCAGTGAAAGAGTCCTTAGATTTAGTTGTGCTAGCAGGCGCGGCTCCTCTAGGCTCGGACCTCAGTGGAACAGTCCTTAAATCTAGTGTGCTAGCAGGACCCGGCTCCTCCAGGCTCGGACCTCAGTGAAAGAGTCCTTAGATTTAGTGTGCTAGCAGGACCCTGCTCCTCCAGGCTTGGACCTCAGTGAAAGAGTCCTTAGATTTAGTGTGCTAGCAGGACTCGGCTGCTCCAGGCTCAGATCTCAGTGAAATAGTCCTTAGAGTTAGTGTGCTAGCGGGATTCGGCTTCTCCAGGCTCGGTCCTCAGTGAAAGTGTCCATAGATTTAGTGTGCTAGCGGGAGTCGGCTCCTCCAGGCTTGGACCTCAGTGAAAGAGTCCTTAGATTTAGTGTGCTAGCAGGACTTGGCTTCTACAGGCTCGTACCTCAGTGAAAAAGTCTTTAGATTTAGTGTGCTAGCAGGACCCGGATCCTCCAGGCTCGGACCTCAGTGAAAGAGTCCTTAGATTTAGTGTGCTAGCAGGACTCGGCTCCTCCAGGCTCGGACCTCAGTGAAAGAGTCCATAGATTTAGTGTGCTAGCAGGACTCGGTTCCTCCAGGCTCAGACCTCAGTGAAAGAGTACTTCGATTTAGTGTGCTAGCAGGACTCGGCTTCTACAAGCTCGGACCTCAGTGAAAGAGTCCTGAGATTTAGTGTGCTAGCAGGACCCGGCTCGGACCGCAGTGGAATAGTCCTTAGATCTAGTGTGCTAGCAGGACTCGGCTTCTCCAAGCTCGGACCTCAGTGAAAGAGTCCTTAGATTTAGTGTGCTAGCAGGACTCGGTTCCTCCAGGCTCGGACCTCAGTGAAAGAGTCCTTAGATTTAATTTGCTAGCATGACCCGACACCTCCAGGCTCGGACCTCAGTGAAAGAGTCCTTAGATTTAGTGTGCTAGCAGGACCCTGCTCCTCCGGGCTTGGACCTCAGTGAAAGAGTCCTTAGATTTAGTGTGCTAGCAGGACTCGGCTGCTCCAGGCTCGGTCCTCAGTGAAAGAGTCCATAGATTTAGTGTGCTAGCAGGACTCGGCTCCTCCAGGCTCGGACCTCAGTTAAAGAGTCCTTAGATTTAATGTGCTAGCAGGACTCGGCTGCTCCAGGCTCGGATCTCAGTAAAAGAGTCCTTAGATTTAGTGTGCTAGCGGGATTCGGCACCTCCAGGCTCGGTCGTAAGTGAAAGAGTCCATAGATTTAGTGTGCTAGCGGGACTCGGCTCCTCCAGGCTCGGACCTCAGTGAAAGAGTCCTTAGATTTAGTGTGTTAGCAGGACTTGGCTTCTACAGGCTCGGACCTCAGTGAAAGAGTCTTTAGATTTAGTGTGCTAGCAGGACCCGGCTCCTCCAGGCTCGGACCTCAGTGAAAGAGTCCTTAGATTTAGTTGTGCTAGCAGGACTCGGCTCCTCCAAGCTCAGACCTCAGTGAAAGAGTCCATAGATTCAGTGTGCTAGCAGGACTCGGCTCCTCCAGGCTCAGACCTCAGTGAAAGAGTATTTAGATTTAGTGTGCTAGCAGGACTCGGCTTCTACAGGCTCGGACCTCAGTGAAAGCGTCCTAAGATTTATTGTGCTAGCAGGACCCGGCTCCTCCAGGCTCGGACCTCAGTGAAAGAGTCCATAGATTTAGTGTGCTAGCAGGACTCGGCTCCTCCAGGCTCGGACCTCAGTGAAAGAGTCCTTAGATTTAGTGTGCTAGCAGGACTCGGCTTCTACAGGCTCGGACCTCAGTGGAAGAGTCCTTAGATTTAGTGTGCTAGCAGGACTCGGCTCCTCCAGGCTCGGACCTCAGTGAAAGAGTCCTTAGATTTAGTTGTGCTAGCAGGACCCGGCTCCTCTAGGCTCGGACCTCAGTGGAACAGTCCTTAGATCTAGTGTGCTAGCAGGACTCGGCTTCTCCAAGCTCGGACCTCAGTGAAAGAGTCCTTAGATTTATTTGTGCTAGCAGGCACGGCTCCTCTAGGCTCGGACCTCAGTGGAACAGTCCTTAGATCTAGTGTGCTAGCAGGACCCGGCTCCTCCAGGCTCGGACCTCAGTGAAAGAGTCCTTAGATTTAGTGTGCTAGCAGGACCCCGCTCCTCCAGGCTTGGACCTCAGTGAAAGAGTCCTTAGATTTAGTGTGCTAGCAGGACTCGGCTGCTCCAGGCTCAGATCTCAGTGAAATAGTCCTTAGATTTAGTGTGCTAGCGGGATTCGGCTCCTCCAGGCTCGGTCCTCAGTGAAAGTGTCCATAGATTTAGTGTGCTAGCGGGAGTCGGCTCCTCCAGGCTCGGACCTCAGTGAAAGAGTCCTTAGATTTAGTGTGCTAGCAGGACTTGGCTTCTACAGGCTCGTACCTCAGTGAATAAGTCTTTAGATTTAGTGTGCTAGCAGGACCCGGATCCTCCAGGCTCGGACCTCAGTGAAAGAGTCCTTAGATTTAGTGTGCTAGCAGGACTCGGCTCCTCCAGGCTCGGACCTCAGTGAAAGAGTCCATAGATTTAGTGTGCTAGCAGGACTCGGCTCCTCCAGGCTCAGACCTCAGTGAAAGAGTACTTAGATTTAGTGTGCTAGCAGGACTCGGCTTCTACAAGCTCGGACCTCAGTGAAAGAGTCCTGAGATTTAGTGTGCTAGCAGGACCCGGCTCCTCTAGGCTCGGACCTCAGTGGAATAGTCCTTAGATCTAGTGTGCTAGCAGGACTCGGCTTCTCCAAGCTCGGACCTCAGTGAAAGAGTCCTTAGATTTAGTGTGCTAGCAGGACTCGGCTCCTCCAGGCTCGGACCTCAGTGAAAGAGACCTTAGATTTAATTTGCTAGCATGACCCGACACCTCCAGGCTCGGACCTCAGTGAAAGAGTCCTTAGATTTAGTGCGCTAGCAGGACCCCGCTCCTCCGGGCTTGGACCTCAGTGAAAGAGTCCTTAGATTTAGTGTGCTAGCAGGACTCGGCTGCTCCAGGCTCGGTCCTCAGTGAAAGAGTCCATAGATTTAGTGTGCTAGCAGGACTCGGCTCCTCCAGGCTCGGACCTCAGTTAAAGAGTCCTTAGATTTAATGTGCTAGCAGTACTCGGCTGCTCCAGGCTTGGATCTCAGTAAAAGAGTCCTTAGATTTAGTGTGCTAGTTTGATTCGGCACCTCCAGGCTCGGTCGTCAGTGAAAGAGTCCATAGATTTAGTGTGCTAGCGGGACTCGGCTCCTCCAGGCTCGGACCTCAGTGAAAGAGTCCTTGGATTTAGTGTGCTAGCAGGACTTGGCTTCTACAGGCTCGGACCACAGTGAAAGAGTCTTTAGATTTAGTGTGCTAGCAGGACCCGGCTCCTCCAGGCTCGGACCTCAGTGAAAGAGTCCTTAGATTTAGTGTGCTAGCAGGACTCGGCTCCTACAGGCTCGGACCTCAGTGAAAGAGTCCATAGATTTAGTGTGCTAGCAGGACTCGGCTCCTCCAGGCTCAGACCTCTGTGAAAGAGTACTTAGATTTAGTGTGCTAGCAGGACTCGGCTTCTACAGGCTCAGACCTCAGTGAAAGAGTCCTAAGATTTAGTGTGCTAGCAGGACCTGGCTCCTCCAGGCTTGGACCTCAGTGAAAGAGTCCTTAGATTTAGTGTGCTAGCAGGACTCGGCTGCTCCAGGCTCGGATCTCAGTGAAAGAGTCCTTAGATTTAGTGTGCTAGCGGGATTCGGCTCCTCCACGCTCGGTCCTCAGTGAAAGAGTCCATAGATTTAGTGTGCTAGCGGGACTCGGCTCCTCCAGGCTCGGACCTCAGTGAAAGAGTCCTTAGATTTAGTGTGCTAGCGGGATTCGGCTCCTCCAGGCTCGGTCCTAAGTGAAAGAGTCCATAGATTTAGTGTGCTAGCGGGACTCGGCTCCTCCAGGCTCGGACCTCAGTGAAAGAGTCCTTAGATTTAGTGTGCTAGCAGGACTTGGCTTCTACAGGCTCGGACCTCAGTGAAAGAGTCTTTAGATTTAGTGTGCTAGCAGGACCCGGCTCCTCCAGGCTCGGACCTCAGTGAAAGAGTCCTTAGATTTAGTGTGCTAGCAGGACTCGGCTCCTCCAGGCTCGGACCTCAGTGAAAGAGTCCATAGATTTAGTGTGCTAGCAGGACTCGGCTCCTCCAGGCTCAGACCTCAGTGAAAGAGTACTTAGATTGAGTGTGCTAGCAGGACTCGGCTTCTACAGGCTCGGATCTCAGTGAAAGAGTCCTTAGATTTAGTTGTGCTAGCAGGACCCGGCTCCTCTAGGCTCGGACCTCAGTGGAACAGTCCTTAGATCTAGTGTGCTATCAGGACCCGGCTCCTCCAGGCTCGGACCTCAGTGAAAGAGTCCTTAGATTTAGTGTGCTAGCAGGACCCCGCTCCTCCAGGCTCGGACCTCAGTGAAAGAGTCCATAGATTTAGTGTGCTAGCAGGACTCGGCTCCTCCAGGCTCGGACCTCAGTGAAAGAGTCCTTAGATTTAGTGTGCTAGCAGGACTCGGCTTCTACAGGCTCGGACCTCAGTGGAACAGTCCTTAGATCTAGTGTGCTAGCAGGACTCGGCTTCTCCAGGCTCGGACCTCAGTGAAAGAGTCCTTAGATTTAGTGTGCTAGCAGGACTCGGCTTCTACAGGCTCGGACCTCAGTGGAAGAGTCCTTAGATTTAGTGTGCTAGCAGGACTCGGCTCCTCCAGGCTCGGACCTCAGTGAAAGAGTCCTTAGATTTAGTTGTGCTAGCAGGACCCGGCTCCTCTAGGCTCGGACCTCAGTGGAACAGTCCTTAGATCTAGTGTGCTAGCAGGACTCGGCTTCTCCAAGCTCGGACCTCAGTGAAAGAGTCCTTAGATTTAGTTGTGCTAGCAGGCGCGGCTTCTCTAGGCTCGGACCTCAGTGAAAGAGTCTTTAGATTTAGTGTGCTAGCAGGACCCGGCTCCTCCAGGCTCGGACCTCAGTGAAAGAGTCCTTAGATTTAGTGTGCTAGCAGGACTCGGCTCCTACAGGCTCGGACCTCAGTGAAAGAGTCCATAGATTTAGTGTGCTAGCAGGACTCGGCTCCTCCAGGCTCAGACCTCTGTGAAAGAGTACTTAGATTTAGTGTGCTAGCAGGACTCGGCTTCTACAGGCTCAGACCTCAGTGAAAGAGTCCTAAGATTTAGTGTGCTAGCAGGACCTGGCTCCTCCAGGCTTGGACCTCAGTGAAAGAGTCCTTAGATTTAGTGTGCTAGCAGGACTCGGCTGCTCCAGGCTCGGATCTCAGTGAAAGAGTCCTTAGATTTAGTGTGCTAGCGGGATTCGGCTCCTCCAGGCTCGGTCCTCAGTGAAAGAGTCCATAGATTTAGTGTGCTAGCGGGACTCGGCTCCTCCAGGCTCGGACCTCAGTGAAAGAGTCCTTAGATTTAGTGTGCTAGCGGGATTCGGCTCCTCCAGGCTCGGTCCTAAGTGAAAGAGTCCATAGATTTAGTGTGCTAGCGGGACTCGGCTCCTCCAGGCTCGGACCTCAGTGAAAGAGTCCTTAGATTTAGTGTGCTAGCAGGACTTGGCTTCTACAGGCTCGGACCTCAGTGAAAGAGTCTTTAGATTTAGTGTGCTAGCAGGACCCGGCTCCTCCAGGCTCGGACCTCAGTGAAAGAGTCCTTAGATTTAGTGTGCTAGCAGGACTCGGCTCCTCCAGGCTCGGACCTCAGTGAAAGAGTCCATAGATTTAGTGTGCTAGCAGGACTCGGCTCCTCCAGGCTCAGACCTCAGTGAAAGAGTACTTAGATTGAGTGTGCTAGCAGGACTCGGCTTCTACAGGCTCGGATCTCAGTGAAAGAGTCCTTAGATTTAGTTGTGCTAGCAGGACCCGGCTCCTCTAGGCTCGGACCTCAGTGTAACAGTCCTTAGATCTAGTGTGCTAGCAGGACCCGGCTCCTCCAGGCTCGGACCTCAGTGAAAGAGTCCTTAGATTTAGTGTGCTAGCAGGACCCCGCTCCTCCAGGCTCGGACCTCAGTGAAAGAGTCCATAGATTTAGTGTGCTAGCAGGACTCGGCTCCTCCAGGCTCGGACCTCAGTGAAAGAGTCCTTAGATTTAGTGTGCTAGCAGGACTCGGCTTCTACAGGCTCAGACCTCAGTGGAAGAGTCCTTAGATTTAGTGTGCTAGCAGGACTCGGCTCCTCCAGGCTCGGACCTCAGTGAAAGAGTCCTTAGATTTAGTTGTGCTAGCAGGACCCGGCTCCTCTAGGCTCGGACCTCAGTGGAACAGTCCTTAGATCTAGTGTGCTAGCAGGACTCGGCTTCTCCAAGCTCGGACCTCAGTGAAAGAGTCCTTAGATTTAGTTGTGCTAGCAGGCGCGGCTCCTCCAGGCTCGGACCTCAGTTAAAGAGTCCTTAGATTTAATGTGCTAGCAGTACTCGGCTGCTCCAGGCTTGGATCTCAGTAAAAGAGTCCTTAGATTTAGTGTGCTAGTTTGATTCGGCACCTCCAGGCTCGGTCGTCAGTGAAAGAGTCCATAGATTTAGTGTGCTAGCGGGACTCGGCTCCTCCAGGCTCGGACCTCAGTGAAAGAGTCCTTAGATTTAGTGTGCTAGCAGGACTTGGCTTCTACAGGCTCGGACCACAGTGAAAGAGTCTTTAGATTTAGTGTGCTAGCAGGACCCGGCTCCTCCAGGCTCGGACCTCAGTGAAAGAGTCCTTAGATTTAGTGTGCTAGCAGGACTCGGCTCCTCCAGGCTCGGACCTCAGTGAAAGAGTCCTTAGATTTAGTGTGCTAGCAGGACTCGGCAGCTCCAGGCTCGGATCTCAGTGAAAGAGTCCTTAGATTTAGTGTGCTAGCGGGATTAGGCTCCTCAAGGCTCGGTCCTCAGTGAAAGAGTCCATAGATTTAGTGTGCTAGCGGGACTCGGCTCCTCCAGACTCGGACCTCAGTGAAAGAGTCCATAGATTTAGTGTGCTTGCGGGACTCGGCTCCTCCAGGCTCGGACCTCAGTGAAGGAGTCCTTAGATTTAGTGTGCTAGCAGGACTTGGCTTCTACAGTCTCGGACCTCAGTGAAAGAGTCCTTAGTGTGCTAGCAGGACCCGGCTCCTCCAGGCTCAGACCTCAGTGAAAGAGTCCTTAGATTTAGTGTGCTAGCAGGACTCGGCTCCTCCAGGCTCGGACCTCAGTGAAAGAGTCCTTAGATTTAGTTGTGCTAGCAGGACCCGGCTGCTCTAGGCTCGGACCTCAGTGGAACAGTCCTTAGATCTAGTGTGCTAGCAGGACCCGGCTCCTCCAGGCTCGGACCTCAGTGAAAGAGTCCTTAGATTTAGTGTGCTAGCAGGACTCGGCTCCTCCAGGCTCGGACCTCAGTGAAAGAGTCCATAGATTTAGTGTGCTAGCAGGACCCGGCTCCTCCAGGCTCGGACCTCAGTGAAAGAGTCCTTAGATTTAATTTGCTAGCATGACCCGACACCTCCAGGCTCGGACCTCAGTGAAAGAGTCCTTAGATTTAGTGTGCTAGCAGGACCCCGCTCCTCCAGGCTCGGACCTCAGTGAAAGAGTCTTTAGATTTAGTGTGCTAGCAGGACCCGGCTCCTCCAGGCTCGGACCTCAGTGAAAGAGTCCTTAGATTTAGTGTGCTAGCAGGACTCGGCTCCTCCAGGCTCGGACCTCAGTGAAAGAGTCCATAGATTTAGTGTGCTAGCAGGACTCGGCTCCTCCAGGCTCAGACCTCAGTGAAAGAGTACTTAGATTGAGTGTGCTAGCAGGACTCGGCTTCTACAGGCTCGGACCTCAGTGAAAGAGTCCTTAGATTTATTGTGCTAGCAGGACCCGGCTCCTCCAGGCTCGGACCTCAGTGAAAGAGTCCATAGATTTAGTGTGCTAGCAGGACTCGGCTCCTCCAGGCTCGGACCTCAGTGAAAGAGTCCTTAGATTTAGTGTGCTAGCAGGACTCGGCTTCTACAGGTTCGGACCTCAGTGGAAGAGTCCTTAGATTTAGTGTGCTAGCAGGACTCGGCTCCTCCAGGCTCGGACCTCAGTGAAAGAGTCCTTAGATTTAGTTGTGCTAGCAGGACCCGGCTCCTCTAGGCTCGGACCTCAGTGGAACAGTCCTTAGATCTAGTGTGCTAGCAGGACTCGGCTTCTCCAAGCTCGGACCTCAGTGAAAGAGTCCTTAGATTTAGTTGTGCTAGCCGGACCCGGCTCCTCTAGGCTCGGACCTCAGTGGAACAGTCCTTAGATCTAGTGTGCTAGCAGGACCCGGCTCCTCCAGGCTAGGACCTCAGTGAAAGAGTCCTTAGATTTAGTGTGCTAGCAGGACTCAGCTCCTCCAGGCTCGGACCTCAGTGAAAGAGTCCATAGATTTAGTGTGCTAGCAGGACCCGGCTCCTCCAGGCTCGGACCTCAGTGAAAGAGTCCTTAGATTTAGTGTGCTAGCAGGACCCCGCTCCTCCAGGCTTGGACCTCAGTGAAAGAGTCCTTAGATTTAGTGTGCTAGCAGGACTCGGCTGCTCCAGGCTCGGATCTCAGTGAAAGAGTCCTTAGATTTAGTGTGCTAGCGGGATTCGGCTCCTCCAGGCTCGGTCCTCAGTGAAAGAGTCCTTAGATTTAGTGTGCTAGCGGGATTCGGCTCCTCCAGGCTCGGTCCTCAGTGAAAGAGTCCATAGATTTAGTGTGCTAGCGGGACTCGGCTCCTACAGGCTCGGACCTCAGTGAAAGAGACCTTAGATTTAGTGTGCTAGCAGGACTTGGCTTCTACAGGCTCGGACCTCAGTGAAAGAGTCTTTAGATTTAGTGTGCTAGCAGGACCCGGCTCCTCCAGGCTCGGACCTCAGTGAAAGAGTCCTTAGATTTAGTGTGCTAGCAGGACTCGGCTCCTCCAGGCTCGGACCTCAGTGAAAGAGTCCATAGATTTAGTGTGCTAGCAGGACTCGGCTCCTCCAGGCTCAGGCCTCAGTGAAAGAGTACTTAGATTTAGTGTGCTAGCAGGACTCGTCTTCTACAGGCTCGGACCTCAGTGAAAGAGTCCTAAGATTTAGTGTGCTAGCAGGACCCGGCTCCTCCAGGCTCGGACCTCAGTGAAAGAGTCCATAGATTTAGTGTGCTAGCAGGACTCCGCTCCTCCAGGCTCGGACCTCAGTGAAAGAGTCCTTAGATTTAGTGTGCTAGCAGGACTCGGCTTCTACAGGCTCGGACCTCAGTGGAAGAGTCCTTAGATTTAGTGTGCTAGCAGAACTCGGCTCCTCCAGGCTCGGACCTCAGTGAAAGAGTCCTTAGATTTAGTGTGCTAGCAGGACCCCACTCCTCCAGGCTTGGACCTCAGTGAAAGAGTCCTTAGATTTAGTGTGCAAGCAGGACTCGGCTGCTCCAGGCTCGGATCTCAGTGAGAGAGTCCTTAGATTTAGTGTGCTAGCGGGATTAGGCTCCTCAAGGCTCGGTCCTCAGTGAAAGAGTCCATAGATTTAGTGTGCTAGGGGGACTCGGCTCCTCCAGACTCGGACCTCAGTGAAAGAGTCCATAGATTTAGTGTGCTAGCGGGACTCGGCTCCTCCAGGCTCGGACCTCAGTAAAAGAGTCCTCAGATTTAGTGTGCTAGCAGGACTTGGCTTCTACAGTCTCGGACCTCAGTGAAAGAGTCCTTAGTGTGCTAGCAGGACCCGGCTCCTCCAGGCTCGGACCTCAGTGAAAAAGTCCTTAGATTTAGTGTGCTAGCAGGACTTGGCTCCTCCAGGCTCGGACCTCAGTGAAAGAGTCCTTAGATTTAGTTGTGCTAGCAGGACCCGGCTCCTCTAGGCTCGGACCTCAGTGGAACAGTCCTTAGATCTAGTGTGCTAGCAGGACCCGGCTCCTCCAGGCTCGGACCTCAGTGAAAGAGTCCTTAGATTTAGTATGCTAGCAGGACCCGGCTCCTCCAGGATCGGACCTCAGTGAAAGAGACGTTAGATTAAATTGCTAGCATGACCCGACACCTCCAGGCTCGGACCTCAGTGAAAGAGTCCTTAGATTTAGTGTGCTAGCAGGACCCCGCTCCTCCAGGCTTGGACCTCAGTGAAAGAGTCCTTAGATTTAGTGTGCTAGCAGGACTCGGCTGCTCCAGGCTCGGACCTCAGTGAAAGAGTCCTTAGATTTAGTTGTGCTAGCAGGACCCGGCTCCTCTAGGCTCGGACCTCAGTGGAACAGTCCTTAGATCTAGTGTGCTAGCAGGACCCGGCTCCTCCAGGCTCGGACCTCAGTGAAAGAGTCCTTAGATTTAGTATGCTAGCAGGACACGGCTCCTCCAGGATCGGACCTCAGTGAAAGAGACGTTAGATTAAATTGCTAGCATGACCCGACACCTCCAGGCTCGGACCTCAGTGAAAGAGTCCTTAGATTTAGTGTGCTAGCAGGACCCCGCTCCTCCAGGCTTGGACCTCAGTGAAAGAGTCCTTAGATTTAGTGTGCTAGCAGGACTCGGCTGCTCCAGGCTCGGATCTCAGTGAAAGAGTCCTTAGATTTAGCGTGCTAGCGGGATTCGGCTCCTCCAGGCTCGGTCCTCAGTGAAAGAGTCCTTAGATTTAGTGTGCTAGCAGGACTCGGCTCCTCCAGGCTCAGACCTCAGTGAAAGAGTCCATAGATTTATTGTGCTAGCAGGACTCGGCTCCTCCAGGCTCAGACCTCAGTGAAAGAGTACTTAGATTTAGTGTGCTAGCAGGACTCGGCTTCTACAAGCTCGGACCTCAGTGAAAGAGTCCTAAGATTTAGTGTGCTAGCAGGAACCGGCTCCTCCAGGCTCGGACCTCAGTGAAAGAGTCCATAGATTTAGTGTGCTAGCAGGACTCGGCTCCTCCAGGCTCGGACCTCAGTGAAAGAGTCCTTAGATCTAGTGTGCTAGCAGGACTCTGCTTCTCCAAGCTCGGACCTCAGTGAAAGAGTCCATAGATTTAGTGTGCTAGCAGGACCCGGCTCCTCCAGGCTCAGACCTCAGTGAAAGAGTCCTTAGATTTAGTGTGCTAGCAGGACTCGGCTCCTCCAGGCTCGGACCTCAGTGAAAGAGTCCTTAGATTTAGTTGTGCTAGCAGGACCCGGCTCCTCTAGGCTCGGACCTCAGTTGAACAGTCCTTAGATCTAGTGTGCTAGCAGGATCGGCTCCTCCAGGCTCGGACCTCAGTGAAAGAGTCCTTAGATTTAGTGTGCTAGCAGGACTCGGCTCCTCCAGGCTCGGATCTCAGTGAAAGAGTCCTTAGATTTAGTTGTGCTAGCAGGACCCGGCTCCTCTAGGCTCGGACCTCAGTTGAACAGTCCTTAGATCTACTGTGCTAGCAGGATCGGCTCCTCCAGGCTCGGACCTCAGTGAAAGAGTCCTTAGATTTAGTGTGCTAGCAGGACTCGGCTCCTCCAGGCTCGGACCTCAGTGAAAGAGTCCATAGATTTAGTGTGCTAGCAGGACCCGGCTCCTCCAGGCTCGGACCTCAGTGAAAGAGTCGTTAGATTTAATTTGCTAGCATGACCCGACACCTCCCGGCTCGGACCTCAGTGAAAGAGTCCTTAGATTTAGTGTGCTAGCAGGACCCCGCTCCTCCACGCTTGGACCTCAGTGAAAGAGTCCTTAGATTTAGTGTGCTAGCAGGACTCGGCTGCTCCAGGCTCGGATCTCAGTAAAAGAGTCCTTAGATTTAGTGTGCTAGCGGGATTCGGCTCCTCCAGGCTCGGTCCTCAGTGAAAGAGTCCATAGATTTAGTGTGCTAGCGGGACTCGGCTCCTCCAGGCTCGGACCTCAGTGAAAGAGTCCTTAGATTTAGTGTGCTAGCAGGACTTGGCTTCTACAGGCTCGCACCTCAGTGAAAGAGTCTTTAGATTTAGTGTGCTAGCAGGACCCGGCTCCTCCAGGCTCGGACCTCAGTGAAAGAGTCCTTAGATTTAGTGTGCTAGCAGGACTCGGCTCCTCCAGGCTCAGACCTCAGGGAAAGAGTCCATAGATTTAGTGTGCTAGCAGGACTCGGCTCCTCCAGGCTCAGACCTCAGTGAAAGAGTACTTAGATTTAGTGTGCTAGCGGGACTCGGCTTCTACAGGCTCGGACCTCAGTGAAAGCGTCCTAAGATTTAGTGTGCTAGCAGGACCCGGCTCCTCCAGGCTTGGACCTCAGTGAAAGAGTCCATAGATTTAGTGTGCTAGCAGGACTCGGCTCCTCCAGGCTCGGACCTCAGTGAAAGAGTCCTTAGATTTAGTGTGCTAGCAGGACTCGGCTTCTACAGGCTCGGACCTCAGTGGAAGAGTCCTTAGATTTAGTTGTGCTAGCAGGACCCGGCTCCTCTAGGCTCGGACCTCAGTGGAACAGTCCTTAGATCTAGTGTGATAGCAGGACTCGGCTTCTCCAAGCTCGGACCTCAGTGAAAGAGTCCTTAGATTTAGTTGTGCTAGCAGGCGCGGCTCCTCTAGGCTCGGACCTCAGTGGAACAGTCCTTAAATCTAGTGTGCTAGCAGGACCCGGCTCCTCCAGGCTCGGACCTCAGTGAAAGAGTCCTTTGATTTAGTGTGCTAGCAGGACCCTGCTCCTCCAGGCTTGGACCTCAGTGAAAGAGTCCTTAGATTTAGTGTGCTAGCAGGACTCGGCTGCTCCAGGCTCAGATCTCAGTGAAATAGTCCTTAGATTTAGTGTGCTAGTGGGATTCGGCTTCTCCAGGCTCGGTCCTCAGTGAAAGTGTCCATAGATTTAGTGTGCTAGCGGGAGTCGGCTCCTCCAGGCTTGGACCTCAGTGAAAGAGTCCTTAGATTTAGTGTGCTACCAGGACTTGGCTTCTACAGGCTCGTACCTCAGTGAAAAAGTCTTTAGATTTAGTGTGCTAGCAGGACCCGGATCCTCCAGGCTCGGACCTCAGTGAAAGAGTCCTTAGATTTAGTGTGCTAGCAGGACTCGGCTCCTCCAGGCTCGGACCTCAGTGAAAGAGTCCATAGATTTAGTGTGCTAGCAGGACTCGGTTCCTCCAGGCTCAGACCTCAGTGAAAGAGTACTTCGATTTAGTGTGCTAGCAGGACTCGGCTTCTACAAGCTCGGACCTCAGTGAAAGAGTCCTGAGATTTAGTGTGCTAGCAGGACCCGGCTCGGACCGCAGTGGAATAGTCCTTAGATTTAGTGTGCTAGCAGGACTCAGCTCCTCCAGGCTCGGACCTCAGTGAAAGAGTCCATAGATTTAGTGTGCTAGCAGGACCCGGCTCCTCCAGGCTCGGACCTCAGTGAAAGAGTCCTTAGATTTAGTGTGCTAGCAGGACCCCGCTCCTCCAGGCTTGGACCTCAGTGAAAGAGTCCTTAGATTTAGTGTGCTAGCAGGACTCGGCTGCTCCAGGCTCGGATCTCAGTGAAAGAGTCCTTAGATTTAGTGTGCTAGCGGGATTCGGCTCCTCCAGGCTCGGTCCTCAGTGAAAGAGTCCTTAGATTTAGTGTGCTAGCGGGATTCGGCTCCTCCAGGCTCGGTCCTCAGTGAAAGAGTCCATAGATTTAGTGTGCTAGCGGGACTCGGCTCCTACAGGCTCGGACCTCAGTGAAAGAGACCTTAGATTTAGTGTGCTAGCAGGACTTGGCTTCTACAGGCTCGGACCTCAGTGAAAGAGTCTTTAGATTTAGTGTGCTAGCAGGACCCGGCTCCTCCAGGCTCGGACCTCAGTGAAAGAGTCCTTAGATTTAGTGTGCTAGCAGGACTCGGCTCCTCCAGGCTCGGACCTCAGTGAAAGAGTCCATAGATTTAGTGTGCTAGCAGGACTCGGCTCCTCCAGGCTCAGGCCTCAGTGAAAGAGTACTTAGATTTAGTGTGCTAGCAGGACTCGTCTTCTACAGGCTCGGACCTCAGTGAAAGAGTCCTAAGATTTAGTGTGCTAGCAGGACCCGGCTCCTCCAGGCTCGGACCTCAGTGAAAGAGTCCATAGATTTAGTGTGCTAGCAGGACTCCGCTCCTCCAGGCTCGGACCTCAGTGAAAGAGTCCTTAGATTTAGTGTGCTAGCAGGACTCGGCTTCTACAGGCTCGGACCTCAGTGGAAGAGTCCTTAGATTTAGTGTGCTAGCAGAACTCGGCTCCTCCAGGCTCGGACCTCAGTGAAAGAGTCCTTAGATTTAGTGTGCTAGCAGGACCCCACTCCTCCAGGCTTGGACCTCAGTGAAAGAGTCCTTAGATTTAGTGTGCAAGCAGGACTCGGCTGCTCCAGGCTCGGATCTCAGTGAGAGAGTCCTTAGATTTAGTGTGCTAGCGGGATTAGGCTCCTCAAGGCTCGGTCCTCAGTGAAAGAGTCCATAGATTTAGTGTGCTAGGGGGACTCGGCTCCTCCAGACTCGGACCTCAGTGAAAGAGTCCATAGATTTAGTGTGCTAGCGGGACTCGGCTCCTCCAGGCTCGGACCTCAGTAAAAGAGTCCTCAGATTTAGTGTGCTAGCAGGACTTGGCTTCTACAGTCTCGGACCTCAGTGAAAGAGTCCTTAGTGTGCTAGCAGGACCCGGCTCCTCCAGGCTCGGACCTCAGTGAAAAAGTCCTTAGATTTAGTGTGCTAGCAGGACTTGGCTCCTCCAGGCTCGGACCTCAGTGAAAGAGTCCTTAGATTTAGTTGTGCTAGCAGGACCCGGCTCCTCTAGGCTCGGACCTCAGTGGAACAGTCCTTAGATCTAGTGTGCTAGCAGGACCCGGCTCCTCCAGGCTCGGACCTCAGTGAAAGAGTCCTTAGATTTAGTATGCTAGCAGGACCCGGCTCCTCCAGGATCGGACCTCAGTGAAAGAGACGTTAGATTAAATTGCTAGCATGACCCGACACCTCCAGGCTCGGACCTCAGTGAAAGAGTCCTTAGATTTAGTGTGCTAGCAGGACCCCGCTCCTCCAGGCTTGGACCTCAGTGAAAGAGTCCTTAGATTTAGTGTGCTAGCAGGACTCGGCTGCTCCAGGCTCGGACCTCAGTGAAAGAGTCCTTAGATTTAGTTGTGCTAGCAGGACCCGGCTCCTCTAGGCTCGGACCTCAGTGGAACAGTCCTTAGATCTAGTGTGCTAGCAGGACCCGGCGCCTCCAGGCTCGGACCTCAGTGAAAGAGTCCTTAGATTTAGTATGCTAGCAGGACACGGCTCCTCCAGGATCGGACCTCAGTGAAAGAGACGTTAGATTAAATTGCTAGCATGACCCGACACCTCCAGGCTCGGACCTCAGTGAAAGAGTCCTTAGATTTAGTGTGCTAGCAGGACCCCGCTCCTCCAGGCTTGGACCTCAGTGAAAGAGTCCTTAGATTTAGTGTGCTAGCAGGACTCGGCTGCTCCAGGCTCGGATCTCAGTGAAAGAGTCCTTAGATTTAGTGTGCTAGCGGGATTCGGCTCCTCCAGGCTCGGTCCTCAGTGAAAGAGTCCTTAGATTTAGTGTGCTAGCAGGACTCGGCTCCTCCAGGCTCAGACCTCAGTGAAAGAGTCCATAGATTTATTGTGCTAGCAGGACTCGGCTCCTCCAGGCTCAGACCTCAGTGAAAGAGTACTTAGATTTAGTGTGCTAGCAGGACTCGGCTTCTACAAGCTCGGACCTCAGTGAAAGAGTCCTAAGATTTAGTGTGCTAGCAGGAACCGGCTCCTCCAGGCTCGGACCTCAGTGAAAGAGTCCATAGATTTAGTGTGCTAGCAGGACTCGGCTCCTCCAGGCTCGGACCTCAGTGAAAGAGTCCTTAGATCTAGTGTGCTAGCAGGACTCTGCTTCTCCAAGCTCGGACCTCAGTGAAAGAGTCCATAGATTTAGTGTGCTAGCAGGACCCGGCTCCTCCAGGCTCAGACCTCAGTGAAAGAGTCCTTAGATTTAGTGTGCTAGCAGGACTCGGCTCCTCCAGGCTCGGACCTCAGTGAAAGAGTCCTTAGATTTAGTTGTGCTAGCAGGACCCGGCTCCTCTAGGCTCGGACCTCAGTTGAACAGTCCTTAGATCTAGTGTGCTAGCAGGATCGGCTCCTCCAGGCTCGGACCTCAGTGAAAGAGTCCTTAGATTTAGTGTGCTAGCAGGACTCGGCTACTCCAGGCTCGGATCTCAGTGAAAGAGTCCTTAGATTTAGTTGTGCTAGCAGGACCCGGCTCCTCTAGGCTCGGACCTCAGTTGAACAGTCCTTAGATCTACTGTGCTAGCAGGATCGGCTCCTCCAGGCTCGGACCTCAGTGAAAGAGTCCTTAGATTTAGTGTGCTAGCAGGACTCGGCTCCTCCAGGCTCGGACCTCAGTGAAAGAGTCCATAGATTTAGTGTGCTAGCAGGACCCGGCTCCTCCAGGCTCGGACCTCAGTGAAAGAGTCGTTAGATTTAATTTGCTAGCATGACCCGACACCTCCCGGCTCGGACCTCAGTGAAAGAGTCCTTAGATTTAGTGTGCTAGCAGGACCCCGCTCCTCCACGCTTGGACCTCAGTGAAAGAGTCCTTAGATTTAGTGTGCTAGCAGGACTCGGCTGCTCCAGGCTCGGATCTCAGTAAAAGAGTCCTTAGATTTAGTGTGCTAGCGGGATTCGGCTCCTCCAGGCTCGGTCCTCAGTGAAAGAGTCCATAGATTTAGTGTGCTAGCGGGACTCGGCTCCTCCAGGCTCGGACCTCAGTGAAAGAGTCCTTAGATTTAGTGTGCTAGCAGGACTTGGCTTCTACAGGCTCGCACCTCAGTGAAAGAGTCTTTAGATTTAGTGTGCTAGCAGGACCCGGCTCCTCCAGGCTCGGACCTCAGTGAAAGAGTCCTTAGATTTAGTGTGCTAGCAGGACTCGGCTCCTCCAGGCTCAGACCTCAGGGAAAGAGTCCATAGATTTAGTGTGCTAGCAGGACTCGGCTCCTCCAGGCTCAGACCTCAGTGAAAGAGTACTTAGATTTAGTGTGCTAGCGGGACTCGGCTTCTACAGGCTCGGACCTCAGTGAAAGCGTCCTAAGATTTAGTGTGCTAGCAGGACCCGGCTCCTCCAGGCTTGGACCTCAGTGAAAGAGTCCATAGATTTAGTGTGCTAGCAGGACTCGGCTCCTCCAGGCTCGGACCTCAGTGAAAGAGTCCTTAGATTTAGTGTGCTAGCAGGACTCGGCTTCTACAGGCTCGGACCTCAGTGGAAGAGTCCTTAGATTTAGTTGTGCTAGCAGGACCCGGCTCCTCTAGGCTCGGACCTCAGTGGAACAGTCCTTAGATCTAGTGTGATAGCAGGACTCGGCTTCTCCAAGCTCGGACCTCAGTGAAAGAGTCCTTAGATTTAGTTGTGCTAGCAGGCGCGGCTCCTCTAGGCTCGGACCTCAGTGGAACAGTCCTTAAATCTAGTGTGCTAGCAGGACCCGGCTCCTCCAGGCTCGGACCTCAGTGAAAGAGTCCTTTGATTTAGTGTGCTAGCAGGACCCTGCTCCTCCAGGCTTGGACCTCAGTGAAAGAGTCCTTAGATTTAGTGTGCTAGCAGGACTCGGCTGCTCCAGGCTCAGATCTCAGTGAAATAGTCCTTAGATTTAGTGTGCTAGCGGGATTCGGCTTCTCCAGGCTCGGTCCTCAGTGAAAGTGTCCATAGATTTAGTGTGCTAGCGGGAGTCGGCTCCTCCAGGCTTGGACCTCAGTGAAAGAGTCCTTAGATTTAGTGTGCTACCAGGACTTGGCTTCTACAGGCTCGTACCTCAGTGAAAAAGTCTTTAGATTTAGTGTGCTAGCAGGACCCGGATCCTCCAGGCTCGGACCTCAGTGAAAGAGTCCTTAGATTTAGTGTGCTAGCAGGACTCGGCTCCTCCAGGCTCGGACCTCAGTGAAAGAGTCCATAGATTTAGTGTGCTAGCAGGACTCGGTTCCTCCAGGCTCAGACCTCAGTGAAAGAGTACTTCGATTTAGTGTGCTAGCAGGACTCGGCTTCTACAAGCTCGGACCTCAGTGAAAGAGTCCTGAGATTTAGTGTGCTAGCAGGACCCGGCTCGGACCGCAGTGGAATAGTCCTTAGATCTAGTGTGCTAGCAGGACTCGGCTTCTCCAAGCTCGGACCTCAGTGAAAGAGTCCTTAGATTTAGTGTGCTAGCAGGACTCAGTTCCTCCAGGCTCGGACCTCAGTGAAAGAGTCCTTAGATTTAATTTGCTAGCATGACCCGACACCTCCAGGCTCGGACCTCAGTGAAAGAGTCCTTAGATTTAGTGTGCTAGCAGGACCCTGCTCCTCCGGGCTTGGACCTCAGTGAAAGAGTACTTAGATTTAGTGTGCTAGCAGGACTCGGCTGCTCCAGGCTCGGTCCTCAGTGAAAGAGTCCATAGATTTAGTGTGCTAGCAGGACTCGGCTCCTCCAGGCTCGGACCTCAGTTAAAGAGTCCTTAGATTTAATGTGCTAGCAGGACTCGGCTGCTCCAGGCTCGGATCTCAGTAAAAGAGTCCTTAGATTTAGTGTGCTAGCGGGATTCGGCACCTCCAGGCTCGGTCGTCAGTGAAAGAGTCCATAGATTTAGTGTGCTAGCGGGACTCGGCTCCTCCAGGCTCGGACCTCAGTGAAAGAGTCCTTAGATTTAGTGTGTTAGCAGGACTTGGCTTCTACAGGCTCGGACCTCAGTGAAAGAGTCTTTAGATTTAGTGTGCTAGCAGGACCCGGCTCCTCCAGGCTCGGACCTCAGTGAAAGAGTCCTTAGATTTAGTTGTGCTAGCAGGACTCGGCTCCTCCAAGCTCAGACCTCAGTGAAAGAGTCCATAGATTCAGTGTGCTAGCAGGACTCGGCTCCTCCAGGCTCAGACCTCAGTGAAAGAGTATTTAGATTTAGTGTGCTAGCAGGACTCGGCTTCTACAGGCTCGGACCTCAGTGAAAGCGTCCTAAGATTTAGTGTGCTAGCAGGACCCGGCTCCTCCAGGCTCGGACCTCAGTGAAAGAGTCCATAGATTTAGTGTGCTAGCAGGACTCGGCTCCTCCAGGCTCGGACCTCAGTGAAAGAGTCCTTAGATTTAGTGTGCTAGCAGGACTCGGCTTCTACAGGCTCGGACCTCAGTGGAAGAGTCCTTAGATTTAGTGTGCTAGCAGGACTCGGCTCCTCCAGGCTCGGACCTCAGTGAAAGAGTCCTTAGATTTAGTTGTGCTAGCAGGACCCGGCTCCTCTAGGCTCGGACCTCAGTGGAACAGTCCTTAGATCTAGTGTGCTAGCAGGACTCGGCTTCTCCAAGCTCGGACCTCAGTGAAAGAGTCCTTAGATTTAGTTGTGCTAGCAGGCACGGCTCCTCTAGTTTCGGACCTCAGTGGAACAGTCCTTAGATCTCGTGTGCTAGCAGGACCCGGCACCTCCAGGCTCGGACCTCAGTGAAGGAGTCCTTAGATTTAGTGTGCTAGCAGGACCCCGCTCCTCCAGGCTTGGACCTCAGTGAAAGAGTCCTTAGATTTAGTGTGCTAGCAGGACTCGGCTGCTCCAGGCTCAGATCTCAGTGAAATAGCCTTAGATTTAGTGTGCTAGCGGGATTCGGCTCCTCCAGGCTCGGTCCTCAGTGAAAGTGTCCATAGATTTAGTGTGCTAGCGGGAGTCGGCTCCTCCATGCTCGGACCTCAGTGAAAGAGTCCTTAGATTTAGTGTGCTAGCAGGACTTGGCTTCTACAGGCTCGTACCTCAGTGAATAAGTCTTTAGATTTAGTGTGCTAGCAGGACCCGGATCCTCCAGGCTCGGACCTCAGTGAAAGAGTCCTTAGATTTAGTGTGCTAGCAGGACTCGGCTCCTCCAGGCTCGGACCTCAGTGAAAGAGTCCATAGATTTAGTGTGCTAGCAGGACTCGGCTCCTCCAGGCTCAGACCTCAGTGAAAGAGTACTTCGATTTAGTGTGCTAGCAGGACTCGGCTTCTACAAGCTCGGACCTCAGTGAAAGAGTCCTGAGATTTAGTGTGCTAGCAGGACCCGGCTCCTCTAGGCTGGGACCTCAGTGGAATAGTCCTTAGATTTAGTGTGCTAGCAGGACTCGGCTCCTCCAGGCTCGGACCTCAGTGAAAGAGACCTTAGATTTAATTTGCTAGCATGACCCGACACCTCCAGGCTCGGACCTCAGTGAAAGAGTCCTTAGATTTAGTGTGCTAGCAGGACCCCGCTCCTCCGGGCTTGGACCTCAGTGAAAGAGTCCTTAGATTTAGTGTGCTAGCAGGACTCGGCTGCTCCAGGCTCAGTCCTCAGTGAAAGAGTCCATAGATTTAGTGTGCTAGCAGGACTCGGCTCCTCCAGGCTCGGACCTCAGTTAAATAGTCCTTAGATTTAATGTGCTAGCAGTACTCGGCTGCTCCAGGCTTGGATCTCAGTAAAAGAGTCCTTAGATTTAGTGTGCTAGTTTGATTCGGCACCTCCAGGCTCGGTCGTCAGTGAAAGAGTCCATAGATTTAGTGTGCTAGCGGGACTCGGCTCCTCCAGGCTCGGACCTCAGTGAAAGAGTCCTTAGATTTAGTGTGCTAGCAGGACTTGGCTTCTACAGGCTCGGACCACAGTGAAAGAGTCTTTAGATTTAGTGTGCTAGCAGGACCCGGCTCCTCCAGGCTCGGACCTCAGTGAAAGAGTCCTTAGATTTAGTGTGCTAGCAGGACTCGGCTCCTACAGGCTCGGACCTCAGTGAAAGAGTCCATAGATTTAGTTTGCTAGCAGGACTCGGCTCCTCCAGGCTCAGACCTCTGTGAAAGAGTACTTAGATTTAGTGTGCTAGCAGGACTCGGCTTCTACAGGCTCAGACCTCAGTGAAAGAGTCCTAAGATTTAGTGTGCTAGCAGGACCCGGCTCCTCCAGGCTCAGACCTCAGTGAAAGAGTCCATAGATTTAGTGTGCTAGCAGGACTCGGCTCCTCCAGGCTCGGACCTCAGTGAAAGAGTCCTTAGATTTAGTGTGCTAGCAGGACTCGGCAGCTCCAGGCTCGGATCTCAGTGAAAGAGTCCTTAGATTTAGTGTGCTAGCGGGATTAGGCTCCTCAAGGCTCGGTCCTCATTGAAAGAGTCCATAGATTTAGTGTGCTAGCGGGACTCGGCTCCTCCAGACTCGGACCTCAGTGAAAGAGTCCATAGATTTAGTGTGCTTGCGGGACTCGGCTCCTCCAGGCTCGGACCTCAGTGAAAGAGTCCTTAGATTTAGTGTGCTAGCAGGACTTGGCTTCTACAGTCTCGGACCTCAGTGAAAGAGTCCTTAGTGTGCTAGCAGGACCCGGCTCCTCCAGGCTCGGACCTCAGTGAAAGAGTCCTTAGATTTAGTGTGCTAGCAGGACTCGGCTCCTCCAGGCTCGGACCTCAGTGAAAGAGTCCTTAGATTTAGTTGTGCTAGCAGGACCCGGCTCCTCTAGGCTCGGACCTCAGTGGAACAGTCCTTAGATCTAGTGTGCTAGCAGGACCCGGCTCCTCCAGGCTCGGACCTCAGTGAAAGAGTCCTTAGATTTAGTGTGCTAGCAGGACTTGGCTCCTCCAGGCTCGGACCTCAGTGAAAGAGTCCATAGATTTAGTGTGCTAGCAGGACCCGGCTCCTCCAGGCTCGGACCTCAGTGAAAGAGTCCTTAGATTTAATTTGCTAGCATGACCCGACACCTCCAGGCTCGGACCTCAGTGAAAGAGTCCTTAGATTTAGTGTGCTAGCAGGACCCCGCTCCTCCAGGCTTGGACCTCAGTGAAAGAGTCCTTAGATTTAGTGTGCTAGCAGGACTTGGCTCCTCCAGGCTCGGACCTCAGTGAAAGAGTCCTTAGATTTAGTGTGCTAGCGGGATTCGGCTCCTCCAGGCTCGGTCCTCAGTGAAAGAGTCCATAGATTTAGTGTGCTAGCGGGACTCGGCTCCTCCAGGCTCGGACCTCAGTGAAAGAGTCCTTAGATTTAGTGTGCTAGCAGGACTTGGCTTCTACAGGCTCAGACCTCAGTGAAAGAGTCTTTAGATTTAGTGTGCTAGCAGGAACCGGCTCCTCCAGGCTCGGACCTCAGTGAAAGAGTCCTTAGATTTAGTGTGCTAGCAGGACTCGGCTCCTCCAGGCTCGGACCTCAGTGAAAGAGTCCATAGATTTAGTGTGCTAGCAGGACTCGGCTCCTCCAGGCTCAGACCTCAGTGAAAGAGTACTTAGATTTAGTGTGCTAGCAGGACTCGTCTTCTACAGGCTCGGACCTCAGTGAAAGAGTCCTAAGATTTAGTGTGCTAGCAGGACCCGGCTCCTCCAGGCTCGGACCTCAGTGAAAGAGTCCATAGATTTAGTGTGCTAGCAGGACTCCGCTCCTCCAGGCTCGGACCTCAGTGAAAGAGTCCTTAGATTTAGTGTGCTAGCAGGACTCGGCTTCTACAGGCTCGGACCTCAGTGGAAGAGTCCTTAGATTTAGTGTGCTAGCAGAACTCGGCTCCTCCAGGCTCGGACCTCAGTGAAAGAGTCCTTAGATTTAGTTGTGCTAGCAGGACCCGGCTCCTCTAGGCTCGGACCTCAGTGGAACAGTCCTTAGATCTAGTGTGCTAGCAGGACTCGGCTTCTCCAAGCTCGGACCTCAGTGAAAGAGTCCTTAGATTTAGTTGTGCTAGCAGGCGTGGCTTCTCTAGGCTCGGACCTCAGTGAAACAGTCCTTAGATCTAGTGTGCTAGCAGGACTCGGCTTCTCCAAGCTCGGACCTCAGTGAAAGAGTCCTTAGATTTAGTTGTGCTAGCAGGCGCGGCTCCTCCAGGCTCGGACCTCAGTTAAAGAGTCCTTAGATTTAATGTGCTAGCAGTACTCGGCTGCTCCAGGCTTGGATCTCAGTAAAAGTGTCCTTAGATTTAGTGTGCTAGTTTGATTCGGCACCTCCAGGCTCGGTCGTCAGTGAAAGAGTCCATAGATTTAGTGTGCTAGCGGGACTCGGCTCCTCCAGGCTCGGACCTCAGTGAAAGAGTCCTTAGATTTAGTGTGCTAGCAGGACTTGGCTTCTACAGGCTCGGACCACAGTGAAAGAGTCTTTAGATTTAGTGTGCTAGCAGGACCCGGCTCCTCCAGGCTCGGACCTCAGTGAAAGAGTCCTTAGATTTAGTGTGCTAGCAGGACTCGGCTCCTTCAGGCTCGGACCTCAGTGAAAGAGTCCTTAGATTTAGTGTGCTAGCAGGACTCGGCAGCTCCAGGCTCGGATCTCAGTGAAAGAGTCCTTAGATTTAGTGTGCTAGCGGGATTAGGCTCCTCAAGGCTCGGTCCTCAGTGAAAGAGTCCATAGATTTAGTGTGCTAGCGGGACTCGGCTCCTCCAGACTCGGACCTCAGTGAAAGAGTCCATAGATTTAGTGTGCTTGCGGGACTCGGCTCCTCCAGGCTCGGACCTCAGTGAAAGAGTCCTTAGATTTAGTGTGCTAGCAGGACTTGGCTTCTACAGTCTCGGACCTCAGTGAAAGAGTCCTTAGTGTGCTAGCAGGACCCGGCTCCTCCAGGCTCGGACCTCAGTGAAAGAGTCCTTAGATTTAGTGTGCTTGCAGGACTCGGCTCCTCCAGGCTCGGACCTCAGTGAAAGAGTCCTTAGATTTAGTTGTGCTAGCAGGACCCGGCTGCTCTAGGCTCGGACCTCAGTGGAACAGTCCTTAGATCTAGTGTGCTAGCAGGACCCGGCTCCTCCAGGCTCGGACCTCAGTGAAAGAGTCCTTAGATTTAGTGTGCTAGCAGGACTCGGCTCCTCCAGGCTCGGACCTCAGTGAAAGAGTCCATAGATTTAGTGTGCTAGCAGGACCCGGCTCCTCCAGGCTCGGACCTCAGTGAAAGAGTCCTTAGATTTAATTTGCTAGCATGACCCGACACCTCCAGGCTCGGACCTCAGTGAAAGAGTCCTTAGATTTAGTGTGCTAGCAGGACCCCGCTCCTCCAGGCTTGGACCTCAGTGAAAGAGTCATTAGATTTAGTGTGCTAGCAGGACTCGACTGCTCCAGGCTCGGATCTCAGTAAAAGAGTCCTTAGATTTAGTGTGCTAGCGGGATTCGGCTCCTCCAGGCTCGGTCCTCAGTGAAAGAGTCCATAGATTTAGTGTGCTAGCGGGACTCGGCTCCTACAGGCTCGGACCTCAGTGAAAGAGTCCTTAGATTTAGTGTGCTAGCAGGACTTGGCTTCTACAGGCTCGGACCTCAGTGAAAGAGTCTTTAGATTTAGTGTGCTAGCAGGACCCGGCTCCTCCAGGCTCGGACCTCAGTGAAAGAGTCCTTAGATTTAGTGTGCTAGCAGGACTCGGCTCCTCCAGGCTCGGACCTCAGTGAAAGAGTCCATAGATTTAGTGTGCTAGCAGGACTCGGCTCCTCCAGGCTCAGGCCTCAGTGAAAGAGTACTTAGATTTAGTGTGCTAGCAGGACTCGTCTTCTACAGGCTCGGACCTCAGTGAAAGAGTCCTAAGATTTAGTGTGCTAGCAGGACCCGGCTCCTCCAGGCTCGGACCTCAGTGAAAGAGTCCATAGATTTAGTGTGCTAGCAGGACTCCGCTCCTCCAGGCTCGGACCTCAGTGAAAGAGTCCTTAGATTTAGTGTGCTAGCAGGACTCGGCTTCTACAGGCTCGGACCTCAGTGGAAGAGTCCTTAGATTTAGTGTGCTAGCAGAACTCGGCTCCTCCAGGCTCGGACCTCAGTGAAAGAGTCCTTAGATTTAGTTGTGCTAGCAGGACCCGGCTCCTCTAGGCTCGGACCTCAGTGGAACAGTCCTTAGATCTAGTGTGCTAGCAGGACTCGGCTTCTCCAAGCTCGGACCTCAGTGAAAGAGTCCTTAGATTTAGTTGTGCTAGCAGGCGCGGCTTCTCTAGGCTCGGACCTCAGTGGAACAGTCCTTAGATCTACTGTGCTAGCAGGACTCGACTTCTCCAAGCTCGGACCTCAGTGAAAGAGTCCTTAGATTTAGTTGTGCTAGCAGGCGCGGCTCCTCCAGGCTCGGACCTCAGTTAAAGAGTCCTTAGATTTAATGTGCTAGCAGTACTCGGCTGCTCCAGGCTTGGATCTCAGTAAAAGAGTCCTTAGATTTAGTGTGCTAGTTTGATTCGGCACCTCCAGGCTCGGTCGTCAGTGAAAGAGTCCATAGATTTAGTGTGCTAGCGGGACTCGGCTCCTCCAGGCTCGGACCTCAGTGAAAGAGTCCTTAGATTTAGTGTGCTAGCAGGACTTGGCTTCTACAGGCTCGGACCACAGTGAAAGAGTCTTTAGATTTAGTGTGCTAGCAGGACCCGGCTCCTCCAGGCTCGGACCTCAGTGAAAGAGTCCTTAGATTTAGTGTGCTAGCAGGACTCGGCTCCTACAGGCTCGGACCTCAGTGAAAGAGTCCATAGATTTAGTGTGCTAGCAGGACTCGGCTCCTCCAGGCTCAGACCTCTGTGAAAGAGTACTTAGATTTAGTGTGCTAGCAGGACTCGGCTTCTACAGGCTCAGACCTCAGTGAAAGAGTCCTAAGATTTAGTGTGCTAGCAGGACCCGGCTCCTCCAGGCTCAGACCTCAGTGAAAGAGTCCATAGATTTAGTGTGCTAGCAGGACTCAGCTCCTCCAGGCTCGGACCTCAGTGAAAGAGTCCTTAGATTTAGTGTGCTAGCAGGACTCGGCTGCTCCAGGCTCGGATCTCAGTGAAAGAGTCCTTAGATTTAGTGTGCTAGCGGGATTAGGCTCCTCAAGGCTCGGTCCTCAGTGAAAGAGTCCATAGATTTAGTGTGCTAGCGGGACTCGGCTCCTCCAGACTCGGACCTCAGTGAAAGAGTCCATAGATTTAGTGTGCTAGCGGGACTCGGCTCCTCCAGGCTCGGACCTCAGTGAAAGAGTCCTTAGATTTAGTGTGCTAGCAGGACTTGGCTTCTAGAGTCTCGGACCTCAGTGAAAGAGTCCTTAGTGTGCTAGCAGGACCCGGCTCCTCCAGGCTCGGACCTCAGTGAAAGAGTCCTTAAATTTAGTGTGCTAGCAGGACTCGGCTCCTCCAGGCTCGGACCTCAGTGAAAGAGTCCTTAGATTTAGTTGTGCTAGCAGGACCCGGCTCCTCTAGGCTCGGACCTCAGTGGAACAGTCCTTAGATCTAGTGTGCTAGCAGGACCCGGCTCCTCTAGGCTCGGACCTCAGTGAAAGAGTCCTTAGATTTAGTGTGCTAGCAGGACTCGGCTCCTCCAGGCTCGGACCTCAGTGAAAGAGTCCATAGATTTAGTGTGCTAGCAGGACCCGGATCCTCCAGGCTCGGACCTCAGTGAAAGAGTCCTTAGATTTAATTTGCTAGCATGACCCGACCCCTCCAGGCTCGGACCTCAGTGAAAGAGTCCTTAGATTTAGTGTGCTAGCAGGACCCCGCTCCTCCAGGCTTGGACCTCAGTGAAAGAGTCATTAGATTTAGTGTGCTAGCAGGACTCGGCTGCTCCAGGCTCGGATCTCAGTAAAAGAGTCCTTAGATTTAGTTTGCTAGCGGGATTCGGCTCCTCCAGGCTCGGTCCTCAGTGAAAGAGTCCATAGATTTAGTGTGCTAGCGGGACTCGGCTCCTCCAGGCTCGGACCTCAGTGAAAGAGTCCTTAGATTTAGTGTGCTAGCAGGACTTGGCTTCTACAGGCTCGGACCTCAGTGAAAGAGTCTTTAGATTTAATTTGCTAGCATGACCCGACCCCTCCAGGCTCGGACCTCAGTGAAAGAGTCTTTAGATTTAGTGTGCTAGCAGGACCCGGCCCGTCCAGGCATGGACCTCAGTGAAAGAGTCCTTAGATTTAGTGTGCTAGCAGGACTCGGCTCCTACAGGCTCGGACCTCAGTGAAAGAGTCCATAGATTTAGTGTGCTAGCAGGACTCGGCTCCTCCAGGATCAGACCTCAGTGAAAGAGTACTTAGATTGAGTGTGCTAGCAGGACTCGGCTTCTACAGGCTCGGACCTCAGTGAAAGAGTCCTAAGATTTATTGTGCTAGCAGGACCCGGCTGCTCCAGGCTCGGACCTCAGTGAAAGAGTCCATAGATATAGTGTGCTTGCAGGACTCGGCTCCTCCAGGCTCCGACCTCAGTGAAAGAGTCCTTAGATTTAGTGTGCTAGCAGGACTCGGCTTCTACAGGCTCGGACCTCAGTGGAAGAGTCCTTAGATTCAGTGTGCTAGCAGGACTCGGCTCCTCCAGGCTCGGACCTCAGTGAAAGAGTCCTTAGATTTAGTTGTGCTAGCAGGACCCGGCTCCTCTAGGCTCGGACCTCAGTGGAACAGTCCTTAGATCTAGTGTGCTAGCAGGTCTCGGCTTCTCCAAGCTCGGACCTCAGTGAAAGAGTCCTTAGATTTAGTTGTGCTAGCCGGACCCGGCTCCTCTAGGCTCGGACCTCAGTGGAACAGTCCTTAGATCTAGTGTGCTAGCAGTACCCGGCTCCTCCAGGCTCGGACCTCAGTGAAAGAGTCCTAAGATTTAGTGTGCTAGCAGGACCCGGCTCCTCCAGGCTCGGACCTCAGTGAAAGAGTCCATAGATTTAGTGTGCTAGCAGGTCTCGGCTTCTCCAAGCTCGGACCTCAGTGAAAGAGTCCTTAGATTTAGTTGTGCTAGCCGGACCCGGCTCCTCTAGGCTCGGACCTCAGTGGAACAGTCCTTAGATCTAGTGTGCTAGCAGTACCCGGCTCCTCCAGGCTCGGACCTCAGTGAAAGAGTCCTAAGATTTAGTGTGCTAGCAGGACCCGGCTCCTCCAGGCTCGGACCTCAGTGAAAGAGTCCATAGATTTAGTGTGCTAGCAAGACTCCGCTCCTCCAGGCTCGGACCTCAGTGAAAGAGTCCTTAGATTTAGTGTGCTAGCAGGACTCGGCTTCTACAGGCTCGGACCTCAGTGGAAGAGTCCTTAGATTTAGTGTGCTAGCAGAACTCGGCTCCTCCAGGCTCGGACCTCAGTGAAAGAGTCCTTAGATTTAGTTGTGCTAGCAGGACCCGGCTCCTCTAGGCTCGGACCTCAGTGGAACAGTCCTTAGATCTAGTGTGCTAGCAGGACTCGGCTTCTCCAAGCTCGGACCTCAGTGAAAGAGTCCTTAGATTTAGTTGTGCTAGCAGGCGCGGCTTCTCTAGGCTCGGACCTCAGTGGAACATTCCTTAGATCTAGTATGCTAGCAGGACCCGGCTCCTCCAGGCTCGGACCTCAGTGAAAGAGTCCTTAGATTTAGTGTGCTAGCAGGACCCCGCTCCTCCAGGCTTGGACCTCAGTGAAAGAGTCCTTAGATTTAGTGTGCTAGCAGGACTCGGCTGCTCCAGGCTCAGATCTCAGTGAAAGAGTCCTTAGATTTAGTGTGCTAGCGGGATTCGGCTCCTCCAGGCTCGGTCCTCAGTGAAAGTGTCCATAGATTTAGTCTACTAGTGGGAGTCGGCTCCTCCAGGCTCGGACCTCAGTGAAAGAGTCCTTAGATTTAGTGTGCTAGCAGGACTTGGCTTCTAAAGGTTCGGACCTCAGTGAAAAAGTCTTTAGATTTAGTGTGCTAGCAGGACCCGACTCCTCCAGGCTCGGACCTCAGTGAAAGAGTCAATAGATTTAGTGTGCTAGCAGGACTCGGCTCCTCCAGGCTCGGACCTCAGTGAAAGAGTCCATAGATTTCGTGTGCTAGCAGGACTCGGCTCCTCCAGGCTCAGACCTCAGTGAAAGAGTACTTCGATTTAGTGTGCTAGCAGGACTCGGCTTCTACAAGCTCGGACCTCAGTGAAAGAGTCCTGAGATTTAGTGTGCTAGCAGGACCCGGCTCCTCTAGGCTCGGACCTCAGTGGAATAATCCTTAGATCTAGTGTGCTAGCAGGACTCGGCTTCTCCAAGCTCGGACCTCAGTGAAAGAGTCCTTAGATTTAGTGTGCTAGCACGACTCTGCTCCTCCAGGCTCAGACCTCAGTGAAAGAGTCCTTAGATTTAATTTGCTAGCATGACCCGACACCTCCAGGCTCGGACCTCAGTAAAAGAGTCCTCAGATTTAGTGTGCTAGCAGGACTTGGCTCCTCCAGGCTCGGACCTCAGTGAAAGAGTCCTTAGATTTAATGTGCTAGCAGGACCCGACTACTCCAGGCTCGGACCTCAGTGAAAGAGTCCTTAGATTTAGTGTGCTAGCAGGACCCCGCTCCTCCAGGCTTGGACCTCAGTGAAAGAGTCCTTAGATTTCGTGTGCTAGCAGGACTCGGCTGCTCCAGGCTCGGTCCTCAGTGAAAGAGTCCATAGATTTAGTGTGCCAGCAGGACTTGGCTTCTACAGGCTCGGACCTCAGTGAAAGAGTCTTTAGATTTAGTGTGCTAGCAGGACCCGGCTCGTCCAGGCATGGACCTCAGTGAAAGAGTCCTTAGATTTAGTGTGCTAGCAGGACTCGGCTCCTCCAGGCTCGGACCTCAGTGAAAGAGTCCATAGATTTAGTGTGCTAGCAGGACTCAGCTCCTCCAGGATCAGACCTCAGTGAAAGAGTACTTAGATTGAGTGTGCTAGCAGGACTCGGCTTCTACAGGCTCGGACCTCAGTGAAAGAGTCCTAAGATTTATTGTGCTAGCAGGACCCGGCTGCTCCAGGCTCGGACCTCAGTGAAAGAGTCCAAAGATTTAGTGTGCTTGCAGGACTCGGCTCCTCCAGGCTCCGACCTCAGTGAAAGAGTCCTTAGATTTAGTGTGCTAGCAGGACTCGGCTTCTACAGGCTCGGACCTCAGTGGAAGAGTCCTTAGATTCAGTGTGCTAGCAGGACTCGGCTCCTCCAGGCTCGGACCTCAGTGAAAGAGTCCTTAGATTTAGTTGTGCTAGCAGGACCCGGCTCCTCTAGGCTCGGACCTCAGTGGAACAGTCCTTAGATCTAGTGTGCTAGCAGGCCTCGGCTTCTCCAAGCTCGGACCTCAGTGAAAGAGTCCTTAGATTTAGTTGTGCTAGCCGGACCCGGCTCCTCTAGGCTCGGACCTCAGTGGAACAGTCCTTAGATCTAGTGTGCTAGCAGGACCCGGCTCCTCCAGGCTCGGACCTCAGTGAAAGAGTCCTTAGATTTAGTGTGCTAGCAGGACTCAGCTCCTCCAGGCTCGGACCTCAGTGAAAGAGTCCATAGATTTAGTGTGCTAGCAGGACCCGGCTCCTCCAGGCTCGGACCTCAGTGAAAGAGTCCATAGATTTAGTGTGCTAGCAGGACCCGGCTCCTCCAGGCTCGGACCTCAGTGAAAGAGTCCTTAGATTTAGTGTGCTAGCAGGACCCCGCTCCTCCAGGCTTGGACCTCAGTGAAAGAGTCCTTAGATTTAGTGTGCTAGCAGGACTCGGCTGCTCCAGGCTCGGATCTCAGTGAAAGAGTCCTTAGATTTAGTGTGCTAGCGGGATTCGGCTCCTCCAGGCTCGGTCCTCAGTGAAAGAGTCCTTAGATTTAGTGTGTTAGCAGGACTCGGCTCCTCCAGGCTTGGACCTCAGTGAAAGAGTCCATAGATTTAGTGTGCCCGCAGGACTCGGCTCCTCCAGGCTCAGACCTCAGTGAAAGAGTACTTAGATTTAGTGTGCTAGCAGGACTCCGCTTCTACAAGCTCGGACCTCAGTGAAAGAGTCCTAAGATTTAGTGTGCTAGCAGGACCCGGCTCCTCCAGGCTCGGAACTCAGTGAAAGAGTCCATAGATTTAGTGTGCTAGCAGGACTCTGCTTCTCCAAGCTCGGACCTCAGTGAAAGAGTCCATAGATTTAGTGTGCTAGCAGGACCCGGCTCCTCCAGGCTCAGACCTCAGTGAAAGAGTCCTTAGATTTAGTGTGCTAGCAGGACTTGGCTTCTACAGTCTCGGACCTCAGTGAAAGAGTCCTTAGATTTAGTGTGCTAGCAGGACTTGGCTTCTACAGGCTCGGACCTCAGTGAAAGAGTCTTTAGATTTAGTGTGCTAGCAGGACCCGTCTCCTCCAGGCTCGGACCTCAGTGAAAGAGTCCTTAGATTTAGTGTGCTAGCAGGACTCGGCTCCTCCAGGCTCGGACCTCAGTGAAAGAGTCCATAGATTTAGTGTGCTAGCAGGACTCGGCTCCTCCAGGCTCAGACCTCAGTGAAAGAGTCCTTAGATTTAGTGTGCTAGCAGGACTCGGCTTCTCCAAGCTCGGACCTCAGTGAAAGAGTCCTTAGATTTAGTGTGCTAGCACGACTCTGCTCCTCCAGGCTCGGACCTCAGTGAAAGAGTCCTTAGATTTAATTTGCTAGCATGACCCGACACCTCCAGGCTCGGACCTCAGTAAAAGAGTCCTCAGATTTAGTGTGCTAGCAGGACTTGGCTCCTCCAGGCTCGGACCTCAGTGAAAGAGTCCTTAGATTTAATGTGCTAGCAGGACCCGACTACTCCAGGCTCGGACCTCAGTGAAAGAGTCCTTAGATTTAGTGTGCTAGCAGGACCCCGCTCCTCCAGGCTTGGACCTCAGTGAAAGAGTCCTTAGATTTCGTGTGCTAGCAGGACTCGGCTGCTCCAGGCTCGGTCCTCAGTGAAAGAGTCCATAGATTTAGTGTGCCAGCAGGACTTGGCTTCTACAGGCTCGGACCTCAGTGAAAGAGTCTTTAGATTTAGTGTGCTAGCAGGACCCGGCTCGTCCAGGCATGGACCTCAGTGAAAGAGTCCTTAGATTTAGTGTGCTAGCAGGACTCGGCTCCTCCAGGCTCGGACCTCAGTGAAAGAGTCCATAGATTTAGTGTGCTAGCAGGACTCGGCTCCTCCAGGATCAGACCTCAGTGAAAGAGTACTTAGATTGAGTGTGCTAGCAGGACTCGGCTTCTACAGGCTCGGACCTCAGTGAAAGAGTCCTAAGATTTATTGTGCTAGCAGGACCCGGCTGCTCCAGGCTCGGACCTCAGTGAAAGAGTCCATAGATTTAGTGTGCTTGCAGGACTCGGCTCCTCCAGGCTCCGACCTCAGTGAAAGAGTCCTTAGATTTAGTGTGCTAGCAGGACTCGGCTTCTACAGGCTCGGACCTCAGTGGAAGAGTCCTTAGATTCAGTGTGCTAGCAGGACTCGGCTCCTCCAGGCTCGGACCTCAGTGAAAGAGTCCTTAGATTTAGTTGTGCTAGCAGGACCCGGCTCCTCTAGGCTCGGACCTCAGTGGAACAGTCCTTAGATCTAGTGTGCTAGCAGGTCTCGGCTTCTCCAAGCTCGGACCTCAGTGAAAGAGTCCTTAGATTTAGTTGTGCTAGCCGGACCCGGCTCCTCTAGGCTCGGACCTCAGTGGAACAGTCCTTAGATCTAGTGTGCTAGCAGGACCCGGCTCCTCCAGGCTCGGACCTCAGTGAAAGAGTCCTAAGATTTAGTGTGCTAGCAGGACCCGGCTCCTCCAGGCTCGGACCTCAGTGAAAGAGTCCATAGATTTAGTGTGCTAGCAGGACTCCGCTCCTCCAGGCTCGGACCTCAGTGAAAGAGTCCTTAGATTTAGTGTGCTAGCAGGACTCGGCTTCTACAGGCTCGGACCTCAGTGGAAGAGTCCTTAGATTTAGTGTGCTAGCAGAACTCGGCTCCTCCAGGCTCGGACCTCAGTGAAAGAGTCCTTAGATTTAGTTGTGCTAGCAGGACCCGGCTCCTCTAGGCTCGGACCTCAGTGGAACAGTCCTTAGATCTAGTGTGCTAGCAGGACTCGGCTTCTCCAAGCTCGGACCTCAGTGAAAGAGTCCTTAGATTTAGTTGTGCTAGCAGGCGCGGCTTCTCTAGGCTCGGACCTCAGTGGAACAGTCCTTAGATCTAGTGTGCTAGCAGGACCCGGCTCCTCCAGGCTCGGACCTCAGTGAAAGAGTCCTTAGATTTAGTGTGCTAGCAGGACCCCGCTCCTCCAGGCTTGGACCTCAGTGAAAGAGTCCTTAGATTTAGTGTGCTAGCAGGACTCGGCTGCTCCAGGCTCAGATCTCAGTGAAAGAGTCCTTAGATTTAGTGTGCTAGCGGGATTCGGCTCCTCCAGGCTCGGTCCTCAGTGAAAGTGTCCATAGATTTAGTGTGCTAGTGGGAGTCGGCTCCTCCAGGCTCGGACCTCAGTGAAAGAGTCCTTAGATTTAGTGTGCTAGCAGGACTTGGCTTCTACAGGCTCGGACCTCAGTGAAAAAGTCTTTAGATTTAGTGTGCTAGCAGGACCCGACTCCTCCAGGCTCGGACCTCAGTGAAAGAGTCCTTAGATTTAGTGTGCTAGCAGGACTCGGCTCCTCCAGGCTCGGACCTCAGTGAAAGAGTCCATAGATTTCGTGTGCTAGCAGGACTCGGCTCCTCCAGGCTCAGACCTCAGTGAAAGAGTACTTCGATTTAGTGTGCTAGCAGGACTCGGCTTCTACAAGCTCGGACCTCAGTGAAAGAGTCCTGAGATTTAGTGTGCTAGCAGGACCCGGCTCCTCTAGGCTCGGACCTCAGTGGAATAATCCTTAGATCTAGTGTGCTAGCAGGACTCGGCTTCTCCAAGCTCGGACCTCAGTGAAAGAGTCCTTAGATTTAGTGTGCTAGCACGACTCTGCTCCTCCAGGCTCGGACCTCAGTGAAAGAGTCCTTAGATTTAATTTGCTAGCATGACCCGACACCTCCAGGCTCGGACCTCAGTAAAAGAGTCCTCAGATTTAGTGTGCTAGCAGGACTTGGCTCCTCCAGGCTCGGACCTCAGTGAAAGAGTCCTTAGATTTAATGTGCTAGCAGGACCCGACTACTCCAGGCTCGGACCTCAGTGAAAGAGTCCTTAGATTTAGTGTGCTAGCAGGACCCCGCTCCTCCAGGCTTGGACCTCAGTGAAAGAGTCCTTAGATTTCGTGTGCTATCAGGACTCGGCTGCTCCAGGCTCGGTCCTCAGTGAAAGAGTCCATAGATTTAGTGTGCCAGCAGGACTTGGCTTCTACAGGCTCGGACCTCAGTGAAAGAGTCTTTAGATTTAGTGTGCTAGCAGGACCCGGCTCGTCCAGGCATGGACCTCAGTGAAAGAGTCCTTAGATTTAGTGTGCTAGCAGGACTCGGCTCCTCCAGGCTCGGACCTCAGTGAAAGAGTCCATAGATTTAGTGTGCTAGCAGGACTCAGCTCCTCCAGGATCAGACCTCAGTGAAAGAGTACTTAGATTGAGTGTGCTAGCAGGACTCGGCTTCTACAGGCTCGGACCTCAGTGAAAGAGTCCTAAGATTTATTGTGCTAGCAGGACCCGGCTGCTCCAGGCTCGGACCTCAGTGAAAGAGTCCAAAGATTTAGTGTGCTTGCAGGACTCGGCTCCTCCAGGCTCCGACCTCAGTGGAAGAGTCCTTAGATTCAGTGTGCTAGCAGGACTCGGCTCCTCCAGGCTCGGACCTCAGTGAAAGAGTCCTTAGATTTAGTTGTGCTAGCAGGACCCGGCTCCTCTAGGCTCGGACCTCAGTGGAACAGTCCTTAGATCTAGTGTGCTAGCAGGCCTCGGCTTCTCCAAGCTCGGACCTCAGTGAAAGAGTCCTTAGATTTAGTTGTGCTAGCCGGACCCGGCTCCTCTAGGCTCGGACCTCAGTGGAACAGTCCTTAGATCTAGTGTGCTAGCAGGACCCGGCTCCTCCAGGCTCGGACCTCAGTGAAAGAGTCCTTAGATTTAGTGTGCTAGCAGGACTCAGCTCCTCCAGGCACGGACCTCAGTGAAAGAGTCCATAGATTTAGTGTGCTAGCAGGACCCGGCTCCTCCAGGCTCGGACCTCAGTGAAAGAGTCCATAGATTTAGTGTGCTAGCAGGACCCGGCTCCTCCAGGCTCGGACCTCAGTGAAAGAGTCCATAGATTTAGTGTGCTAGCAGGACTCGGCTCCTCCAGGCTCAGACCTCAGTGAAAGAGTACTTAGATTTAGTGTGCTAGCAGGACTCCGCTTCTACAAGCTCGGACCTCAGTGAAAGAGTCCTAAGATTTAGTGTGCTAGCAGGACCCGGCTCCTCCAGGCTCGGAACTCAGTGAAAGAGTCCATAGATTTAGTGTGCTAGCAGGACTCTGCTTCTCCAAGCTTGGACCTCAGTGAAAGAGTCCATAGATTTAGTGTGCTAGCAGGACCCGGCTCCTCCAGGCTCAGACCTCAGTGAAAGAGTCCTTAGATTTAGTGTGCTAGCAGGACTTGGCTTCTACAGTCTCGGACCTCAGTGAAAGAGTCCTTAGATTTAGTGTGCTAGCAGGACTTGGCTTCTACAGGCTCGGACCTCAGTGAAAGAGTCTTTAGATTTAGTGTGCTAGCAGGACCCGTCTCCTCCAGGCTCGGACCTCAGTGAAAGAGTCCTTAGATTTAGTGTGCTAGCAGGACTCGGCTCCTCCAGGCTCGGACCTCAGTGAAAGAGTCCATAGATTTAGTGTGCTAGCAGGACTCGGCTCCTCCAGGCTCAGACCTCAGTGAAAGAGTCCTTAGATTTAGTGTGCTAGCAGGACTCGGCTTCTCCAAGCTCGGACCTCAGTGAAAGAGTCCTTAGATTTAGTGTGCTAGCACGACTCTGCTCCTCCAGGCTCGGACCTCAGTGAAAGAGTCCTTAGATTTAATTTGCTAGCATGACCCGACACCTCCAGGCTCGGACCTCAGTAAAAGAGTCCTCAGATTTAGTGTGCTAGCAGGACTTGGCTCCTCCAGGCTCGGACCTCAGTGAAAGAGTCCTTAGATTTAATGTGCTAGCAGGACCCGACTACTCCAGGCTCGGACCTCAGTGAAAGAGTCCTTAGATTTAGTGTGCTAGCAGGACCCCGCTCCTCCAGGCTTGGACCTCAGTGAAAGAGTCCTTAGATTTCGTGTGCTAGCAGGACTCGGCTGCTCCAGGCTCGGTCCTCAGTGAAAGAGTCCATAGATTTAGTGTGCCAGCAGGACTTGGCTTCTACAGGCTCGGACCTCAGTGAAAGAGTCTTTAGATTTAGTGTGCTAGCAGGACCCGGCTCGTCCAGGCATGGACCTCAGTGAAAGAGTCCTTAGATTTAGTGTGCTAGCAGGACTCGGCTCCTCCAGGCTCGGACCTCAGTGAAAGAGTCCATAGATTTAGTGTGCTAGCAGGACTCGGCTCCTCCAGGATCAGACCTCAGTGAAAGAGTACTTAGATTGAGTGTGCTAGCAGGACTCGGCTTCTACAGGCTCGGACCTCAGTGAAAGAGTCCTAAGATTTATTGTGCTAGCAGGACCCCTCTGCTCCAGGCTCGGACCTCAGTGAAAGAGTCCATAGATTTAGTGTGCTTGCAGGACTCGGCTCCTCCAGGCTCCGACCTCAGTGAAAGAGTCCTTAGATGTAGTGTGCTAGCAGGACTCGGCTTCTACAGGCTCGGACCTCAGTGGAAGAGTCCTTAGATTCAGTGTGCTAGCAGGACTCGGCTCCTCCAGGCTCGGACCTCAGTGAAAGAGTCCTTAGATTTAGTTGTGCTAGCAGGACCCGGCTCCTCTAGGCTCGGACCTCAGTGGAACAGTCCTTAGATCTAGTGTGCTAGCAGGTCTCGGCTTCTCCAAGCTCGGACCTCAGTGAAAGAGTCCTTAGATTTAGTTGTGCTAGCCGGACCCGGCTCCTCTAGGCTCGGACCTCAGTGGAACAGTCCTTAGATCTAGTGTGCTAGCAGGACCCGGCTCCTCCAGGCTGGGACCTCAGTGAAAGAGTCCTAAGATTTAGTGTGCTAGCAGGACCCGGCTCCTCCAGGCTCGGACCTCAGTGAAAGAGTCCATAGATTTAGTGTGCTAGCAGGACTCCGCTCCTCCAGGCTCGGACCTCAGTGAAAGAGTCCTTAGATTTAGTGTGCTAGCAGGACTCGGCTTCTACAGGCTCGGACCTCAGTGGAAGAGTCCTTAGATTTAGTGTGCTAGCAGAACTCGGCTCCTCCAGGCTCGGACCTCAGTGAAAGAGTCCTTAGATTTAGTTGTGCTAGCAGGACCCGGCTCCTCTAGGCTCGGACCTCAGTGGAACAGTCCTTAGATCTAGTGTGCTAGCAGGACTCGGCTTCTCCAAGCTCGGACCTCAGTGAAAGAGTCCTTAGATTTAGTTGTGCTAGCAGGCGCGGCTTCTCTAGGCTCGGACCTCAGTGGAACAGTCCTTAGATCTAGTGTGCTAGCAGGACCCGGCTCCTCCAGGCTCGGACCTCAGTGAAAGAGTCCTTAGATTTAGTGTGCTAGCAGGACCCCGCTCCTCCAGGCTTGGACCTCAGTGAAAGAGTCATTAGATTTAGTGTGCTAGCAGGACTCGGCTGCTCCAGGCTCAGATCTCAGTGAAAGAGTCCTTAGATTTAGTGTGCTAGCGGGATTCGGCTCCTCCAGGCTCGGTCCTCAGTGAAAGTGTCCATAGATTTAGTGTGCTAGTGGGAGTCGGCTCCTCCAGGCTCGGACCTCAGTGAAAGAGTCCTTAGATTTAGTGTGCTAGCAGGACTTGGCTTCTACAGGCTTGGACCTCAGTGAAAAAGTCTTTAGATTTAGTGTGCTAGCAGGACCCGACTCCTCCAGGCTCGGACCTCAGTGAAAGAGTCCTTAGATTTAGTGTGCTAGCAGGACTCGGCTCCTCCAGGCTCGGACCTCAGTGAAAGAGTCCATAGATTTCGTGTGCTAGCAGGACTCGGCTCCTCCAGGCTCAGACCTCAGTGAAAGAGTACTTCGATTTAGTGTGCTAGCAGGACTCGGCTTCTACAAGCTCGGACCTCAGTGAAAGAGTCCTGAGATTTAGTGTGCTAGCAGGACCCGGCTCCTCTAGGCTCGGACCTCAGTGGAATAATCCTTAGATCTAGTGTGCTAGCACGACTCTGCTCCTCCAGGCTCGGACCTCAGTGAAAGAGTCCTTAGATTTAATTTGCTAGCATGACCCGACACCTCCAGGCTCGGACCTCAGTAAAAGAGTCCTCAGATTTAGTGTGCTAGCAGGACTTGGCTCCTCCAGGCTCGGACCTCAGTGAAAGAGTTCTTAGATTTAATGTGCTAGCAGGACCCAACTACTCCAGGCTCGGACCTCAGTGAAAGAGTCCTTAGATTTAGTGTGCTAGCAGGACCCCGCTCCTCCAGGCTTGGACCTCAGTGAAAGAGTCCTTAGATTTCGTGTGCTAGCAGGACTCGGCTGCTCCAGGCTCGGTCCTCAGTGAAAGAGTCCATAGATTTAGTGTGCCAGCAGGACTTGGCTTTTACAGGCTCGGACCTCAGTGAAAGAGTCTTTAGATTTAGTGTGCTAGCAGGACCCGGCTCGTCCAGGCATGGACCTCAGTGAAAGAGTCCTTAGATTTAGTGTGCTAGCAGGACTCGGCTCCTCCAGGCTCGGACCTCAGTGAAAGAGTCCATAGATTTAGTGTGCTAGCAGGACTCAGCTCCTCCAGGATCAGACCTCAGTGAAAGAGTACTTAGATTGAGTGTGCTAGCAGGACTCGGCTTCTACAGGCTCGGACCTCAGTGAAAGAGTCCTAAGATTTATTGTGCTAGCAGGACCCGGCTGCTCCAGGCTCGGACCTCAGTGAAAGAGTCCAAAGATTTAGTGTGCTTGCAGGACTCGGCTCCTCCAGGCTCCGACCTCAGTGAAAGAGTCCTTAGATTTAGTGTGCTAGCAGGACTCGGCTTCTACAGGCTCGGACCTCAGTGGAAGAGTCCTTAGATTCAGTGTGCTAGCAGGACTCGGCTCCTCCAGGCTCGGACCTCAGTGAAAGAGTCCTTAGATTTAGTTGTGCTAGCAGGACCCGGCTCCTCTAGGCTCGGACCTCAGTGGAACAGTCCTTAGATCTAGTGTGCTAGCAGGCCTCGGCTTCTCCAAGCTCGGACCTCAGTGAAAGAGTCCTTAGATTTAGTTGTGCTAGCCGGACCCGGCTCCTCTAGGCTCGGACCTCAGTGGAACAGTCCTTAGATCTAGTGTGCTAGCAGGACCCGGCTCCTCCAGGCTCGGACCTCAGTGAAAGAGTCCTTAGATTTAGTGTGCTAGCAGGACTCAGCTCCTCCAGGCTCGGACCTCAGTGAAAGAGTCCATAGATTTAGTGTGCTAGCAGGACCCGGCTCCTCCAGGCTCGGACCTCAGTGAAAGAGTCCATAGATTTAGTGTGCTAGCAGGACCCGGCTCCTCCAGGCTCGGACCTCAGTGAAAGAGTCCTTAGATTTAGTGTGCTAGCAGGATCCCGCTCCTCCAGGCTTGGACCTCAGTGAAAGAGTCCTTAGATTTAGTGTGCTAGCAGGACTCGGCTGCTCCAGGCTCGGATCTCAGTGAAAGTGTCCTTAGATTTAGTGTGCTAGCGGGATTCGGCTCCTCCAGGCTCGGTCCTCAGTGAAAGAGTCCTTAGATTTAGTGTGTTAGCAGGACTCGGCTCCTCCAGGCTTGGACCTCAGTGAAAGAGTCCATAGATTTAGTGTGCCCGCAGGACTCGGCTCCTCCAGGCTCAGACCTCAGTGAAAGAGTACTTAGATTTAGTGTGCTAGCAGGACTCCGCTTCTACAAGCTCGGACCTCAGTGAAAGAGTCCTAAGATTTAGTGTGCTAGCAGGACCCGGCTCCTCCAGGCTCGGAACTCAGTGAAAGAGTCCATAGATTTAGTGTGCTAGCAGGACTCTGCTTCTCCAAGCTCGGACCTCAGTGAAAGAGTCCATAGATTTAGTGTGCTAGCAGGACCCGGCTCCTCCAGGCTCAGACCTCAGTGAAAGAGTCCTTAGATTTAGTGTGCTAGCAGGACTTGGCTTCTACAGTCTCGGACCTCAGTGAAAGAGTCCTTAGATTTAGTGTGCTAGCAGGACTTGGCTTCTACAGGCTCGGACCTCAGTGAAAGAGTCTTTAGATTTAGTGTGCTAGCAGGACCCGTCTCCTCCAGGCTCGGACCTCAGTGAAAGAGTCCTTAGATTTAGTGTGCTAGCAGGACTCGGCTCCTCCAGGCTCGGACCTCAGTGAAAGAGTCCATAGATTTAGTGTGCTAGCAGGACTCGGCTCCTCCAGGCTCAGACCTCAGTGAAAGAGTACTTAGATTTAGTGTGCTAGCAGGACTCGTCTTCTACAGGCTTGGACCTCAGTGAAAGAGTCCTAAGATTTAGTGTGCTAGCAGGACCCGGCTCCTCCAGGCTCAGACCTCAGTGAAAGAGTCCATAGATTTAGTGTGCTAGCAGGACTCCGCTCCTCCAGGCTCGGACCTCAGTGAAAGAGTCCTTAGATTTAGTGTGCTAGCAGGACTCGGCTTCTACAGGCTCGGACCTCAGTGGAAGAGTCCTTAGATTTAGTGTGCTAGCAGAACTCGGCTCCTCCAGGCTCGGACCTCAGTGAAAGAGTCCTTAGATTTAGTTGTGCTAGCAGGACCCGGCTCCTCTAGGCTCGGACCTCAGTGGAACAGTCCTTAGATCTAGTGTGCTAGCAGGACTCGGCTTCTCCAAGCTCGGACCTCAGTGAAAGAGTCCTTAGATTTAGTTGTGCTAGCAGGCGCGGCTTCTCTAGGCTCGGACCTCAGTGGAACAGTCCTTAGATCTAGTGTGCTAGCAGGACTCGGCTTCTCCAAGCTCGGACCTCAGTGAAAGAGTCCTTAGATTTAGTTGTGCTAGCAGGCGCGGCTCCTCCAGGCTCGGACCTCAGTTAAAGAGTCCTTAGATTTAATGTGCTAGCAGTACTCGGCTGCTCCAGGCTTGGATCTCAGTAAAAGAGTCCTTAGATTTAGTGTGCTAGTTTGATTCGGCACCTCCACGCTCGGTCGTCAGTGAAAGAGTCCATAGATTTAGTGTGCTAGCGGGACTCGGCTCCTCCAGGCTCGGACCTCAGTGAAAGAGTCCTTAGATTTAGTGTGCTAGCAGGACTTGGCTTCTACAGGCTCGGACCTCAGTGAAAGAGTCTTTAGATTTAGTGTGCTAGCAGGACCCGGCTCCTCCAGGCTCGGACCTCAGTGAAAGAGTCCTTAGATTTAGTGTGCTAGCAGGACTCGGCTCCTCCAGGCTCGGACCTCAGTGAAAGAGTCCATAGATTTAGTGTGCTAGCAGGACTCGGCTCCTCCAGGCTCAGACCTCAGTGAAAGAGTACTTAGATTTAGTGTGCTAGCAGGACTCGTCTTCTACAGGCTCGGACCTCAGTGAAAGAGTCCTAAGATTTAGTGTGCTAGCAGGACCCGGCTCCTCCAGGCTCGGACCTCAGTGAAAGAGTCCATAGATTTAGTGTGCTAGCAGGACTCCGCTCCTCTAGGCTCGGACCTCAGTGAAAGAGTCCTTAGATTTTGTGTGCTAGCAGGACTCGGCTTCTACAGGCTCGGACCTCAGTGGAAGAGTCCTTAGATTTAGTGTGCTAGCAGAACTCGGCTCCTCCAGGCTCGGACCTCAGTGAAAGAGTCCTTAGATTTAGTTGTGCTAGCAGGACCCGGCTCCTCTAGGCTCGGACCTCAGTGGAACAGTCCTTAGATCTAGTGTGCTAGCAGGACTCGGCTTCTCCAAGCTCGGACCTCAGTGAAAGAGTCCTTAGATTTAGTTGTGCTAGCAGGCGCGGCTTCTCTAGGCTCGGACCTCAGTGGAACAGTCCTTAGATCTAGTGTGCTAGCAGGACTCGGCTTCTCCAAGCTCGGACCTCAGTGAAAGAGTCCTTAGATTTAGTTGTGCTAGCAGGCGCGGCTCCTCCAGGCTCGGACCTCAGTTAAAGAGTCCTTAGATTTCATGTGCTAGCAGTACTCGGCTGCTCCAGGCTTGGATCTCAGTAAAAGAGTCCTTAGATTTAGTGTGCTAGTTTGATTCGGCACCTCCAGGCTCGGTCGTCAGTGAAAGAGTCCATAGATTTAGTGTGCTAGCGGGACTCGGCTCCTCCAGGCTCGGACCTCAGTGAAAGAGTCCTTAGATTTAGTGTGCTAGCAGGACTTGGCTTCTACAGGCTCGGACCACAGTGAAAGAGTCTTTAGATTTAGTGTGCTAGCAGGACCCGGCTCCTCCAGGCTCGGACCTCAGTGAAAGAGTCCTTAGATTTAGTGTGCTAGCAGGACTCGGCTCCTAAAGGCTCGGACCTCAGTGAAAGAGTCCATAGATTTAGTGTGCTAGCAGGACTCGGCTCCTCCAGGCTCAGACCTCTGTGAAAGAGTACTTAGATTTAGTGTGCTAGCAGGACTCAGCTTCTACAGGCTCAGACCTCAGTGAAAGAGTCCTAAGATTTAGTGTGCTAGCAGGACCCGGCTCCTCCAGGCTCAGACCTCAGTGAAAGAGTCCATAGATTTAGTGTGCTAGCAGGACTCGGCTCCTCCAGGCTCCGACCTCAGTGAAAGAGTCCTTAGATTTAGTGTGCTAGCAGGACTCGGCTGCTCCAGGCTCGGATCTCAGTGAAAGAGTCCTTAGATTTAGTGTGCTAGCGGGATTAGGCTCCTCAAGGCTCGGTCCTCAGTGAAAGAGTCCATAGATTTAGTGTGCTAGCGGGACTCGGCTCCTCCAGACTCGGACCTCAGTGAAAGAGTCCATAGATTTAGTGTGCTAGCGGGACTCGGCTCCTCCAGGCTCGGACCTCAGTGAAAAAGTCCTTAGATTTAGTGTGCTAGCAGGACTTGGCTTCTACAGTCTCGGACCTCAGTGAAAGAGTCCTTAGTGTGCTAGCAGGACCCGGCTCCTCCAGGCTCGGACCTCAGTGAAAGAGTCCTTAGATTTAGTGTGCTAGCAGGACTCGGCTCCTCCAGGCTCGGACCTCAGTGAAAGAGTCCTTAGATTTTGTTGTGCTAGCAGGACCCGGCTCCTCTAGGCTCGGACCTTAGTGGAACAGTCCTTAGATCTAGTGTGCTAGCAGGACCCGGCTCCTCCAGGCTCGGACCTCAGTGAAAGAGTCCTTAGATTTAGTGTGCTAGCAGGACTCGGCTCCTCCAGGCTCGGACCTCAGTGAAAGAGTCCATAGATTTAGTGTGCTAGCAGGACCCGGCTCCTCCAGGCTCGGACCTCAGTGAAAGAGTCCTTAGATTTAATTTGCTAGCATGACCCGACACCTCCAGGCTCTGACCTCAGTGAAAGAGTCCTTAGATTTAGTGTGCTAGCAGGACCCCGCTCCTCCAGGCTTGGACCTCAGTGAAAGAGTCATTAGATTTAGTGTGCTAGCAGGACTCGGCTGCTCCAGGCTCGGATCTCAGTAAAAGAGTCCTTAGATTTAGTGTGCTAGCGGGATTCGGCTCCTCCAGGCTCGGTCCTCAGTGAAAGAGTCCTTAGATTTAGTGTGCTAGCAGGACTTGGCTTCTACAGGCTCGGACCTCAGTTAAAGAGTCTTTAGATTTAGTGTGCTAGCAGGACCCGGCTCCTCCAGGCTCGGACCTCAGTGAAAGAGTCCTTAGATTTAGTGTGCTAGCAGGACTCGGCTCCTCCAGGCTCGGACCTCAGTGAAAGAGGCCATAGATTTAGTGTGCTAGCAGGACTCGGCTCCTCCAGGCTCAGACCTCAGTGAAAGAGTACTTAGATTTAGTGTGCTAGCAGGACTCGTCTTCTACAGGCTCGGACCTCAGTGAAAGAGTCCTAAGATTTAGTGTGCTAGCAGGACCCGGCTCCTCCAGGCTCGGACCTCAGTGAAAGAGTCCATAGATTTAGTGTGCTAGCAGGACTCCGCTCCTCCAGGCTCGGACCTCAGTGAAAGAGTCCTTAGATTTAGTGTGCTAGCAGGACTCGGCTTCTACAGGCTCGGACCTCAGTGGAAGAGTCCTTAGATTTAGTGTGCTAGCAGAACTCGGCTCCTCCAGGCTCGGACCTCAGTGAAAGAGTCCTTAGATTTAGTTGTGCTAGCAGGACCCGGCTCCTCTAGGCTCGGACCTCAGTGGAACAGTCCTTAGATCTAGTGTGCTAGCAGGACTCGGCTTCTCCAAGCTCGGACCTCAGTGAAAGAGTCCTTAGATTTAGTTGTGCTAGCAGGCGCGGCTTCTCTAGGCTCGGACCTCAGTGGAACAGTCCTTAGATCTAGTGTGCTAGCAGGACCCGGCTCCTCCAGGCTCGGACCTCAGTGAAAGAGTCCTTAGATTTAGTGTGCTAGCAGGACCCCGCTCCTCCAGGCTTGGACCTCAGTGAAAGAGTCCTTAGATTTAGTGTGCTAGCAGGACTCGGCTGCTCCAGGCTCAGATCTCAGTGAAAGAGTCCTTAGATTTAGTGTGCTAGCGGGATTCGGCTCCTCCAGGCTCGGTCCTCAGTGAAAGTGTCCATAGATTTAGTGTGCTAGTGGGAGTCGGCTCCTCCAGGCTCGGACCTCAGTGAAAGAGTCCTTAGATTTAGTGTGCTAGCAGGACTTGGCTTCTACAGGCTCGGACCTCAGTGAAAAAGTCTTTAGATTTAGTGTGCTAGCAGGACCCGGCTCCTCCAGGCTCGGACCTCAGTGAAAGAGTCCTTAGATTTAGTGTGCTAGCAGGACTCAGCTCCTCCAGTCTCGGACCTCAGTGAAAGAGTCCATAGATTTAGTGTGCTAGCAGGACTCGGCTCCTCCAGGCTCAGACCTCAGTGAAAGAGTACTTCGATTTAGTGTGCTAGCAGGACTCGGCTTCTACAAGCTCGGACCTCAGTGAAAGAGTCCTGAGATTTAGTGTGCTAGCAGGACCCGGCTCCTCTAGGCTCGGACCTCAGTGGAATAATCCTTAGATCTAGTGTGCTAGCAGGACTCGGCTTCTCCAAGCTCGGACCTCAGTGAAAGAGTCCTCAGATTTAGTGTGCTAGCAGGACCCCGCTCCTCCAGGCTTGGACCTCAGTGAAAGAGTCCTTAGATTTAGTGTGCTAGCAGGACTCGGCTGCTCCAGGCTCGGTCCTCAGTGAAAGAGTCCATAGATTTAGTGTGCTAGCAGGACTTGGCTCCTCCAGGCTCGGACCTCAGTGAAAGAGTCCTTAGATTTAATGTGCTAGCAGGACCCGACTACTCCAGGCTCGGACCTCAGTGAAAGAGTCCTTAGATTTAGTGTGCTAGCAGGACCCCGCTCCTCCAGGCTTGGTCCTCAGTGAAAGAGTCCTTAGATTTCGTGTGCTAGCAGGACTCGGCTGCTCCAGGCTCGGTCCTCAGTGAAAGAGTCCATAGATTTAGTGTGCCAGCAGGACTTGGCTTCTACAGGCTCGGACCTCAGTGAAAGAGTCTTTAGATTTAGTGTGCTAGCAGGACCCGGCTCGTCCAGGCATGGACCTCAGTGAAAGAGTCCTTAGATTTAGTGTGCTAGCAGGACTCGGCTCCTCCAGGCTCGGACCTCAGTGAAAGAGTCCATAGATTTAGTGTGCTAGCAGGACTCGGCTTCTCCAGGATCAGACCTCAGTGAAAGAGTACTTAGATTGAGTGTGCTAGCAGGACTCGGCTTCTACAGGCTGGGACCTCAGTGAAAGAGTCCTAAGATTTATTGTGCTAGCAGGACCCGGCTGCTCCAGGCTCGGACCTCAGTGAAAGAGTCCATAGATTTAGTGTGCTTGCAGGACTCGGCTCCTCCAGGCTCCGACCTCAGTGAAAGAGTCCTTAGATTTAGTGTGCTAGCAGGACTCGGCTTCTACAGGCTCGGACCTCAGTGGAAGAGTCCTTAGATTCAGTGTGCTAGCAGGACTCGGCTCCTCCAGGCTCGGACCTCAGTGAAAGAGTCCTTAGATTTAGTTGTGCTAGCAGGACCCGGCTTCTCCAAGCTCGGACCTCAGTGAAAGAGTCCTTAGATTTAGTTGTGCTAGCCGGACCCGGCTCCTCTAGGCTCGGACCTCAGTGGAACAGTCCTTAGATCTAGTGTGCTAGCAGGACCCGGCTCCTCCAGGCTCGGACCTCAGTGAAAGAGTCCTTAGATTTAGTGTGCTAGCAGGACTCAGCTCCTCCAGGCTCGGACCTCAGTGAAAGAGTCCATAGATTTAGTGTGCTAGCAGGACCCGGCTCCTCCAGGCTCGGACCTCAGTGAAAGAGTCCATAGATTTAGTGTGCTAGCAGGACCCGGCTGCTCCAGGCTCGGACCTCAGTAAAAGAGTCCTTAGATTTAGTGTGCTAGCAGGACCCCGCTCCTCCAGGCTTGGACCTCAGTGAAAGAGTCCTTAGATTTAGTGTGCTAGCAGGACTCGGCTGCTCCAGGCTCGGATCTCAGTGAAAGAGTCCTTAGATTTAGTGTGCTAGCGGGATTCGGCTCCTTCAGGCTCGGTCCTCAGTGAAAGAGTCCTTAGATTTAGTGTGTTAGCAGGACTCGGCTCCTCCAGGCTCGGACCTCTGTGAAAGAGTCCATAGAATTAGTGTGCCCGCAGGACTCGGCTCCTCCAGGCTCAGACCTCAGTGAAAGAGTACTTAGATTTAGTGTGCTAGCAGGACTCCGCTTCTACAAGCTCGGACCTCAGTGAAAGAGTCCTAAGATTTAGTGTGCTAGCAGGACCCGGCTCCTCCAGGCTCGGAACTCAGTGAAAGAGTCCATAGATTTAGTGTGCTAGCAGGACTCGGCTCCTCCAGGCTCGGACCTCAGTGAAAGAGTCCTTAGATCTAGTGTGCTAGCAGGACTCTGCTTCTCCAAGCTCGGACCTCAGTGAAAGAGTCCATAGATTTAGTGTGCTAGCAGGACCCGGCTCCTCCAGGCTCAGACCTCAGTGAAAGAGTCCTTAGATTTAGTGTGCTAGCAGGACTTGGCTTCTACAGTCTCGGACCTCAGTGAAAGAGTCCTTAGTGCGCTAGCAGGACATGGCTCCTCCAGGCTTGGACCTCAGTGAAAGAGTACATAGATTTAGTGTGCTAGCAGGACCCGGCTCCAACAGGCTCAGACCTCAGTGAAAGAGTCCTTAGATTTAATGTGCTAGCAGGACCCGACTCCTTCAGGCTCGGACCTCAGTGAAAGAGTCCTTAGATTTAGTGTGCTAGCAGGACCCCGCTCCTCCAGGCTTGGACCTCAGTGAAAGAGTCCTTAGATTTAGTGTGCAAGGAGGACTCGGCTGCTCCAGGCTCGGATCTCAGTGAGAGAGTCCTTAGATTTAGTGTGCTAGCGGGATTAGGCTCCTCAAGGCTCGGTCCTCAGTGAAAGAGTCCATAGATTTAGTGTGCTAGCGGGACTCGGCTCCTCCAGACTCGGACCTCAGTGAAAGAGTCCATAGATTTAGTGTGCTAGCGGGACTCGGCTCCTCCAGGCTCGGACCTCAGTAAAAGAGTCCTCAGATTTAGTGTGCTAGCAGGACTTGGCTTCTACAGTCTCGGACCTCAGTGAAAGAGTCCTTAGTGTGCTAGCAGGACCCGGCTCCTCCAGGCTCGGACCTCAGTGAAAGAGTCCTTAGATTTCGTGTGCTAGCAGGACTCGGCTCCTCCAGGCTCGGACCTCAGTGAAAGAGTCCTTAGATTTAGTTGTGCTAGCAGGACCCGGCTCCTCTAGGCTCGGACCTCAGTGGAACAGTCCTTAGATCTAGTGTGCTAGCAGGACCCGGCTCCTCCAGGCTCGGACCTCAGTTAAAGAGTCCATAGATTTAGTGTGCTAGCAGGACCCGGCTCCTCCAGGCTCGGACCTCAGTGAGAGAGTCGTTAGATTTAATTTGCTAGCATGACCCGACACCTCCAGGCTCGGACCTCAGTGAAAGAGTCCTTAGATTTAGTGTGCTAGCAGGACCCCGCTCCTCCAGGCTTGGACCTAAGTGAAAGAGTCCTTAGATTTAGTATGCTAGCAGGACTCGGCTGCTCCAGGCTCGGATCTCAGTGAAAGAGTCCTTAGATTTAGTGTGCTAGCGGGATTCGGCTCCTCCAGGCTCGGTCCTCAGTGAAAGAGTCCTTAGATTTAATGTGCTAGCAGGACTCGGCTGCTCCAGGCTCGGATCTCAGTGAAAGAGTCCTTAGATTTAGTGTGCTAGCGGGATTCGGCTCCTCCAGGCTCGGTCCTCAGTGAAAGAGTCCTTAGATTTAGTGTGCTAGCAGGACTCGGCTCCTCCAGGCTCAGACCTCAGTGAAAGAGTCCATAGATTTAGTGTGCTAGCAGGACTCGGCTCCTCCAGGCTCAGACCTCAGTGAAAGAGTACTTAGATTTAGTGTGCTAGCAGGACTCTGCTTCTCCAAGCTCGGATCTCAGTGAAAGAGTCCATAGATTTAGTGTGCTAGCAGGACCCGGCTCCTCCAGGCTCAGACCTCAGTGAAAGAGTCCTTAGATTTAGTGTGCTAGCAGGACTTGGCTTCTACAGTCTCGGACCTCAGTGAAAGAGTCCTTAGTGCACTAGCAGGACATGGCTCCTCCAGGCTTGGACCTCAGTGAAAGAGTCCATAGATTTAGTGTGCTAGCAGGACCCGGCTCCTCCAGGCTCAGACCTCAGTAAAAGAGTCCTTAGATTTAATGTGCTAGCAGGACCCACACTCCTTCAGGCTCGGACCTCAGTGAAAGAGTACTTAGATTTAGTGTGCTAGCAGGACCCCGCTCCTCCAGGCTTGGACCTCAGTGAAAGAGTCCTTAGATTTAGTGTGCAAGCAGGACTCGGCTGCTCCAGGCTCGGATCTCAGTGAAAGAGTCCTTAGATTTAGTGTGCTAGCGGGATTAGGCTCCTCAACGCTCGGTCCTCAGTGAAAGAGTCCATAGATTTAGTGTGCTAGCGGGACTCGGCTCCTCCAGACTCGGACCTCAGTGAAAGAGTCCATAGATTTAGTGTGCTAGCGGGACTCGGCTCCTCCAGGCTCGGACCTCAGTAAAAGAGTCCTTAGATTTAGTGTGCTAGCAGGACTTGGCTTCTACAGTCTCGGACCTCAGTGAAAGAGTCCTTAGTGTGCTAGCAGGACCCGGCTCCTCCAGGCTCGGACCTCAGTGAAAGAGTCCTTAGATTTAGTGTGCTAGCAATACTCGGCTGCTCCAGGCTCAGGCCTCAGTGAAAGAGTCCATAGATTTAGTTGTGCTAGCAGGACCCGGCTCCTCTAGGCTCAGACCTCAGTGGAACAGTCCTTAGATCTAGTGTGCTAGCAGGACCCGGCTCCTCCAGGCTCGGACCTCAGTGAAAGAGTCCTTAGATTTAGTGTGCTAGCAGGACTCGGCTCCTCCAGGCTCGGACCTCAGTGAAAGAGTCTATAGATGTAGTGTGCTAGCAGGACCCGGCTCCTCCAGGCTAGGACCTCAGTGAAAGAGTCCTTAGATTTAGTGTGCTAGCAGGACTCGGCTGCTCCAGGCTCGGATCTCAGTAAAAGAGTCCTTAGATTTAGTGTGCTAGCGGGATTCGGCTCCTCCAGGCTCGGTCCTCAGTGAAAGAGTCCATAGATTTAGTGTGCTAGCGGGACTCGGCTCCTCCAGGCTCGGACCTCAGTGAAAGAGTCCTTAGATTTAGTGTGCTAGCAGGACTTGGCTTCTACAGGCTCGGACCTCAGTGAAAGAGTCTTTAGATTTAGTGTGCTAGCAGGACCCGGCTCCTCCAGGCTCGGACCTCAGTGAAAGAGTCCTTAGATTTAGTGTGCTAGCAGGACTCGGCTCCTCCAGGCTCGGACCTCAGTGAAAGAGTCCATAGATTTAGTGTGCTAGCAGGACTCGGCTCCTCCAGGCTCAGACCTCAGTGAAAGAGTACTTAGATTTAGTGTGCTAGCAGGACTCGGCTTCTACAGGCACGGACCTCAGTGAAAGAGTCCTAAGATTTAGTGTGCTAGCAGGACCCGGCTCCTCCAGGCTCGGACCTCAGTGAAAGAGTCCATAGATTTAGCGTGCTAGCAGGACTCGGCTCCTCCAGGCTCGGACCTCAGTGAAAGAGTCCTTAGATTTAGTGTGCTAGCAGGACTCGGCTTCTACAGGCTCGGACCTCAGTGGAAGAGTCCTTAGATTTAGTGTGCTAGCAGGACTCGGCTCCTCCAGGCTCGGACCTCAGTGAAAGAGTCCTTAGATTTAGTTGTGCTAGCAGGACCCGGCTCCTCTAGGCTCGGACCTCAGTGGAACAGTCCTTAGATCTAGTGTGCTAGCAGGACTCGGCTTCTCCAAGCTCGGACCTCAGTGAAAGAGTCCTTAGATTTAGTTGTGCTAGCAGGCGCGGCTCCTCTAGGCTCGGACCTCAGTGGAACAGTCCTTAGATCTAGTGTGCTAGCAGGACCCGGCTCCTCCAGGCTCGGACCTCAGTGAAAGAATCCTTAGATTTAGTGTGCTAGCAGGACCCCGCTCCTCCAGGCTTGGACCTCAGTGAAAGAGTCCTTAGATTTAGTGTGCTAGCAGGACTCGGCTGCTCCAGGCTCAGATCTCAGTGAAATAGTCCTTAGATTTAGTGTGCTAGCGGGATTCGGCTCCTCCAGGCTCGGTCCTCAGAGAAAGTGTCCATAGATTTAGTGTGCTAGCGGGAGTCGGCTCCTCCAGGCTCGGACCTCAGTGAAAGCGTCCTTAGATTTAGTGTGCTAGCAGGACTTGGCTTCTACAGGCTCGTACCTCAGTGAAAAAGTCTTTAGATTTAGTGTGCTAGCAGGACCCGGATCCTCCAGGCTCAGACCTCAGTGAAAGAGTCCTTAGATTTAGTGTGCTAGCAGGACTCGGCTCCTCCAGGATCGGACCTCAGTGAAAGAGTCCATAGATTTAGTGTGCTAGCAGGACTCGGCTCCTCCAGGCTCAGACCTCAGTGAAAGAGTACTTCGATTTAGTGTGCTAGCAGGACTCGGCTTCTACAAGCTCGGACCTCAGTGAAAGAGTCCTGAGATTTAGTGTGCTAGCAGGACCCGGCTCCTCTAGGCTCGGACCTCAGTGGAATAGTCCTTAGATCTAGTGTGCTAGCAGGACTCGGCTTCTCCAAGCTCGGACCTCAGTGAAAGAGTCCTTAGATTTAGTGTGCTAGCAGGACTTGGCTCCTCCAGGCTCGGACCTCAGTGAAAGAGTCCTTAGATTTAATTTGCTAGCATGACCCGACACCTCCAGGCTCGGACCTCAGTGAAAGAGTCCTTAGATTTAGTGTGCTAGCAGGACCTTGCTCCTCCGGGCTTGGACCTCAGTGAAAGAGTCCTTAGATTTAGTGTGCTAGCAGGACTCGGCTGCTCCAGGCTCGGTCCTCAGTGAAAGAGTACATAGATTTAGTGTGGTAGCAGGACCCGACTCCTCCAGGCTCGGACCTCAGTGAAAGAGTCCTTAGATTTAGTGTGCTAGCAGGACCCCGCTCCTCCAGGCTTGGACCTCAGTGAAAGAGTCCTTAGATTTAGTGTGCTAGCGGGATTCGGCTCCTCCAGGCTCGGACCTCAGTGAAAGAGTCCTTAGATTTAGTGTTCTACAGGACTTGGCTTCTACAGGCTCGGACCTCAGTGAAAGATTCTTTAGATTTAGTGTGCTAGCAGGACCCGGCTCCTCCAGACTCGGACCTCAGTGAAAGAGTCCTTAAATTTAGTGTGCTAGCAGGACTCGGCTTCTCCAGGATCAGACCTCAGTGAAAGAGTACTTAGATTGAGTGTGCTAGCAGGACTCGGCTTCTACAGGCTGGGACCTCAGTGAAAGAGTCCTAAGATTTATTGTGCTAGCAGGACCCGGCTGCTCCAGGCTCGGACCTCAGTGAAAGAGTCCATAGATTTAGTGTGCTTGCAGGACTCGGCTCCTCCAGGCTCCGACCTCAGTGAAAGAGTCCTTAGATTTAGTGTGCTAGCAGGACTCGGCTTCTACAGGCTCGGACCTCAGTGGAAGAGTCCTTAGATTCAGTGTGCTAGCAGGACTCGGCTCCTCCAGGCTCGGACCTCAGTGAAAGAGTCCTTAGATTTAGTTGTGCTAGCAGGACCCGGCTCCTCTAGGCTCGGACCTCAGTGGAACAGTCCTTAGATCTAGTGTGCTGCAGGCCTCGGCTTCTCCAAGCTCGGACCTCAGTGAAAGAGTCCTTAGATTTAGTTGTGCTAGCCGGACCCGGCTCCTCTAGGCTCGGACCTCAGTGGAACAGTCCTTAGATCTAGTGTGCTAGCAGGACCCGGCTCCTCCAGGCTCGGACCTCAGTGAAAGAGTCCTTAGATTTAGTGTGCTAGCAGGACTCAGCTCCTCCAGGCTCGGACCTCAGTGAAAGAGTCCATAGATTTAGTGTGCTAGCAGGACCCGGCTCCTCCAGGCTCGGACCTCAGTGAAAGAGTCCATAGATTTAGTGTGCTAGCAGGACCCGGCTGCTCCAGGCTCGGACCTCAGTAAAAGAGTCCTTAGATTTAGTGTGCTAGCAGGACCCCGCTCCTCCAGGCTTGGACCTCAGTGAAAGAGTCCTTAGATTTAGTGTGCTAGCAGGACTCGGCTGCTCCAGGCTCGGATCTCAGTGAAAGAGTCCTTAGATTTAGTGTGCTAGCGGGATTCGGCTCCTTCAGGCTCGGTCCTCAGTGAAAGAGTCCTTAGATTTAGTGTGTTAGCAGGACTCGGCTCCTCCAGGCTCGGACCTCTGTGAAAGAGTCCATAGAATTAGTGTGCCCGCAGGACTCGGCTCCTCCAGGCTCAGACCTCAGTGAAAGAGTACTTAGATTTAGTGTGCTAGCAGGACTCCGCTTCTACAAGCTCGGACCTCAGTGAAAGAGTCCTAAGATTTAGTGTGCTAGCAGGACCCGGCTCCTCCAGGCTCGGAACTCAGTGAAAGAGTCCATAGATTTAGTGTGCTAGCAGGACTCGGCTCCTCCAGGCTCGGACCTCAGTGAAAGAGTCCTTAGATCTAGTGTGCTAGCAGGACTCTGCTTCTCCAAGCTCGGACCTCAGTGAAAGAGTCCATAGATTTAGTGTGCTAGCAGGACCCGGCTCCTCCAGGCTCAGACCTCAGTGAAAGAGTCCTTAGATTTAGTGTGCTAGCAGGACTTGGCTTCTACAGTCTCGGACCTCAGTGAAAGAGTCCTTAGTGCGCTAGCAGGACATGGCTCCTCCAGGCTTGGACCTCAGTGAAAGAGTACATAGATTTAGTGTGCTAGCAGGACCCGGCTCCTCCAGGCTCAGACCTCAGTGAAAGAGTCCTTAGATTTAATGTGCTAGCAGGACCCGACTCCTTCAGGCTCGGACCTCAGTGAAAGAGTCCTTAGATTTAGTGTGCTAGCAGGACCCCGCTCCTCCAGGCTTGGACCTCAGTGAAAGAGTCCTTAGATTTAGTGTGCAAGGAGGACTCGGCTGCTCCAGGCTCGGTCCTCAGTGAAAGAGTCCATAGATTTAGTGTGCTAGCGGGACTCGGCTCCTCCAGACTCGGACCTCAGTGAAAGAGTCCATAGATTTAGTGTGCTAGCGGGACTCGGCTCCTCCAGGCTCGGACCTCAGTAAAAGAGTCCTCAGATTTAGTGTGCTAGCAGGACTTGGCTTCTACAGTCTCGGACCTCAGTGAAAGAGTCCTTAGTGTGCTAGCAGGACCCGGCTCCTCCAGGCTCGGACCTCAGTGAAAGAGTCCTTAGATTTCGTGTGCTAGCAGGACTCGGCTCCTCCAGGCTCGGACCTCAGTGAAAGAGTCCTTAGATTTAGTTGTGCTAGCAGGACCCGGCTCCTCTAGGCTCGGACCTCAGTGGAACAGTCCTTAGATCTAGTGTGCTAGCAGGACCCGGCTCCTCCAGGCTCGGACCTCAGTGAAAGAGTCCATAGATTTAGTGTGCTAGCAGGACCCGGCTCCTCCAGGCTCGGACCTCAGTGAAAGAGTCGTTAGATTTAATTTGCTAGCATGACCCGACACCTCCAGGCTCGGACCTCAGTGAAAGAGTCCTTAGATTTAGTGTGCTAGCAGGACCCCGCTCCTCCAGGCTTGGACCTCAGTGAAAGAGTCCTTAGATTTAGTATGCTAGCAGGACTCGGCTGCTCCAGGCTCGGATCTCAGTGAAAGAGTCCTTAGATTTAGTGTGCTAGCGGGATTCGGCTCCTCCAGGCTCGGTCCTCAGTGAAAGAGTCCTTAGATTTAATGTGCTAGCAGGACTCGGCTGCTCCAGGCTCGGATCTCAGTGAAAGAGTCCTTAGATTTAGTGTGCTAGCGGGATTCGGCTCCTCCAGGCTCGGTCCTCAGTGAAAGAGTCCTTAGATTTAGTGTGCTAGCAGGACTCGGCTCCTCCAGGCTCAGACCTCAGTGAAAGAGTCCATAGATTTAGTGTGCTAGCAGGACTCGGCTCCTCCAGGCTCAGACCTCAGTGAAAGAGTACTTAGATTTAGTGTGCTAGCAGGACTCTGCTTCTCCAAGCTCGGATCTCAGTGAAAGAGTCCTTAGATTTAGTGTGCTAGCAGGACCCGGCTCCTCCAGGCTCAGACCTCAGTGAAAGAGTCCTTAGATTTAGTGTGCTAGCAGGACTTGGCTTCTACAGTCTCGGACCTCAGTGAAAGAGTCCTTAGTGCACTAGCAGGACATGGCTCCTCCAGGCTTGGACCTCAGTGAAAGAGTCCATAGATTTAGTGTGCTAGCAGGACCCGGCTCCTCCAGGCTCAGACCTCAGTAAAAGAGTCCTTAGATTTAATGTGCTAGCAGGACCCACACTCCTTCAGGCTCGGACCTCAGTGAAAGAGTCCTTAGATTTAGTGTGCTAGCAGGACCCCGCTCCTCCAGGCTTGGACCTCAGTGAAAGAGTCCTTAGATTTAGTGTGCAAGCAGGACTCGGCTGCTCCAGGCTCGGATCTCAGTGAAAGAGTCCTTAGATTTAGTGTGCTAGCGGGATTAGGCTCCTCAACGCTCGGTCCTCAGTGAAAGAGTCCATAGATTTAGTGTGCTAGCGGGACTCGGCTCCTCCAGACTCGGACCTCAGTGAAAGAGTCCATAGATTTAGTGTGCTAGCGGGACTCGGCTCCTCCAGGCTCGGACCTCAGTAAAAGAGTCCTTAGATTTAGTGTGCTAGCAGGACTTGGCTTCTACAGTCTCGGACCTCAGTGAAAGAGTCCTTAGTGTGCTAGCAGGACCCGGCTCCTCCAGGCTCGGACCTCAGTGAAAGAGTCCTTAGATTTAGTGTGCTAGCAGTACTCGGCTGCTCCAGGCTCAGGCCTCAGTGAAAGAGTCCATAGATTTAGTTGTGCTAGCAGGACCCGGCTCCTCTAGGCTCAGACCTCAGTGGAACAGTCCTTAGATCTAGTGTGCTAGCAGGACCCGGCTCCTCCAGGCTCGGACCTCAGTGAAAGAGTCCTTAGATTTAGTGTGCTAGCAGGACTCGGCTCCTCCAGGCTCGGACCTCAGTGAAAGAGTCTATAGATGTAGTGTGCTAGCAGGACCCGGCTCCTCCAGGCTAGGACCTCAGTGAAAGAGTCCTTAGATTTAGTGTGCTAGCAGGACTCGGCTGCTCCAGGCTCGGATCTCAGTAAAAGAGTCCTTAGATTTAGTGTGCTAGCGGGATTCGGCTCCTCCAGGCTCGGTCCTCAGTGAAAGAGTCCATAGATTTAGTGTGCTAGCGGGACTCGGCTCCTCCAGGCTCGGACCTCAGTGAAAGAGTCCTTAGATTTAGTGTGCTAGCAGGACTTGGCTTCTACAGGCTCGGACCTCAGTGAAAGAGTCTTTAGATTTAGTGTGCTAGCAGGACCCGGCTCCTCCAGGCTCGGACCTCAGTGAAAGAGTCCTTAGATTTAGTGTGCTAGCAGGACTCGGCTCCTCCAGGCTCGGACCTCAGTGAAAGAGTCCATAGATTTAGTGTGCTAGCAGGACTCGGCTCCTCCAGGCTCAGACCTCAGTGAAAGAGTACTTAGATTTAGTGTGCTAGCAGGACTCGGCTTCTACAGGCACGGACCTCAGTGAAAGAGTCCTAAGATTTAGTGTGCTAGCAGGACCCGGCTCCTCCAGGCTCGGACCTCAGTGAAAGAGTCCATAGATTTAGCGTGCTAGCAGGACTCGGCTCCTCCAGGCTCGGACCTCAGTGAAAGAGTCCTTAGATTTAGTGTGCTAGCAGGACTCGGCTTCTACAGGCTCGGACCTCAGTGGAAGAGTCCTTAGATTTAGTGTGCTAGCAGGACTCGGCTCCTCCAGGCTCGGACCTCAGTGAAAGAGTCCTTAGATTTAGTTGTGCTAGCAGGACCCGGCTCCTCTAGGCTCGGACCTCAGTGGAACAGTCCTTAGATCTAGTGTGCTAGCAGGACTCGGCTTCTCCAAGCTCGGACCTCAGTGAAAGAGTCCTTAGATTTAGTTGTGCTAGCAGGCGCGGCTCCTCTAGGCTCGGACCTCAGTGGAACAGTCCTTAGATCTAGTGTGCTAGCAGGACCCGGCTCCTCCAGGCTCGGACCTCAGTGAAAGAATCCTTAGATTTAGTGTGCTAGCAGGACCCCGCTCCTCCAGGCTTGGACCTCAGTGAAAGAGTCCTTAGATTTAGTGTGCTAGCAGGACTCGGCTGCTCCAGGCTCAGATCTCAGTGAAATAGTCCTTAGATTTAGTGTGCTAGCGGGATTCGGCTCCTCCAGGCTCGGTCCTCAGAGAAAGTGTCCATAGATTTAGTGTGCTAGCGGGAGTCGGCTCCTCCAGGCTCGGACCTCAGTGAAAGCGTCCTTAGATTTAGTGTGCTAGCAGGACTTGGCTTCTACAGGCTCGTACCTCAGTGAAAAAGTCTTTAGATTTAGTGTGCTAGCAGGACCCGGATCCTCCAGGCTCAGACCTCAGTGAAAGAGTCCTTAGATTTAGTGTGCTAGCAGGACTCGGCTCCTCCAGGATCGGACCTCAGTGAAAGAGTCCATAGATTTAGTGTGCTAGCAGGACTCGGCTCCTCCAGGCTCAGACCTCAGTGAAAGAGTACTTCGATTTAGTGTGCTAGCAGGACTCGGCTTCTACAAGCTCGGACCTCAGTGAAAGAGTCCTGAGATTTAGTGTGCTAGCAGGACCCGGCTCCTCTAGGCTCGGACCTCAGTGGAATAGTCCTTAGATCTAGTGTGCTAGCAGGACTCGGCTTCTCCAAGCTCGGATCTCAGTGAAAGAGTCCTTAGATTTAGTGTGCTAGCAGGACTTGGCTCCTCCAGGCTCGGACCTCAGTGAAAGAGTCCTTAGATTTAATTTGCTAGCATGACCCGACACCTCCAGGCTCGGACCTCAGTGAAAGAGTCCTTAGATTTAGTGTGCTAGCAGGACCTTGCTCCTCCGGGCTTGGACCTCAGTGAAAGAGTCCTTAGATTTAGTGTGCTAGCAGGACTCGGCTGCTCCAGGCTCGGTCCTCAGTGAAAGAGTACATAGATTTAGTGTGGTAGCAGGACCCGACTCCTCCAGGCTCGGACCTCAGTGAAAGAGTCCTTAGATTTAGTGTGCTAGCAGGACCCCGCTCCTCCAGGCTTGGACCTCAGTGAAAGAGTCCTTAGATTTAGTGTGCTAGCGGGATTCGGCTCCTCCAGGCTCGGACCTCAGTGAAAGAGTCCTTAGATTTAGTGTTCTACAGGACTTGGCTTCTACAGGCTCGGACCTCAGTGAAAGATTCTTTAGATTTAGTGTGCTAGCAGGACCCGGCTCCTCCAGACTCGGACCTCAGTGAAAGAGTCCTTAAATTTAGTGTGCTAGCAGGACTCGGCTCCTCCAGGCTCGGACCTCAGTGAAAGAGTCCATAGATTTAGTGTGCTAGCAGGACTCGGCTCCTCCAGGCTCAGACCTCAGTGAAAGAGTACTTAGATTTAGTGTGCTAGCAGGACTCGGCTTCTACAGGCTCGGACCTCAGTGAAAGAGTCCTAAGATTTATTGTGCTAGCAGGACCCGGCTCCTCCAGGCTCGGACCTGAGTGAAAGAGTCCATAGATTTAGTGTGCTAGCAGGACTCGGCTCCTCCAGGCTCGGACCTCAGTGAAAGAGTCCTTAGATTTAGTGTGCTAGCAGGACTCGGCTTCTACAGGCTCGGACCTCAGTGGAAGAGTCCTTATATTTAGTGTGCTAGCAGGACTCGGCTCCTCCAGGCTCGGACCTCAGTGAAAGAGTCCTTAGATTTAGTTGTGCTAGCAGGACCCGGCTCCTCTAGGCTCGGACCTCAGTGGAACAGTCCTTAGATCTAGTGTGCTAGCAGGACTCGGCTTCTCCAAGCTCGGACCTCAGTGAAAGAGTCCTTAGATTTAGTTGTGCGAGCCGGACCCGGCTCCTCTAGGCTCGGACCTCAATGGAACAGTCCTTAGATCTAGTGTGCTAGCAGGACCCGGCTCCTCCAGGCTCGGACCTCAGTGAAAGAGTCCTTAGATTTAGTGTGCTAGCAGGACTCAGCTCCTCCAGGCTCGGACCTCAGTGAAAGAGTCCATAGATTTAGTGTGCTAGCAGGACCCGGCTCCTCCAGGCTCGGACCTCAGTGAAAGAGTCCTTAGATTTAATGTTCTAGCAGGACCCGACTCCTCCAGGCTCGGACCTCAGTGAAAGAGTCCTTAGATTTAGTGTGCTAGCAGGACCCCGCTTCTCCAGGCTTGGACCTCAGTGAAAGAGTCCTTAGATCTAGTGTGCTAGCAAGACTCTGCTTCTCCAAGCTCGGACCTCAGTGAAAGAGTCCATAGATTTAGTGTGCTTGCAGGACCTGGCTCCTCCAGGCTCAGACCTCAGTGAAAGAGTCCTTAGATTTAGTGTGCTAGCAGGACTTGGCTTCTACAGTCTCGGACCTCACTGAAAGAGTCCTTAGTGTGCTAGCATGACATGGTTCCTCCAGGATTGGACCTCAGTGAAAGAGTCCAAAGATTTAGTGTGCTGGCAGGACCCGGCTCCTCCAGGCTCAGACCTCAGTGAAAGAGTGCTTAGATTTAATGTGCTAGCAGGACCCGACTCCTTCAGGCTTGGACCTCAGTGAAAGAGTCCTTAGATTTAGTGTGCTAGCAGGACCCCGCTCCTCCAGGCTTGGACCTCAGTGAAAGAGTCCTTAGATTTAGTGTGCTAGCAGGACCCCGCTCCTCCAGGCTTGGACCTCAGTGAAAGAGTCCTTAGATTTAGTGTGCTAGCAGGACTCGGCTGCTCCAGGCTCGGATCTCAGTAAAAGAGTCCTTAGATTTAGTGTGCTAGCGGGATTCGGCTCCTCCAGGCTCGGTCCTCAGTGAAAGAGTCCTTAGATTTAGTGTGCTAGCAGGACTTGGCTTCTACAGGCACGGACCTCAGTGAAAGAGTCTTTAGATTTAGTGTGCTAGCAGGACCCGGCTCCTCCAGGCTCGGACCTCAGTGAAAGAGTCCTTAGATTTAGTGGGCTAGCAGGACTCGGCTCCTCCAGGCTCGGACCTCAGTGAAAGAGTCCATAGATTTAGTGTGCTAGCAGGACTCGGCTCCTCCAGGCTCAGATCTCAGTGAAAGAGTACTTAGATTTAGTGTGCTAGCAGGACTCGGCTTCTACAGCCTCGGACCTCAGTGAAAGAGTCCTAAGATTTAGTGTGCTAGCAGGACCCGGCTCCTCCAGGCTCGGACCTCAGTGAAAGAGTCCATAGATTTAGTGTGCTAGCAGGACTCGGCTCCTCCAGGCTCGGACCTCAGTGAAAGAGACCTTAGATTTAGTGTGCTAGCAGGAATCGGCTTCTACAGGCTCGGACCTCAGTGGAAGAGTCCTTAGATTTAGTGTGCTAGCAGGACTCGGCTCCTCCAGGCTCGGACCTCAGTGAAAGAGTCCTTAGATTTAGTTGTGCTAGCAGGACCCGGCTCCTCTAGGCTCGGACCTCAGTGGAACAGTCCTTAGATCTAGTGTGCTAGCAGGACTAGGCTTCTCCAAGCTCGGACCTCAGTGAAAGAGTCCTTAGATTTAGTTGTGCTAGCAGGCGCGGCTCCTCTAGGCTCGGACCTCAGTGGAACAGTCCTTAGATCTAGTGTGCTAGCAGGACCCGGCTCCTCCAGGCTTGGACCTCAGTGAAAGAGTCCTTAGATTTAGTGTGCTAGCAGGACCCCGCTCCTCCAGGCTTGGACCTCAGTGAAAGAGTCCTTAGAATTAGTGTGCTAGAAGGACTCGGCTGCTCCAGGCTCAGATCTCAGGGAAAGAGTCCTTAGATTTAGTGTGCTAGCGGGATTCGGCTCCTCCAGGTTCGGTCCTCAGTGAAAGTGTCCATAGATTTAGTGTGCTAGCGGGACTCGGCTCCTCCAGGCTCGGACCTCAGTGAAAGAGTCCTTAGATTTAGTGTGCTAGCAGGACTTGGCTTCTACAGGCTCGGACCTCAGTGAAAAAGTCTTTAGATTTAGTGTGCTAGCAGGACCCGGCTCCTCCAGGCTCGGACCTCAGTGAAAGAGTCCTTAGATTTAGTGTGCTAGCAGGACTCGGCTCCTCCAGGCTCGGACCTCAGTGAAAGAGTCCATAGATTTAGTGTGCCAGCAGGACTCGGCTCCTCCAGGCTCAGACCTCAGTGAAAGAGTACTTCGATTTAGTGTGCTAGCAGGACTCGGCTTCTACAAGCTCGGACCTCAGTGAAAGAGTCCTGAGATTTAGTGTGCTAGCAGGACCCGGCTCCTCTAGGCTCGGACCTCAGTGGCATAGTCCTTAGATCTAGTGTGCTAGCAGGACTCGGCCTCTCCAAGCTCGGACCTCAGTGAAAGAGTCCTTAGATTTAGTGTGCTAGCAGGACTCGGCTGCTCCAGGCTCGGATCTCAGTGAAAGAGTCCTTAGATTTAGTGTGCTAGCGGGATTAGGCTCCTCAAGGCTCGGTCCTCAGTGAAAGAGTCCATAGATTTAGTGTGCTAGCGGGACTCGGCTCCTCCAGACTCGGACCTCAGTGAAAGAGTCCATAGATTTAGTGTGCTAGCAGGACCCGGCTCCTCCAGGCTCGGACCTCAGTGAAAGAGTCCTTAGATTTAATGTTCTAGCAGGACCCGACTCCTCCAGGCTCGGACCTCAGTGAAAGAGTCCTTAGATTTAGTGTGCTAGCAGGACCCCGCTTCTCCAGGCTTGGACCTCAGTGAAAGAGTCCTTAGATTTAGTGTGCTAGCAGGACTCGGCTCCTCCAGGCTCGGATCTCAGTGAAAGAGTCCTTAGATCTAGTGTGCTAGCAGGACTCTGCTTCTCCAAGCTCGGACCTCAGTGAAAGAGTCCATAGATTTAGTGTGCTAGCGGGACTCGGCTCCTCCAGACTCGGACCTCAGTGAAAGAGTCCACAGATTTAGTGTGCTAGCGGGACTCGGCTCCTCCAGGCTCGGACCTCAGTGAAAGAGTCCTTAGATTTAGTGTGCTAGCAGGACTTGGCTTCTACAGTCTCGGACCTCAGTGAAAGAGTCCTTAGTGTGCTAGCAGGACCCGGCTCCTTCAGGCTCGGACCTCAGTGAAAGAGTCCTTAGATTTAGTGTGCTAGCAGGACTCGGCTCCTCCAGGCTCGGACCTCAGTGAAAGAGTCCTTAGATTTAGTTGTGCTAGCAGGACCCGGCTCCTCTAGGCTCGGACCTCAGTGGAACAGTCCTTAGATCTAGTGTGCTAGCAGGACCCGGCTTCTCCAGGCTCGTACCTCAGTGAAAGAGTCCATAGATTTAGTGTGCTAGCAGGACCCAGCTCCTCCAGGCTCAGACCTCAGTGTAAGAGTCCTTAGATTTAATTTGCTAGCATGACCCGACACCTCCAGGCTCGGACCTCAGTGAAAGAGTCCTTAGATTTAGTGTGCTAGCAGGACCCCGCTCCTCCAAGCTTGGACCTCAGTGAAAGAGTCCTTAGATTTAGTGTGCTAGCAGGACTCGGCTGCTCCAGGCTCGGATCTCAGTAAAAGAGTCCTTAGATTTAGTGTGCTAGCGGGATTCGGCACCTCCAGGCTCGGTCGTCAGTGAAAGAGTCCATAGATTTAGTGTGCTAGCGGGACTTGGCTCCTCCAGGCTCGGACCTCAGTGAAAGAGTCCTTAGATTTAGTGTGCTAGCAGGACTTGGCTTCTACAGGCTCGGACCTCAGTGAAAGAGTCTTTAGATTTAGTGTGCTAGCAGGACCCGGCTCCTCCAGGCTCGGACCTCAGTGAAAGAGCCCTTAGATTTAGTGTGCTAGCAGGACTCGGCTCCTCCAGGCTCGGACCTCAGTGAAAGAGTCCATAGATTTAGTGTGCTAGCAGGACTCGGCTCCTCCAGGCTCAGACCTCAGTGAAAGAGTACTTAGATTTAGTGTGCTAGCAGGACTCGGCTTCTACAGGCTCAGACCTCAGTGAAAGAGTCCTAAGATTTAGTGTGCTAGCAGGACCCGGCTCCTCCAGGCTCGGACCTCAGTGAAAGAGTCCATAGATTTAGTGTGCTAGCAGGACTCGGCTCCTCCAGGCTCGAACCTCAGTGAAAGAGTCCTTAGATTTAGTGTGCTAGCAGGACTCGGCTGCTCCAGGCTCGGATCTCAGTGAAAGAGTCCTTAGATTTAGTGTGCTAGCGGGATTAGGCTCCTCAAGGCTCTGTCCTCAGTGAAAGAGTCCATAGATTTAGTGTGCTAGCGGGACTCGGCTCCTCCAGACTCGGACCTCAGTGAAAGAGTCCATAGATTTAGTGTGCTAGCGGGACTCGGCTCCTCCAGGCTCGGACCTCAGTGAAAGAGTCCTTAGATTTAGTGTACTAGCAGGACTTGGCTTCTACAGTCTCGGACCTCAGTGAAAGAGTCCTTAGTGTGCTAGCAGGACCCGGCTCCTCCAGGCTCGGACCTCAGTGAAAGAGTCCTTAGATTTAGTGTGCTAGTAGGACTCGGCTCCTCCAGGCTCGGACCTCAGTGAAAGAGTCCTTAGATTTAGTTGTGCTAGCAGGACCCGGCTCCTCTAGGCTCGGACCTCAGTGGAACAGTCCTTAGATCTAGTGTGCTAGCAGGACCCGGCTCCTCCAGGCTCGGACCTCAGTGAAAGAGTCCTTAGATTTAGTGTGCTAGCAGGACTCGGCTCCTCCAGGCTCGGACCTCAGTGAAAGATTCCATAGATTTAGTGTGCTAGCAGGACCCGGCTCCTCCAGGCTCGGACCTCAGTGAAAGAGTCCTGAGATTTAATTTGCTAGCATGACCCGACACCTCCAGGCTCGGACCTCAGTGAAAGAGTCCTTAGATTTAGTGTGCTAGCAGGACCCCGCTCCTCCAGGCTTGGACCTCAGTGAAAGAGTCCTTAGATTTAGTGTGCTAGCAGGACTCGGCTGCTCCAGGCTCGGATCTCAGTAAAAGAGTCCTTAGATTTAGTTTGGTAGCGGGATTCGGCTCCTCCAGGCTTGGTCCTCAGTGAAAGAGTCCATAGATTTAGTGTGCTAGCGGGACTCGGCTCCTCCAGGCTCGGACCTCAGTGAAAGAGTCCTTAGATTTAGTGTGCTAGCGGGACTTGGCTTCTAAAGGCTCGGACCTCAGTGAAAGAGTCTTTAGATTTAGTGTGCTAGCAGGACCCGGCTCCTCCAGGCTCGGACCTCAGTGAAAGAGTCCTTAGATTTAGTGTGCTAGCAGGACTCGGCTCCTCCAGGCTCGGACCTCAGTGAAAGAGTCCATAGATTTAGTGTGCTAGCAGGACTCGGCTCCTCCAGGCTCAGACCTCAGTGAAAGAGTACTTAGATTTAGTGTGCTAGCAGGACTCGGCTTCTACAGGCTCGGACCTCAGTGAAAGAGTCCTAAGATTTAGTGTGCTAGCAGGACCCGGCTCCTCCAGGCTCGGACCTCAGTGAAAGAGTCCATAGATTTAGTGTGCTAGCAGGACTCCGCTCCTCCAGGCTCGGACCTCAGTGAAAGAGTCCTTAGATTTAGTGTGCTAGCAGGACTCGGCTCCTCCAGGCTCGGACCTCAGTGAAAGAGTCCTTAGATTTAGTTGTGCTAGCAGGACCCGGCTCCTCTAGGCTCGGACCTCAGTGGAATAGTCCTTAGATCTAGTGTGCTAGCAGGACTCGGCTTCTCCAAGCTCGGACCTCAGTGAAAGAGTCCTTAGATTTAGTTGTGCTAGCAGGCGCGGCTCCTCTAGGCTCGGACCTCAGTGGAACAGTCCTTAGATCTAGTGTGCTAGCAGGACCCGGCTCCTCCAGGCTCGGACCTCAGTGAAAGAGTCCTTAGATTTAGTGTGCTAGCAGGACCCCGCTCCTCCAGGCTTGGACCTCAGTGAAAGAGTCCTTAGATTTAGTGTGCTAGCAGGACTCGGCTGCTCCAGGCTCAGATCTCAGTGAAAGAGTCCTTAGATTTAGTGTGCTAGCGGGATTCGGCTCCTCCAGGCTCGGTCCTCAGTGAAAGTGTCCATGGATTTAGTGTGCTAGCGGGAGTCGGCTCCTCCAGGCTCGGACCTCAGTGAAAGAGTCCTTAGATTTAGTGTGCTAGCAGGACTTGGCTTCTACAGGCTCGGACCTCAGTGAAAAAGTCTTTAGATTTAGTGTGCTAGCAGGACCCGGCTCCTCCAGGCTCGGACCTCAGTGAAAGAGTCCTTAGATTTAGTGTGCTGGCAGGACTCGGCTCCTCCAGGCTCGGACCTCAGTGAAAGAGTCCATAGATTTAGTGTGCTAGCAGGACTCGGCTCCTCCAGGCTCAGACCTCAGTGAAAGAGTACTTCGATTTAGTGTGCTAGCAGGACTCGGCTTCTACAAGCTCGGACCTCAGTGAAAGAGTCCTGAGATTTAGTGTGCTAGCAGGACCCGGCTCCTCTAGGCTCGGACCTCAGTGGAATAGTCCTTAGATCTAGTGTGCTAGCAGGACTCGGCTTCTTCAAGCTCGGACCTCAGTGAAAGAGTCCTTAGATTTAGTGTGCTAGCAGGACTCGGCTCCTCCAGGCTCGGACCTCAGTGAAAGAGTCCTTAGATTTAATTTGCTAGCATGACCCGACACCTCCAGGCTCGGACCTCAGTAAAAGAGTCCTTAGATTTAATGTGCTAGCAGGACCCCGCTCCTCCAGGCTTGGACCTCAGTGAAAGAGTCCTTAGATTTAGTTTGCTAGCAGGACTCGGCTCCTCTAGGCTCGGACCTCAGTGGAATAGTCCTTAGATCTAGTGTGCTAGCAGGACTCGGCTTCTCCAAGCTCGGACCTCAGTGAAAGAGTCCTTAGATTTAGTGTGCTAGCAGGACTCGGCTCCTCCAGGCTCGGACCTCAGTGAAAGAGTCCTTAGATTTAGTTGTGCTAGCAGGACCCGGCTCCTCTAGGCTCGGACCTCAGTGGAACAGTCCTTAGATCTAGTGTGCTAGCAGGACCCGGCTCCTCCAGGCTCGGACCTCAGTGAAAGAGTCCTTAGATTTAGTGTGCTAGCAGGACTCGGCTCCTCCAGGCTCGGACCTCAGTGAAAGAATCCATAGATTTAGTGTGCTAGCAGGACCCGGCTCCTCCAGGCTCGGACCTCAGTGAAAGAGTCCTTAGATTTAGTGTGCTAGCAGGACTTGGCTTCTACAGGCTCGGACCTCAGTGAAAGAGTCTTTAGATTTAGTGTGCTAGCAGGACCCGGCTCCTCCAGGCTCGGACCTCAGTGAAAGAGTCCTTAGATTTAGTGTGCTAGCAGGACTCGGCTCCTCCAGGCTCGGACCTCAGTGAAAGAGTCCATAGATTTAGTGTGCTAGCAGGACTCGGCTCCTCCAGGCTCAGACCTCAGTGAAAGAGTACTTAGATTTAGTGTGCTAGCAGGACTCGTCTTCTACAGGCTCGGACCTCAGTGAAAGAGTCCTAAGATTTAGTGTGCTAGCAGGACCCGGCTCCTCCAGGCTCGGACCTCAGTGAAAGAGTCCATAGATTTAGTGTGCTAGCAGGACTCCGCTCCTCCAGGCTCGGACCTCAGTGAAAGAGTCCTTAGATTTAGTGTGCTAGCAGGACTCGGCTTCTACAGGCTCGGACCTCAGTGGAAGAGTCCTTAGATTTAGTGTGCTAGCAGAACTCGGCTCCTCCAGGCTCGGACCTCAGTGAAAGAGTCCTTAGATTTCGTTGTGCTAGCAGGACCCGGCTCCTCTAGGCTCGGACCTCAGTGGAACAGTCCTTAGATCTAGTGTGCTAGCAGGACTCGGCTTCTCCAAGCTCGGACCTCAGTGAAAGAGTCCTTAGATTTAGTTGTGCTAGCAGGCGCGGCTTCTCTAGGCTCGGACCTCAGTGGAACAGTCCTTAGATCTAGTGTGCTAGCAGGACCCGGCTCCTCCAGGCTCGGACCTCAGTGAAAGAGTCCTTAGATTTAGTGTGCTAGCAGGACCCCGCTCCTCCAGGCTTGGACCTCAGTGAAAGAGTCCTTAGATTTAGTGTGCTAGCAGGACTCGGCTGCTCCAGGCTCAGATCTCAGTGAAAGAGTCTTTAGATTTAGTGTGCTAGCGGGATTCGGCTCCTCCAGGCTCGGTCCTCAGTGAAAGTGTCCATAGATTTAGTGTGCTAGTGGGAGTCGGCTCCTCCAGGATCGGACCTCAGTGAAAGAGTCCTTAGATTTAGTGTGCTAGCAGGACTTGGCTTCTACAGGCTCGGACCTCAGTGAAAAAGTCTTTAGATTTAGTGTGCTAGCAGGACCCGGCTCCTCCAGGCTCGGACCTCAGTGAAAGAGTCCTTAGATTTAGTGTGCTAGCAGGACTCGGCTCCTCCAGGCTCGGACCTCAGTGAAAGAGTCCATATATTTAGTGTGCTAGCAGGACTCGGCTCCTCCAGGCTCAGACCTCAGTGAAAGAGTACTTCGATTTAGTGTGCTAGCAGGACTCGGCTTCTACAAGCTCGGACCTCAGTGAAAGAGTCCTGAGATTTAGTGTGCTAGCAGGACCCGGCTCCTCTAGGCTCGGACCTCAGTGGAATAATCCTTAGATCTAGTGTGCTAGCAGGACTCGGCTTCTCAAAGCTCGGACCTCAGTGAAAGAGTCCTTAGATTTAGTGTGCTAGCACGACTCGGCTCCTCCAGGCTCGGACCTCAGTGAAAGAGTCCTTAGATTTAATTTGCAAGCATGACCCGACACCTCCAGGCTCGGACCTCAGTAAAAGAGTCCTCAGATTTAGTGTGCTAGCAGGATCCCGCTCCTCCAGGCTTGGACCTCAGTGAAAGAGTCCTTAGATTTAGTGTGCTAGCAGGACTCGGCTGCTCCAGGCTCGGTCCTCAGTGAAAGAGTCCATAGATTTAGTGTGCTAGCAGGACTTGGCTCCTCCAGGCTCGGACCTCAGTGAAAGAGTCCTTAGATTTAATGTGCTAGCAGGACCCAACTACTCCAGGCTCGGACCTCAGTGAAAGAGTCCTTAGATTTAGTGTGCTAGCAGGACCCCGCTCCTCCAGGCTTGGTCCTCAGTGAAAGAGTCCTTAGATTTCGTGTGCTAGCAGGACTCGGCTGCTCCAGGCTCGGTCCTCAGTGAAAGAGTCCATAGATTTAGTGTGCCAGCAGGACTTGGCTTCTACAGGCTCGGACCTCAGTGAAAGAGTCTTTAGATTTAGTGTGCTAGCAGGACCCAGCTCGTCCAGGCATGGACCTCAGTGAAAGAGTCCTTAGATATAGTGTGCTAGCAGGACTCGGCTCCTCCAGGCTCGGACCTCAGTGAAAGAGTCCATAGATTTAGTGTGCTAGCAGGACTCGGCTCCTCCAGGATCAGACCTCAGTGAAAGAGTACTTAGATTGAGTGTGCTAGCAGGACTCGGCTTCTACAGGCTCGGACCTCAGTGAAAGAGTCCTAAGATTTATTGTGCTAGCAGGACCCGGCTGCTCCAGGCTCGGACCTCAGTGAAAGAGTCCATAGATTTAGTGTGCTTGCAGGACTCGGCTCCTCCAGGCTCCGACCTCAGTGAAAGAGTCCTTAGATTTAGTGTGCTAGCAGGACTCGGCTTCTACAGGCTCGGACCTCAGTGGAAGAGTCCTTAGATTCAGTGTGCTAGCAGGACTCGGCTCCTCCAGGCTCGGACCTCAGTGAAAGAGTCCTTAGATTTAGTTGTGCTAGCAGGACCCGGCTCCTCTAGGCTCGGACCTCAGTGGAACAGTCCTTAGATCTAGTGTGCTAGCAGGCCTCGGCTTCTCCAAGCTCGGACCTCAGTGAAAGAGTCCTTAGATTTAGTTGTGCTAGCCGGACCCGGCTCCTCTAGGCTCGGACCTCAGTGGAACAGTCCTTAGATCTAGTGTGCTAGCAGGACCCGGCTCCTCCAGGCTCGGACCTCAGTGAAAGAGTCCTTAGATTTAGTGTGCTAGCAGGACTCAGCTCCTCCAGGCTCGGACCTCAGTGAAAGAGTCCATAGATTTAGTGTGCTAGCAGGACCCGGCTCCTCCAGGCTCGGACCTCAGTGAAAGAGTCCATAGATTTAGTGTGCTAGCAGGACCCGGCTGCTCCAGGCTCGGACCTCAGTGAAAGAGTCCTTAGATTTAGTGTGCTAGCAGGACCCCGCTCCTCCAGGCTTGGACCTCAGTGAAAGAGTCCTTAGATTTAGTGTGCTAGCAGGACTCGGCTGCTCCAGGCTCGGATCTCAGTGAAAGAGTCCTTAGATTTAGTGTGCTAGCGGGATTCGGCTCCTCCAGGCTCGGTCCTCAGTGAAAGAGTCCTTAGATTTAGTGTGTTAGCAGGACTCGGCTCCTCCAGGCTCGGACCTCAGTGAAAGAGTCCATAGATTTAGTGTGCCCGCAGGACTCGGCTCCTCCAGGCTCAGACCTCAGTGAAAGAGTACTTAGATTTAGTGTGCTAGCAGGACTCCGCTTCTACAAGCTCGGACCTCAGTGAAAGAGTCCTAAGATTTAGTGTGCTAGCAGGACCCGGCTCCTCCAGGCTCGGAACTCAGTGAAAGAGTCCATAGATTTAGTGTGCTAGCAGGACTCGGCTCCTCCAGGCTCGGACCTCAGTGAAAGAGTCCTTAGATTTAGTGTGCTAGCAGGACTTGGCTTCTACAGTCTCGGACCTCAGTGAAAGAGTCCTTAGTGCGCTAGCAGGACATGGCTCCTCCAGGCTTGGACCTCAGTGAAAGAGTCCATAGATTTAGTGTGCTAGCAGGACCCGGCTCCTCCAGGCTCAGACCTCAGTGAAAGAGTCCTTAGATTTAATGTGCTAGCAGGACCCGACTCCTTCAGGCTCGGACCTCAGTGAAAGAGTCCTTAGATTTAGTGTGCTAGCAGGACCCCGCTCCTCCAGGCTTGGACCTCAGTGAAAGAGTCCTTAGATTTAGTGTGCAAGGAGGACTCGGCTGCTCCAGGCTCGGATCTCAGTGAGAGAGTCCTTAGATTTAGTGTGCTAGCGGGATTAGGCTCCTCAAGGCTCGGTCCTCAGTGAAAGAGTCCATAGATTTAGTGTGCTAGCGGGACTCGGCTCCTCCAGACTCGGACCTCAGTGAAAGAGTCCATAGATTTAGTGTGCTAGCGGGACTCGGCTCCTCCAGGCTCGGACCTCAGTAAAAGAGTCCTCAGATTTAGTGTGCTAGCAGGACTTGGCTTCTACAGTCTCGGACCTCAGTGAAAGAGTCCTTAGTGTGCTAGCAGGACCCTGCTCCTCCAGGCTCGGACCTCAGTGAAAGAGTCCTTAGATTTCGTGTGCTAGCAGGACTCGGCTCCTCCAGGCTCGGACCTCAGTGAAAGAGTCCTTAGATTTAGTTGTGCTAGCAGGACCCGGCTCCTCTAGGCTCGGACCTCAGTGGAACAGTCCTTAGATCTAGTGTGCTAGCAGGACCCGGCTCCTCCAGGCTCGGACCTCAGTGAAAGAGTCCATAGATTTAGTGTGCTAGCAGGACCCGGCTCCTCCAGGCTCGGACCTCAGTGAAAGAGTCGTTAGATTTAATTTGCTAGCATGACCCGACACCTCCAGGCTCGGACCTCAGTGAAAGAGTCCTTAGATTTAGTGTGCTAGCAGGACCCCGCTCCTCCAGGCTTGGACCTCAGTGAAAGAGTCCTTAGATTTAGTATGCTAGCAGGACTCGGCTGCTCCAGGCTCGGATCTCAGTGAAAGAGTCCTTAGATTTAGTGTGCTAGCGGGATTCGGCTCCTCCAGGCTCGGTCCTCAGTGAAAGAGTCCTTAGATTTAATGTGCTAGCAGGACTCGGCTGCTCCAGGCTCGGATCTCAGTGAAAGAGTCCTTAGATTTAGTGTGCTAGCGGGATTCGGCTCCTCCAGGCTCGGTCCTCAGTGAAAGAGTCCTTAGATTTAGTGTGCTAGCAGGACTCGGCTCCTCCAGGCTCAGACCTCAGTGAAAGTGTCCATAGATTTAGTGTGCTAGCAGGACTCGGCTCCTCCAGGCTCAGACCTCAGTGAAAGAGTACTTAGATTTAGTGTGCTAGCAGGACTCGGCTTCTACAAGCTCGGACCTCAGTGAAAGAGTCCTAAGATTTAGTGTGCTAGCAGGACCCGGCTCCTCCAGGCTCGGACCTCAGTGAAAGAGTCCATAGATTTAGTGTGCTAGCAGGACTCGGCTCCTCCAGGCTCGGACCTCAATGAAAGAGTCCTTATATCTAGTGTGCTAGCAGGACTTTGCTTCTCCAAGCTCGGACCTCAGTGAAAGAGTCCATAGATTTAGTGTGCTAGCGGGATTCGGCTCCTCCAGGCTCGGTCCTCAGTGAAAGAGTCCTTAGATTTAATGTGCTAGCAGGACTCGGCTGCTCCAGGCTCGGATCTCAGTGAAAGAGTCCTTAGATTTAGTGTGCTAGCGGGATTCGGCTCCTCCAGGCTCGGTCCTCAGTGAAAGAGTCCTTAGATTTAGTGTGCTAGCAGGACCCGGCTCCTCCAGGCTCAGACCTCAGTGAAAGAGTCCTTAGATTTAGTGTGCTAGCAGGACTTGGCTTCTACAGTCTCGGACCTCAGTGAAAGAGTCCTTAGTGCACTAGCAGGACATGGCTCCTCCAGGCTTGGACCTCAGTGAAAGAGTCCATAGATTTAGTGTGCTAGCAGGACCCGGCTCCTCCAGGCTCAGACCTCAGTAAAAGAGTCCTTAGATTTAGTGTGCTAGCAGGACTTGGCTTCTACAGTCTCGGACCTCAGTGAAAGAGTCCTTAGTGTGCTAGCAGGACCCCGCTCCTCCAGGCTTGGACCTCAGTGAAAGAGTCCATAGATTTAGTGTGCTAGCGGGACTCGGCTCCTCCAGACTCGGACCTCAGTGAAAGAGTCCATAGATTTAGTGTGCTAGCGGGACCCGGCTCCTCCAGGCTCGGACCTCAGTAAAAGAGTCCTTAGATTTAGTGTGCTAGCAGGACTTGGCTTCTACAGTCTCAGACCTCAGTGAAAGAGTCCTTAGTGTGCTAGCAGGACCCGGCTCCTCCAGGCTCGGACCTCAGTGAAAGAGTCCTTAGATTTAGTGTGCTAGCAGTACTCGGCTGCTCCAGGCTCAGGCCTCACTGAAAGAGTCCATAGATTTAGTTGTGCTAGCAGGACCCGGCTCCTCTAGGCTCAGACCTCAGTGGAACAGTCCTTAGATCTAGTGTGCTAGCAGGACCCGGCTCCTCCAGGCTCGGACCTCAGTGAAAGAGTCCTTAGATTTAGTGTGCTAGCAGGACTCGGCTCCTCCAGGCTCGGACCTCAGTGAAAGAGTCTATAGATGTAGTGTGCTAGCAGGACCCGGCTCCTCCAGGCTAGGACCTCAGTGAAAGAGTCCATAGATTTAGTTTGCTAGCAGGACCCGGCTCCTCCAGGCTCGGACCTCAGTGAAAGAGTCGTTAGATTTAATTTGCTAGCATGACCCGACACCTCCAGGCTCGGACCTCAGTGAAAGAGTCCTTAGATTTAGTGTGCTAGCAGGACCCCGCTCCTCCAGGCTTGGACCTCAGTGAAAGAGTCCTTAGATTTAGTATGCTAGCAGGACTCGGCTGCTCCAGGCTCGGATCTCAGTGAAAGAGTCCTTAGATTTAGTGTGCTAGCGGGATTCGGCTCCTCCAGGCTCGGTCCTCAGTGAAAGAGTCCTTAGATTTAATGTGCTAGCAGGACTCGGCTGCTCCAGGCTCGGATCTCAGTGAAAGAGTCCTTAGATTTAGTGTGCTAGCGGGATTCGGCTCCTCCAGGCTCGGTCCTCAGTGAAAGAGTCCTTAGATTTAGTGTGCTAGCAGGACTCTGCTTCTCCAAGCTCGGACCTCAGTGAAAGAGTCCATAGATTTAGTGTGCTAGCAGGACCCGGCTCCTCCAGGCTCAGACCTCAGTGAAAGAGTCCTTAGATTTAGTGTGCTAGCAGGACTTGGCTTCTACAGTCTCGGACCTCAGTGAAAGAGTCCTTAGTGCACTAGCAGGACATGGCTCCTCCAGGCTTGGACCTCAGTGAAAGAGTCCATAGATTTAGTGTGCTAGCAGGACCCGGCTCCTCCAGGCTCAGACCTCAGTAAAAGAGTCCTTAGATTTAATGTGCTAGCAGGACCCACACTCCTTCAGGCTCGGACCTCAGTGAAAGAGTCCTTAGATTTAGTGTGCTAGCAGGACCCCGCTCCTCCAGGCTTGGACCTCAGTGAAAGAGTCCTTAGATTTAGTGTGCAAGCAGGACTCGGCTGCTCCAGGCTCGGATCTCAGTGAAAGAGTCCTTAGATTTAGTGTGCTAGCGGGATTCGGCTCCTCCAGGCTCGGTCCTCAGTGAAAGAGTCCTTAGATTTAATGTGCTAGCAGGACTCGGCTGCTCCAGGCTCGGATCTCAGTGAAAGAGTCCTTAGATTTAGTGTGCTAGCGGGATTCGGCTCCTCCAGGCTCGGTCCTCAGTGAAAGAGTCCTTAGATTTAGTGTGCTAGCAGGACTCGGCTCCTCCAGGCTCAGACCTCAGTGAAAGTGTCCATAGATTTAGTGTGCTAGCAGGACTCGGCTCCTCCAGGCTCAGACCTCAGTGAAAGAGTACTTAGATTTAGTGTGCTAGCAGGACTCGGATTCTACAAGCTCGGACCTCAGTGAAAGAGTCCTAAGATTTAGTGTGCTAGCAGGACCCGGCTCCTCCAGGCTCGGACCTCAGTGAAAGAGTCCATAGATTTAGTGTGCTAGCAGGACTCGGCTCCTCCAGGCTCAGACCTCAATGAAAGAGTCCTTATATCTAGTGTGCTAGCAGGACTTTGCTTCTCCAAGCTCGGACCTCAGTGAAAGAGTCCATAGATTTAGTGTGCTAGCGGGATTCGGCTCCTCCAGGCTCGGTCCTCAGTGAAAGAGTCCTTAGATTTAATGTGCTAGCAGGACTCGGCTGCTCCAGGCTCGGATCTCAGTGAAAGAGTCCTTAGATTTAGTGTGCTAGCGGGATTCGGCTCCTCCAGGCTCGGTCCTCAGTGAAAGAGTCCTTAGATTTAGTGTGCTAGCAGGACCCGGCTCCTCCAGGCTCAGACCTCAGTGAAAGAGTCCTTAGATTTAGTGTGCTAGCAGGACTTGGCTTCTACAGTCTCGGACCTCAGTGAAAGAGTCCTTAGTGCACTAGCAGGACATGGCTCCTCCAGGCTTGGACCTCAGTGAAAGAGTCCATAGATTTAGTGTGCTAGCAGGACCCGGCTCCTCCAGGCTCAGACCTCAGTAAAAGAGTCCTTAGATTTAATGTGCTAGCAGGACCCACACTCCTTCAGGCTCGGACCTCAGTGAAAGAGTCCTTAGATTTAGTGTGCTAGCAGGACCCCGCTCCTCCAGGCTTGGACCTCAGTGAAAGAGTCCATAGATTTAGTGTGCTAGCGGGACTCGGCTCCTCCAGACTCGGACCTCAGTGAAAGAGTCCATAGATTTAGTGTGCTAGCGGGACCCGGCTCCTCCAGGCTCGGACCTCAGTAAAAGAGTCCTTAGATTTAGTGTGCTAGCAGGACTTGGCTTCTACAGTCTCAGACCTCAGTGAAAGAGTCCTTAGTGTGCTAGCAGGACCCGGCTCCTCCAGGCTCGGACCTCAGTGAAAGAGTCCTTAGATTTAGTGTGCTAGCAGTACTCGGCTGCTCCAGGCTCAGGCCTCACTGAAAGAGTCCATAGATTTAGTTGTGCTAGCAGGACCCGGCTCCTCTAGGCTCAGACCTCAGTGGAACAGTCCTTAGATCTAGTGTGCTAGCAGGACCCGGCTCCTCCAGGCTCGGACCTCAGTGAAAGAGTCCTTAGATTTAGTGTGCTAGCAGGACTCGGCTCCTCCAGGCTCGGACCTCAGTGAAAGAGTCTATAGATGTAGTGTGCTAGCAGGACCCGGCTCCTCCAGGCTAGGACCTCAGTGAAAGAGTCCATAGATTTAGTTTGCTAGCAGGACCCGGCTCCTCCAGGCTCGGACCTCAGTGAAAGAGTCGTTAGATTTAATTTGCTAGCATGACCCGACACCTCCAGGCTCGGACCTCAGTGAAAGAGTCCTTAGATTTAGTGTGCTAGCAGGACCCGCTCCTCCAGGCTTGGACCTCAGTGAAAGAGTCCTTAGATTTAGTATGCTAGCAGGACTCGGCTGCTCCAGGCTCGGATCTCAGTGAAAGAGTCCTTAGATTTAGTGTGCTAGCGGGATTCGGCTCCTCCAGGCTCGGTCCTCAGTGAAAGAGTCCTTAGATTTAATGTGCTAGCAGGACTCGGCTGCTCCAGGCTCGGATCTCAGTGAAAGAGTCCTTAGATTTAGTGTGCTAGCGGGATTCGGCTCCTCCAGGCTCGGTCCTCAGTGAAAGAGTCCTTAGATTTAGTGTGCTAGCAGGACTCTGCTTCTCCAAGCTCGGACCTCAGTGAAAGAGTCCATAGATTTAGTGTGCTAGCAGGACCCGGCTCCTCCAGGCTCAGACCTCAGTGAAAGAGTCCTTAGATTTAGTGTGCTAGCAGGACTTGGCTTCTACAGTCTCGGACCTCAGTGAAAGAGTCCTTAGTGCACTAGCAGGACATGGCTCCTCCAGGCTTGGACCTCAGTGAAAGAGTCCATAGATTTAGTGTGCTAGCAGGACCCGGCTCCTCCAGGCTCAGACCTCAGTAAAAGAGTCCTTAGATTTAATGTGCTAGCAGGACCCACACTCCTTCAGGCTCGGACCTCAGTGAAAGAGTCCTTAGATTTAGTGTGCTAGCAGGACCCCGCTCCTCCAGGCTTGGACCTCAGTGAAAGAGTCCTTAGATTTAGTGTGCAAGCAGGACTCGGCTGCTCCAGGCTCGGATCTCAGTGAAAGAGTCCTTAGATTTAGTGTGCTAGCGGGATTAGGCTCCTCAAGGCTCGGTCCTCAGTGAAAGAGTACATAGATTTAGTGTGCTAGCGGGACTCGGCTCCTCCAGACTCGGACCTTAGTGAAAGAGTCCATAGATTTAGTGTGCTAGCGGGACTCGGCTCCTCCAGGCTCGGACCTCAGTAAAAGAGTCCTTAGATTTAGTGTGCTAGCAGGACTTGGCTTCTACAGTCTCGGACCTCAGTGAAAGAGTCCTTAGTGTGCTAGCAGGACCCGGCTCCTCCAGGCTCGGACCTCAGTGAAAGAGTCCTTAGATTTAGTGTGCTAGCAGTACTCGGCTGCTCCAGGCTCAGGCCTCAGTGAAAGAGTCCATAGATTTAGTTGTGCTAGCAGGACCCGGCTCCTCTAGGCTCAGACCTCAGTGGAACAGTCCTTAGATCTAGTGTGCTAGCAGGACCCGGCTCCTCCAGGCTCGGACCTCAGTGAAAGAGTCCTTAGATTTAGTGTGCTAGCAGGACTCGGCTCCTCCAGGCTCGGACCTCAGTGAAAGAGTCCATATATTTAGTGTGCTAGCAGGACCCGGATCCTCCAGGCTCGGACCTCAGTGAAAGAGTCCTTAGATTTAGTGTGCTAGCAGGACTCAGCTCCTCCAGGCTCGGACCTCAGTGAAAGAGTCCATAGATTTAGTGTGCTAGCAGGACCCGGCTCCTCCAGGCTCGGACCTCAGTGAAAGAGTCCATAGATTTAGTGCGCTAGCAGGACCCGGCTGCTCCAGGCTCGGACCTCAGTGAAAGAGTCCTTAGATTTAGTGTGCTAGCAGGACCCCGCTCCTCCAGGCTTGGACCTCAGTGAAAGAGTCCTTAGATTTAGTGTGCTAGCAGGACTCGGCTGCTCCAGGCTCGGATCTCAGTGAAAGAGTCCTTAGATTTAGTGTGCTAGCGGGATTCGGCTCCTCCAGGCTCGGTCCTCAGTGAAAGAGTCCTTAGATTTAGTGTGTTAGCAGGACTCGGCTCCTCCAGGCTCGGACCTCAGTGAAAGAGTCCATAGATTTAGTGTGCCCGCAGGACTCGGCTCCTCCAGGCTCAGACCTCAGTGAAAGAGTACTTAGATTTAGTGTGCTAGCAGGACTCCGCTTCTACAAGCTCGGACCTCAGTGAAAGAGTCCTAAGATTTAGTGTGCTAGCAGGACCCGGCTCCTCCAGGCTCGGAACTCAGAGAAAGAGTCCATAGATTTAGTGTGCTAGCAGGACTCGGCTCCTCCAGGCTCGGACCTCAGTGAAAGAGTCCTTAGATCTAGTGTGCTAGCAGGACTCTGCTTCTCCAAGCTCGGACCTCAGTGAAAGAGTCCATAGATTTAGTGTGCTAGCAGGACCCGGCTCCTCCAGGCTCAGACCTCAGTGAAAGAGTCCTTAGATTTAGTGTGCTAGCAGGACTTGGCTTCTACAGTCTCGGACCTCAGTGAAAGAGTCCTTAGTGCGCTAGCAGGACATGGCTCCTCCAGGCTTGGACCTCAGTGAAAGAGTCCATAGAATTAGTGTGCTAGCAGGACCCGGCTCCTCCAGGCTCAGACCTCAGTGAAAGAGTCCTTAGATTTAATGTGCTAGCAGGACCCGACTCCTTCAGGCTCGGACCTCAGTGAAAGAGTCCTTAGATTTAGTGTGCAAGGAGGACTCGGCTGCTCCAGGCTCGGATCTCAGTGAGAGAGTCCTTAGATTTAGTGTGCTAGCGGGATTAGGCTCCTCAAGGCTCGGTCCTCAGTGAAAGAGTCCATAGATTTAGTGTGCTAGCGGGACTCGGCTCCTCCAGACTCGGACCTCAGTGAAAGAGTCCATAGATTTAGTGTGCTAGCGGGACTCGGCTCCTCCAGGCTCGGACCTCAGTAAAAGAGTCCTCAGATTTAGTGTGCTAGCAGGACTTGGCTTCTACAGTCTCGGACCTCAGTGAAAGAGTCCTTAGTGTGCTAGCAGGACCCTGCTCCTCCAGGCTCGGACCTCAGTGAAAGAGTCCTTAGATTTCGTGTGCTAGCAGGACTCGGCTCCTCCAGGCTCGGACCTCAGTGAAAGAGTCCTTAGATTTAGTTGTGCTAGCAGGACCCGGCTCCTCTAGGCTCGGACCTCAGTGGAACAGTCCTTAGATCTAGTGTGCTAGCAGGACCCGGCTCCTCCAGGCTCGGACCTCAGTGAAAGAGTCCATAGATTTAGTGTGCTAACAGGACCCGGCTCCTCCAGGCTCGGACCTCAGTGAAAGAGTCGTTAGATTTAATTTGCTAGCATGACCCGACACCTCCAGGCTCGGACCTCAGTGAAAGAGTCCTTAGATTTAGTGTGCTAGCAGGACCCCGCTCCTCCAGGCTTGGAACTCAGTGAAAGAGTCCTTAGATTTAGTATGCTAGCAGGACTCGGCTGCTCCAGGCTCGGATCTCAGTGAAAGAGTCCTTAGATTTAGTGTGCTAGCGGGATTCGGCTCCTCCAGGCTCGGTCCTCAGTGAAAGAGTCCTTAGATTTAATGTGCTAGCAGGACTCGGCTGCTCCAGGCTCGGATCTCAGTGAAAGAGTCCTTAGATTTAGTGTGCTAGCGGGATTCGGCTCCTCCAGGCTCGGTCCTCAGTGAAAGAGTCCTTAGATTTAGTGTGCTAGCAGGACTCGGCTCCTCCAGGCTCAGACCTCAGTGAAAGTGTCCATAGATTTAGTGTGCTAGCAGGACTCGGCTCCTCCAGGCTCAGACCTCAGTGAAAGAGTACTTAGATTTAGTGTGCTAGCAGGACTCGGCTTCTACAAGCTCGGACCTCAGTGAAAGAGTCCTAAGATTTAGTGTGCTAGCAGGACCCGGCTCCTCCAGGCTCGGACCTCAGTGAAAGAGTCCATAGATTTAGTGTGCTAGCAGGACTCGGCTCCTCCAGGCTCGGACCTCAATGAAAGAGTCCTTATATCTAGTGTGCTAGCAGGACTCTGCTTCTCCAAGCTCGGACCTCAGTGAAAGAGTCCATAGATTTAGTGTGCTAGCAGGACCCGGCTCCTCCAGGCTCAGACCTCAGTGAAAGAGTCCTTAGATTTAGTGTGCTAGCAGGACTTGGCTTCTACAGTCTCGGACCTCAGTGAAAGAGTCCTTAGTGCACTAGCAGGACATGGCTCCTCCAGGCTTGGACCTCAGTGAAAGAGTCCATAGATTTAGTGTGCTAGCAGGACCCGGCTCCTCCAGGCTCAGACCTCAGTAAAAGAGTCCTTAGATTTAATGTGCTAGCAGGACCCACACTCCTTCAGGCTCGGACCTCAGTGAAAGAGTCCTTAGATTTAGTGTGCTAGCAGGACCCCGCTCCTCCAGGCTTGGACCTCAGTGAAAGAGTCCATAGATTTAGTGTGCTAGCGGGACTCGGCTCCTCCAGACTCGGACCTCAGTGAAAGAGTCCATAGATTTAGTGTGCTAGCGGGACTCGGCTCCTCCAGGCTCAGACCTCAGTAAAAGAGTCCTTAGATTTAGTGTGCTAGCAGGACTTGGCTTCTACAGTCTCGGACCTCAGTGAAAGAGTCCTTAGTGTGCTAGCAGGACCCGGCTCCTCCAGGCTCGGACCTCAGTGAAAGAGTCCTTAGATTTAGTGTGCTAGCAGTACTCGGCTGCTCCAGGCTCAGGCCTCACTGAAAGAGTCCATAGATTTAGTTGTGCTAGCAGGACCCGGCTCCTCTAGGCTCAGACCTCAGTGGAACAGTCCTTAGATCTAGTGTGCTAGCAGGACCCGGCTCCTCCAGGCTCGGACCTCAGTGAAAGAGTCCTTAGATTTAGTGTGCTAGCAGGACTCGGCTCCTCCAGGCTCGGACCTCAGTGAAAGAGTCTATAGATGTAGTGTGCTAGCAGGACCCGGCTCCTCCAGGCTAGGACCTCAGTGAAAGAGTTGTTAGATTTAATTTGCTAGCATGACCCGACACCTCCAGGCTCGGACCTCAGTGAAAGAGTCCTTAGATTTAGTGTGCTAGCAGGACCCCGATCGTCCAGGCTTGGACCTCAGTGAAAGAGTCCTTAGATTTAGTGTGCTAGCAGGACTCGGCTGCTCCAGGCTCGGATCTCAGTAAAAGAGTCCTTAGATTTAGTGTGCTAGCGGGATTCGGCTCCTCCAGGCTCGGTCCTCAGTGAAAGAGTCCATAGATTTAGTGTGCTAGCGGGACTCGGCTCCTCCAGGCTCGGACCTCAGTGAAAGAGTCCATAGATTTAGTGTGCTAGCAGGACCCGGCTCCTCCAGGCTCGGACCTCAGTGAAAGAGTCGTTAGATTTAATTTGCTAGCATGACCCGACACCTCCAGGCTCGGACCTCAGTGAAAGAGTCCTTAGATTTAGTGTGCTAGCAGGACCCCGCTCCTCCAGGCTTGGACCTCAGTGAAAGAGTCCTTAGATTTAATATGCTAGCAGGACTCGGCTGCTCCAGGCTCGGATCTCAGTGAAAGAGTCCTTAGATTTAGTGTGCTAGCGGGATTCGGCTCCTCCAGGCTCGGTCCTCAGTGAAAGAGTCCTTAGATTTAATGTGCTAGCAGGACTCGGCTGCTCCAGGCTCGGATCTCAGTGAAAGAGTCCTTAGATTTAGTGTGCTAGCGGGATTCGGCTCCTCCAGGCTCGGTCCTCAGTGAAAGAGTCTTTAGATTTAGTGTGCTAGCAGGACTCGGCTCCTCCAGGCTCAGACCTCAGTGAAAGAGTCCATAGATTTAGTGTGCTAGCAGGACTCGGCTCCTCCAGGCTCAGACCTCAGTGAAAGAGTACTTAGATTTAGTGTGCTAGCAGGACTCGGCTCCTCTAGGCTCAGACCTCAGTGGAACAGTCCTTAGATCTAGTGTGCTAGCAGGACCCGGCTCCTCCAGGCTCGGACCTCAGTGAAAGAGTCCTTAGATTTAGTGTGCTAGCAGGACTCGGCTCCTCCAGGCTCGGACCTCAGTGAAAGAGTCTATAGATGTAGTGTGCTAGCAGGACCCGGCGCCTCCAGGCTAGGACCTCAGTGAAAGAGTTGTTTGATTTAATTTGCTAGCATGACCCGACACCTCCAGGCTCGGACCTCAGTGAAAGAGTCCTTAGATTTAGTGTGCTAGCAGGACCCCGATCCTCCAGGCTTGGACCTCAGTGAAAGAGTCCTTAGATTTAGTGTGCTAGCAGGACTCGGCTGCTCCAGGCTCGGATCTCAGTAAAAGAGTCCTTAGATTTAGTGTGCTAGCGGGATTCGGCTCCTCCAGGCTCGGTCCTCAGTGAAAGAGTCCATAGATTTAGTGTGCTAGCGGGACTCGGCTCCTCCAGGCTCGGACCTCAGTGAAAGAGTCCATAGATTTAGTGTGCTAGCAGGACCCGGCTCCTCCAGGCTCGGACCTCAGTGAAAGAGTCGTTAGATTTAATTTGCTAGCATGACCCGACACCTCCAGGCTCGGACCTCAGTGAAAGAGTCCTTAGATTTAGTGTGCTAGCAGGACCCCGCTCCTCCAGGCTTGGACCTCAGTGAAAGAGTCCTTAGATTTAATATGCTAGCAGGACTCGGCTGCTCCAGGCTCGGATCTCAGTGAAAGAGTCCTTAGATTTAGTGTGCTAGCGGGATTCGGCTCCTCCAGGCTCGGTCCTCAGTGAAAGAGTCCTTAGATTTAATGTGCTAGCAGGACTCGGCTGCTCCAGGCTCGGATCTCAGTGAAAGAGTCCTTAGATTTAGTGTGCTAGCGGGATTCGGCTCCTCCAGGCTCGGTCGTCAGTGAAAGAGTCTTTAGATTTAGTGTGCTAGCAGGACTCGGCTCCTCCAGGCTCAGACCTCAGTGAAAGAGTCCATAGATTTAGTGTGCTAGCAGGACTCGGCTCCTCCAGGCTCAGACCTCAGTGAAAGAGTACTTAGATTTAGTGTGCTAGCAGGACTCGGCTTCTACAAGCTCGGACCTCAGTGAAAGAGTCCTAAGATTTAGTGTGCTAGCAGGACCCGGCTCCTCCAGGCTCGGACCTCAGTGAAAGAGTCCATAGATTTAGTGTGCTAGCAGGACTCGGCTCCTCCAGGCTCGGACCTCAATGAAAGAGTCCTTATATCTAGTGTGCTAGCAGGACTCTGCTTCTCCAAGCTCGGACCTCAGTGAAAGAGTCCATAGATTTAGTGTGCTAGCAGGACCCGGCTCCTCCAGGCTCAGACCTCAGTGAAAGAGTCCTTAGATTTAGTGTGCTAGCAGGACTTGGCTTCTACAGTCTCGGACCTCAGTGAAAGAGTCCTTAGTGCACTAGCAGGACATGGCTCCTCCAGGCTTGGACCTCAGTGAAAGAGTCCATAGATTTAGTGTGCTAGCAGGACCCGGCTCCTCCAGGCTCAGACCTCAGTAAAAGAGTCCTTAGATTTAATGTGCTAGCAGGACCCACACTCCTTCAGGCTCGGACCTCAGTGAAAGAGTCCTTAGATTTAGTGTGCTAGCAGGACCCCGCTCCTCCAGGCTTGGACCTCAGTGAAAGAGTCCTTAGATTTAGTGTGCAAGCAGGACTCGGCTGCTCCAGGCTCGGATCTCAGTGAAAGAGTCCTTAGATTTAGTGTGCTAGCGGGATTAGGCTCCTCAAGGCTAGGGGTGGGCGGAATTTGCGGAATTAACCTCCGCAAATTATCGCGAGATTGCAGAAAATCTCCGCAAACACGCCGGAAATATCGCGAAGATGCGGAAGTTTTTTGCCGCCTGTTCGCGGTATTTTTTGCGTGTTCGCGGGTCGCCAACTTACCCATGCGGTCGCTCATGGGCGCGGCCATCTTGTTTTCACTTGTCCCGCCCTCTGGCGTTGTTTACTTCCTGTTCCGGGTCGCGCAATGCATGTTCGCGGTCGATATTTCCTGTTCGCGATCGCTTTTACCTGATCGCGTTGCTTTTTGCTTGCTCAGGGAGAAAATATCGCGCGAACTTGCCCACGTGGTCGCAACGGGCGCGGCCATCTTGTTTTCCACTCTATTGCATGGTTCTGGGGCCTGATTTTCAATCCTCCCTAAATCTTTTCAATCCTTTGTTTATAGCCACTTTTTTCGGATCTTTATTACTTATTATTTCTCTAACTATTTTCCTGCCTCTATATTTTTGGTTTTTGTGTACCTTTTTTTTTGTTTTTTAGCTACTTTTTCTCTTTGTATTGCCTGCTATTTATTTCCTTTACTCCTTTATTTATTTTACCTTTTCTTTCCCGCCCCGTCCCCAGAACCATGTCCAAGGGCAGGGCTGTTCGCCGGCGCAGCCAGAGCCGCGACCGCCTTCCTTGCGGAAGGCGGCGCCCACAAGGGGTGCATGCACGGGCCTTATTTGGGGAGGCGGAGTTGGCTGCACTAATTTTCTTTGTGCAGCGCCACCTCCCCTCAACCCTGGCAGCAGGTGGCAGGCCTGGGTCCGGGTACGGCCTCCGGGAGCGTCGGCAGCGGTGGGGGAAGGTGCGCCGGGCAGTGTCTCGCATCTCTGGGGTCCGGCGCACCCAGGCACAGCTGACGCACCGGTGGTCCGACATCCTGGACCGTGAGCAGGACCTGCTGGACCTGCTAGGAGTGGAGGTCCCGGGGCTTGGTGAGTACCTATTTAATTATTACAACTTTGTGTCTGTTCTTCTGCTCTATGTTATATATTGCGAATATCTTTTTTTCCTTCCAACCAGATAGAATGTTGCTGCTTGCAATACATTCCAGGTTAATAATGTTTAAAAGTCTTCTGTGATTATGACACAGGTGCTCTTCTGCGCTACTACTAATCTTACTTGTTTGCAGCTTTGCGTTTGCGCTTGCTTAGCGTGATTCTTTACGAGTTTATTTTAGAGAAATTAAGTTACGTAATGCTACAGTGACTCATGTCCACTCCTTACTTTGTCCTGTCACTAATAGATAGGGGCGGATTGATACATAGGTTTAGGTACTTTGTATGAGCTTCTAATTGGTTAGTGGTATGCGTGATGCCCCCTCACTCAGTTACGTGACGTGCTGCTAGTACGCCAGTCTTTAGAACCTTTCTAGTTTGTTCAATGAGTGGAGGTAGGCTTTGCAGTTACTTAGCAGTAGCAGATGAGCATCAATCAAACCAAAATTGTGTATATACAAAAAATGTAGTCATGTTAATGTGTCCTCCATGATTGGATCATACACATTGTTGAGGAATACAGTCGAAATGCATACTTAATGTACAATTGGCATGCCTGGAATAGGTGGGCTAGGTTGGGTGGTAGGTTGTACTAATACTTAGGCTTACTTGTAACTTAGTTTTCTGGAATCAGAATGGAAGAATGGATTACTGTTGATAAATAGTAACTTAAGTAGTCGAACTGCGAATCCCCCGATATTACATGTTGACCAGATGAGATCGGTCAATGTAGTTATTGCAATTGTTTAGATAAGTGTTTTTTGACCGTTGTTGAAAAAAATTGTATTTGCTTAAGTTGACACCATCCATCAATGTTTGTCTTTCTTATATCTTTCCTGTTCATCAGCACCCAGGGGCAGACGGGCAGGGACTGGGCAGTCGGCGGGACAGGAACACCACGAGGAGGACACCGCTGAGGGCTCCTCTGCTGGCCCCAGTAAGTCTTCTTGTTTTTAATAATATTTCTTATTCCATAACTTTTACTGCCCCATTTCTCCCGAACTATAGTGTGTTTCCAAATGCTATTTTTTTACCACCAATTATCCTTCGATCTGTACGGTTTCAAAAAGCTTATCCCTGCCTCCGCTACGATGACTGAGTACTACTACATACTATCAGTCTGTCTGTCTGTACTGTAGTAGCTAGTCTTGCCCAGTGGCACTCTTTGTGAAAGGTTGTAATATAAAACTCATATTCACCAGTAGCTCGTACAATCCGTTGGGTCGTTGTCTTGTACTACTTTTTACTCTTGTTGATGTTTAGGCTTTGAAAATTCACAGCAACAGCCCTACCAGATTTCTTAATATTTTGATATGATACCCTATAGGACATACAACTGTTGTAGGGATCTTGCACATACATTTGCACCAGAAAATAGGATGTTGGTGATGGTAGGTTGGACCTTCCTTGCACACCTCAATCAGAAATTCCGCACCCACCACAATTCCACTGCTTGACTATAGTACTGTCTTGTCATACCTATTAGGTCTCGGAACCCTCCCCCCAAGACAACCAACAAGTAGACAACCCAGAACATTAACACACCCAACCTCTGTCGTGGAAGCAATTCACATGCACACCCTTACTTTAATTTGCTCAATCGTGTAAGTTAGTCCACTCCACACCAAATACCACGAAGTCTATGTAAGTTTAAAATTTTTATTTCAATTTGAGAAGGTCTGTACACTGTTATCTTAGCAGCACCAACCGGCAAATCAATAACATTAAAACAAAATACATTGTTACACTAATACAGTTGGGAATTAAATCATGATAACTGAAGTGGTGGAAGGCAGCACCACCATCCCATAGCAATTTAGTTTATATACATTTATAAATGAAGATGTGAGTGAAGGGACCCCTCACCTCAGAAGAACCTAGTACTGGTAGTTGGTGCATCGTTCAGAAGCTCTGGTTCGTAGAAGCGAATCTTGCGTCTGTAATGCGAAAAAAGAAATGGTGTGCGTTAGTATATTGCAACTTGCAAGCATTTCTCAGCCGTGCCAAAAAGTGTAGCATCTATGGATAAGCAATATGGACTAACAGTAACAGTAGTACACCAGTTCTTCCTAAAAAAGTGGCTGGTTAATGTTTGTTGACCGCCTGTACGCAGCGCGTAGACTAGACAGTAGCAGTGTGAGGCAGGTCATGTGGGCTCAAAGGTGTCTTAAGAAGCTGCAAGGTAAAGGTAACGTCACATGTGCATGGCTAGGGCTAATCAAGCAAATGCTACAATGATCATATAACTTAGTGTCTACTCTACTACTACCTGATTTGTACTAGTGATTTATGTTAGTATTAACTCATTTTTCAACCTTGCTACTGATCAATAGGGGGGAGGTGTATATGTTGCCTAATAAATGTGTAATGTTTTCTAGGCGCACTACCGACCACCATTGCTGGGGCCAGCGAAGGCGACGCCGAGGGCGAGGATGCGGCAGTTGCAGATAGCAACGGAGGGGGAGTGGCAGCACCAGTGGCAGGCGGTGGTAAGTTAGATTCATAATCTTTAACTATTGTTGAACTTGACAGCACACTCACTGCAAAGGTGTACTGTATGTCTATGTATACTGTAAAGTTGTGAATTAGGGCCCCATTAGGATGGTGGGCGTATTGCCCCCGCCGGGCTGGCTGGAATTCACTGCCGTCACAGCAGGGGCAAACCTCCCGCCATCCCTGTAGAAAATATTCAGACATGTCTAGGCGGAAAAGGGTTCAATATGGCGGTGGTGTCTCTCTCACCACACCGGCAGCCATATAATCTGCATTTTGGAATGCCTTTGCGTGGCGGCATTACCGTCCGCCACGGAAAGGCATGCACACATTGCAGAGTATGCTTGGGGGCCCCCATGGAGGGTACCTACCGATGCTATGGTACCCCCCGACTTTCAAAGCAAAACATGACAGGCTCCGTGCGAGGCCCGTCATGTTGTGCTTGGAAAAGCAGCACAACATTTTAGCATTGCTTTCAGCAAAGCCAACCAGAATTTAAAATTAAAATAACAGGGTGCGCCCGCCACTGTGCCGGGCGCATCATCCTAATTAATTGTCCCCACGGGACCCCCACCCTTTTTAGCAGTCGGATGGCGGGCGGACAAAGTCCGCCCGCTATCCGATGTCGTAAGTAAGTATGAGTTCTTGGGGACGTTTGAAGAGTGAACTAGAAGACTAGAATTCCCTTTAATTGGTATAGGACTAGGAGCCAGAGTATTGAGTAACCAATGGCCTCATCTATCTGATTTCAACTCCGCTTTGAAAGTTTTATGGAGAAGAGCACCTGGTGCACTGTTCAACTAAAAAGTGTAAGACAGGTGGAAGGAAGAAGGACGGGCGACATTTAAAATGTTATGTACTACTGTGCTTTATTTTATAGTGCTACTCTACCATGCCACTATGTGTATAAATAATTACCTTGTCCTACTGTTTTATTAAGACTATATTTTACAATTGTCGTGTTTTTTTCTTTTTGATACACAGCTACTCCGAAAATCAACCGCAAGGAGTTGGCCGCCAAGGCACGGCGCCGGAAGCTGGAGGCAATCCAGCAGGAATACCGGCGGCTGGTGGTCCTAGCCGAGGAGGAGGAGGAGAGTGCAGCAGCAATTGAAGCCTCCTCCAGTGCCCCGGGCCCCAGCCACCGCCCTCCAGCGGTACGGCGCCACCGTCTGGTGGCTGCCCGCCGCCACCGTGCCATCTCCGGTGCCCCCCCCCACTGTGGTTGCAACTGCCGCGGCCTTAGACGCCGCGTCGCCCATTTAGAGGACCAGATTCGTGTCCTCCTCCAGTCCCGCCCCACCAGTTAGTCCCTGTCACTGCCCCTTTTTTAATTCCTGTTTGTTTCCTCACTCGTTTGGGCGTTCTCTATTTCTATGGACAGTCGTTGGGGTTAGGGAGGGGGGTGGGTCAGCTTTTGTGGGTTTAGTTTATTTGTTAGGGTCAATTAAATATATTTTTCTATGTTACATGCAATGTTGTTAATGTTTTGTAGGTGGGGTAACTGTTTTACATCACACTGTTTCTTTGCTGGTGCATGGCCGCCCATAGCGTGTGTTTGATTTCAATAATTTGCTGACTGTATAAGACACAAACAGATAGATGCGACACACCTCACTCATTGACTGGTCCTACTATGCATTCTTTGGAGTGGTGTTTGAAACTGACATCATTGACATGTCCATTATTGATTCTGCCTCCCCCAAACTTCTCTCTTACCGGTGCTTGATGTTTATGTCCAACTGTGGCACAGCACTGGCTGCATGGTGAAGATGGTTTCCTTTTTCATACATGCCATGATTGGGGTGGTGGTGGTAGTATAGTAGTAGTATACACTGGCAGGGTAGCAGCATTTCCAAAAAAAGAAAAGGAGATAGTCAATCGCCTTTGAGAGACTGTTAGAGGAGTAGTTGAATGAAGTACATCACAGAATTTACCGAGCAACAATTATATGTTCAAATATTTGACAAAAAAAATGAATGCTGGATATTATGAGGATAGCCTACTAGACAGAGTTACAAACTATAGTTTTGTCGACTTGGCTATGCCTACAGTCTAACAGTTAGTGCTGTATATGAGGAATGACAACAAACAAATCAAATCAATGCCGGCAATTCATGCTGAGGTATATGTTCCTTTGTTAAATAAAATAACCTGTGAAATATCCTACTCATGGGTGGGCAAGCAGAAGAAGATCATCGCTCTGCATTGAAATTGAAGTAGTGTTGCTTTCACCACATCCGCCCCAGCAAGTGTGTGATTAAGTATTGGTGTACTTTTAATTTAGTTACACCTCGACAATAAGTCACACAGCCCGGGGGAAGAGGGTTAGGGTCCGTTGATTGGATGGGAAGGGGGATTTTGGGAAAGGTTTGACATAGAAAAACAGTATGCATACATAGACAAACAAACGACAATCATTGAAGACTACCATACCATATCCATTCCATATGTTAAGGTATAAAAAAGGAAATGCATGCATGATGAGACCCGGATTACATACACTTCTATTTCTTGTTCTGTTCCGGCCTTAAAACTTTAACAGATAGCAAATAGAAATTTTAAATATTGGTAGTGAAGAATCGTAAACACAGAGAAAACGTAATGATGATTGATAATAACAACTCCAAGAACACACTGTTGTAAAGAATGTATACAAGATATTAATCAAATTTTTTAAAAGAAGTGAAAAGTGGATACTGTTACTGTCTTATCCTGGTCAAAAATGTGGACTGGTTTTTTGCATCTCGGCATTCCTCTTGCTCCTCTCGTCCATCAATCTAGGGTGTGTCGCCTCACCACTCGCCACTGCCCGGCTGGAATAAAAAGGTGATTGATTGGTAAGGTAATTAATATGCATTGTAATGTTTTACAAAGTTTTGGACAAGGCCCGGCCTGTAATTTTAGATTGAAAACCAAAGGGGATATTCAGAAAGAAAGTGAAAACAAATGCACAAGTGATGGTGTAGTGCAACAAGAACACTTTCCGAGGTGGCATGTATGCATATGCATCATCTCTACTGTAGTCTGTTTCCAGCATAGACCTTCAACAGTAACAGGAGAGATCAGGCCCACAGTGCTTACCATTAGCACATCCTACGTTACCACTTTACAGTCCTTTTTTTTTTCTCTCAAAGAGTTGGACAAACGCAAAGCACATTATCCATTCCAGACATAGCATTTTACAGTTAAAGTTAGTAAAATCAATGCACTGCAGTCATCCCACCGCTACACTCTATTCAACTTCTACACAGACATTTGGGTGTGCTGTGGTTGTGGTTCACGTGTTTACCTTTAGGCTTTTCCGTTTTATGCCACTCATGAAACATCCTCCTGACTTCATCATCAGCTCTGATACTTCTACTGACTGAAGATCGGCCTGCAGTACAAGTGTAATTTTTAGAACACAACAAGAGTAGAAATATAAATATTACTGACTTGAGTCATTCTTTATTGTGTACAGAAAGATAGATTAACACTAGTACACTTTGACATCATTCACTTTGTGCACAACAAACAACGCCAACACAAAGATCAATAGCTCAGAGTCAGGTGTCCAATGCATGCCATTAATTATCATCATTTATTACCTGTTACTTCTCATCTTAAGTTAACGGGCCGTCTCTTTCGCCATCATCATGACGGACGGTGCTGTTTAAGTCACAGTCATTTGCATTGCGCAGCAGATTGAGTGAGTGCCCTTCCTGTATTGAATTAAAAGCAATGTATCACCAAGATGCAGGAGAGAAGTACACATTTCTTGTTTGCCAGAAGAGGAAAATTAGTAATTACTAGTGTGTTCTGTAGAAAGTTGATTAGTGGCAGTGCACAATTACATCAATTCATGCGAAACACACCACAAAATCTACATCATTCAGTCTGCTATTCTGCGGCCAATGCATGGCATCAATCATTACCTGTTGCATCTCATCTCGTTAACGCTGCAGGCCGTCTCTTTCGCCATCATCATGATGGACGGTGCTGTTAAGTCACAGTCATTTGCATTGCGCAGCAGATTGAGTGAGTGCCCTTCCTGTATTGAATTAAAAGCAATGTATCACCAAGATGCAGGAGAGAAGTACACATTTCTTGTTTGCCAGAAGAGGAAAATTAGTAATTACTAGTGTGTTCTGTAGAAAGTTGATTAGTGGCAGTGCACAATTACATCAATTCATGCGAAACACACCACAAAATCTACATCATTCAGTCTGCTATTCTGCGGCCAATGCATGGCATCAATCATTACCTGTTGCATCTCATCTCGTTAACGCTGCAGGCCGTCTCTTTCGCCATCATCATGATGGACGGTGCTGTTAAGTCACAGTCATTTGCATTGCGCAGCAGATTGAGTGAGTGCCCTTCCTGTATTGAATTAAAAGCAATGTATCACCAAGATGCAGGAGAGAAGTACACATTTCTTGTTTGCCAGAAGAGGAAAATTAGTAATTACTAGTGTGTTCTGTAGAAAGTTGATTAGTGGCAGTGCACAATTACATCAATTCATTCATGCGCAACACACACAACAAAATCTACATCACTCAGTCTGCTTTTCTGCGGACAATGCATGGCATCAATCATTACCTGTTGCATCTTATTTTCAGTTAATGGCCAGTCTCTCTCGGCTCTGAAGGAGGATAGCTATAGAAGTCATCAGATTCATGGTCCACTTGTTTTGGAAGGACGAGGAAAGTTTGAATTTGTTGTTACCATCATCCAATCATCATTCATGAGGGAAATGGAATTGACCAGGAGATGCAGTATGATCGAGCGGAGGAGCTGGATTCTGAGGACTGTAGTGTCAAATGGCAGACACCTGAAACTTGTATCTTAAATTAGAAGATTAGAAGACGGTGATAATGCATTGGTTGCGATTCACAAGTTTATAACCGGAACAACAGACACAAACAAAGGGGGAAAAAAGGGAGGAAGACAGTAAGTGCGAGCCTAATTGTCAGGGAAGTATAGCTCGTCCTCAAACTCTGGGGGATCTTCCAGTAGTAGGTAATCATCTGACACAATACTACCGTCACCTGAGCCGCTGTCCTCATCTTCCTCTGTTGATTCATGCATTGTGTAATTCGGTGGTATGAAGTGCTGATTCATTTTGATCATTGTTAACCTCTCCACGTTTTTGGGAGATAGACTGGTCCTTCTCAAGGTTACAATGGAACCAGCAGCACTGAAAACACGTTCGGAAGAGACACTTGCGACAGGGCAAGCCAGATAGCTTATCGCCAGCCTGCTGAGCTGTGGCCATTCAGACCTTTTCCTATACCAATACTGCACTGGGTTTTGATCAACGTACACCTCTGTTGGATCGTCCAGATAGGCCTGGACCATCCGCTCAATGTTCAGGGTTGCTGCTGGTAAGCTTTTGTGCTGTTTTTTCTGTGCATCAGCACTGTGCTTACGGCCCATCTTTACATACCAATCTGATAATGATTGTACTCGGCCGAATGATCCAGTTATTGTTTTTGTAGTCGATGGTGATGGTGAGTGTTGCGATTGTGAGCCAACCGCACTGCCCTCAGCCGACGAAGTTGCACTTGATTCTGCATGGCCTGCTTCAGTATCAGTACTTGTTGTGGGTTGATGTGGCGGGCTTTTAATTAGCAGCCCTTCGTTTTCAAACTTGATGGCTGCTTCAGCTATACAACTTTTGTAGCGGGCAACATCAGTGTCGGAAAAAGAACGGAATAGTCCTAATTTTGCACGTGGATCCAGAATTGTGGCACAAATGTAATGGTCTTGTGACAAAATTTTATTTTGTATCCTTACATTTTCTGATAAGCGCCTGGATAAGCTCTCCACCAAGTCATGGGCTTGCCTTCTGTCCTCTACACCTTTGTAGGATTCAGACACATTATTCAGCTCATGCTCTAGCATTTGCAACAATGGGATCGCTTGGCCCATTGTACAGTCCTCCTTGCTGACTTCACGTGTGAAGACCTCAAAAGGAGACAGCATCTCAGTCAGGCATTGAATTAGGGTCCATTGCTCCCTCTGAAGGGTCATGCCTTTAACACTAGCATCACTGCCTTTGTACCAGACATAATCATTGAGTGACCTGTGCTGTTCGTACAGACGATCAAGCATGTAATACGTTGAGTTCCAACGTGTTGCCACCTCCTGGATGAGTGCCTTGACTGGCACCCTACGCTCACGTTGGAAGATCCTCAGCTGCTTCCGAGCTTTAAAAGAATGGCTGAAATGAGTGCATATTCTTCGGCAGATGGACAGTAAATTGCTTACTATGGGTTCTTTTTTCAGAAAGTCTTGCACTATAATGTTTATGCAGTGTGCCAAACACGGAACCCTGAAATAGGAACCAAGTTCCATGGCCTTAAGTACATTACTGCCATTGTCTGTGGCAACAAAACCAATACCAAGCCCTCTGGGCTGCAGCCATTCCAAAACCTTGGTGCGAAACTCTTCTAAAATGTTTTCAGCCGTATGAGATTTCTCCATGGCGAACATGGCTACAGTTGCATGTTTCCGAGTACCTTCAAAAATCGCAGCTGTGTCAACAACACCTCGTGCAGATAGTAGATCTTTAACCCCCACAAAAGAGATCCAGTGTGCAGTGATACACATGTAATCTGTGGCTTGGCAACTGGTCCACATGTCTGTTGTCAGGTGGATATTGTGCACAGCACTCTTCTGCAAAGCTTGTCCAACCAATTCCAGCACATCATGATGTAGTGCCGGAACAGCAATTCTTGCGAAATAGGACCGGCTTGGAACTTTCCATTTCGGGCAGATGGCAGACACAAATTCAAGGAAACCCACCCCTTCCACAAATGAAAAAGGAAGAAGGTCCAGCGCTAACATTTTAGCCAGCTTCGCATTGTACAATCGTGCCGTTGGGTGGTTGCGTTGGAACTGCCCCTCCAACCTAAACATGCTGTCAATGGTAGGCTGGCTTACTTTCCTTAGTGGTGCCATTAACCCACTAAGGCTCAACGACACAGATTGTCTCATTGAGGTACTCGCCGCCGGTCGCCTTGGTGTCTCACCCACACTCTGAGTATGGCTCTTACTGCGGTGCCACTCTGATGTTACTGAGGAGGATGTGGGCGTTACCACTGCAGTGACTGCACTACTGGAGACAGGGCTAGAAATGCCTCCCTGTTCTTCACCTGCCACCACAATAATATCGCTCCCTGATTCCTGACCAACTTCAAAGGGTTTAGTTTTCCTACTTTCTTTTAACTTAAGTAGGTGATCCTCCCACACAATAGTGTGGTGTGTTCTGAGATGACTTGCTTGTCCTCCGGTACCATAGTTTGTACCAAGCTTACCACGCCGAACACCTTGCCGACAAATTGCGCATATAGCAACGTTCTCCTCCTTGGCGCTAACAGAAAAGAAGTCCCAAACTGGGGAGGAGAACTTTCTGGCACTGCTGGATGTGCCACTTTCAACACCAGATGAACTTGAGGGGGTCCTTGAAAATATGTGACCCTGTCCACCTACACTGTGACTTTTACTACCACTTCCTACTGAGGTGGTTGAGCTGGATGTAGGTCCCTGCCGGGCCTTGGAAAATATGGCAGCTGGAGGTAGTGGTGGTGTAACCTGTGTTGGTGAGATCCGTGCTGCATCCCGCTCAGTAGCAGCCTTTCTGGATAGGGTTAGAATGTCGGTCTCCAATCCCTTTGGGGCGGGAGTAATGTGCGTGATGACTGGCTCGTCTTCATCAACATCATCACCCCCCTCTTCTACATCTACCTCCATAACTCTAAGTTTTTCTGGGACCTTCCTTTTCAGAAGCAATGTCTTGTGGCGTACTTCACTCTCAGACCGAGCTGGTGGGACCCAAGTGTCATCACGATCATCAGAAGCGGGGCTTGAAGAAGAAGATGATGGACTAAGCCTCCTTTTCCTTGCTGGTGGTCTGGAAGACAATAGATGTTCTGGAACAGTGGTTTGACTTCGCTCCGCTTTGTCTGCAGGAAGCTCGATTTCCTGAAATGCCCCTACGTCAGGAGCAACAACTACTATGGTGGGCTGTTGTGGCGGCTGCTGCTGTTCTGGTTGCGGCGGCTGCTGCTGCTGGTCTGGTTGCGGCGGCTGCTGCTGCTGGTCTGGTTGCGGCGGCTGCTGCTGCTGGTCTGGTTGCGGCGGCTGCTGCTGCTGTTCTGGTTGCGGCGGCTGCTGCTGCTGTTCTGGTTGCGCCGGCTGCTGCTGCTGTTCTGGTTGCGCCGGCTGCTGCTGCTGTTCTGGTTGCGCCGGCTGCTGCTGCTGTTCTGGTTGCGCCGGCTGCTGCTGCTGTTCTGGTTGCGCCGGCTGCTGCTGCTGTTCTGGTTGCGCCGGCTGCTGCTGCTGTTCTGGTTGCGCCGGCTGCACACTGATCTGCTGAGTTTGCGCCTGCGTTGAACTTGATTGTGTACTACTTTGCGGTAATGACATTTCTTCAACACCGCTGCCCGTTAGTAGACTGGCTACCTCTGCGACAGTAAAGCCCTTGGGCCTAGGTTGGTGGGGTTGCTGGACCGCTGTGCTGCTCCCAGCTTGGTTCCCGGACAACGCTTTGGTGCCAAAAAAAACCTTGGCCGGCACACCACCAGTCGTGGTTAATGGCACTTCCTTTTTCTGTTCCTTCTTCTCACCAGCAACTTTCTTGGTACTGGACCTGGTACCTTTCTTTGGGGCCATCTTATTCCGACGTCAGGCAGGAGGCAGATGCACAACAAGTTCTGGTCACACGTGGGCGTGATGCGCAGCAGGACTTCTGTCTGGCTGGCAGTACAACGGGTAGCCAGGTGATGCCGATGACACCTCCTACTCTGTCTTTTGTGCACCTAAAAGCAAAGAAGACAGGAGAAGAACATCAGTGAAATGTTGCATTTGTTTTTGTGGTTCAGTTACTTAGTACTGTACTAGTGCAAACAAAAGATAGTCTAGCCATTTATGAATTTTTTTTAACTAGAGCTATGTTATACTACTAGTACTGTGTACAGCCACACTACACTCTCAGGAAGGTGATGTCTAAAAATTCAACAGATCACATAGAAAACACTTGATCAATAAAGCTGTGGCTACCTGCTCTGGTAGCAGTGGATGAAAGCAGGCCTGCTGGCAGACAAGGCCAGGCAAGCTTGCAGGCCTAGGCCTCAAAATGGCCACCAGCCACATGTCCAGGCCCAACAACATCAGCAAGGCCACCCCAAAAAACACACTTCCCCAACTCAATCCAATGCCATCCATGCCCAAAATGATGTCTAAAATCAACAGAACACACAGAAAACAGTAGATTACTAAAGCTGTGGCTACCTGCTCTGGTAGCAGTGGATGAAAGCAGGCCTGTTGGCAGACAAGGCCAGGCAAGCTTGCAGGCCTAGGCCTCAAAATGGCCACCAGCCACATGGCGAGCCCCAACAGCATCAGCAAGGCCACCCCAAAAAACACACTTCCCCAACTCAATCCAATGCCATCCATGCCCAAAATGATGTCTAAAATCAACAGAACACACAGAAAACAGTAGATTACTAAAGCTGTGGCTACCTGCTCTGGTAGCAGTGGATGAAAGCAGGCCTGTTGGCAGACAAGGCCAGGCAAGCTTGCAGGCCTAGGCCTCAAAATGGCCACCAGCCACATGGAGAGCCCCAACAGCATCAGCAAGGCCACCCCAAAATACACACTTCCCCAACTCAATCCAATGCCATCCATGCCCAAAATGATGTCTAAAATCAACAGAACACACAGAAAACAGTAGATTACTAAAGCTGTGGCTACCTGCTCTGGTAGTAGTGGATGAAAGCAGGCCTGCTGGCAGACAAGGCCAGGCAAGCTTGCAGGCCTAGGCCTCAAAATGGCCACCAGCCACATGGCGAGCCCCAACAGCATCAGCAAGGCCACCCCAAAATACACACTTCCCCAACTCAATCCAATGGCATCCATGCCCAAAATGATGTCTAAAATCAACAGAACACACAGAAAACAGTAGATTACTAAAGCTGTGGCTACCTGCTCTGGTAGCAGTGGATGAAAGCAGGCCTGCTGGCAGACAAGGGCAGGCAAGCTTGCAGGCCTAGGCCTCAAAATGGCCACCAGCCACATGGAGAGCCCCAACAACATCAGCAAGGCCACCCCAAAATACACACTTCCCCAACTCAATCCAATGGCATCCATGCCCAAAATGATGTCTAAAATCAACAGAACACACAGAAAACAGTAGATTACTAAAGCTGTGGCTACCTGCTCTGGTAGCAGTGGATGAAAGCAGGCCTGCTGGCAGACAAGGCCAGGCAAGCTTGCAGGCCTAGGCCTCAAAATGGCCACCAGCCACATGGCGAGCCCCAACAACATCAGCAAGGCCACCCCAAAATACACACTTCCCCAACTCAATCCAATGGCATCCATGCCCAAAATGATGTCTAAAATCAACAGAACACACAGAAAACAGTAGATTACTAAAGCTGTGGCTACCTGCTCTGGTAGCAGTGGATGAAAGCAGGCCTGCTGGCAGACAAGGCCAGGCAAGCTTGCAGGCCTAGGCCTCAAAATGGCCACCAGCCACATGGCGAGCCCCAACAACATCAGCAAGGCCACCCCAAAATACACACTTCCCCAACTCAATCCAATGGCATCCATGCCCAAAATGATGTCTAAAATCAACAGAACACACAGAAAACAGTAGATTACTAAAGCTGTGGCTACCTGCTCTGGTAGCAGTGGATGAAAGCAGGCCTGCTGGCAGACAAGGCCAGGCAAGCTTGCAGGCCTAGGCCTCAAAATGGCCACCAGCCACATGGCGAGCCCCAACAACATCAGCAAGGCCACCCCAAAATACACACTTCCCCAACTCAATCCAATGCCATCCATGCCCAAAATGATGTCTAAAATCAACAGAACACACAGAAAACAGTAGATTACTAAAGCTGTGGCTACCTGCTCTGGTAGCAGTGGATGAAAGCAGGCCTGCTGGCAGACAAGGCCAGGCAAGCTTGCAGGCCTAGGCCTCAAAATGGCCACCAGCCACATGGAGAGCCCCAACAACATCAGCAAGGCCACCCCAAAATACACACTTCCCCAACTCAATCCAATGCCATCCATGCCCTAAATGTGATTGAAAATGAAATATATTCAAAAAACAAAAGGAACAGTTGCTTCATCATGCACACACACACCCATGAGGCCATGCCCATGGCTAGCTCGGGCCTACTACTACAACCCACAAAATTAAAATAAATTAAAAAAAAAAAAAAGGAATGATGATAATTAATTATCAAAAATAAATTGTAGTTACACAACAACTGCAATGCCCACAATCAAACACAACAACCACTTACTTGTAAAATATCCTATTCCAAAAATCCTGAAATCCAATTGCAATGATGCAGCAGACAAAAAGAGAGATCTTTCCAGCTCCAAATCCAAAGGCAGAATGAGCAGGAGATGGACAAAGCACTGGGAGGAGCCTGCTGGACAGGAACAGGAAGTTGGAGAATCTGTGTCACTTCCTCCCTCTCTCCACTTTGTAAAAAAAAAATGAATCCTGGAGTCCTTGCACAAAAAAGGAAAGCCAAATGTGAATGTAAGGAGTTCTTTTCATCCAAAATCAGTATTTGCAGATGGTTTCATGCTGCTAGAGCCGATATTCCTCTCCAAATTGTAAATTTTACATTGTTGAGTTCTCCAGCTTCACATTACTTCCGCCGGCGTGTCGAAAACGATATGATCGCGTTCTCTTCTTTGTCCCTGTCGCGTTGGATATGACGTGTTCGCGGTCTCTTTCTCCTGTTCGCGTTCGATTTCATGTGCCCGCGTCCTCATTCTCTGGCTCGCGATGTAGAATGACATGTTCGAGATCTCAATCTTCTCATACTCGCGCGGTGCATGATCGCGAGAAGAAATACCTGATCGCGCGACAAATGACGTGATCGCGTGAAAAATGACTTGAATGCGGCCGCGAACTCTCGCGAGACAGCGCAAAATGGCTACCAAAATCCAACATCTCGTGGAGAACGCGACCGGGTCAAGAAAACTTGTCGGAGAACGCAGGGATTCAGGTAAGGCGATCGCGCGCGCGCGAGAATGTATTGTTTTACAGCGCGAGCAAGAAAAAAATTATCGCTAAGCTGCGGAATGCGGAAATTTTGACATTTTCGCGCTTTCCGCGGAACGCGAGAATGCCAAAATATCGCAACTTCCGCGAACGGAACGGAATTTTGGCCCAGGCCTACTCAAGGCTCGGTACTCAGTGAAAGAGTACATAGATTTAGTGTGCTAGCGGGACTCGGCTCCTCCAGACTCGGACCTCAGTGAAAGAGTCCATAGATTTAGTGTGCTAGCGGGACTCGGCTCCTCCAGGCTCGGACCTCAGTAAAAGAGTCCTTAGATTTAGTGTGCTAGCAGGACTTGGCTTCTACAGTCTCGGACCTCAGTGAAAGAGTCCTTAGTGTGCTAGCAGGACCCGGCTTCTCCAGGCTCGGACCTCAGTGAAAGAGTCCTTAGATTTAGTGTGCTAGCAGTACTCGGCTGCTCCAGGCTCAGGCCTCAGTGAAAGAGTCCATAGATTTAGTTGTGCTAGCAGGACCCGGCTCCTCTAGGCTCAGACCTCAGTGGAACAGTCCTTAGATCTAGTGTGCTAGCAGGACCCGGCTCCTCCAGGCTCGGACCTCAGTGAAAGAGTCCTTAGATTTAGTGTGCTAGCAGGACTCGGCTCCTCCAGGCTCGGACCTCAGTGAAAGAGTCTATAGATGTAGTGTGCTAGCAGGACCCGGCTCCTCCAGGCTAGGACCTCAGTGAAAGAGTCCTTAGATTTAGTGTGCTAGCAGGACTCGGCTGCTCCAGGCTCGGATCTCAGTAAAAGAGTCCTTAGATTTAGTGTGCTAGCGGGATTCGGCTCCTCCAGGCTCGGTCCTCAGTGAAAGAGTCCATAGATTTAGTGTGCTAGCGGGACTCGGCTCCTCCAGACTCGGACCTCAGTGAAAGAGTCCATAGATTTAGTGTGCTAGCGGGACTCGGCTCCTCCAGGCTCGGACCTCAGTAAAAGAGTCCTTAGATTTAGTGTGCTAGCAGGACTTGGCTTCTACAGTCTCGGACCTCAGTGAAAGAGTCCTTAGTGTGCTAGCAGGACCCGGCTCCTCCAGGCTCGGACCTCAGTGAAAGAGTCCTTAGATTTAGTGTGCTAGCAGTACTCGGCTGCTCCAGGCTCAGGCCTCACTGAAAGAGTCCATAGATTTAGTTGTGCTAGCAGGACCCGGCTCCTCTAGGCACAGACCTCAGTGGAACAGTCCTTAGATCTAGTGTGCTAGCAGGACCCGGCTCCTCCAGGCTCGGACCTCAGTGAAAGAGTCCTTAGATCTAGTGTGCTAGCAGGACTCTGCTTCTCCAAGCTCGGACCTCAGTGAAAGAGTCCATAGATTTAGTGTGCTTGCAGGACCTGGCTCCTCCAGGCTCAGACCTCAGTGAAAGAGTCCTTAGATTTAGTGTGCTAGCAGGACTTGGCTTCTACAGTCTCGGACCTCACTGAAAGAGTCCTTAGTGTGCTAGCATGACATGGTTCCTCCAGGATTGGACCTCAGTGAAAGAGTCCATAGATTTAGTGTGCTAGCAGGACCCGGCTCCTCCAGGCTCAGACCTCAGTGAAAGAGTGCTTAGATTTAATGTGCTAGCAGGACCCGACTCCTTCAGGCTCGGACCTCAGTGAAAGAGTCCTTAGATTTAGTGTGCTAGCAGGACCCCGCTCCTCCAGGCTTGGACCTCAGTGAAAGAGTCCTTAGATTTAGTGTGCTAGCAGGACCCCGCTCCTCCAGGCTTGGACCTCAGTGAAAGAGTCCTTAGATTTAGTGTGCTAGCAGGACTCGGCTGCTCCAGGCTCGGATCTCAGTAAAAGAGTCCTTAGATTTAGTGTGCTAGCGGGATTCGGCTCCTCCAGGCTCGGTCCTCTGTGAAAGAGTCCATAGATTTAGTGTGCTAGCGGGACTCGGCTCCTCCAAGCTCGGACCTCAGTGAAAGAGTCCTTAGATTTAGTGTGCTAGCAGGACTTGGCTTCTACAGGCACGGACCTCAGTGAAAGAGTTTTTAGATTTAGTGTGCTAGCAGGACCCGGCTCCTCCAGGCTCGGACCTCAGTGAAAGAGTCCTTAGATTTAGTGGGCTAGCAGGACTCGGCTCCTCCAGGCTCGGACCTCAGTGAAAGAGTCCATAGATTTAGTGTGCTAGCAGGACTCGGCTCCTCCAGGCTCAGATCTCAGTGAAAGAGTACTTAGATTTAGTGTGCTAGCAGGACTCGGCTTCTACAGCCTCGGACCTCAGTGAAAGAGTCCTAAGATTTAGTGTGCTAGCAGGACCCGGCTCCTCCAGGCTCGGACCTCAGTGAAAGAGTCCATAGATTTAGTGTGCTAGCAGGACTCGGCTCCTCCAGGCTCGGACCTCAGTGAAAGAGACCTTAGATTTAGTGTGCTAGCAGGAATCGGCTTCTACAGGCTCGGACCTCAGTGGAAGAGTCCTTAGATTTAGTGTGCTAGCAGGACTCGCCTCCTCCAGGCTCGGACCTCAGTGAAAGAGTCCTTAGATTTAGTTGTGCTAGCAGGACCCGGCTCCTCTAGGCTCGGACCTCAGTGGAACAGTCCTTAGATCTAGTGTGCTAGCAGGACTAGGCTTCTCCAAGCTCGGACCTCAGTGAAAGAGTCCTTAGATTTAGTTGTGCTAGCAGGAGCGGCTCCTCTAGGCTCGGACCTCAGTGGAACAGTCCTTAGATCTAGTGTGCTAGCAGGACCCGGCTCCTCCAGGCTTGGACCTCAGTGAAAGAGTCCTTAGATTTAGTGTGCTAGCAGGACCCCGCTCCTCCAGGCTTGGACCTCAGTGAAAGAGTCCTTAGAATTAGTGTGCTAGAAGGACTCGGCTGCTCCAGGCTCAGATCTCAGGGAAAGAGTCCTTAGATTTAGTGTGCTAGCGGGATTCGGCTCCTCCAGGTTCGGTCCTCAGTGAAAGTGTCCATAGATTTAGTGTGCTAGCGGGACTCGGCTCCTCCAGGCTCGGACCTCAGTGAAAAAGTCCTTAGATTTAGTGTGCTAGCAGGACTTGGCTTCTACAGGCTCGGACCTCAGTGAAAAAGTCTTTAGATTTAGTGTGCTAGCAGGACCCGGCTCCTCCAGGCTCGGACCTCAGTGAAAGAGTCCTTAGATTTAGTGTGCTAGCAGGACTCGGCTCCTCCAGGCTCGGACCTCAGTGAAAGAGTCCATAGATTTAGTGTGCTAGCAGGACTCGGCTCCTCCAGGCTCGGACCTCAGTGAAAGAGACCTTAGATTTAGTGTGCTAGCAGGAATCGGCTTCTACAGGCTCGGACCTCAGTGGAAGAGTCCTTAGATTTAGTGTGCTAGCAGGACTCGCCTCCTCCAGGCTCGGACCTCAGTGAAAGAGTCCTTAGATTTAGTTGTGCTAGCAGGACCCGGCTCCTCTAGGCTCGGACCTCAGTGGAACAGTTCTTAGATCTAGTGTGCTAGCAGGACTAGGCTTCTCCAAGCTCGGACCTCAGTGAAAGAGTCCTTAGATTTAGTTGTGCTAGCAGGCGCGGCTCCTCTAGGCTCGGACCTCAGTGGAACAGTCCTTAGATCTAGTGTGCTAGCAGGACCCGGCTCCTCCAGGCTTGGACCTCAGTGAAAGAGTCCTTAGATTTAGTGTGCTAGCAGGACCCCGCTCCTCCAGGCTTGGACCTCAGTGAAAGAGTCCTTAGAATTAGTGTGCTAGAAGGACTCGGCTGCTCCAGGCTCAGATCTCAGGGAAAGAGTCCTTAGATTTAGTGTGCTAGCGGGATTCGGCTCCTCCAGGTTCGGTCCTCAGTGAAAGTGTCCATAGATTTAGTGTGCTAGCGGGACTCGGCTCCTCCAGGCTCGGACCTCAGTGAAAGAGTCCTTAGATTTAGTGTGCTAGCAGGACTTGGCTTCTACAGGCTCGGACCTCAGTGAAAAAGTCTTTAGATTTAGTGTGCTAGCAGGACCCGGCTCCTCCAGGCTCGGACCTCAGTGAAAGAGTCCTTAGATTTAGTGTGCTAGCAGGACTCGGCTCCTCCAGGCTCGGACCTCAGTGAAAGAGTCCATAGATTTAGTGTGCCAGCAGGACTCGGCTCCTCCAGGCTCAGACCTCAGTGAAAGAGTACTTCGATTTAGTGTGCTAGCAGGACTCGGCTTCTACAAGCTCGGACCTCAGTGAAAGAGTCCTGAGATTTAGTGTGCTAGCAGGACCCGGCTCCTCTAGGCTCGGACCTCAGTGGCATAGTCCTTAGATCTAGTGTGCTAGCAGGACTCGGCCTCTCCAAGCTCGCACCTCAGTGAAAGAGTCCTTAGATTTAGTGTGCTAGCAGGACTCGGCTGCTCCAGGCTCGGATCTCAGTGAAAGAGTCCTTAGATTTAGTGTGCTAGCGGGATTAGGCTCCTCAAGGCTCGGTCCTCAGTGAAAGAGTCCATAGATTTAGTGTGCTAGCGGGACTCGGCTCCTCCAGACTCGGACCTCAGTGAAAGAGTCCATAGATTTAGTGTGCTAGCAGGACCCGGCTCCTCCAGGCTCGGACCTCAGTGAAAGAGTCCTTAGATTTAATGTTCTAGCAGGACCCGACTCCTCCAGGCTCGGACCTCAGTGAAAGAGTCCTTAGATTTAGAGTGCTAGCAGGACCCCGCTTCTCCAGGCTTGGACCTCAGTGAAAGAGTCCTTAGATTTAGTGTGCTAGCAGGACTCGGCTCCTCCAGGCTCGGATCTCAGTGAAAGAGTCCTTAGATCTAGTGTGCTAGCAGGACTCTGCTTCTCCAAGCTCGGACCTCAGTGAAAGAGTCCATAGATTTAGTGTGCTAGCGGGACTCGGCTCCTCCAGACTCGGACCTCAGTGAAAGAGTCCACAGGTTTAGTGTGCTAGCGGGACTCGGCTCCTCCAGGCTCGGACCTCAGTGAAAGAGTCCTTAGATTTAGTGTGCTAGCAGGACTTGGCTTCTACAGTCTCGGACCTCAGTGAAAGAGTCCTTAGTGTGCTAGCAGGACCCGGCTCCTTCAGGCTCGGACCTCAGTGAAAGAGTCCTTAGATTTAGTGTGCTAGCAGGACTCAGCTCCTCCAGGCTCGGACCTCAGTGAAAGAGTCCTTAGATTTAGTTGTGCTAGCAGGACCCGGCTCCTCTAGGCTCGGACCTCAGTGGAACAGTCCTTAGATCTAGTGTGCTAGCAGGACCCGGCTTCTCCAGGCTCGTACCTCAGTGAAAGAGTCCTTAGATTTAGTGTGCTAGCAGGACTCGGCTCCTCCAGGTTTGGACCTCAGTGAAAGAGTCCTTAGATTTAGTTGTGCTAGCAGGACCCGGCTCCTCTAGGCTCGGACCTCAGTGGAACAGTCCTTAGATCTAGTGTGCTAGCAGGACCCGGCTTCTCCAGGCTCGTACCTCAGTGAAAGAGTCCTTAGATTTAGTGTGCTAGCAGGACTCGGCTCCTCCAGGCTCGGACCTCAGTGAAAGAGTCTATAGATGTAGTGTGCTAGCAGGACCCGGCTCCTCCAGGCTAGGACCTCAGTGAAAGAGTCCTTAGATTTAGTGTGCTAGCAGGACTCGGCTGCTCCAGGCTCGGATCTCAGTAAAAGAGTCCTTAGATTTAGTGTGCTAGCGGGATTCGGCTCCTCCAGGCTCGGTCCTCAGTGAAAGAGTCCATAGATTTAGTGTGCTAGCGGGACTCGGCTCCTCCAGACTCGGACCTCAGTGAAAGAGTCCATAGATTTAGTGTGCTAGCGGGACTCGGCTCCTCCAGGCTCGGACCTCAGTAAAAGAGTCCTTAGATTTAGTGTGCTAGCAGGACTTGGCTTCTACAGTCTCGGACCTCAGTGAAAGAGTCCTTAGTGTGCTAGCAGGACCCGGCTCCTCCAGGCTCGGACCTCAGTGAAAGAGTCCTTAGATTTAGTGTGCTAGCAGTACTCGGCTGCTCCAGGCTCAGGCCTCACTGAAAGAGTCCATAGATTTAGTTGTGCTAGCAGGACCCGGCTCCTCTAGGCTCAGACCTCAGTGGAACAGTCCTTAGATCTAGTGTGCTAGCAGGACCCGGCTCCTCCAGGCTCGGACCTCAGTGAAAGAGTCCTTAGATCTAGTGTGCTAGCAGGACTCTGCTTCTCCAAGCTCGGACCTCAGTGAAAGAGTCCATAGATTTAGTGTGCTTGCAGGACCTGGCTCCTCCAGGCTCAGACCTCAGTGAAAGAGTCCTTAGATTTAGTGTGCTAGCAGGACTTGGCTTCTACAGTCTCGGACCTCACTGAAAGAGTCCTTAGTGTGCTAGCATGACATGGTTCCTCCAGGATTGGACCTCAGTGAAAGAGTCCATAGATTTAGTGTGCTAGCAGGACCCGGCTCCTCCAGGCTCAGACCTCAGTGAAAGAGTGCTTAGATTTAATGTGCTAGCAGGACCCGACTCCTTCAGGCTCGGACCTCAGTGAAAGAGTCCTTAGATTTAGTGTGCTAGCAGGACCCCGCTCCTCCAGGCTTGGACCTCAGTGAAAGAGTCCTTAGATTTAATGTGCTAGCAGGACCCCGCTCCTCCAGGCTTGGACCTCAGTGAAAGAGTCCTTAGATTTAGTGTGCTAGCAGGACTCGGCTGCTCCAGGCTCGGATCTCAGTAAAAGAGTCCTTAGATTTAGTGTGCTAGCGGGATTCGGCTCCTCCAGGCTCGGTCCTCTGTGAAAGAGTCCATAGATTTAGTGTGCTAGCGGGACTCGGCTCCTCCAAGCTCGGACCTGAGTGAAAGAGTCCTTAGATTTAGTGTGCTAGCAGGACTTGGCTTCTACAGGCACGGACCTCAGTGAAAGAGTCTTTAGATTTAGTGTGCTAGCAGGACCCGGCTCCTCCAGGCTCGGACCTCAGTGAAAGAGTCCTTAGATTTAGTGGGCTAGCAGGACTCGGCTCCTCCAGGCTCGGACCTCAGTGAAAGAGTCCATAGATTTAGTGTGCTAGCAGGACTCGGCTCTTCCAGGCTCAGATCTCAGTGAAAGAGTACTTAGATTTAGTGTGCTAGCAGGACTCGGCTTCTACAGCCTCGGACCTCAGTGAAAGAGTCCTAAGATTTAGTGTGCTAGCAGGACCCGGCTCCTCCAGGCTCGGACCTCAGTGAAAGAGTCCATAGATTTAGTGTGCTAGCAGGACTCGGCTCCTCCAGGCTCGGACCTCAGTGAAAGAGACCTTAGATTTAGTGTGCTAGCAGGAATCGGCTTCTACAGGCTCGGACCTCAGTGGAAGAGTCCTTAGATTTAGTGTGCTAGCAGGACTCGCCTCCTCCAGGCTCGGACCTCAGTGAAAGAGTCCTTAGATTTAGTTGTGCTAGCAGGACCCGGCTCCTCTAGGCTCGGACCTCAGTGGAACAGTCCTTAGATCTAGTGTGCTAGCAGGACTAGGCTTCTCCAAGCTCGGACCTCAGTGAAAGAGTCCTTAGATTTAGTTGTGCTAGCAGGCGCGGCTCCTCTAGGCTCGGACCTCAGTGGAACAGTCCTTAGATCTAGTGTGCTAGCAGGACCCGGCTCCTCCAGGCTTGGACCTCAGTGAAAGAGTCCTTAGATTTAGTGTGCTAGCAGGACCCCGCTCCTCCAGGCTTGGACCTCAGTGAAAGAGTCCTTAGAATTAGTGTGCTAGAAGGACTCGGCTGCTCCAGGCTCAGATCTCAGGGAAAGAGTCCTTAGATTTAGTGTGCTAGCGGGATTCGGCTCCTCCAGGTTCGGTCCTCAGTGAAAGTGTCCATAGATTTAGTGTGCTAGCGGGACTCGGCTCCTCCAGGCTCGGACCTCAGTGAAAGAGTCCTTAGATTTAGTGTGCTAGCAGGACTTGGCTTCTACAGGCTCGGACCTCAGTGAAAAAGTCTTTAGATTTAGTGTGCTAGCAGGACCCGGCTCCTCCAGGCTCGGACCTCAGTGAAAGAGTCCTTAGATTTAGTGTGCTAGCAGGACTCGGCTCCTCCAGGCTCGGACCTCAGTGAAAGAGTCCATAGATTTAGTGTGCTAGCAGGACTCGGCTCCTCCAGGCTCGGACCTCAGTGAAAGAGACCTTAGATTTAGTGTGCTAGCAGGAATCGGCTTCTACAGGCTCGGACCTCAGTGGAAGAGTCCTTAGATTTAGTGTGCTAGCAGGACTCGCCTCCTCCAGGCTCGGACCTCAGTGAAAGAGTCCTTAGATTTAGTTGTGCTAGCAGGACCCGGCTCCTCTAGGCTCGGACCTCAGTGGAACAGTCCTTAGATCTAGTGTGCTAGCAGGACTAGGCTTCTCCAAGCTCGGACCTCAGTGAAAGAGTCCTTAGATTTAGTTGTGCTAGCAGGCGCGGCTCCTCTAGGCTCGGACCTCAGTGGAACAGTCCTTAGATCTAGTGTGCTAGCAGGACCCGGCTCCTCCAGGCTTGGACCTCAGTGAAAGAGTCCTTAGATTTAGTGTGCTAGCAGGACCCCGCTCCTCCAGGCTTGGACCTCAGTGAAAGAGTCCTTAGAATTAGTGTGCTAGAAGGACTCGGCTGCTCCAGGCTCAGATCTCAGGGAAAGAGTCCTTAGATTTAGTGTGCTAGCGGGATTCGGCTCCTCCAGGTTCGGTCCTCAGTGAAAGTGTCCATAGATTTAGTGTGCTAGCGGGACTCGGCTCCTCCAGGCTCGGACCTCAGTGAAAGAGTCCTTAGATTTAGTGTGCTAGCAGGACTTGGCTTCTACAGGCTCGGACCTCAGTGAAAAAGTCTTTAGATTTAGTGTGCTAGCAGGACCCGGCTCCTCCAGGCTCGGACCTCAGTGAAAGAGTCCTTAGATTTAGTGTGCTAGCAGGACTCGGCTCCTCCAGGCTCGGACCTCAGTGAAAGAGTCCATAGATTTAGTGTGCCAGCAGGACTCGGCTCCTCCAGGCTCAGACCTCAGTGAAAGAGTACTTCGATTTAGTGTGCTAGCAGGACTCGGCTTCTACAAGCTCGGACCTCAGTGAAAGAGTCCTGAGATTTAGTGTGCTAGCAGGACCCGGCTCCTCTAGGCTCGGACCTCAGTGGCATAGTCCTTAGATCTAGTGTGCTAGCAGGACTCGGCCTCTCCAAGCTCGCACCTCAGTGAAAGAGTCCTTAGATTTAGTGTGCTAGCAGGACTCGGCTGCTCCAGGCTCGGATCTCAGTGAAAGAGTCCTTAGATTTAGTGTGCTAGCGGGATTAGGCTCCTCAAGGCTCGGTCCTCAGTGAAAGAGTCCATAGATTTAGTGTGCTAGCGGGACTCGGCTCCTCCAGACTCGGACCTCAGTGAAAGAGTCCATAGATTTAGTGTGCTAGCAGGACCCGGCTCCTCCAGGCTCGGACCTCAGTGAAAGAGTCCTTAGATTTAATGTTCTAGCAGGACCCGACTCCTCCAGGCTCGGACCTCAGTGAAAGAGTCCTTAGATTTAGAGTGCTAGCAGGACCCCGCTTCTCCAGGCTTGGACCTCAGTGAAAGAGTCCTTAGATTTAGTGTGCTAGCAGGACTCGGCTCCTCCAGGCTCGGATCTCAGTGAAAGAGTCCTTAGATCTAGTGTGCTAGCAGGACTCTGCTTCTCCAAGCTCGGACCTCAGTGAAAGAGTCCATAGATTTAGTGTGCTAGCGGGACTCGGCTCCTCCAGACTCGGACCTCAGTGAAAGAGTCCACAGATTTAGTGTGCTAGCGGGACTCGGCTCCTCCAGGCTCGGACCTCAGTGAAAGAGTCCTTAGATTTAGTGTGCTAGCAGGACTTGGCTTCTACAGTCTCGGACCTCAGTGAAAGAGTCCTTAGTGTGCTAGCAGGACCCGGCTCCTTCAGGCTCGGACCTCAGTGAAAGAGTCCTTAGATTTAGTGTGCTAGCAGGACTCGGCTCCTCCAGGCTCGGACCTCAGTGAAAGAGTCCTTAGATTTAGTTGTGCTAGCAGGACCCGGCTCCTCTAGGCTCGGACCTCAGTGGAACAGTCCTTAGATCTAGTGTGCTAGCAGGACCCGGCTTCTCCAGGCTCGTACCTCAGTGAAAGAGTCCTTAGATTTAGTGTGCTAGCAGGACTCGGCTCCTCCAGGTTTGGACCTCAGTGAAAGAGTCCATAGATTTAGTGTGCTAGCAGGACCCAGCTCCTCCAGGCTCAGACTTCAGTGTAAGAGTCCTTAGATTTAATTTGCTAGCATGACCCGACACCTCCAGGCTCGGACCTCAGTGAAAGAGTCCTTAGATTTAGTGTGCTAGCAGGACCCCGCTCCTCCAAGCTTGGACCTCAGTGAAAGAGTCCTTAGATTTAGTGTGCTAGCAGGACTCGGCTGCTCCAGGCTCGGTCTCAGTAAAAGAGTCCTTAGATTTAGTGTGCTAGCGGGATTCGGCACCTCCAGGCTCGGTCGTCAGTGAAAGAGTCCATAGATTTAGTGTGCTAGCGGGACTTGGCTCCTCCAGGCTCGGACCTCAGTGAAAGAGTCCTTAGATTTAGTGTGCTAGCAGGACTTGGCTTCTACAGGCTCGGACCTCAGTGAAAGAGTCTTTAGATTTAGTGTGCAAGCAGGACCCGGCTCCTCCAGGCTCGGACCTCAGTGAAAGAGTCCTTAGATTTAGTGTGCTAGCAGGACTCGGCTCCTCCAGGCTCGGACCTCAGTGAAAGAGTCCATAGATTTAGTGTGCTAGCAGGACTCGGCTCCTCCAGGCTCAGACCTCAGTGAAAGAGTACTTAGATTTAGTGTGCTAGCAGGACTCGGCTTCTACAGGCTCAGACCTCAGTGAAAGAGTCCTAAGATTTAGTGTGCTAGCAGGACCCGGCTCCTCCAGGCTCGGACCTCAGTGAAAGAGTCCATAGATTTAGTGTGCTAGCAGGACTTGGCTCCTCCAGGCTCGGACCTCAGTGAAAGAGTCCTTAGATTTAGTGTGCTAGCAGGACTTGGCTTCTACAGGCTCGGACCTCAGTGAAAGAGTCTTTAGATTTAGTGTGCAAGCAGGACCCGGCTCCTCCAGGCTCGGACCTCAGTGAAAGAGTCCTTAGATTTAGTGTGGTAGCAGGACTCGGCTCCTCCAGGCTCGGACCTCAGTGAAAGAGTCCATAGATTTAGTGTGCTAGCAGGACTCGGCTCCTCCAGGCTCAGACCTCAGTGAAAGAGTACTTAGATTTAGTGTGCTAGCAGGACTCGGCTTCTACAGGCTCAGACCTCAGTGAAAGAGTCCTAAGATTTAGTGTGCTAGCAGGACCCGGCTCCTCCAGGCTCGGACCTCAGTGAAAGAGTCCATAGATTTAGTGTGCTAGCAGGACTCTTTCCTCCAGGCTCGAACCTCAGTGAAAGAGTCCTTAGATTTAGTGTGCTAGCAGGACTCGGCTGCTCCAGGCTCGGATCTCAGTGAAAGAGTCCTTAGATTTAGTGTGCTAGCGGGATTAGGCTCCTCAAGGCTCTGTCCTCAGTGAAAGAGTCCATAGATTTAGTGTGCTAGCGGGACTCGGCTCCTCCAGACTCGGACCTCAGTGAAAGAGTCCATAGATTTAGTGTGCTAGCGGGACTCGGCTCCTCCAGGCTCGGACCTCAGTGAAAGAGTCCTTAGATTTAGTGTACTAGCAGGACTTGGCTTCTACAGTCTCGGACCTCAGTGAAAGAGTCCTTAGTGTGCTAGCAGGACCCGGCTCCTCCAGGCTCGGACCTCAGTGAAAGAGTCCTTAGATCTAGTGTGCTAGCAGGACCCGGCTCCTCCAGGCTCGGACCTCAGTGAAAGAGTCCTTAGATTTAGTGTGCTAGCAGGACTCGGCTCCTCCAGGCTCGGACCTCAGTGAAAGAGTCCATAGATTTAGTGTGCTAGCAGGACCCGGCTCCTCCAGGCTCGGACCTCAGTGAAAGAGTCCTTAGATTTAATTTGCTAGCATGACCCGACACCTCCAGGCTCGGACCTCAGTGAAAGAGTCCTTAGATTTAGTGTGCTAGCAGGACCCCGCTCCTCCAGGCTTGGACCTCAGTGAAAGAGTCCTTAGATTTAGTGTGCTAGCAGGACTCGGCTGCTCCAGGCTCGGATCTCAGTAAAAGAGTCCTTAGATTTAGTTTGGTAGCGGGATTCGGCTCCTCCAGGCTCGGTCCTCAGTGAAAGAGTCCATAGATTTAGTGTGCTAGCGGGACTCGGCTCCTCCAGGCTCGGACCTCAGTGAAAGAGTCCTTAGATTTAGTGTGCTAGCAGGACTTGGCTTCTAAAGGCTCGGACCTCAGTGAAAGAGTCTTTAGATTTAGTGTGCTAGCAGGACCCGGCTCCTCCAGGCTCGGACCTCAGTGAAAGAGTCCTTAGATTTAGTGTGCTAGCAGGACTCGGCTCCTCCAGGCTCGGACCTCAGTGAAAGAGTCCATAGATTTAGTGTGCTAGCAGGACTCGGCTCCTCCAGGCTCAGACCTCAGCGAAAGAGTACTTAGATTTAGTGTGCTAGCAGGACTCGGCTTCTACAGGCTCGGACCTCAGTGAAAGAGTACTTAGATTTAGTGTGCTAGCAGGACTCGGCTTCTACAGGCTCAGACCTCAGTGAAAGAGTCCTAAGATTTAGTGTGCTAGCAGGACCCGGCTCCTCCAGGCTCGGACCTCAGTGAAAGAGTCCATAGATTTAGTGTGCTAGCAGGACTCGGCTCCTCCAGGCTCGAACCTCAGTGAAAGAGTCCTTAGATTTAGTGTGCTAGCAGGACTCGGCTGCTCCAGGCTCGGATCTCAGTGAAAGAGTCCTTAGATTTAGTGTGCTAGCGGGATTAGGCTCCTCAAGGCTCTGTCCTCAGTGAAAGAGTCCATAGATTTAGTGTGCTAGCGGGACTCGGCTCCTCCAGACTCGGACCTCAGTGAAAGAGTCCATAGATTTAGTGTGCTAGCGGGACTCGGCTCCTCCAGGCTCGGACCTCAGTGAAAGAGTCCTTAGATTTAGTGTACTAGCAGGACTTGGCTTCTACAGTCTCGGACCTCAGTGAAAGAGTCCTTAGTGTGCTAGCAGGACCCGGCTCCTCCAGGCTCGGACCTCAGTGAAAGAGTCCTTAGATCTAGTGTGCTAGCAGGACCCGGCTCCTCCAGGCTCGGACCTCAGTGAAAGAGTCCTTAGATTTAGTGTGCTAGCAGGACTCGGCTCCTCCAGGCTCGGACCTCAGTGAAAGAGTCCATAGATTTAGTGTGCTAGCAGGACCCGGCTCCTCCAGGCTCGGACATCAGTGAAAGAGTCCTTAGATTTAATTTGCTAGCATGACCCGACACCTCCAGGCTCGGACCTCAGTGAAAGAGTCCTTAGATTTAGTGTGCTAGCAGGACCCCGCTCCTCCAGGCTTGGACCTCAGTGAAAGAGTCCTTAGATTTAGTGTGCTAGCAGGACTCGGCTGCTCCAGGCTCGGATCTCAGTAAAAGAGTCCTTAGATTTAGTTTGGTAGCGGGATTCGGCTCCTCCAGGCTCGGTCCTCAGTGAAAGAGTCCATAGATTTAGTGTGCTAGCGGGACTCGGCTCCTCCAGGCTCGGACCTCAGTGAAAGAGTCCTTAGATTTAGTGTGCTAGCAGGACTTGGCTTCTAAAGGCTCGGACCTCAGTGAAAGAGTCTTTAGATTTAGTGTGCTAGCAGGACCCGGCTCCTCCAGGCTCGGACCTCAGTGAAAGAGTCCTTAGATTTAGTGTGCTAGCAGGACTCGGCTCCTCCAGGCTCGGACCTCAGTGAAAGAGTCCATAGATTTAGTGTGCTAGCAGGACTCGGCTCCTCCAGGCTCAGACCTCAGCGAAAGAGTACTTAGATTTAGTGTGCTAGCAGGACTCGGCTTCTACAGGCTCGGACCTCAGTGAAAGAGTCCTAAGATTTAGTGTGCTAGCAGGACCCGGCTCCTCCAGGCTCGGACCTCAGTGAAAGAGTCCATAGATTTAGTGTGCTAGCAGGACTCCGCTCCTCCATGCTCGGACCTCAGTGAAAGAGTCCTTAGATTTAGTGTGCTAGCAGGACTCGGCTTCTACAGGCTCGGACCTCAGTGGAAGAGTCCTTAGATTTAGTGTGCTAGCAGGACTCGGCTCCTCCAGGCTCGGACCTCAGTGAAAGAGTCCTTAGATTTAGTTGTGCTAGCAGGACCCGGCTCCTCTAGGCTCGGACCTCAGTGGAATAGTCCTTAGATCTAGTGTGCTAGCAGGACTCGGCTTCTCCAAGCTCGGACCTCAGTGAAAGAGTCCTTAGATTTAGTTGTGCTAGCAGGCGCGGCTCCTCTAGGCTCGGACCTCAGTGGAACAGTCCATAGATTTAGTGTGCTAGCGGGAGTCGGCTCCTCCAGGCTCGGACCTCAGTGAAAGAGTCCTTAGATTTAGTGTGCTAGCAGGACTTGGCTTCTACAGGCTCGGACCTCAGTGAAAAAGTCTTTAGATTTAGTGTGCTAGCAGGACCCGGCTCCTCCAGGCTCGGACCTCAGTGAAAGAGTCCTTAGATTTAGTGTGCTGGCAGGACTCGGTTCCTCCAGGCTCGGACCTCAGTGAAAGAGTCCATAGATTTAGTGTGCTAGCAGGACTCGGCTCCTCCAGGCTCGGACCTCAGTGAAAGAGTCCATAGATTTAGTGTGCTAGCAGGACTCGGCTCCTCCAGGCTCAGACCTCAGTGAAAGAGTACTTAGATTTAGTGTGCTAGCAGGACTCGGCTTCTACAGGCTCAGACCTCAGTGAAAGAGTCCTAAGATTTAGTGTGCTAGCAGGACCCGGCTCCTCCAGGCTCGGACCTCAGTGAAAGAGTCCATAGATTTAGTGTGCTAGCAGGACTCGGCTCCTCCAGGCTCGAACCTCAGTGAAAGAGTCCTTAGATTTAGTGTGCTAGCAGGACTCGGCTGCTCCAGGCTCGGATCTCAGTGAAAGAGTCCTTAGATTTAGTGTGCTAGCGGGATTAGGCTCCTCAAGGCTCTGTCCTCAGTGAAAGAGTCCATAGATTTAGTGTGCTAGCGGGACTCGGCTCCTCCAGACTCGGACCTCAGTGAAAGAGTCCATAGATTTAGTGTGCTAGCGGGACTCGGCTCCTCCAGGCTCGGACCTCAGTGAAAGAGTCCTTAGATTTAGTGTACTAGCAGGACTTGGCTTCTACAGTCTCGGACCTCAGTGAAAGAGTCCTTAGTGTGCTAGCAGGACCCGGCTCCTCCAGGCTCGGACCTCAGTGAAAGAGTCCTTAGATTTAGTGTGCTAGCAGGACTCGGCTCCTCCAGGCTCGGACCTCAGTGAAAGAGTCCTTAGATTTAGTTGTGCTAGCAGGACCCGGCTCCTCTAGGCTCGGACCTCAGTGGAACAGTCCTTATATCTAGTGTGCTAGCAGGACCCGGCTCCTCCAGGCTCGGACCTCAGTGAAAGAGTCCTTAGATTTAGTGTGCTAGCAGGACTCGGCTCCTCCAGGCTCGGACCTCAGTGAAAGAGTCCATAGATTTAGTGTGCTAGCAGGACCCGGCTCCTCCAGGCTCGGACCTCAGTGAAAGAGTCCTTAGATTTAATTTGCTAGCATGACCCGACACCTCCAGGCTCGGACCTCAGTGAAAGAGTCCTTAGATTTAGTGTGCTAGCAGGACCCCGCTCCTCCAGGCTTGGACCTCAGTGAAAGAGTCCTTAGATTTAGTGTGCTAGCAGGACTCGGCTGCTCCAGGCTCGGATCTCAGTAAAAGAGTCCTTAGATTTAGTTTGGTAGCGGGATTCGGCTCCTCCAGGCTCGGTCCTCAGTGAAAGAGTCCATAGATTTAGTGTGCTAGCGGGACTCGGCTCCTCCAGGCTCGGACCTCAGTGAAAGAGTCCTTAGATTTAGTGTGCTAGCAGGACTTGGCTTCTAAAGGCTCGGACCTCAGTGAAAGAGTCTTTAGATTTAGTGTGCTAGCAGGACCCGGCTCCTCCAGGCTCGGACCTCAGTGAAAGAGTCCTTAGATTTAGTGTGCTAGCAGGACTCGGCTCCTCCAGGCTCGGACCTCAGTGAAAGAGTCCATAGATTTAGTGTGCTAGCAGGACTCGGCTCCTACAGGCTCAGACCTCAGCGAAAGAGTACTTAGATTTAGTGTGCTAGCAGGACTCGGCTTCTACAGGCTCGGACCTCAGTGAAAGAGTCCTAAGATTTAGTGTGCTAGCAGGACCCGGCTCCTCCAGGCTCGGACCTCAGTGAAAGAGTCCATAGATTTAGTGTGCTAGCAGGACTCCGCTCCTCCATGCTCGGACCTCAGTGAAAGAGTCCTTAGATTTAGTGTGCTAGCAGGACTCGGCTTCTACAGGCTCGGACCTCAGTGGAAGAGTCCTTAGATTTAGTGTGCTAGCAGGACTCGGCTCCTCCAGGCTCGGACCTCAGTGAAAGAGTCCTTAGATTTAGTTGTGCTAGCAGGACCCGGCTCCTCTAGGCTCGGACCTCAGTGGAATAGTCCTTAGATCTAGTGTGCTAGCAGGACTCGGCTTCTCCAAGCTCGGACCTCAGTGAAAGAGTCCTTAGATTTAGTTGTGCTAGCAGGCGCGGCTCCTCTAGGCTCGGACCTCAGTGGAACAGTCCATAGATTTAGTGTGCTAGCGGGAGTCGGCTCCTCCAGGCTCGGACCTCAGTGAAAGAGTCCTTAGATTTAGTGTGCTAGCAGGACTTGGCTTCTACAGGCTCGGACCTCAGTGAAAAAGTCTTTAGATTTAGTGTGCTAGCAGGACCCGGCTCCTCCAGGCTCGGACCTCAGTGAAAGAGTCCTTAGATTTAGTGTGCTGGCAGGACTCGGCTCCTCCAGGCTCGGACCTCAGTGAAAGAGTCCATAGATTTAGTGTGCTAGCAGGACTCGGCTCCTCCAGGCTCAGACCTCAGTGAAAGAGTACTTCGATTTAGTGTGCTAGCAGGACTCGGCTTCTACAAGCTCGGACCTCAGTGAAAGAGTCCTGAGATTTAGTGTGCTAGCAGGACCCGGCTCCTCTAGGCTCGGACCTCAGTGGAATAGTCCTTAGATCTAGTGTGCTAGCAGGACTCGGCTTCTTCAAGCTCGGACCTCAGTGAAAGAGTCCTTAGATTTAGTGTGCTAGCAGGACTCGGCTCCTCCAGGCTCGGACCTCAGTGAAAGAGTCCTTAGATTTAATTTGCTAGCATGACCCGACACCTTTAGGCTCGGACCTCAGTAAAAGAGTCCTTAGATTTAATGTGCTAGCAGGACCCCGCTCCTCCAGGCTTGGACCTCAGTGAAAGAGTCCTTAGATTTAGTTTGCTAGCAGGACTCGGCTGCTCCAGGCTCGGTCCTCAGTGAAAGAGTCCATAGATTTAGTGTGCTAGCAGGACTCGGCTCCTCCAGGCTCGGACCTCAGTGAAAGAGTCCTTAGATTTAATGTGCTAGCAGGACCCGACTCCTCCAGGCTCGGACCTCAGTGAAAGAGTCCTTAGATTTAGTGTGCTAGCAGGACCCCGCTCCTCCAGGCTTGGACCTCAGTGAAAGAGTCCTTAGATTTAGTGTGCCTGCAGGACTCGGCTGCTCCAGGCTCGGATCTCAGTGAAAGAGTCCTTAGATTTAGTGTGCTAGCGGGATTCGGCTCCTCCAGGCTTGGTCCTCAGTGAAAGAGTCCATAGATTTAGTGTGCTAGCGGGACTCGGCGCCTCCAGGCTCGGACCTCAGTGAAAGAGTCCTTAGATTTAGTGTGCTAGCAGGACTTGGCTTCTACAGGCTCGGACCTCAGTGAAAGAGTCTTTAGATTTAGTGTGCTAGCAGGACCCGGCTCCTCCAGGCTCGGAGCTCAGTGAAAGAGTCCTTAGATTTAGTGTGCTAGCAGGACTCGGCTCCTCCAGGCTCGGACCTCAGTGAAAGAGTCCATAGATTTAGTGTGCTAGCAGGACTCGGCTCCTCCAGGCTCAGACCTCAGTGAAAGAGTACTTAGATTGAGTGTGCTAGCAGGACTCGGCTTCTACAGGCTCGGACCTCAGTGAAAGAGTCCTAAGATTTATTGTGCTAGCAGGACCCGGCTCCTCCAGGCTCGGACCTCAGTGAAAGAGTCCATAGATTTAGTGTGCTAGCAGGACTCGGCTCCTCCAGGCTCGGACCTCAGTGAAAGAGTCCTTAGATTTAGTGTGCTAGCAGGACTCGGCTTCTACAGGCTTGGACCTCAGTGGAAGAGTCCTTAGATTTAGTGTGCTAGCAGGACTCGGCTCCTCCAGGCTCGGACCTCAGTGAAAGAGTCCTTAGATTTAGTTGTGCTAGCAGGACCCGGCTCCTCTAGGCTCGGACCTCAGTGGAACAGTCCTTAGATCTAGTGTGCTAGCAGGACTCGGCTTCTCCAAGCTCGGACCTCAGTGAAAGAGTCCTTAGATTTAGTTGTGCTAGCCGGACCCAGCTCCTCTAGGCTCGGACCTCAGTGGAACAGTCCTTAGATCTAGTGTGCTAGCAGGACCCGGCTCCTCCAGGCTCGGACCTCAGTGAAAGAGTCCTTAGATTTAGTGTGCTAGCAGGACTCAGCTCCTCCAGGCTCGGACCTCAGTGAAAGAGTCCATAGATTTAGTGTGCTAGCAGGACCCGGCTCCTCCAGGCTCGGACCTCAGTGAAAGAGTCCTTAGATTTAATGTTCTAGCAGGACCCGACTCCTCCAGGCTCGGACCTCAGTGAAAGAGTCCTTAGATTTAGTGTGCAAGCAGGACCCCGCTCCTCCAGGCTTGGACCTCAGTGAAAGAGTCCTTAGATTTAGTGTGCTAGCAGGACTCGGCTGCTCCAGGCTCGGATCTCAGTGAAAGAGTCCTTAGATTTAGTGTGCTAGCGGGATTCGGCTCCTCCAGGCTCGGTCCTCGGTGAAAGAGTCCTTAGATTTAGTGTGCTTTCAGGACTCGGCTCCTCCAGGCTCGGACCTCAGTGAAAGAGTGCATAGATTTAGTGTGCTAGCAGGACTCGGCTCCTCCAGGCTCAGACCTCAGTGAAAGAGTACTTAGATTTAGTGTGCTAGCAGGACTCAGCTTCTACGAGCTGGGACCTCAGTGAAAGAGTCCTAAGATTTAGTGTGCTAGCAGGACCCGGCTCCTCCAGGCTCAGACCTCAGTGAAAGAGTCCTTAGATTTAGTGTGCTAGCAGGACTTGGCTTCTACAGTCTCGGACCTCAGTGAAAGAGTCCTTAGTGCGCTAGCAGGACATGGCTCCTCCAGGCTTGGACCTCAGTGAAAGAGTCCATAGATTTAGTGTGCTAGCAGGACCCGGCTCCTCCAGGCTCAGACCTCAGTGAAAGAGTCCTTAGATTTAATGTGCTAGCAGGACCCGACTCCTTCAGGCTCGGACCTCAGTGAAAGAGTCCTTAGATTTAGTGTGCTAGCAGGACCCCGCTCCTCCAGGCTTGGACCTCAGTGAAAGAGTCCTTAGATTTAGTGTGCAAGCAGGACTCGGCTGCTCCAGGCTCGGATCTCAGTGAAAGAGTCCTTAGATTTAGTGTGCTAGCGGGATTAGGCTCCACAAGGCTCGGTCTTCAGTGAAAGAGTCCATAGATTTAGTGTGCTAGCGGGACTCGGCACCTCCAGACTCGGACCTCAGTGAAAGAGTCCATAGATTTAGTGTGCTAGCGGGACTCGGCTCCTCCAGGCTCGGACCTCAGTAAAAGAGTCCTTAGATTTAGTGTGCTAGCAGGACTTGGCTTCTACAGTCTCGGACTTCAGTGAAAGAGTCCTTAGTGTGCTAGCAGGACCCGGCTCCTCCAGGCTCGGACCTCAGTGAAAGAGTCCTTAGATTTAGTGTGCTAGCAGGACTCGGCTCCTCCAGGCTCGGACCTCAGTGAAAGAGTCCTTAGATTTAGTTGTGCTAGCAGGACCCGGCTCCTCTAGGCTTGGACCTCAGTGGAACAGTCCTTAGATCTAGTGTGCTAGCAGGACCCGGCTCCTCCAGGCTCGGACCTCAATGAAAGAGTCCTTAGATTTAGTGTGCTAGCAGGACTCGGCTCCTCCAGGCTCGGACCTCAGTGAAAGAGTCCATAGATTTAGTGTGCTAGCAGGACCCGGTTCCTCCAGGCTCGGACCTCAGTGAAAGAGTCGTTAGATTTAATTTGCTAGCATGACCCGACACCTCCAGGCTCGGACCTCAGTGAAAGAGTCCTTAGATTTAGTGTGCTAGCAGGACCCCGCTCCTCCAGGCTTGGACCTCAGTGAAAGAGTCCTTAGATTTAGTGTGCTAGCAGGACTCGGATCTCAGTGAAAGAGTCCTTAGATTTAGTGTGCTAGCGGGATTCGGCTCCTCCAGGCTCGGTCCTCAGTGAAAGAGTCCTTAGATTTAGTGTGCTAGCAGGACTCGGCTCCTCCAGGCTCGGACCTCAGTGAAAGAGTCCATAGATTTAGTGTGCTAGCAGGACTCGGCTCCTCCAGGCTTAGACCTCAGTGAAAGAGTACTTAGATTTAGTGTGCTAGCAGGACTCGGCTTCTACAAGCTCGGACCTCAGTAAAAGAGTCTTTAGTGTGCTAGCAGGACCCGGCTCCTCCAGGCTCGGACCTCAGTGAAAGAGTCCATAGATTTAGTGTGCTAGCAGGACCCGACTCCTCCAGGCTCGGACCTCAGTGAAAGAGTCCTTAGATTTAGTGTGCTAGCAGGACCCCGCTCCTCCAGGCTTGGACCTCAGTGAAAGAGTCCTTAGATTTAGTGTGCAAGCAGGACTCGGCTGCTCCAGGCTCGGATCTCAGTGAAAGAGTCCTTAGATTTAGTGTGCTAGCGGGATTAGGCTCCTCAAGGCTCGGTCCTCAGTGAAAGAGTCCATAGATTTAGTGTGCTAGCGGGACTCGGCACCTCCAGACTCGGACCTCAGTGAAAGAGTCCATAGATTTAGTGTGCTAGCGGGACTCGGCTCCTCCAGGCTCGGACCTCAGTAAAAGAGTCCTTAGATTTAGTGTGCTAGCAGGACTTGGCTTCTACAGTCTCGGACCTCAGTGAAAGAGTCCTTAGTGTGCTAGCAGGACCCGGCTCCTCCAGGCTCGGACCTCAGTGAAAGAGTCCTTAGATTTAGTGTGCTAGCAGGACTCGGCTCCTCCAGGCTCGGACCTCAGTGAAAGACTCCTTAGATTTAGTTGTGCTAGCAGGACCCGGCTCCTCTAGGCTTGGACCTCAGTGGAACAGTCCTTAGATCTAGTGTGCTAGCAGGACCCGGCTCCTCCAGGCTCGGACCTCAGTGAAAGAGTCCTTAGATTTAGTGTGCTAGCAGGACTCGGCTCCTCCAGGCTCGGACCTCAGTGAAAGAGTCCATAGATTTAGTGTGCTAGCAGGACCCGGCTCCTCCAGGCTCGGACCTCAGTGAAAGAGTCGTTAGATTTAATTTGCTAGCATGACCCGACTCCTCCAGGCTCGGACCTCAGTGAAAGAGTCCTTAGATTTAGTGTGCTAGCAGGACCCCGCTCCTCCAGGCTTGGACCTCAGTGAAAGAGTCCTTAGATTTAGTGTGCTAGCAGGACTCGGATCTCAGTGAAAGAGTCCTTAGATTTAGTGTGCTAGCGGGATTCGGCTCCTCCAGGCTCGGTCCTCAGTGAAAGAGTCCTTAGATTTAGTGTGCTAGCAGGACTCGGCTCCTCCAGGCTCGGACCTCAGTGAAAGAGTCCATAGATTTAGTGTGGTAGCAGGACTCGGCTCCTCCAGGCTTAGACCTCAGTGAAAGAGTACTTAGATTTAGTGTGCTAGCAGGACTCGGCTTCTACAAGCTCGGACCTCAGTGAAAGAGTCCTAAGATTTAGTGTGCTAGCAGGACCCGGCTCCTCCAGGCTCGGACCTCAGTGAAAGATTCCATAGATTTAGTGTGCTAGCAGGACTCGGCTCCTCCAGGCTCGGACCTCAGTGAAAGAGTCCTTAGATCTAGTGTGCTAGCAGGACTCTGCTTCTCCAAGCTCGGACCTCAGTGAAAGAGTCCATAGATTTAGTGTGCTAGCAGGACCCGGCTCCTCCAGGCTCAGACCTCAGTGAAAGAGTCCTTAGATTTAGTGTGCTAGCAGGACTTGGCTTCTACAGTCTCGGACCTCAGTGAAAGAGTCCTTAGTGCGCTAGCAGGACATGGCTCCTCCAGGCTTGGACCTCAGTGAAAGAGTCCATAGATTTAGTGTGCTAGCAGGACCCGGCTCCTCCAGGCTCAGACCTCAGTGAAAGAGTCCTTAGATTTAATGTGCTAGCAGGACCCGACTCCTTCAGGCTCGGACCTCAGTGAAAGAGTCCTTAGATTTAGTGTGCTAGCAGGACCCCGCTCCTCCAGGCTTGGACCTCAGTGAAAGAGTCCTTAGATTTAGTGTGCAAGCAGGACTCGGCTGCTCCAGGCTCGGACCTCAGTGAAAGAGTCCTTCGATTTAGTGTGCTAGCAGGACCCGGCTCATCCAGGCTCGGACCTCAGTGAAAGAGTCCTTAGATTTAGTGTGCTAGCAGGACCCCGCTCCTCCAGGCTTGGACCTCAGTGAAAGAGTCAATAGATTTAGTGTGCTAGCGGGACTCGGCTCCTCCAGACTCGGACCTCAGTGAAAGAGTCCATAGATTTAGTGTGCTAGCGGGACTCGGCTCCTCCAGGCTCGGACCTCAGTAAAAGAGTCCTTAGATTTACTGTGCTAGCAGGACTTGGCTTCTACAGTCTCGGACCTCAGTGAAAGAGTCCTTAGTGTGCTAGCAGGACCCGGCTCCTCCAGGCTCGGACCTCAGTGAAAGAGTCCTTAGATTTAGTGTGCTAGCAGGACTCGGCTCCTACAGGCTCGGACCTCAGTGAAAGAGTCCTTAGATTTAGTTGTGCTAGCAGGACCCGGCTCCTCTACGCTCGGACCTCAGTGGAACAGTCCTTAGATCTAGTGTGCTAGCAGGACCCGGCTCCTCCTGGCTCGGACCTCAGTGAAAGAGTCCTTAGATTTAGTGTGCTAGCAGGACTCCGCTCCTCCAGGCTCGGACCTCAGTGAAAGAGTCCATAGATTTAGTGTGCTAGCAGGACCCGGCTCCTCCAGGCTCGGACCTCAGTGAAAGAGTCGTTAGATTTAATTTGCTAGCATGACCCGACACCTCCAGGCTCGGACCTCAGTGAAAGAGTCCTTAGATGTAGTGTGCTAGCAGGACCCCGCTCCTCCAGGCTTGGACCTCAGTGAAATAGTCCTTAGATTTAGTGTGCTAGCAGGACCCGGCTCCTCCAGGCTCGGACCTCAGTGAAAGAGTCATTAGATTTAATTTGCTAGCATGACCCGACACCTCCAGGCTCGGACCTCAGTGAAAGAGTCCTTAGATGTAGTGTGCTAGCAGGACCCCGCTCCTCCAGGCTCGGATCTCAGTAAAAGAGTCCTTAGATTTAGTGTGCTAGCGGGATTCGGCTCCTCCAGGCTCGGTCCTCAGTGAAAGAGTCCATAGATTTAGTGTGCTAGCGGGACTCGGCTCCTCCAGGCTCGGACCTCAGTGAAAGAGTCCTTGGATTTAGTGTGCTAGCAGGACTTAGCTTCTACAGGCTCGGACCTCAGTGAAAGAGTCTTTAGATTTAGTGTGCTAGCAGGACCCGGCTCCTCCAGGCTCGGACCTCAGTGAAAGAGTCCTTAGATTTAGTGTGCTAGCAGGACTCGGCTCCTCCAGGCTCGGACCTCAGTGAAAGAGTCCATAGATTTAGTGTGCTAGCAGGACTCGGCTCCTCCAGGCTCCGACCTCAGTGAAAGAGTACTTAGATTTAGTGTGCTAGCAGGACTCGGCTCCTCCAGGCTCGGACCTCAGTGAAAGAGTCCTTAGATTTAGTGTGCTAGCAGGACCCGGATCCTCCAGGCTCGGACCTCAGTGAAAGAGTCCTTAGATTTAGTGTGCTAGCAGGATTCGGCTCCTCCAGGCTCGGACCTCAGTGAAAGAGTCCATAGATTTAGTGTGCTAGCAGGACTCAGCTCCTCCAGGCTCAGACCTCAGTGAAAGAGTACTTCGATTTAGTGTGCTAGCAGGACTCGGCTTCTACAAGCTCGGACCTCAGTGAAAGAGTCCTGAGATTTAGTGTGCTAGCAGGACCCCGCTCCTCCAGGCTTGGACCTCAGTGAAAGAGTCCTTAGATTTAGTGTGCTAGCAGGACTCGGCTGCTCCAGGCTCGGATCTCAGTAAAAGAGTCCATAGATTTAGTGTGCTAGCGGGACTCGGCTCCTCCAGGCTCGGACCTCAGTAAAAGAGTCCTTAGATTTAGTGTGCTAGCAGGACTTGGCTTCTACAGTCTCGGACCTCAGTGAAAGAGTCCTTAGTGTGCTAGCAGGACCCGGCTCCTCCAGGCTCGGACCTCAGTGAAAGAGTCCTTAGATTTAGTGTGCTAGCAGGACTCGGCTCCTCCAGGCTCGGACCTCAGTGAAAGAGTCCTTAGATTTAGTTGTGCTAGCAGGACCCGGCTCCTCTAGGCTCGGACCTCAGTGGAACAGTCCTTAGATCTAGTGTGCTAGCAGGACCCGGCTCCTCCAGGCTCGGACCTCAGTGAAAGAGTCCTTAGATTTAGTGTGCTAGCAGGACTCGGCTCCTCCAGGCTCGGACCTCAGTGAAAGAGTCCATAGATTTAGTGTGCTAGCAGGACCCGGCTCCTCCAGGCTCGGACCTCAGTGAAAGAGTCGTTAGATTTAATTTGCTAGCATGACCCGACACCTCCAGGCTCGGACCTCAGTGAAAGAGTCCTTAGATTTAGTGTGCTAGCAGGACCCCGCTCCTCCAGGCTTGGACCTCAGTGAAAGAGTCCTTAGATTTAGTGTGCTAGCAGGACCCGGCTGCTCCAGGCTCGGATCTCAGTGAAAGAGTCCTTAGATTTAGTGTGCTAGCGGGATTCGGCTCCTCCAGGCTCGGTCCTCAGTGAAAGAGTCCTTAGATTTAGTGTGCCAGCAGGACTCGGCTCCTCCAGGCTCGGACCTCAGTGAAAGAGTCCATAGATTTAGTGTGCTAGCAGGACCCGGCTCCTCTAGGTTCGGACCTCAGTGGAACAGTCCTTAGATCTAGTGTGCTAGCAGGACTCGGCTTCTCCAAGCTCGGACCTCAGTGAAAGAGTCCTTAGATTTAGTTGTGCTAGCAGGCGCGGCTCCTCTAGGCTCGGACCTCAGTGGAACAGTCCTTAGATCTAGTGTGCTAGCAGGACCCGGCTCCTCCAGGCTCGGACCTCAGTGAAAGAGTCCTTAGATTTAGTGTGCTAGCAGGACCCCGCTCCTCCAGGCTTGGACCTCAGTGAAAGAGTCCTTAGATTTAGTGTGCTAGCAGGACTCGGCTGCTCCAGGCTCAGATCTCAGTGAAATAGTCCTTAGATTTAGTGTGCTAGCGGGATTCGGCTCCTCCAGGCTCGGACCTCAGTGAAAGAGTCCTTAGATTTAGTGTGCTAGCAGGACTCGGCTCCTCCAGGCTCGGACCTCAGTGAAAAAATCCATAGATTTAGTGTGCTAGCAGGACCCGGCTCCTCCAGGCTCGGACCTCAGTGAAAGAGTCGTTAGATTTAATTTGCTAGCATGACCCGACACCTCCAGGCTCGGACCTCAGTGAAAGAGTCCTTAGATTTAGTGTGCTAGCAGGACCCCGCTCCTCCAGGCTTGGACCTCAGTGAAAGAGTCCTTAGATTTAGTGTGCTAGCAGGACTCGGATCTCAGTGAAAGAGTCCTTAGATTTAGTGTGCTAGCGGGATTCGGCTCCTCCAGGCTCGGTCCTCAGTGAAAGAGTCCTTAGATTTAGTGTGCTAGCAGGACTCGGCTCCTCCAGGCTCGGACCTCAGTGAAAGAGTCCATAGATTTAGTGTGCTAGCAGGACTCGGCTCCTCCAGGCTTAGACCTCAGTGAAAGAGTACTTAGATTTAGTGTGCTAGCAGGACTCGGCTTCTACAAGCTCGGACCTCAGTGAAAGAGTCCTAAGATTTAGTGTGCTAGCAGGACCCGGCTCCTCCAGGCTCGGACCTCAGTGAAAGAGTCCATAGATTTAATGTGCTAGCAGGACTCGGCTCCTCCAGGCTCGGACCTCAGTGAAAGAGTCCTTAGATCTAGTGTGCTAGCAGGACTCTGCTTCTCCAAGCTCGGACCTCAGTGAAAGAGTCCATAGATTTAGTGTGCTAGCAGGACCCGGCTCCTCCAGGCTCAGACCTCAGTGAAAGAGTCCTTAGATTTAGTGTGCTAGCAGGACTTGGCTTCTACAGTCTCGGACCTCAGTGAAAGAGTCCTTAGTGCGCTAGCAGGACATGGCTCCTCCAGGCTTGGACCTCAGTGAAAGAGTCCATAGATTTAGTGTGCTAGCAGGACCCGGCTCCTCCAGGCTCAGACCTCAGTGAAAGAGTCCTTAGATGTAGTGTGCTAGCAGGACCCCGCTCCTCCAGGCTCGGATCTCAGTAAAAGAGTCCTTAGATTTAGTGTGCTAGCGGGATTCGGCTCCTCCAGGCTCGGTCCTCAGTGAAAGAGTCCATAGATTTAGTGTGCTAGCGGGACTCGGCTCCTCCAGGCTCGGACCTCAGTGAAAGAGTCCTTGGATTTAGTGTGCTAGCAGGACTTGGCTTCTACAGGCTCGGACCTCAGTGAAAGAGTCTTTAGATTTAGTGTGCTAGCAGGACCCGGCTCCTCCAGGCTCGGACCTCAGTGAAAGAGTCCTTAGATTTAGTGTGCTAGCAGGACTCGGCTCCTCCAGGCTCGGACCTCAGTGAAAGAGTCCATAGATTTAGTGTGCTAGCAGGACTCGGCTCCTCCAGGCTCCGACCTCAGTGAAAGAGTACTTAGATTTAGTGTGCTAGCAGGACTCGGCTTCTACAGGCTCGGACCTCAGTGAAAGAGTCCTAAGATTTAGTGTGCTAGCAGGACCCGGCTCCTCCAGGCTCGGACCTCAGTGAAAGAGTCCTTAGATTTAGTGTGCTAGCAGGACCCGGATCCTCCAGGCTCGGACCTCAGTGAAAGAGTCCTTAGATTTAGTGTGCTAGCAGGATTCGGCTCCTCCAGGCTCGGACCTCAGTGAAAGAGTCCATAGATTTAGTGTGCTAGCAGGACTCAGCTCCTCCAGGCTCAGACCTCAGTGAAAGAGTACTTCGATTTAGTGTGCTAGCAGGACTCGGCTTCTACAAGCTCGGACCTCAGTGAAAGAGTCCTGAGATTTAGTGTGCTAGCAGGACCCCGCTCCTCCAGGCTTGGACCTCAGTGAAAGAGTCCTTAGTTTTAGTGTGCTAGCAGGACTCGGCTGCTCCAGGCTCGGATCTCAGTAAAAGAGTCCATAGATTTAGTGTGCTAGCGGGACTCGGCTCCTCCAGGCTCGGACCTCAGTAAAAGAGTCCTTAGATTTAGTGTGCTAGCAGGACTTGGCTTCTACAGTCTCGGACCTCAGTGAAAGAGTCCTTAGTGTGCTAGCAGGACCCGGCTCCTCCAGGCTCGGACCTCAGTGAAAGAGTCCTTAGATTTAGTGTGCTAGCAGGACTCGGCTCCTCCAGGCTCGGACCTCAGTGAAAGAGTCCTTAGATTTAGTTGTGCTAGCAGGACCCGGCTCCTCTAGGCTCGGACCTCAGTGGAACAGTCCTTAGATCTAGTGTGCTAGCAGGACCCGGCTCCTCCAGGCTCGGACCTCAGTGAAAGAGTCCTTAGATTTAGTGTGCTAGCAGGACTCGGCTCCTCCAGGCTCGGACCTCAGTGAAAGAGTCCATAGATTTAGTGTGCTAGCGGGATTCGGCTCCTCCAGGCTCGGTCCTCAGTGAAAGAGTCCTTAGATTTAGTGTGCTAGCAGGACTCGGCTCCTCCAGGCTCGGACCTCAGTGAAAGAGTCCATAGATTTAGTGTGCTAGCAGGACCCGGCTCCTCTAGGCTCGGACCTCAGTGGAACAGTCCTTAGATCTAGTGTGCTAGCAGGACTCGGCTTCTCCAAGCTCGGACCTCAGTGAAAGAGTCCTTAGATTTAGTTGTGCTAGCAGGCGCGGCTCCTCTAGGCTCGGACCTCAGTGGAACAGTCCTTAGATCTAGTGTGCTAGCAGGACCCGGCTCCTCCAGGCTCGGACCTCAGTGAAAGAGTCCTTAGATTTAGTGTGCTAGCAGGACCCCGCTCCTCCAGGCTTGGACCTCAGTGAAAGAGTCCTTAGATTTAGTGTGCTAGCAGGACTCGGCTGCTCCAGGCTCAGATCTCAGTGAAATAGTCCTTAGATTTAGTGTGCTAGCGGGATTCGGCTCCTCCAGGCTCGGACCTCAGTGAAAGAGTCCTTAGATTTAGTGTGCTAGCAGGACTCGGCTCCTCCAGGCTCGGACCTCAGTGAAAGAGTCCATAGATTTAGTGTGCTAGCAGGACCCGGCTCCTCCAGGCTCGGACCTCAGTGAAAGAGTCGTTAGATTTAATTTGCTAGCATGACCCGACACCTCCAGGCTCGGACCTCAGTGAAAGAGTCCTTAGATTTAGTGTGCTAGCAGGACCCTGCTCCTCCAGGCTTGGACCTCAGTGAAAGAGTCCTTAGATTTAGTGTGCTAGCAGGACTCGGATCTCAGTGAAAGAGTCCTTAGATTTAGTGTGCTAGCGGGATTCGGCTCCTCCAGGCTCGGTCCTCAGTGAAAGAGTCCTTAGATTTAGTGTGCTAGCAGGACTCGGCTCCTCCAGGCTCGGACCTCAGTGAAAGAGTCCATAGATTTAGTGTGCTAGCAGGACTCGGCTCCTCCAGGCTTAGACCTCAGTGAAAGAGTACTTAGATTTAGTGTGCTAGCAGGACTCGGCTTCTACAAGCTCGGACCTCAGTGAAAGAGTCCTAAGATTTAGTGTGCTAGCAGGACCGGCTCCTCCAGGCTCGGACCTCAGTGAAAGAGTCCATAGATTTAATGTGCTAGCAGGACTCGGCTCCTCCAGGCTCGGACCTCAGTGAAAGAGTCCTTAGATCTAGTGTGCTAGCAGGACTCTGCTTCTCCAAGCTCGGACCTCAGTGAAAGAGTCCATAGATTTAGTGTGCTAGCAGGACCCGGCTCCTCCAGGCTCAGACCTCAGTGAAAGAGTCCTTAGATTTAGTGTGCTAGCAGGACTTGGCTTCTACAGTCTCGGACCTCAGTGAACTAGTCCTTAGTGCGCTAGCAGGACATGGCTCCTCCAGGCTTGGACCTCAGTGAAAGAGTCCATAGATTTAGTGTGCTAGCAGGACCCGACTCCTTCAGGCTCGGACCTCAGTGAAAGAGTCCTTAGATTTAGTGTGCTAGCAGGACCCCGCTCCTCCAGGCTTGGACCTCAGTGAAAGAGTCCTTAGATTTAGTGTGCAAGCAGGACTCGGCTGCTCCAGGCTCGGACCTCAGTGAAAGAGTCCTTCGATTTAGTGTGCTAGCAGGACCCGGCTCATCCAGGCTCGGACCTCAGTGAAAGAGTCCTTAGATTTAGTGTGCTAGCGGGATTAGGCTCCTCAAGGCTCGGTCCTCAGTGAAAGAGTCAATAGATTTAGTGTGCTAGCGGGACTCGGCTCCTCCAGACTCGGACCTCAGTGAAAGAGTCCATAGATTTAGTGTGCTAGCGGGACTCGGCTCCTCCAGGCTCGGACCTCAGTAAAAGAGTCCTTAGATTTAGTGTGCTAGCAGGACTTGGCTTCTACAGTCTCGGACCTCAGTGAAAGAGTCCTTAGTGTGCTAGCAGGACCCGGCTCCTCCAGGCTCGGACCTCAGTGAAAGAGTCCTTAGATTTAGTGTGCTAGCAGGACTCGGCTCCTACAGGCTCGGACCTCAGTGAAAGAGTCCTTAGATTTAGTTGTGCTAGCAGGACCCGGCTCCTCTACGCTTGGACCTCAGTGGAACAGTCCTTAGATCTAGTGTGCTAGCAGGACCCGGCTCCTCCTGGCTCGGACCTCAGTGAAAGAGTCCTTAGATTTAGTGTGCTAGCAGGACCCGGCTCTTCCATGCTCGGACCTCAGTGAAAGAGTCCTTAGATTTAGTGTGCTAGCAGGACTCGGCTCCTCCAGACTCGGAACTCAGTGAAAGAGTCCTTAGATTTAGTGTGCTAGCAGGACTCGGCTTCTACAGGCTCGGACCTCAGTGGAAGAGTTCTTAGATTTAGTGTGCTAGCAGGACTCGGCTCCTCCAGGCTTGGACCTCAGTGAAAGAGTCCTTAGATTTAGTTGTGCTAGCAGGACCCAGCTCCTCCAGGCCCGGACCTCAGTGGAACAGTCCTTAGATCTAGTGTGCTAGTAGGATTCAGCTCCTCCATGCTCGGACCTCAGTGAAATAGTTCTTATATTTAGTGTGCTAGCAGGACTCGGCTTACCAGGCTCTGACCTAAGGGGAAGAGTCCTTAGATTTAGTGTGCTAGAAGGACTCGGCTGCTCCAGGCTCGGACCTCAGTGAAATAGTCCTTAGATTTAGTGTGCTAGCAGGACTCGGCTTCTCCAGGCTCGGAACTCAGTGGAAGAGTCCTTAGATTTAGTGTGCTAGCGGGACTCGGCTCCTCCAGGCTCGGACCTCAGTGAAAGAGTCCATAGATTTAGTGTGCTAGCAGGACCCGGCTCCTCCAGGCTCGGACCTCAGTGAAAGAGTCGTTAGATTTAATTTGCTAGCATGACCCGACACCTCCAGGCTCGGACCTCAGTGAAAGAGTCCTTAGATGTAGTGTGCTAGCAGGACCCCGCTCCTCCAGGCTTGGACCTCAGTGAAAGAGTCCTTAGATTTAGTGTGCTAGCAGGACTCGGCTGCTCCAGGCTCGGATCTCAGTAAAAGAGTCCTTAGATTTAGTGTGCTAGCGGGATTCGGCTCCTCCAGGCTCAGTCCTCAGTGAAAGAGTCCATAGATTTAGTGTGCTAGCGGGACTCGGCTCCTCCAGGCTCGGACCTCAGTGAAAGAGTCCTTGGATTTAGTGTGCTAGCAGGACTTGGCTTCTACAGGCTCGGACCTCAGTGAAAGAGTCTTTAGATTTAGTGTGCTAGCAGGACCCGGCTCCTCCAGGTTCGGACCTCAGTGAAAGAGTCCTTAGATTTAGTGTGCTAGCAGGACTCGGCTCCTCCAGGCTCGGACCTCAGTGAAAGAGTCCATAGATTTAGTGTGCTAGCAGGACTCGGCTCCTCCAGGCTCCGACCTCAGTGAAAGAGTACTTAGATTTAGTGTGCTAGCAGGACTCGGCTTCTACAAGCTCGGACCTCAGTGAAAGAGTCCTAAGATTTAGTGTGCTAGCAGGACCCGGCTCCTCCAGGCTCGGACCTCAGTGAAAGAGTCCTTAGATTTAGTGTGCTAGCAGGACCCGGATCCTCCAGGCTCGGACCTCAGTGAAAGAGTCCTTAGATTTAGTGTGCTAGCAGGATTCGGCTCCTCCAGGCTCGGACCTCAGTGAAAGAGTCCATAGATTTAGTGTGCTAGCAGGACTCAGCTCCTCCAGGCTCAGACCTCAGTGAAAGAGTACTTCGATTTAGTGTGCTAGCAGGACTCGGCTTCTACAAGCTCGGACCTCAGTGAAAGAGTCCTGAGATTTATTGTGCTAGCAGGACCCCGCTCCTCCAGGCTTGGACCTCAGTGAAAGAGTCCTTAGATTTAGTGTGCTAGCAGGACTCGGCTGCTCCAGGCTCGGATCTCAGTAAAAGAGTCCATAGATTTAGTGTGCTAGCGGGACTCGGCTCCTCCAGGCTCGGACCTCAGTAAAAGAGTCCTTAGATTTAGTGTGCTAGCAGGACTTGGCTTCTACAGTCTCGGACCTCAGTGAAAGAGTCCTTAGTGTGCTAGCAGGACCCGGCTCCTCCAGGCTCGGACCTCAGTGAAAGAGTCCTTAGATTTAGTGTGCTAGCAGGACTCGGCTCCTCCAGGCTCGGACCTCAGTGAAAGAGTCCTTAGATTTAGTTGTGCTAGCAGGACCCGGCTCCTCTAGGCTCGGACCTCAGTGGAACAGTCCTTAGATCTAGTGTGCTAGCAGGACCCGGCTCCTCCAGGCACGGACCTCAGTGAAAGAGTCCTTAGATTTAGTGTGCTAGCAGGACTCGGCTCCTCCAGGCTCGGACCTCAGTGAAAGAGTCCATAGATTTAGTGTGCTAGCAGGACCCGGCTCCTCCAGGCTCGGACCTCAGTGAAAGAGTCGTTGGATTTAATTTGCTAGCATGACCCGACACCTCCAGGCTCGGACCTCAGTGAAAGAGTCCTTAGATTTAGTGTGCTAGCAGGACCCCGCTCATCCAGGCTTGGACCTCAGTGAAAGAGTCCTTAGATTTAGTGTGCTAGCAGGACTCGGCTGCTCCAGGCTCGGATCTCAGTGAAAGAGTCCTTAGATTTAGTGTGCTAGCGGGATTCGGCTCCTCCAGGCTCGGTCCTCAGTAAAAGAGTCCTTAGATTTAGTGTGCTAGCAGGACTTGGCTCCTCCAGGCTCGGACCTCAGTGAAAGAGTCCATAGATTTAGTGTGCTAGCAGGACCCGGCTCCTCTAGGCTCGGACCTCAGTGGAACAGTCCTTAGATCTAGTGTGCTAGCAGGACTCGGCTTCTCCAAGCTCGGACCTCAGTGAAAGAGTCCTTAGATTTAGTTGTGCTAGCAGGCGCGGCTCCTCTAGGCTCGGACCTCAGTGGAACAGTCCTTAGATCTAGTGTGCTAGCAGGACCCGGCTCCTCCAGGCTCGGACCTCAGTGAAAGAGTCCTTAGATTTAGTGTGCTAGCAGGACCCCGCTCCTCCAGGCTTGGACCTCAGTGAAAGAGTCCTTAGATTTAGTGTGCTAGCAGGACTCGGCTGCTCCAGGCTCAGATCTCAGTGAAATAGTCCTTAGATTTAGTGTGCTAGCGGGATTCGGCTCCTCCAGGCTCGGTCCTCAGTGAAAGTGTCCATAGATTTAGTGTGCTAGCGGGAGTCGGCTCCTCCAGGCTTGGACCTCAGTGAAAGAGTCCTTAGATTTAGTGTGCTAGCAGGACTTGGCTTCTACAGGCTCGTACCTCAGTGAAAAAGTCTTTAGATTTAGTGTGCTGGCAGGACCCGGATCCTCCAGGCTCGGACCTCAGTGAAAGAGTCCTTAGATTTAGTGTGCTAGCAGGACTCGGCTCCTCCAGGCTCGGACCTCAGTGAAAGAGTCCATAGATTTAGTGTGCTAGCAGGACTCGGCTCCTCCAGGCTCAGACCTCAGTGAAAGAGTACTTCAATTTAGTGTGCTAGCAGGACTCGGCTTCTACAAGCTCGGACCTCAGTGAAAGAGTCCTGAGATTTAGTGTGCTAGCAGGACCCCACTCCTCCAGGCTTGGACCTCAGTGAAAGAGTCCTTAGATTTAGTGTGCTAGCAGGACTCGGCTGCTCCAGGCTCGGATCTCAGTAAAAGAGTCCATAGATTTAGTGTGCTAGCGGGACTCGGCTCCTCCAGGCTCGGACCTCAGTAAAAGAGTCCTTAGATTTAGTGTGCTAGCAGGACTTGGCTTCTACAGTCTCGGACCTCAGTGAAAGAGTCCTTAGTGTGCTAGCAGGACCCGGCTCCTCCAGGCTCGGACCTCAGTGAAAGAGTGCTTAGATTTAGTGTGCTAGCAGGACTCGGCTCCTCCAGGCTCGGACCTCAGTGAAAGAGTCCTTAGATTTAGTTGTGCTAGCAGGACCCGGCTCTTCTAGGCTCGGACCTCAGTGGAACAGTCCTTAGATTTAGTGTGCTAGCAGTACCCGGCTCCTCCAGGCTCGGACCTCAGTGAAAGAGTCCTTAGATTTAGTGTGCTAGCAGGACTCGGCTCCTCCAGGCTCGGACCTCAGTGAAAGAGTCCATAGATTTAGTGTGCTAGCAGGACCCGGCTCCTCCAGGCTCGGACCTCAGTGAAAGAGTTGTTAGATTTAATTTGCTAGCATGACCCGACACCTCCAGGCTCGGACCTCAGTGAAAGAGTCCTTAGATTTAGTGTGCTAGCAATACCCCGCTCCTCCAGGCTTGGACCTCAGTGAAAGAGTCCTTAGATTTAGTGTGCTAGCAGGACTCGGCTGCTCCAGGCTCGGATCTCAGTGAAAGAGTCCTTAGATTTAGTGTGCTAGCGTAATTCGGCTCCTCCAGGCTCGGTCCTCAGTGAAAGAGTCCTTAGATTTAGTGTGCTAGCAGGACTCGGCTCCTCCAGGCTCGGACCTCAGTGAAAGAGTCCATAGATTTAGTGTGCTAGCAGGACTCGGCTCCTCCATGCTCAGACCTCAGTGAAAGAGTACTTAGATTTAGTGTGCTAGCAGGACTCGGCTTCTACAAGCTCGGACCTCAGTGAAAGAGTCCTAAGATTTAGTGTGCTAGCAGGACCCGGCTCCTCCAGGCTCGGACCTCAGTGAAAGAGTCCATAGATTTAGTGTGCTAGCAGGACTCGGCTCCTCCAGGCTCGGACCTCAGTGAAAGAGTCCTTAGATCTAGTGTGCTAGCAGGACTCTGCTTCTCCAAGCTCGGACCTCAGTGAAAGAGTCCATAGATTTAGTGTGCTAGCAGGACCCGGCTCCTCCAGGCTCAGACCTCAGTGAAAGAGTCCTTAGATTTAATGTGCTAGCAGGACCCGACTCCTTCAGGCTCGGACCTCAGTGAAAGAGTCCTTAGATTTAGTGTGCTAGCAGGACCCCGCTCCTCCAGGCTTGGACCTCAGTGAAAGAGTCCTTAGATTTAGTGTGCAAGCAGGACTCGGCTGCTCCAGGCTCGGATCTCAGTGAAAGAGTCCTTAGATTTAGTGTGCTAGCGGGATTAGGCTCCTCAAGGCTCGGTCCTCAGTGAAAGAGTCCATAGATTTAGTGTGCTAGCGGGACTCGGCTCCTCCAGACTCGGACCTCAGTGAAAGAGTCCATAGATTTAGTGTGCTAGCGGGACTCGGCTCCTCCAGGTTCGGACCTCAGTGAAAGAGTCCTTAGATTTAGTGTGCTAGCAGGACTTGGCTTCTACAGTCTCGTTCCTCAGTGAAAGAGTCCTTAGTGTGCTAGCAGGACCCGGCTCCTCCAGACTCGGACCTCAGTGAAAGAGTCCTTAGATTTAGTGTGCTAGCAGGACTCGGCTACTCCAGGCTCGGACCTCAGTGAAAGAGTCCTTAGATCTAGTATGCAAGCAGCACTCAGCTGCTCCAGGCTTGGACCTCACTGGAAGAGTCCTTAGATTTAGTGTGCTAGCAGGACTCGGCTTCTACAGGCTCTGACCTCAGTGGAAGAGTCCTTAGATTTAGTGTGCTAGCAGGACTCGGCTCATCCAGGCTCGGACCTCAGTGAAAGAGTCGTTAGATTTAATTTGCTAGCATGACCCGACACCTCCAGGCTCGGACCTCAGTGAAAGAGTCCTTAGATTTAGTGTGCTAGCAGGACCCCGCTCCTCCAGGCTTGGACCTCAGTGAAAGAGTCCTTAGATTTAGTGTGCTAGCAGGACTCGGCTGCTCCAGGCTCGGATCTCTGTAAAAGAGTCCTTAGATTTAGTGTGCTAGCGGGGTTCGGCTCCTCCAGGCTCGGTCCTCAGTGAAAGAGTCCATAGATTTAGTGTGCTAGCGGGACTCGGCTATTCCAGGCTCGGACCTCAGTGAAAGAGTCCTTAGATTTAGTGTGCTAGCAGGACTTGGCTTCTACAGGCTCGGACCTCAGTGAAAGAGTCTTTAGATTTAGTGTGCTAGCAGGACCCGGCTCCTCCAGGCTCGGACCTCAGTGAAAGAGTCCTTAGATTTAGTGTGCTAGCAGGACTCGGCTCCTCCAGACTCGGACCTCAGTGAAAGAGTCCATAGATTTAGTGTGCTAGCAGGACTCGGCTCCTCCAGGCTCTGACCTCAGTGAAAGAGTACTTAGATTTAGTGTGCTAGCAGGACTCGGCTTCTACAGGCTCGGACCTCAGTGAAAGAGTCCTAAGATTTAGTGTGCTAGCAGGACCCGGCTCCTCCAGGCTCGGACCTCAGTGAAAGAGTCCATAGATTTAGTGTGCTAGCAGGACTCGGCTCTTCCAGGCTCGGACCTCAGTGAAAGAGTCCTTAGATTTAGTGTGCTAGCAGGACTCGGCTTCTACAGGCTCGGACCTCAGTGGAAGAGTCCTTAGATTTAGTGTGCTAGCAGGACTCGGCTCCTCCAGGCTCGGACCTCAGTGAAAGAGTCCTTAGATTTAGTTGTGCTAGCAGGACCCGGCTCCTCTAGGCTCGGACCTCAGTGGACCAGTCCTTAGATCTAGTGTGCTAGCAGGACTCGGCTTCTCCAAGCTCGGACCTCAGTGAAAGAGTCCTTAGATTTAGTTGTGCTAGCAGGCGCGGCTCCTCCAGGCTCGGACCTCAGTGAAAGAGTCCATAGATTTAGTGTGCTAGCAGGACTCGGCTCCTCCAGGCTCCGACCTCAGGGAAAGAGTACTTAGATTTAGTGTGCTAGCAGGACTCGGCTTCTACAGGCTCGGACCTCAGTGAAAGAGTCCTAAGATTTAGTGTGCTAGCAGGACCCGGCTCCTCCAGGCTCGGACCTCAGTGAAAGAGTCCATAGATTTAGTGTGCTAGCAGGACTCGGCTCTTCCAGGCTCGGACCTCAGTGAAAGAGTCCTTAGATTTAGTGTGCTAGCAGGACTCGGCTTCTACAGGCTCGGACCTCAGTGGAAGAGTCCTTAGATTTAGTGTGCTAGCAGGACTCGGCTCCTCCAGGCTCGGACCTCAGTGAAAGAGTCCTTAGATTTAGTTGTGCTAGCAGGACCCGGCTCCTCTAGGCTCGGACCTCAGTGGAACAGTCCTTAGATCTAGTGTGCTAGCAGGACTCGGCTTCTCCAAGCTCGGACCTCAGTGAAAGAGTCCTTAGATTTAGTTGTGCTAGCAGGCGCGGCTCCTCTAGGCTCGGACCTCAGTGGAACAGTCCTTAGATCTAGTGTGCTAGCAGGACCCGGCTCCTCCAGGCTCGGACCTCAGTGAAAGAGTCCTTAGATTTAGTGTGCCAGCAGGACCCCGCTCCTCCAGGCTTGGACCTCAGTGAAAGAGTCCTTAGATTTAGTGTGCTAGCAGGACTCGGCTGCTCCAGGCTCAGATCTCAGTGAAATAGTCCTTAGATTTAGTGTGCTAGCGGGATTCGGCTCCTCCAGGCTCGGTCCTCAGTGAAAGTGTCCATAGATTTAATGTGCTAGCGGGAGTCGGCTCCTCCAGGCTTGGACCTCAGTGAAAGAGTCCTTAGATTTAGTGTGCTAGCAGGACTTGGCTTCTACAGGCTCGTACCTCAGTGAAAAAGTCTTTAGATTTAGTGTGCTAGCAGGACCCGGATCCTCCAGGCTCGGACCTCAGTGAAAGAGTCCTTAGATTTAGTGTGCTAGCAGGACTCGGCTCCTCCAGGCTCGGACCTCAGTGAAAGAGTCCATAGATTTAGTGTGCTAGCAGGACTCGGCTCCTCCAGGCTCAGACCTCAGTGAAAGAGTACTTCGATTTAGTGTGCTAGCAGGACTCGGCTTCTACAAGCTCGGACCTCAGTGAAAGAGTCCTGAGATTTAGTGTGCTAGCAGGACCCCGCTCCTCCAGGCTTGGACCTCAGTGAAAGAGTCCTTAGATTTAGTGTGCTAGCAGGACTCGGCTGCTCCAGGCTCGGATCTCAGTAAAAGAGTCCTTAGATTTAGTGTGCTAGCGGGATTCGGCTCCTCCAGGCTCGGTCCTCAGTGAAAGAGTCCATAGATTTAGTGTGCTAGCGGGACTCGGCTCCTCCAGGCTCGGACCTCAGTGAAAGAGTCCTTAGATTTAGTGTGCTAGCAGGACTTGGCTTCTACAGGCTCGGACCTCAGTGAAAGAGTCTTTAGATTTAGTGTGCTAGCAGGACCCGGCTCCTCCAGGCTCGGACCTCAGTGAAAGAGTCCTTAGATTTAGTGTGCTAGCAGGACTCGGCTTCTACAGGCTCGGACCTCAGTGAAAGAGTCCTAAGATTTAGTGTGCTAGCAGGACCCGGCTCCTCCAGGCTCGGACCTCAGTGAAAGAGTACTTAGATTTAGTGTGCTAGCAGGACTCGGCTCCTCCAGGCTCGGACCTCAGTGAAAGAGTCCTTAGATTTATTGTGCTAGCAGGACTCGGCTTCTACAGGCTCGGACCTCCGTGGAAGAGTCCTTAGAATTAGTGTGCTAGCAGGACTCGGCTCCTCCAGGCTCGGACCTCAGTGAAAGAGTCCTTAGATTTAGTTGTGCTAGCAGGACCCGGCTCCTCTAGGCTCGGACCTCAGTGGAACAGTCCTTAGATCTAGTGTGCTAGCAGGACTCGGCTTCTCCAAGCTCGGACCTCAGTGAAAGAGTCCTTAGATTTAGTTGTGCTAGCAGGCGCGGCTCCTCTAGGCTCGGACCTCAGTGGAACAGTCCTTAGATCTAGTGTGCTAGCAGGACCCGGCTCCTCCAGGCTCGGACCTCAGATAAGAGTCCTTAGATTAAGTGTGCTAGCAGGACCCCGCTCCTCCAGGCTTGGACCTCAGTGAAAGAGTCCTTAGATTTAGTGTGCTAGCAGGACTCGGCTGCGCCAGGCTCAGATCTCAGTGAAATAGTCCTTAGATTTAGTGTGCTAGCGGGAGTCGGCTCCTCCAGGCTTGGACCTCAGTGAAAGAGTCCTTAGAGTTAGTGTGGTAGCAGGACTTGGCTTCTACAGGCTCGTACCTCAGTGAAAAAGTCTTTAGATTTAGTGTGCTAGCAGGACCCGGATCCTCCAGGCTCGGACCTCAGTGAAAGAGTCCTTAGATTTAGTGTGATAGCAGGACTCGGCTCCTCCAGGCTCGGACCTCAGTGAAAGAGTCCATAGATTTAGTGTGCTAGCAGGACTCCGCTCCTCCCGGCTCAGACCTCAGTGAAAGAGTACTTCGATTTAGTGTGCTAGCAGGACTCGGCTTCTACAAGCTCGGACCTCAGTGAAAGAGTCCTTAGATTTAATTTGCTAGCATGACCCGACACCTCCAGGCTCGGACCTCAGTGAAAGAGTCCTTAGATTTAGTGTGCTAGCAGGACCCGGCTCCTCCAGGCTCGGACCTCAGTGAAAGAGTCCTTAGATTTAGAGTGCTAGCAGGACTCAGCTCCTCCAGGCTCGGACCTCAGTGAAAGAGTCCATAGATTTAGTGTGCTAGCAGGACCCGGCTCCTCCAGGCTCGGACCTCAGTAAAAGAGTCCTTAGATTTAATGTTCTAGCAGGACCCGACTCCTCCAGGCTCGGACCTCAGTGAAAGAGTCCTTAGATTTAGTGTGCTAGCAGGACCCCGCTCCTCCAGGCTTGGGCCTCAGTGAAAGAGTTCTTAGATTTAGTGTGCTAGCAGGACCCGGCTCCTCCAGGCTCAGACCTCAGTGAAAGAGTCCTTAGATTTAATGTGCTAGCAGGACCCGACTCCTTCAGGCTCGAACCTCAGTGAAAGAGTCCTTAGATTTAGTGTGCTAGCAGGATGCCGCTCCTCCAGGCTTGGACCTCAGTGAAAGAGTCCTTAGATTTAGTGTGCTAGCAGGACTTGGCTTCTACAGTCTCGGACCTCAGTGAAAGAGTCCTTACTGCGCTAGCAGGACATCGCTCCTCCAGGCTTGGACCTCAGTGAAAGAGTCCATAGATTTAGTGTGCTAGCAGGACCCGGCTCCTCCAGGCTCAGACCTCAGTGAAAGAGTCCTTAGATTTAATGTGCTAGCAGGACCCGGCTCCTCCAGGCTCGGACCTCAGTGAAAGAGTCCTTAGATTTAGTGTGCTAGCAGGACTCGGCTCCTCCAGGCTCGGACCTCAGTGAAAGAGTCCATAGATTTAGTGTGCTAGCAGGACTCGGCTCCTCCAGGCTCTGACCTCAGTGAAAGAGTACTTAGATTTAGTGTGCTAGCAGGACTCGGCTTCTACAGGCTCGGACCTCAGTGAAAGAGTCCTAAGATTTAGTGTGCTAGCAGGACCCGGCTCCTCCAGGCTCGGACCTCAGTGAAAGAGTCCATAGATTTAGTGTGCTAGCAGGACTCGGCTCTTCCAGGCTCGGACCTCAGTGAAAGAGTCCTTAGATTTAGTGTGCTAGCAGGACTCGGCTTCTACAGGCTCGGACCTCAGTGGAAGAGTCCTTAGATTTAGTGTGCTAGCAGGACTCGGCTCCTCCAGGCTCGGACCTCAGTGAAAGAGTCCTTAGATTTAGTTGTGCTAGCAGGACCCGGCTCCTCTAGGCTCGGACCTCAGTGGACCAGTCCTTAGATCTAGTGTGCTAGCAGGACTCGGCTTCTCCAAGCTCGGACCTCAGTGAAAGAGTCCTTAGATTTAGTTGTGCTAGCAGGCGCGGCTCCTCCAGGCTCGGACCTCAGTGAAAGAGTCCATAGATTTAGTGTGCTAGCAGGACTCGGCTCCTCCAGGCTCCGACCTCAGGGAAAGAGTACTTAGATTTAGTGTGCTAGCAGGACTCGGCTTCTACAGGCTCGGACCTCAGTGAAAGAGTCCTAAGATTTAGTGTGCTAGCAGGACCCGGCTCCTCCAGGCTCGGACCTCAGTGAAAGAGTCCATAGATTTAGTGTGCTAGCAGGACTCGGCTCTTCCAGGCTCGGACCTCAGTGAAAGAGTCCTTAGATTTAGTGTGCTAGCAGGACTCGGCTTCTACAGGCTCGGACCTCAGTGGAAGAGTCCTTAGATTTAGTGTGCTAGCAGGACTCGGCTCCTCCAGGCTCGGACCTCAGTGAAAGAGTCCTTAGATTTAGTTGTGCTAGCAGGACCCGGCTCCTCTAGGCTCGGACCTCAGTGGAACAGTCCTTAGATCTAGTGTGCTAGCAGGACTCGGCTTCTCCAAGCTCGGACCTCAGTGAAAGAGTCCTTAGATTTAGTTGTGCTAGCAGGCGCGGCTCCTCTAGGCTCGGACCTCAGTGGAACAGTCCTTAGATCTAGTGTGCTAGCAGGACCCGGCTCCTCCAGGCTCGGACCTCAGTGAAAGAGTCCTTAGATTTAGTGTGCCAGCAGGACCCCGCTCCTCCAGGCTTGGACCTCAGTGAAAGAGTCCATAGATTTAGTGTGCTAGCAGGACTCGGCTGCTCCAGGCTCAGATCTCAGTGAAATAGTCCTTAGATTTAGTGTGCTAGCGGGATTCGGCTCCTCCAGGCTCGGTCCTCAGTGAAAGTGTCCATAGATTTAATGTGCTAGCGGGAGTCGGCTCCTCCAGGCTTGGACCTCAGTGAAAGAGTCCTTAGATTTAGTGTGCTAGCAGGACTTGGCTTCTACAGGCTCGTACCTCAGTGAAAAAGTCTTTAGATTTAGTGTGCTAGCAGGACCCGGATCCTCCAGGCTCGGACCTCAGTGAAAGAGTCCTTAGATTTAGTGTGCTAGCAGGACTCGGCTCCTCCAGGCTCGGACCTCAGTGAAAGAGTCCATAGATTTAGTGTGCTAGCAGGACTCGGCTCCTCCAGGCTCAGACCTCAGTGAAAGAGTACTTCGATTTAGTGTGCTAGCAGGACTCGGCTTCTACAAGCTCGGACCTCAGTGAAAGAGTCCTGAGATTTAGTGTGCTAGCAGGAACCCGCTCCTCCAGGCTTGGACCTCAGTGAAAGAGTCCTTAGATTTAGTGTGCTAGCAGGACTCGGCTGCTCCAGGCTCGGATCTCAGTAAAAGAGTCCTTAGATTTAGTGTGCTAGCGGGATTCGGCTCCTCCAGGCTCGGTCCTCAGTGAAAGAGTCCATAGATTTAGTGTGCTAGCGGGACTCGGCTCCTCCAGGCTCGGACCTCAGTGAAAGAGTCCTTAGATTTAGTGTGCTAGCAGGACTTGGCTTCTACAGGCTCGGACCTCAGTGAAAGAGTCTTTAGATTTAGTGTGCTAGCAGGACCCGGCTCCTCCAGGCTCGGACCTCAGTGAAAGAGTCCTTAGATTTAGTGTGCTAGCAGGACTCGGCTTCTACAGGCTCGGACCTCAGTGAAAGAGTCCTAAGATTTAGTGTGCTAGCAGGACCCGGCTCCTCCAGGCTCGGACCTCAGTGAAAGAGTACTTAGATTTAGTGTGCTAGCAGGACTCGGCTCCTCCAGGCTCGGACCTCAGTGAAAGAGTCCTTAGATTTATTGTGCTAGCAGGACTCGGCTTCTACAGGCTCGGACCTCCGTGGAAGAGTCCTTAGAATTAGTGTGCTAGCAGGACTCGGCTCCTCCAGGCTCGGACCTCAGTGAAAGAGTCCTTAGATTTAGTTGTGCTAGCAGGACCCGGCTCCTCTAGGCTCGGACCTCAGTGGAACAGTCCTTAGATCTAGTGTGCTAGCAGGACTCGGCTTCTCCAAGCTCGGACCTCAGTGAAAGAGTCCTTAGATTTAGTTGTGCTAGCAGGCGCGGCTCCTCTAGGCTCGGACCTCAGTGGAACAGTCCTTAGATCTAGTGTGCTAGCAGGACCCGGCTCCTCCAGGCTCGGACCTCAGATAAGAGTCCTTAGATTAAGTGTGCTAGCAGGACCCCGCTCCTCCAGGCTTGGACCTCAGTGAAAGAGTCCTTAGATTTAGTGTGCTAGCAGGACTCGGCTGCGCCAGGCTCAGATCTCAGTGAAATAGTCCTTAGATTTAGTGTGCTAGCGGGAGTCGGCTCCTCCAGGCTTGGACCTCAGTGAAAGAGTCCTTAGAGTTAGTGTGGTAGCAGGACTTGGCTTCTACAGGCTCGTACCTCAGTGAAAAAGTCTTTAGATTTAGTGTGCTAGCAGGACCCGGATCCTCCAGGCTCGGACCTCAGTGAAAGAGTCCTTAGATTTAGTGTGCTAGCAGGACTCGGCTCCTCCAGGCTCGGACCTCAGTGAAAGAGTCCATAGATTTAGTGTGCTAGCAGGACTCCGCTCCTCCCGGCTCAGACCTCAGTGAAAGAGTACTTCGATTTAGTGTGCTAGCAGGACTCGGCTTCTACAAGCTCGGACCTCAGTGAAAGAGTCCTTAGATTTAATTTGCTAGCATGACCCGACACCTCCAGGCTCGGACCTCAGTGAAAGAGTCCTTAGATTTAGTGTGCTAGCAGGACCCGGCTCCTCCAGGCTCGGACCTCAGTGAAAGAGTCCTTAGATTTAGTGTGCTAGCAGGACTCAGCTCCTCCAGGCTCGGACCTCAGTGAAAGAGTCCATAGATTTAGTGTGCTAGCAGGACCCGGCTCCTCCAGGCTCGGACCTCAGTGAAAGAGTCCTTAGATTTAATGTTCTAGCAGGACCCGACTCCTCCAGGCTCGGACCTCAGTGAAAGAGTCCTTAGATTTAGTGTGCTAGCAGGACCCCGCTCCTCCAGGCTTGGGCCTCAGTGAAAGAGTTCTTAGATTTAGTGTGCTAGCAGGACCCGGCTCCTCCAGGCTCAGACCTCAGTGAAAGAGTCCTTAGATTTAATGTGCTAGCAGGACCCGACTCCTTCAGGCTCGAACCTCAGTGAAAGAGTCCTTAGATTTAGTGTGCTAGCAGGATGCCGCTCCTCCAGGCTTGGACCTCAGTGAAAGAGTCCTTAGATTTAGTGTGCTAGCAGGACTTGGCTTCTACAGTCTCGGACCTCAGTGAAAGAGTCCTTACTGCGCTAGCAGGACATCGCTCCTCCAGGCTTGGACCTCAGTGAAAGAGTCCATAGATTTAGTGTGCTAGCAGGACCCGGCTCCTCCAGGCTCAGACCTCAGTGAAAGAGTCCTTAGATTTAATGTGCTAGCAGAACCTGACTCCTTCAGGCTCGGACCTCAGTGAAAGAGTCCTTAGATTTAGTGTGCTAGCAGGACCCCGCTCCTCCAGGCTTTGACCTCAGTGAAAGAGTCCTTAGATTTAGTGTGCAAGCAGGACTCGGCTGCTCCAGGCTCGGATCTCAGTGAAAGAGTCCTTAGATTTAGTGTGCTAGCGGGATTAGGCTCCTCAAGGCTCGGTCCTCAGTGAAAGAGTCCATAGATTTAGTGTGCTAGCGGGACTCGGCACCTCCAGACTCGGACCTCAGTGAAAGAGTCCATAGATTTAGTGTGCTAGCGGGACTCGGCTCCTCCAGGCTCGGACCTCAGTAAAAGAGTCCTTAGATTTAGTGTGCTAGCAGGACTTGGCTTCTACAGTCTCGGACCTCAGTGAAAGAGTCCTTAGTGTGCTAGCAGGACCCGGCTCCTCCAGGCTCGGACCTCAGTGAAAGAGTCCTTAGATTTAGTGTGCTAGCAGGACTCGGCTCCTCCAGGCTCGGACCTCAGTGAAAGAGTCCTTAGATTTAGTTGTGCTAGCAGGACCCGGCTCCTCTAGGCTTGGACCTCAGTGGAACAGTCCTTAGATCTAGTGTGCTAGCAGGACCCGGCTCCTCCAGGCTCGGACCTCAGTGAAAGAGTCCTTAGATTTAGTGTGCTAGCAGGACTCGGCTCCTCCAGGCTCGGACCTCAGTGAAAGAGTCCATAGATTTAGTGTGCTAGCAGGACCCGGCTCCTCCAGGCTCGGACCTCAGTGAAAGAGTCGTTAGATTTAATTTGCTAGCATGACCCGACACCTCCAGGCTCGGACCTCAGTGAAAGAGTCATTAGATTTAGTGTGCTAGCAGGACCCCGCTCCTCCAGGCTTGGACCTCAGTGAAAGAGTCCTTAGATTTAGTGTGCTAGCAGGACTCGGCTGCTCCAGGCTCGGATCTCAGTGAAAGAGTCCTTAGATTTAGTGTGCTAGCGGGATTCGGCTCCTCCAGGCTCGGTCCTCAGTGAAAGAGTCCTTAGATTTAGTGTGCTAGCAGGACTCGGCTCCTCCAGGCTCGGACCTCAGTGAAAGAGTCCATAGATTTAGTGTGCTAGCAGGACTTGGCTCCTCCAGGCTCAGACCTCAGTGAAAGAGTACTTAGATTTAGTGTGCTAGCAGGACTCGGCTTCTACAAGCTCGGACCTCAGTGAAATAGTCCTAAGATTTAGTGTGCTAGCAGGACCCGGCTCCTCCAGGCTCGGACCTCAGTGAAAGAGTCCATAGATTTAGTGTGCTAGCAGGACTCGGCTCCTCCAGGCTCGGACCTCAGTGAAAGAGTCCTTAGATCTAGTGTGCTAGCAGGACTCTGCTTCTCCAAGCTCGGACCTCAGTGAAAGAGTCCATAGATTTAGTGTGCTAGCAGGACCCGGCTCCTCCAGGCTCAGACCTCAGTGAAAGAGTCCTTAGGTTTAGTGTGCCAGCAGGACTTGGCTTCTACAGTCTCGGACCTCAGTGAAAGAGTCCTTAGTTCTCTAGCAGGACATGGCTCCTCCAGGCTTGGACCTCAGTGAAAGAGTCCATAGATTTAGTGTGCTAGCAGGACCCGGCTCCTCCAGGCTCAGACCTCAGTGAAAGAGTCCTTAGATTTAATGTGCTAGCAGGACCCGACTCCTTCAGGCTCGGACCTCAGTGAAAGAGTCCTTAGATTTAGTGTGCTAGCAGGACCCCGCTCCTCCAGGCTTGGACCTCAGTGAAAGAGTCCTTAGATTTAGTGTGCAAGCAGGACTCGGCTGCTCCAGGCTCGGATCTCAGTGAAAGAGTCCTTAGATTTAGTGTGCTAGCAGGATTAGGCTCCTCAAGGCTCGGTCCTCAGTGAAAGAGTCCATAGATTTAGTGTGCTAGCGGGACTCGGCTCCTCCAGACTCGGACCTCAGTGAAAGAGTCCATAGATTTAGTGTGCTAGCGGGATTCGGCTCCTCCAGGCTCGGACCTCTGTAAAAGAGTCCTTAGATTTAGTGTGCTAGCAGGACTTGGCTTCTACAGTCTCGGACCTCAGTGAAAGAGTCCTTAGTGTGCTAGCAGGACACGGCTCCTCCAGGCTCGGACCTCAGTGAAAGAGTCCTTAGATTTAGTGTGCTAGCAGGACTCGGCTCCTACAGGCTCAGACCTCAGTGAAAGAGTCCTTAGATTTAGTTGTGCTAGCAGGACCCGGCTCCTCTACGCTCGGACCTCAGTGGAACAGTCCTTAGATCTAGTGTGCTAGCAGGACCCGGCTCCTCCTGGCTCGGACCTCAGTGAAAGAGTCCTTAGATTTAGTGTGCTAGCAGGACTCGGCTCCTCCAGGCTCGGACCTCAGTGAAAGAGTCCATAGATTTAGTGTGCTAGCAGGACCCGGCTCCTCCAGGCTCGGACCTCAGTGAAAGAGTCGTTAGATTTAATTTGCTAGCATGACCCGACACCTCCAGGCTCGGACCTCAGTGAAAGAGTCCTTAGATTTAGTGTGCTAGCAGGACCCCGCTCCTCCAGGCTTGAACCTCAGTGAAAGAGTCCTTAGATTTAGTGTGCTAGCAGGACTCGGCTGCTCCAGGCTCGGATCTCAGTAAAAGAGTCCTTAGATTTAGTGTGCTAGCGGGATTCGGCTCCTCCAGGCTCGGTCCTCAGTGAAAGAGTCCATAGATTTAGTGTGCTAGCGGGACTCGGCTCCTCCAGGCTCGGACCTCAGTGAAAGAGTCCTTAGATTTAGTGTGCTAGCAGGACTTGGCTTCTACAGGCTCGGACCTCAGTGAAAGAGTCTTTAGATTTAGTGTGCTAGCAGGACCCGGCTCCTCCAGGCTCGGACCTCAGTGAAAGAGTCCTTAGATTTAGTGTGCTAGCAGGACTCGGCTCCTCCAGGCTCGGACCTCAGTGAAAGAGTCCATAGATTTAGTGTGCTAGCAGGACTCGGCTCCTCCAGGCTCCGACCTCAGTGAAAGAGTACTTAGATTTAGTGTGCTAGCAGGACTTGGCTTCTACAAGCTCGGACCTCAGTGAAAGAGTCCTAAGATTTAGTGTGCTAGCAGGACCCGGCTCCTCCAGGCTCAGACCTCAGTGAAAGAGTCCTTAGATTTAGTGTGCTAGCAGGACTTGGCTTCAACAGTCTCGGACCTCAGTGAAAGAGTCCTTAGTGCTCTAGCAGGACATTGCTCCTCCAGGCTTGGACCTCAGTGAAAGAGTCCATAGATTTAGTGTGCTAGCAGGACCCGGCTCCTCCAGGCTCAGACCTCAGTGAAAGAGTCCTTAGATTTAATGTGCTAGCAGGACCCGACTCCTTCAGGCTCGGACCTCAGTGAAAGAGTCCTTAGATTTAGTGTGCTAGCAGGACCCCGCTCCTCCAGGCTTGGACCTCAGTGAAAGAGTCCTTAGATTTAGTGTGCAAGCAGGACTCGGCTGCTCCAGGCTCGGATCTCAGTGAAAGAGTCCATAGATTTAGTGTGCTCGCAGGACCCGGCTCCTCCAGGCTCAGACCTCAGTGAAAGAGTCCTTAGATTTAATGTGCTAGCAGGACTCGGCTGCTCCAGGCTCGGATCTCAGTAAAAGAGTCCTTAGATTTAGTGTGCTAGCGGGATTCGGCTCCTCCAGGCTCGGTCCTCAGTGAAAGAGTCCATAGATTTAGTGTGCTAGCGGGACTCGGCTCCTCCAGGCTCGGACCTCAGTGAAAGAGTCCTTAGATTTAGTGTGCTAGCAGGACTTGGCTTCTACAGGCTCGGACCTCAGTGAAAGAGTCTTTAGATTTAGTGTGCTAGCAGGACCCGGCTCCTCCAGGCTCGGACCTCAGTGAAAGTGTCCTTAGATTTAGTGTGCTAGCAGGACCCGGCTCCTCCAGGCTCGGACCTCAGTGAAAGAGTCCATAGATTTAGTTTGCTAGCAGGACTCGGCTCTTCCAGGCTCGGACCTCAGTGAAAGAGTCCTTAGATTTAGTGTGCTAGCAGGACTCGGCTTCTACAGGCTCGGACCTCAGTGGAAGAGTCCTTAGATTTAGTGTGCTAGCAGGACTCGGCTCCTCCAGGCTCGGACCTCAGTGAAAGAGTCCTTAGATTTAGTTGTGCTAGCAGGACCCGACTCCTCTAGGCTCGGACCTCAGTGGAACAGTCCTTAGATCTAGTGTGCTAGCAGGACTCGGCTTCTCCAAGCTCGGACCTCAGTGAAAGAGTCCTTAGATTTAGTTGTGCTAGCAGGCGCGGCTCCTCTAGGCTCGGACCTCAGTGGAACAGTCCTTAGATCTAGTGTGCTAGCAGGACCCGGCTCCTCCAGGCTCGGACCTCAGTGAAAGAGTCCTTAGATTTAGTGTGCTAGCAGGACCTCGCTCCTCCAGGCTTGGACCTCAGTGAAAGAGTCCTTAGATTTAGTGTGCTAGCAGGACTCGGCTGCTCCAGGCTCAGATCTCAGTGAAATAGTCCTTAGATTTAGTGTGCTAGCGGGATTCGGCTCCTCCAGGCTCGGTCCTCAGTGAAAGTGTCCATAGATTTAGTGTGCTAGCGGGAGTCGGCTCCTCCAGGCTTGGACCTCAGTGAAAGAGTCCTTAGATTTAGTGTGCTAGCAGGACTTGGCTTCTACAGGCTCGTACCTCAGTGAAAAAGTCTGTAGATTTAGTGTGCTAGCAGGACCCGGATCCTCCAGGCTCGGACCACAGTGAAAGAGTCCTTAGATTTAGTGTGCTAGCAGGACTCGGCTTCTCCAGGCTCAGACCTCAGTGAAAGAGTCCATAGATTTAGTGTGCTAGCAGGACTCGGCTCCTCCAGGCTCAGACCTCAGTGAAAGAGTACTTCGATTTAGTGTGCTAGCAGGACTCAGCTTCTACAAGCTCGGACCTCAGTGAAAGAGTCCTGAGATTTAGTGTGCTAGCAGGACCCCGCTCCTCCAGGCTTGGACCTCAGTGAAAGAGTCCTTAGATTTAGTGTGCTAGCAGGACTCGGCTGCTCCAGGCTCGGATCTCAGTAAAAGAGTCCATAGATTTAGTGTGCTAGCGGGACTCGGCTCCTCCAGGCTCGGACCTCAGTAAAAGAGTCCTTAGATTTAGTGTGCTAGCAGGACTTGGCTTCTACAGTCTCGGACCTCAGTGAAAGAGTCCTTAGTGTGCTAGCAGGACCCGGCTCCTCCAGGCTCGGACCTCAGTGAAAGAGTCTTTAGATTTAGTGTGCTAGCAGGACTCGGCTCCTCCAGGCTCGGACCTCAGTGAAAGAGTCCTTAGATTTAGTTGTGCTAGCAGGACCCGGCTCCTCTAGGCTCGGACCTCAGTGGAACAGTCCTTAGATCTAGTGTGCTAGCAGGACCCGGCTCCTCCAGGCTCGGACCTCAGTGAAAGAGTCCTTAGATTTAGTGTGCTAGCAGGACTCGGCTCCTCCAGGCTCGGACCTCAGTGAAAGAGTCCATAGATTTAGTGTGCTAGCAGGACCCGGCTCCTCCAGGCTCGGACCTCAGTGAAAGAGTCGTTAGATTTAATTTGCTAGCATGACCCGACACCTCCAGGCTCGGACCTCAGTGAAAGAGTCCTTAGATTTAGTGTGCTAGCAGGACCCCGCTCCTCCAGGCTTGGACCTCAGTGAAAGAGTCCTTAGATTGAGTGTGCTAGCAGGACTCGGCTGCTCCAGGCTCGGATCTCAGTGAAAGAGTCCTTAGATTTAGTGTGCTAGCGGGATTCGGCTCCTCCAGGCTCGGTCCTCAGTGAAAGAGTCCTTAGATTTAGTTTGCTAGCAGGACTCGGCTCCTCCAGTCTCGGACCTCAGTGAAAGAGTCCATAGATTTAGTGTGCTAGCAGGACCCGGCTCCTCTAGGCTCGGACCTCAGTGGAACAGTCCTTAGATCTAGTGTGCTAGCAGGACTCGGCTTCTCCAAGCTCGGACCTCAGTGAAAGAGTCCTTAGATTTAGTTGTGCTAGCAGGCGCGGCTCCTCTAGGCTCGGACCTCAGTGGAACAGTCCTTAGATCTAGTGTGCTAGCAGGACCCGGCTCCTCCAGGCTCGGACCTCAGTGAAAGAGTCCTTAGATTTAGTGTGCTAGCAGGACCCCGCTCCTCCAGGCTTGGACCTCAGTGAAAGAGTCCTTAGATTTAGTGTGCTAGCAGGACTCGGCTGCTCCAGGCTCAGATCTCAGTGAAATAGTCCTTAGATTTAGTGTGCTAGCGGGATTCGGCTCCTCCAGGCTCGGTCCTCAGTGAAAGTGTCCATAGATTTAGTGTGCTAGCGGGAGTCTGCTCCTCCAGGCTTGGACCTCAGTGAAAGAGTCCTTAGATTTAGTGTGCTAGCAGGACTTGGCTTCTACAGGCTCGTACCTCAGTGAAAAAGTCATTAGATTTAGTGTGCTAGCAGGACCCGGATCCTCCAGGCTCGGACCTCAGTGAAAGAGTCCTTAGATTTAGTGTGCTAGCAGGACTCGGCTCCTCCAGGCTCGGACCTCAGTGAAAGAGTCCATAGATGTAGTGTGCTAGCAGGACTCGGCTCCTCCAGGCTCAGACCTCAGTGAAAGAGTACTTCGATTTAGTGTGCTAGCAGGACTCGGCTTCTACAAGCTCGGACCTCAGTGAAAGAGTCCTGAGATTTAGTGTGCTAGCAGGACCCCGCTCCTCCAAGCTTGGACCTCAGTGAAAGAGTCCTTAGATTTAGTGCTAGCAGGACTCGGCTGCTCCAGGCTCGGATCTCAGTAAAAGAGTCCATAGATTTAGTGTGCTAGCGGGACTCGGTTCCTCCAGGCTCGGACCTCAGTAAAAGAGTCCTTAGATTTAGTGTGCTAGCAGGACTTGGCTTCTACAGTCTCGGACCTCAGTGAAAGAGTCCTTAGTGTGCTAGCAGGACCCGGCTCCTCCAGGCTCGGACCTCAGTGAAAGAGTCCTTAGATTTAGTGTGCTAGCAGGACTCGGCTCCTCCAGGCTCGGACCTCAGTGAAAGAGTCCTTAGATTTAGTTGTGCTAGCAGGACCTGGCTCCTCTAGGCTCGGACCTCAGTGGAACAGTCCTTAGATCTAGTGTGCTAGCAGGACCCGGCTCCTCCAGGCTCGGACCTCAGTGAAAGAGTCCTTAGATTTAGTGTGCTAGCAGGACTCGGCTCCTCCAGGCTCGGACCTCAGTGAAAGAGTCCATAGATTTAGTGTGCTAGCAGGACTCGGCTCCTCCAGGCTCGGATCTCAGTGAAAGAGTCCTTAGATTTAGTGTGCTAGCGGGATTCGGCTCCTCCAGGCTCGGTCCTCTGTGAAAGAGTCCTTAGATTTAGTGTGCTAGCAGGACTCGGCTCCTCCAGGCTCGGACCTCAGTGAAAGAGTCCATAGATTTAGTGTGCTAGCAGGACTCGGCTCCTCCAGGCTCAGACCTCAGTGAAAGAGTCCTTAGATTTAGTGTGCTAGCAGGACTCGGCTCCTCCAGGCTCGGACCTCAGTGAAAGAGTCCTTAGATTTAGTGTGCTAGCAGGACTCGGCTTCTACAAGCTCGGACCTCAGTGAAAGAGTCTTAAGATTTAGTGTGCTAGCAGGACCCGGCTCCTCCAGGCTCGGACCTCAGTGAAAGAGTCCATAGATTTAGTGTGCTAGCAGGACTCGGCTCCTCCAGGCTCGGACCTCAGTGAAAGAGTCCTTAGATCTAGTGTGCTAGCAGGACTCTGCTTCTCCAAGCTCGGACCTCAGTGAAAGAGTCCATATATTTAGTGTGCTAGCAGGACCCGGCTCCTCCAGGCTCAGACCTCAGTGAAAGAGTCCTTAGATTTCGTGTGCTAGCAGGACTTGGCTTCTACAGTCTCGGACCTCAGTGAAAGAGTCCTTAGTGCGCTAGCAGGACATGGCTCCTCCAGGCTTGGACCTCAGTGAAAGAGTCCATAGATTTAGTGTGCTAGCAGGACCCGGCTCCTCCAGGCTCAGACCTCAGTGAAAGAGTCCTTAGATTTAATGTGCTAGCAGGACCAGACTCCTTCAGGCTCGGACCTCAGTGAAAGAGTCCTTAGATTTAGTGTGCTAGCAGGACCCCGCTCCTCCAGGCTTGGACCTCAGTGAAAGAGTCCTTAGATTTAGTGTGCAAGCAGGACTCGGCTGCTCCAGGCTCGGATCTCAGTGAAAGAGTCCTTAGATTTAGTGTGCTAGCGGGATTAGGCTCCTCAAGGCTCGGTCCTCAGTGAAAGAGTCCATAGATTTAGTGTGCTAGCGGGACTCAGCTCCTCCAGACTCGGACCTCAGTGAAAGAGTCCATAGATTTAGTGTGCTAGCGGGACTCGGCTCCTCCAAGCTCGGACCTCAGTAAAAGAGTCCTTAGATTTAGTGTGCTAGCAGGACTTGGCTTCTACAGTCTCGGACCTCAGTGAAAGAGTCCTTAGTGTGCTAGCAGGACCCGGCTCCTCCAGGCTCGGACCTCAGTGAAAGAGTCCTTAGATTTAGTGTGCTAGCAGGACTCGGCTCCTACAGGCTCGGACCTCAGTGAAAGAGTCCTTAGATTTAGTTGTGCTAGCAGGACCCGGCTCCTCTACGCTTCGACCTCAGTGGAACAGTCCTTAGATCTAGTGTGCTAGCAGGACCCGGCTCCTCCAGGCTCGGACCTCAGTGAAAGAGTCCTTAGATTTAGTCTGCTAGCAGGACTCGGCTCCTCCAGGCTCGGACCTCAGTGAAAGAGTCCATAGATTTAGTGTGCTAGCAGGACCCGGCTCCTCCAGGCCCGGGCCTCAGTGAAAGAGTCGTTAGATTTAATTTGCTAGCATGACCCGACACCTCCAGGCTCGGACCTCAGTTAAAGAGTCCTTAGATTTAGTGTGCTAGCAGGACCCCGCTCCTCCAGGCTTGGACCTCAGTGAAAGAGTCCTTAGATTTAGTGTGCTAGCAGGACTCGGCTGCTCCAGGCTCGGATCTCAGTAAAAGAGTCCTTAGATTTAGTGTGCTAGCGGGATTCGGCTCCTCCAGGCTCGGTCCTCAGTGAAAGAGTCCATAGATTTAGTGTGCTAGCAGGACTTGGCTTCTACAGGCTCGGACCTCAGTGAAAGAGTCTTTAGATTTAGTGTGCTAGCAGGACCCGGCTCCTCCAGGGTCGGACCTCAGTGAAAGAGTCCTTAGATTTAGTGTGCTAGCAGGACTCGGCTCCTCCAGGCTCGGACCTCAGTGAAAGAGTCCATAGATTTAGTGTGCTAGCAGGACTCGGCTCCTCCAGGCTCCGACCTCAGTGAAAGAGTACTTAGATTTAGTGTGCTAGCAGGACTCGGCTTCTACAGGCTCGGACCTCAGTGAAAGAGTTATAAGATTTAGTGTGCTAGCAGGACCCGGCTCCTCCAGGCTCGGACCTCAGTGAAAGAGTCCATAGATTTAGTGTGCTAGCAGGACTCGGCTCTTCCAGGCTCGGACCTCAGTGAAAGAGTCCTTAGATTTAGTTGTGCTAGCAGGACCCGGCTCCTCTAGGCTCGGACCTCAGTGGAACAGTCCTTAGATCTAGTGTGCTAGCAGGACTCGGCTTCTCCAAGCTCGGACCTCAGTGAAAGAGTCCTTAGATTTAGTTGTGCTAGCAGGCGCGGCTCCTCTAGGCTCGGACCTCAGTGGAACAGTCCTTAGATCTAGTGTGCTAGCAGGACCCGGCTCCTCCAGGCTCGGACCTCAGTGAAAGAGTCCTTAGATTTAGTGTGCTAGCAGGACCCCGCTCCTCCAGGCTTGGACCTCAGTGAAAGAGTCCTTAGATTTAGTGTGCTAGCAGGACTCGGCTGCTCCAGGCTCAGATCTCAGTGAAATAGTCCTTAGATTTAGTGTGCTAGCGGGATTCGGCTCCTCCAGGCTCGGTCCTCAGTGAAAGTGTCCATAGATTTAATGTGCTAGCGGGAGTCGGCTCCTCCAGGCTTGGACCTCAGTGAAAGAGTCCTTAGATTTAGTGTGCTAGCAGGACTTGGCTTCTACAGGCTCGTACCTCAGTGAAAAAGTCTTTAGATTTAGTGTGCTAGCAGGACCCGGATCCTCCCGGCTCGGACCTCAGTGAAAGAGTCCTTAGATTTAGTGTGCTAGCAGGACTCGGCTCCTCCAGGCTCGGACCTCAGTGAAAGAGTCCATAGATTTAGTGTGCTAGCAGGACTCGGCTCCTCCAGGCTCAGACCTCAGTGAAAGAGTACTTCGATTTAGTGTGCTAGCAGGACTCGGCTTCTACAAGCTCGGACCTCAGTGAAAGAGTCCTGAGATTTAGTGTGCTAGCAGGACTCGGCTCCTCCAGGCTCAGACCTCAGTGAAAGAGTACTTCGATTTAGTGTGCTAGCAGGACTCGGCTGCTCCAGGCTCGGATCTCAGTAAAAGAGTCCTTAGATATAGTGTGCTAGCGGGATTCGGCTCCTCCAGGCTCGGTCCTCAGTGAAAGAGTCCTGAGATTTAGTGTGCTAGCGGGACTCGGCTCCTCCAGGCTCGGACCTCAGTGAAAGAGTCCTCAGATTTAGTGTGCTAGCAGGACTTGGCTTCTACAGGCTCGGACCTCAGTGAAAGAGTCTTTAGATTTAGTGTGCTAGCAGGACCCGGCTCCTCCAGGCTCGGACCTCAGTGAAAGAGTCCTTAGATTTAGTGTGCTAGCAGGACTCGGCTCCTCCAGGCTCGGACCTCAGTGAAAGAGTCCATAGATTTAGTGTGCTAGCAGGACTCGGCTCCTCCAGGCTCCGACCTCAGTGAAAGAGTACTTAGATTTAGTGTGCTAGCAGGACTCGGCTTCTACAGGTTTGGACCTCAGTGAAAGAGTCGTAAGATTTAGTGTGCTAGCAGGACCCGGCTCCTCCAGGCTCGGACCTCAGTGAAAGAGTCCATAGATTTAGTGTGCTAGCAGGACTCGGCTCCTCCAGGCTCGGACCTCAGTGAAAGAGTCCTTAGATTTAGTGTGCTAGCAGGACTCGGCTTCTACAGGCTCGGTACTCAGTGGAAGAGTCCTTAGATTTAGAGTGCTAGCAGGACTCGGCTCCTCCAGGCTCGGACCTCAGTGAAAGAGTCCTTAGATTTAGTTGTGCTAGCAGGACCCGGCTCCTCTAGGCTCGGACCTCAGTGGAACAGTCCTTAGATCTAGTGTGCTAGCAGGACTCGGCTTCTCCAAGCTCGGACCTCAGTGAAAGAGTCCTTAGATTTAGTTGTGCTAGCAGGCGCGGCTCCTCTAGGCTCGGACCTCAGTGGAACAGTCCTTAGATCTAGTGTGCTAGCAGGACCCGGCTCCTCCAGGCTCGGACCTCAGTGAAAGAGTCCTTAGATTAAGTGTGCTAGCAGGACCCCGCTCCTCCAGGCTTGGACCTCAGTGAAAGAGTCCTTAGATTTAGTGTGCTAGCAGGACTCGGCTGCGCCATGCTCAGATCTCAGTGAAATAGTCCTTAGATTTAGTGTGCTAGCGGGATTCGGCTCCTCCAGGCTCGGTCCTCAGTGAAAGTGTCCATAGATTTAGTGTGCTAGCGGGAGTCGGCTCCTCCAGGCTTGGACCTCAGTGAAAGAGTCCTTAGATTTAGTGTGCTAACAGGACTTGGCTTCTACAGGCTCGTACCTCAGTGAAAAAGTCTTTAGATTTAGTGTGCTAGCAGGACCCGGATCCTCCAGGCTCGGACCTCAGTGAAAGAGTCCTTAGATTTAGTGTGCTAGCAGGACTCGGCTCCTCCAGGCTCGGACCTTAGTGAAAGAGTCCATAGATTTAGTGTGCTAGCAGGACTCCGCTCCTCCCGGCTCAGACCTCAGTGAAAGAGTACTTCGATTTAGTGTGCTAGCAGGACTCGGCTTCTACAAGCTCGGACCTCAGTGAAAGAGTCCTGAGATTTAATGTGCTAGCAGGACCCGGCTCCTCTAGGCTCAGACCTCAGTGGAATAGTCCTTAGATCTAGTGTGCTAGCAGGACTCGGCTTCTCCAAGCTCGGACCTCAGTGAAAGAGTCCTTAGAATTAGTGTGCTAGCAGGACTCGGCTCCTCCAGGCTCGGACCTCAGTGAAAGAGTCCTTAGATTTAATTTGCTAGCATGACCCGACACCTCCAGGCTCGGACCTCAGTGAAAGAGTCCTTAGATTTAGTGTGCTAGCAGGACCCCGCTCCTCCGGGATTGGACCTCAGTGAAAGAGTCCTTAGATTTAGTGTGCTAGCAGGACTCGGCTGCTCCAGGCTCGGTCCTCAGTGAAAGAGTCCATAGATTTAGTGTGCTAGCAGGACTCGGCTCCTCCAGGCTCGGACCTCAGTGAAAGAGTCCTTAGATTTAATGTGCTAGCAGGACCCGACTCCTCCAGGCTCGGACCTCAGTGAAAGAGTCCTTAGATTTAGTGTGCTAGCAGGACCCCGCTCCTCCAGGCTTGGACCTCAGTGAAAGAGTCCTTAGATTTTGTGTGCTAGCAGGACTCGGCTGCTCCATGCTCGGATCTCAGTGAATGAGTCCTTAGATTTAGTGTGCTAGCGGGATTCGGCTCCTCCAGGCTCGGTCCTCAGTGAAAGAGTCCATAGACTTAGTGTGCTAGCGGGACTCGGCTCCTCCAGGCTCGGACCTCAGTGAAAGAGTCCTTAGATTTAGTGTTCTAGCAGGACTTGGCTTCTACAGGCTCGGACCTCAGTGAAAGAGTCTTTAGATTTAGTGTGCTAGCAGGACCCGGCTCCTCCAGACTCGGACCTCAGTGAAAGAGTCCTTAGATTTAGTGTGCTAGCAGGACTAGGCTCCTCCAGGCTCGGACCTCAGTGAAAGAGTCCATAGATTTAGTGTGCTAGCAGGACTCGGCTCCTCCAGGTTCAGACCTCAGTGAAAGAGTACTTAGATTTAGTGTGCTAGCAGGACTCAGCTTCTACAGGCTCGGTCCTCAGTGAAAGAGTCCTAAGATTTATTGTGCTAGCAGGACCCGGCTCCTCCAGGCTCGGACCTGAGTGAAAGAGTCCATAGATTTAGTGTGCTAGTAGGACTCGGCTCCTCCAGGCTCGGACCTCAGTGAAAGAGTCCTTAGTTTTAGTGTGCTAGCAGGACTCGGCTTCTACAGGCTCGGACCTCAGTGGAAGAGTCCTTAGATTTAGTGTGCTAGCAGGACTCGGCTCCTCCAGGCTCGGACCTCAGTGAAAGAGTCCTTAGATTTAGTTGTGCTAGCAGGACCCGGCTCCTCTACGCTCGGACCTCAGTGGAACAGTCCTTAGATCTAGTGTGCTAGCAGGACCCGGCTCCTCCTGGCTCGGACCTCAGTGAAAGAGTCCTTAGATTTAGTGTGCTAGCAGGACTCGGCTCCTCCAGGCTCGGACCTCAGTGAAAGAGTCCATAGATTTAGTGTGCTAGCAGGACCCGGCTCCTCCAGGCTCGGACCTCAGTGAAAGAGTCGTTAGATTTAATTTGCTAGCATGACCCGACACCTCCAGGCTCGGACCTCAGTGAAAGAGTCCTTAGATTTAGTGTGCTAGCAGGACCCCGCTCCTCAAGGCTTGGACCTCAGTGAAAGAGTCCTTAGATTTAGTGTGCTAGCAGGACTCGGCTTCTACAGGCTCGGACCTCAGTGGAAGAGTCCTTAGATTTAGTGTGCTAGCAGGACTCGGCTCCTCCAGGCTCGGACCTCAGTGAAAGAGTCCTTAGATTTAGTTGTGCTAGCAGGACCCGGCTCCTCTACGCTCGGACCACAGTGGAACAGTCCTTAGATCTAGTGTGCTAGCAGGACTCGGCTGCTCCAGGCTCGGATCTCAGTAAAAGAGTCCTTAGATTAAGTGTGCTAGCGGGATTCGGCTCCTCCAGGCTCGGTCCTCAGTGAAAGAGTCCATAGATTTAGTGTGCTAGCGGGACTCGGCTCCTCCAGGCTCGGTCCTCAGTGAAAGAGTCCTTAGATTTAGTGTGCTAGCAGGACTTGGCTTCTACAGGCTCGGACCTCAGTGAAAGAGTCTTTAGATTTAGTGTGCTAGCAGGACCCGGCTCCTCCAGGCTCGGACCTCAGTGAAAGAGTCCTTAGATTTAGTGTGCTAGCAGGACTCGGCTCCTCCAGGCTCGGACCTCAGTGAAAGAGTCCATAGATTTAGTGTGCTAGCAGGACTCGGCTCCTCCAGGCTCCGACCTCAGTGAAAGAGTACTTAGATTTAGTGTGCTAGCAGGACTTGGGTTCTACAAGCTCGGACCTCAGTGAAAGAGTCCTAAGATTTAGTGTGCTAGCAGGACCCGGCTCCTCCAGGCTCAGATCTCAGTGAAAGAGTCCTTAGATTTAGTGTGCTAGCAGGACTTGGCTTCAACAGTCTCGGACCTCAGTGAAAGAGTCCTTAGTGCGCTAGCAGGACATTGCTCCTCCAGGCTTGGACCTCAGTGAAAGAGTCCATAGATTTAGTGTGCTAGCAGGACTCAGCTCCTCCAGGCTCGGACCTCAGTGAAAGAGTCCATAGATTTAGTGTGCTAGCAGGACTCGGCTCCTCCAGGCTCCGACCTCAGTGAAAGAGTACTTAGATTTAGTGTGCTAGCAGGACTCGGCTTCTACAGGCTCGGACCTCAGTGAAAGAGTCCTAAGATTTAGTGTGCTAGCAGGACCCGGCTCCTCCAGGCTCGGACCTCAGTGAAAGAGTCCATAGATTTAGTTTGCTAGCAGGACTCGGCTCTTCCAGGCTCGGACCTCAGTGAAAGAGTCCTTAGATTTAGTGTGCTAGCAGGACTCGGCTTCTACAGGCTCGGACCTCAGTGGAAGAGTCCTTAGATTTAGTGTGCTAGCAGGACTCGGCTCCTCCAGGCTCGGACCTCAGTGAAAGAGTCCTTAGATTTAGTTGTGCTAGCAGGACCCGGCTCCTCTAGGCTCGGACCTCAGTGGAACAGTCCTTAGATCTAGTGTGCTAGCAGGACTCGGCTTCTCCAAGCTCGGACCTCAGTGAAAGAGTCCTTAGATTTAGTTGTGCTAGCAGGCGCGGCTCCTCTAGGCTCGGACCTCAGTGGAACAGTCCTTAGATCTAGTGTGCTAGCAGGACCCGGCTCCTCCAGGCTCGGACCTCAGTGAAAGAGTCCTTAGATTTAGTGTGCTAGCAGGACCTCGCTCCTCCAGGCTTGGACCTCAGTGAAAGAGTCCTTAGATTTAGTGTGCTAGCAGGACTCGGCTGCTCCAGGCTCAGATCTCAGTGAAATAGTCCTTAGATTTAGTGTGCTAGCGGGATTCGGCTCCTCCAGGCTCGGTCCTCAGTGAAAGTGTCCATAGATTTAGTGTGCTAGCGGGAGTCGGCTCCTCCAGGCTTGGACCTCAGTGAAAGAGTCCTTAGATTTAGTGTGCTAGCAGGACTTGGCTTCTACAGGCTCGTACCTCAGTGAAAAAGTCTGTAGATTTAGTGTGCTAGCAGGACCTGGATCCTCCAGGCTCGGACCACAGTGAAAGAGTCCTTAGATTTAGTGTGCTAGCAGGACTCGGCTCCTCCAGGCTCGGACCTCAGTGAAAGAGTCCATAGATTTAGTGTGCTAGCAGGACTCGGCTCCTCCAGGCTCAGACCTCAGTGAAAGAGTACTTCGATTTAGTGTGCTAGCAGGACTCAGCTTCTACAAGCTCGGACCTCAGTGAAAGAGTCCTGAGATTTAGTGTGCTAGCAGGACCCCGCTCCTCCAGGCTTGGACCTCAGTGAAAGAGTCCTTAGATTTAGTGTGCTAGCAGGACTCGGCTGCTCCAGGCTCGGATCTCAGTAAAAGAGTCCATAGATTTAGTGTGCTAGCGGGACTCGGCTCCTCCAGGCTCGGACCTCAGTAAAAGAGTCCTTAGATTTAGTGTGCTAGCAGGACTTGGCTTCTACAGTCTCGGACCTCAGTGAAAGAGTCCTTAGTGTGCTAGCAGGACCCGGCTCCTCCAGGCTCGGACCTCAGTGAAAGAGTCTTTAGATTTAGTGTGCTAGCAGGACTCGGCTCCTCCAGGCTCGGACCTCAGTGAAAGAGTCCTTAGATTTAGTTGTGCTAGCAGGACCCGGCTCCTCTAGGCTCGGACCTCAGTGGAACAGTCCTTAGATCTAGTGTGCTAGCAGGACCCGGCTCCTCCAGGCTCGGACCTCAGTGAAAGAGTCCTTAGATTTAGTGTGCTAGCAGGACTCGGCTTCTCCAGGCTCGGACCTCAGTGAAAGAGTCCATAGATTTAGTGTGCTAGCAGGACCCGGCTCCTCCAGGCTCGGACCTCAGTGAAAGAGTCGTTAGATTTAATTTGCTAGCATGACCCGACACCTCCAGGCTCGGACCTCAGTGAAAGAGTCCTTAGATTTAGTGTGCTAGCAGGACCCCGCTCCTCCAGGCTTGGACCTCAGTGAAAGAGTCTTTAGATTGAGTGTGCTAGCAGGACTCGGCTGCTCCAGGCTCGGATCTCAGTGAAAGAGTCCTTAGATTTAGTGTGCTAGCGGGATTCGGCTCCTCCAGGCTCGGTCCTCAGTGAAAGAGTCCTTAGATTTAGTTTGCTAGCAGGACTCGGCTCCTCCAGTCTCGGACCTCAGTGAAAGAGTCCATAGATTTAGTGTGCTAGCAGGACCCGGCTCCTCTAGGCTCGGACCTCAGTGGAACAGTCCTTAGATCTAGTGTGCTAGCAGGACTCGGCTTCTCCAAGCTCGGACCTCAGTGAAAGAGTCCTTAGATTTAGTTGTGCTAGCAGGCGCGGCTCCTCTAGGCTCGGACCTCAGTGGAACAGTCCTTAGATCTAGTGTGCTAGCAGGACCCGGCTCCTCCAGGCTCGGACCTCAGTGAAAGAGTCCTTAGATTTAGTGTGCTAGCAGGACCCCGCTCCTCCAGGCTTGGACCTCAGTGAAAGAGTCCTTAGATTTAGTGTGCTAGCAGGACTCGGCTGCTCCAGGCTCAGATCTCAGTGAAATAGTCCTTAGATTTAGTGTGCTAGCGGGATTTGGCTCCTCCAGGCTCGGTCCTCAGTGAAAGTGTCCATAGATTTAGTGTGCTAGCGGGAGTCGGCTCCTCCAGGCTTGGACCTCAGTGAAAGAGTCCTTAGATTTAGTGTGCTAGCAGGACTTGGCTTCTACAGGCTCGTACCTCAGTGAAAAAGTCATTAGATTTAGTGTGCTAGCAGGACCCGGATCCTCCAGGCTCGGACCTCAGTGAAAGAGTCCTTAGATTTAGTGTGCTAGCAGGACTCGGCTCCTCCAGGCTCGGACCTCAGTGAAAGAGTCCATAGATTTAGTGTGCTAGCAGGACTCGGCTCCTCCAGGCTCAGACCTCAGTGAAAGAGTACTTAGATTTAGTGTGCTAGCAGGACTCGGCTTCTACAAGCTCGGACCTCAGTGAAAGAGTCCTAAGATTTAGTGTGCTAGCAGGACCCGGCTCCTCCAGGCTCGGACCTCAGTGAAAGAGTCCATAGATTTAGTGTGCTAGCAGGACTCGGCTCCTCCAGGCTCGGACCTCAGTGAAAGAGTCCTTAGATCTAGTGTGCTAGCAGGACTCTGCTTCTCCAAGCTCGGACCTCAATGAAAGAGTCCATAGATTTAGTGTGCTAGCAGGACCCGGCTCCTCCAGGCTCAGACCTCAGTGAAAGAGTCCTTAGATTTCGTGTGCTAGCAGGACTTGGCTTCTACAGTCTCGGACCTCAGTGAAAGAGTCCTTAGTGCGCTAGCAGGACATGGCTCCTCCAGGCTTGGACCTCAGTGAAAGAGTCCTAAGATTTAGTGTGCTAGCAGGACCCGGCTCCTCCAGGCTCAGACCTCAGTGAAAGAGTCCTTAGATTTAGTGTGCTAGCAGGACTTGGCTTCAACAGTCTCGGACCTCAGTGAAAGAGTCCTTAGTGCGCTAGCAGGACTCGGCTCCTCCAGGCTCGGATCTCAGTGAAAGAGTCCTTAGATTTAGTGTGCTAGCGGGATTCGGCTCCTCCAGGCTCGGTCCTCAGTGAAAGAGTCCTTAGATTTAGTGTGCTAGCAGGACTCGGCTCCTCCAGGCTCGGACCTCAGTGAAAGAGTCCATAGATTTAGTGTGCTAGCAGGACTCGGCTCCTCCAGGCTCAGACCTCAGTGAAAGAGTACTTAGATTTAGTGTGCTAGCAGGACTCGGCTTCTACAAGCTCGGACCTCAGTGAAAGAGTCCTAAGATTTAGTGTGCTAGCAGGACCCGGCTCCTCCAGGCTCGGACCTCAGTGAAAGAGTCCATAGATTTAGTGTGCTAGCAGGACTCGGCTCCTCCAGGCTCGGACCTCAGTGAAAGAGTCCTTAGATCTAGTGTGCTAGCAGGACTCTGCTTCTCCAAGCTCGGACCTCAATGAAAGAGTCCATAGATTTAGTGTGCTAGCAGGACCCGGCTCCTCCAGGCTCAGACCTCAGTGAAAGAGTCCTTAGATTTCGTGTGCTAGCAGGACTTGGCTTCTACAGTCTCGGACCTCAGTGAAAGAGTCCTTAGTGCGCTAGCAGGACATGGCTCCTCCAGGCTTGGACCTCAGTGAAAGAGTCCTAAGATTTAGTGTGCTAGCAGGACCCGGCTCCTCCAGGCTCAGACCTCAGTGAAAGAGTCCTTAGATTTAGTGTGCTAGCAGGACTTGGCTTCAACAGTCTCGGACCTCAGTGAAAGAGTCCTTAGTGCGCTAGCAGGACATTGCTCCTCCAGGCTTGGACCTCAGTGAAAGAGTCCATAGATTTAGTGTGCTAGCAGGACCCGGCTCCTCCAGGCTCAGACCTCAGTGAAAGAGTCCTTAGATTTAATGTGCTAGCAGGACCCGACTCCTTCAGGCTCGGACCTCAGTGAAAGAGTCCTTAGATTTAGTGTGCTAGCAGGACTCCGCTCCTCCAGGCTTGGACCTCAGTGAAAGAGTCCTTAGATTTAGTGTGCAAGCAGGACTCGGCTGCTCCAGGCTCGGATCTCAGTGAAAGAGTCCATAGATTTAGTGTGCTCGCAGGACCCGGCTCCTCCAGGCTCAGACCTCAGTGAAAGAGTCCTTAGATTTAATGTGCTAGCAGGACTCGGCTGCTCCAGGCTCGGATCTCAGTAAAAGAGTCCTTAGATTTAGTGTGCTAGCGGGATTCGGCTCCTCCAGGCTCGGTCCTCAGTGAAAGAGTCCATAGATTTAGTGTGCTAGCGGGACTCGGCTCCTCCAGGCTCGGACCTCAGTGAAAGAGTCCTTAGATTTAGTGTGGTAGCAGGACTCAGATGCTCCAGGCTCAGATCTCAGTGAAAGAGTCCCTAGATTTAGTGTGCTAGCGGGATTCGGCTCCTCCAGGCTCGGTCCTCAGTGAAAGTGTCCATAGATTTAGTGTGCTAGCGGGACTCGGCTCCTCCAGGCTCGGATCTCAGTGAAAGAGTCCTTAGATTTAGTGTGCTAGCGGGATTCGGCTCCTCCAGGCTCGGTCCTCAGTGAAAGAGTCCTTAGATTTAGTGTGCTAGCAGGACTCGGCTCCTCCAGGCTCGGACCTCAGTGAAAGAGTCCATAGATTTAGTGTGCTAGCAGGACTCGGCTCCTCCAGGCTCAGACCTCAGTGAAAGAGTACTTAGATTTAGTGTGCTAGCAGGACTCGGCTTCTACAAGCTCGGACCTCAGTGAAAGAGTACTAAGATTTAGTGTGCTAGCAGGACCCGGCTCCTCCAGGCTCGGACCTCAGTGAAAGAGTCCATAGATTTAGTGTGCTAGCAGGACTCGGCTCCTCCAGGCTCGGACCTCAGTGAAAGAGTCCTTAGATCTAGTGTGCTAGCAGGACTCTGCTTCTCCAAGCTCGGACCTCAGTGAAAGAGTCCATAGATTTAGTGTGCTAGCAGGACCCGGCTCCTCCAGGCTCAGACCTCAGTGAAAGAGTCCTTAGATTTCGTGTGCTAGCAGGACTTGGCTTCTACAGTCTCGGACCTCAGTGAAAGAGTCCTTAGTGCGCTAGCAGGACATGGCTCCTCCAGGCTTGGACCTCAGTGAAAGAGTCCTAAGATTTAGTGTGCTAGCAGGACCCGGCTCCTCCAGGCTCAGACCTCAGTGAAAGAGTCCTTAGATTTAGTGTGCTAGCAGGACTTGGCTTCAACAGTTTCGGACCTCAGTGAAAGAGTCCTTAGTGCGCTAGCAGGACATTGCCCCTCCAGGCTTGGACCTCAGTGAAAGAGTCCATAGATTTAGTGTGCTAGCAGGACCCAGCTCCTCCAGGCTCAGACCTCAGTGAAAGAGTCCTTAGATTTAATGTGCTAGCAGGACCCGACTCCTTCAGGCTCGGACCTCAGTGAAAGAGTCCTTAGATTTAGTGTGCTAGCAGGACCCCGCTCCTCCAGGCTTGGACCTCAGTGAAAGAGTCCTTAGATTTAGTGTGCAAGCAGGACTCGGCTGCTCCAGGCTCGGATCTCAGTGAAAGAGTCCATAGATTTAGTGTGCTCGCAGGACCCGGCTCCTCCAGGCTCAGACCTCAGTGAAAGAGTCCTTAGATTTAATGTGCTAGCAGGACTCGGCTGCTCCAGGCTCGGATCTCAGTAAAAGAGTCCTTAGATTTAGTGTGCTAGCGGGATTCGGCTCCTCCAGGCTCGGTCCTCAGTGAAAGAGTCCATAGATTTAGTGTGCTAGCGGGACTCGGCTCCTCCAGGCTCGGACCTCAGTGAAAGAGTCCTTAGATTTAGTGTGCTAGCAGGACTTGGCTTCTACAGGCTCGGACCTCAGTGAAAGAGTCTTTAGATTTAGTGTGCTAGCAGGACCCGGCTCCTCCAGGCTCGGACCTCAGTGAAAGAGTCCTTAGATTTAGTGTGCTAGCAGGACTCAGCTCCTCCAGGCTCGGACCTCAGTGAAAGAGTCCATAGATTTAGTGTGCTAGCAGGACTCGGCTCCTCCAGGCTCCGACCTCAGTGAAAGAGTACTTAGATTTAGTGTGCTAGCAGGACTCGGCTTCTACAGGCTCGGACCTCAGTGAAAGAGTCCTAAGATTTAGTGTGCTAGCAGGACCCGGCTCCTCCAGGCTCGGACCTCAGTGAAAGAGTCCATAGATTTAGTTTGCTAGCAGGACTCGGCTCTTCCAGGCTCGGACCTCAGTGAAAGAGTCCTTAGATTTATTGTGCTAGCAGGACTCGGCTTCTACAGGCTCGGACCTCAGTGGAAGAGTCCTTAGATTTAGTGTGCTAGCAGGACTCGGCTCCTCCAGGCTCGGACCTCAGTGAAAGAGTCCTTAGATTTAGTTGTGCTAGCAGGACCCGGCTCCTCTAGGCTCGGACCTCAGTGGAACAGTCCTTAGATCTAGTGTGCTAGCAGGACTCGGCTTCTCCAAGCTCGGACCTCAGTGAAAGAGTCCTTAGATTTAGTTGTGCTAGCAGGCGCGGCTCCTCTAGGCTCGGACCTCAGTGGAACAGTCCTTAGATCTAGTGTGCTAGCAGGACCCGGCTCCTCCAGGCTCGGACCTCAGTGAAAGAGTCCTTAGATTTAGTGTGCTAGCAGGACCTCGCTCCTCCACGCTTGGACCTCAGTGAAAGAGTCCTTAGATTTAGTGTGCTAGCAGGACTCGGCTGCTCCAGGCTCAGATCTCAGTGAAATAGTCCTTAGATTTAGTGTGCTAGCGGGATTCGGCTCCTCCAGGCTCGGTCCTCAGTGAAAGTGTCCATAGATTTAGTGTGCTAGCGGGAGTCGGCTCCTCCAGGCTTGGACCTCAGTGAAAGAGTCCTTAGATTTAGTGTGCTAGCAGGACTTGGCTTCTACAGGCTCGTACCTCAGTGAAAAAGTCTGTAGATTTAGTGTGCTAGCAGGACCCGGATCCTCCAGGCTCGGACCACAGTGAAAGAGTCCTTAGATTTAGTGTGCTAGCAGGACTCGGCTCCTCCAGGCTCGGACCTCAGTGAAAGAGTCCATAGATTTAGTGTGCTAGCAGGACTCGGCTCCTCCAGGCTCAGACCTCAGTGAAAGAGTACTTCGATTTAGTGTGCTAGCAGGACTCAGCTTCTACAAGCTCGAACCTCAGTGAAAGAGTCCTGAGATTTAGTGTGCTAGCAGGACCCCGCTCCTCCAGGCTTGGACCTCAGTGAAAGAGTCCTTAGATTTAGTGTGCTAGCAGGACTCGGCTGCTCCAGGCTCGGATCTCAGTAAAAGAGTCCATAGATTTAGTGTGCTAGCGGGACTCGGCTCCTCCAGGCTCGGACCTCAGTAAAAGAGTCCTTAGATTTAGTGTGCTAGCAGGACTTGGCTTCTACAGTCTCGGACCTCAGTGAAAGAGTCCTTAGTGTGCTAGCAGGACCCGGCTCCTCCAGGCTCGGACCTCAGTGAAAGAGTCTTTAGATTTAGTGTGCTAGCAGGACTCGGCTCCTCCAGGCTCGGACCTCAGTGAAAGAGTCCTTAGATTTAGTTGTGCTAGCAGGACCCGGCTCCTCCAGGCTCGGACCTCAGTGAAAGAGTCCTTAGATTTAGTGTGCTAGCAGGACTCGGCTCCTCCAGGCTCGGACCTCAGTGAAAGAGTCCATAGATTTAGTGTGCTAGCAGGACCCGGCTCCTCCAGGCTCGGACCTCAGTGAAAGAGTCGTTAGATTTAATTTGCTAGCATGACCCGACACCTCCAGGCTCGGACCTCAGTGAAAGAGTCCTTAGATTTAGTGTGCTAGCAGGACCCCGCTCCTCCAGGCTTGGACCTCAGTGAAAGAGTCCTTAGATTGAGTGTGCTAGCAGGACTCGGCTGCTCCAGGCTCGGATCTCAGTGAAAGAGTCCTTAGATTTAGTGTGCTAGCGGGATTCGGCTCCTCCAGGCTCGGTCCTCAGTGAAAGAGTCCTTAGATTTAGTTTGCTAGCAGGACTCGGCTCCTCCAGTCTCGGACCTCAGTGAAAGAGTCCATAGATTTAGTGTGCTAGCAGGACCCGGCTCCTCTAGGCTCGGACCTCAGTGGAACAGTCCTTAGATCTAGTGTGCTAGCAGGACTCGGCTTCTCCAAGCTCGGACCTCAGTGAAAGAGTCCTTAGATTTAGTTGTGCTAGCAGGCGCGGCTCCTCTAGGCTCGGACCTCAGTGGAACAGTCCTTAGATCTAGTGTGCTAGCAGGACCCGGCTCCTCCAGGCTCGGACCTCAGTGAAAGAGTCCTTAGATTTAGTGTGCTAGCAGGACCCCGCTCCTCCAGGCTTGGACCTCAGTGAAAGAGTCCTTAGATTTAGTGTGCTAGCAGGACTCGGCTGCTCCAGGCTCAGATCTCAGTGAAATAGTCCTTAGATTTAGTGTGCTAGCGGGATTCGGCTCCTCCAGGCTCGGTCCTCAGTGAAAGTGTCCATAGATTTAGTGTGCTAGCGGGAGTCGGCTCCTCCAGGCTTGGACCTCAGTGAAAGAGTCCTTAGATTTAGTCTGCTAGCAGGACTTGGCTTCTACAGGCTCGTACCTCAGTGAAAAAGTCATTAGATTTAGTGTGCTAGCAGGACCCGGATCCTCCAGGCTCGGACCTCAGTGAAAGAGTCCTTAGATTTAGTGTGCTAGCAGGACTCGGCTCCTCCAGGCTCGGACCTCAGTGAAAGAGTCCATAGATTTAGTGTGCTAGCAGGACTCGGCTCCTCCAGGCTCAGACCTCAGTGAAAGAGTACTTCGATTTAGTGTGCTAGCAGGACTCGGCTTCTACAAGCTCGGACCTCAGTGAAAGAGTCCTGAGATTTAGTGTGCTAGCAGGACCCCGCTCCTCCAAGCTTGGACCTCAGTGAAAGAGTCCTTAGATTTAGTGCTAGCAGGACTCGGCTGCTCCAGGCTCGGATCTCAGTAAAAGAGTCCTTAGATTTAGTGTGCTAGCAGGACTTGGCTTCTACAGTCTCGGACCTCAGTGAAAGAGTCCTTAGTGTGCTAGCAGGACCCGGCTCCTCCAGGCTCGGACCTCAGTGAAAGAGTCCTTAGATTTAGTGTGCTAGCAGGACCCCGCTCCTCCAAGCTTGGACCTCAGTGAAAGAGTCCATAGATTTAGTGTGCTAGCGGGACTCGGTTCCTCCAGGCTCGGACCTCAGTAAAAGAGTCCTTAGATTTAGTGTGCTAGCAGGACTTGGCTTCTACAGTCTCGGACCTCAGTGAAAGAGTCCTTAGTGTGCTAGCAGGACCCGGCTCCTCCAGGCTTGGACCTCAGTGAAAGAGTCCTTAGATTTAGTGTGCTAGCAGGACTCGGCTCCTCCAGGCTCGGACCTCAGTGAAAGAGTCCTTAGATTTAGTTGTGCTAGCAGGACCTGGCTCCTCTAGGCTCGGACCTCAGTGGAACAGTCCTTAGATCTAGTGTGCTAGCAGGACCCGGCTCCTCCAGGCTCGGACCTCAGTGAAAGAGTCCTTAGATTTAGTGTGCTAGCAGGACTCGGCTCCTCCAGGCTCGGACCTCAGTGAAAGAGTCCATAGATTTAGTGTGCTAGCAGGACTCGGCTCCTCCAGGCTCGGATCTCAGTGAAAGAGTCCTTAGATTTAGTGTGCTAGCGGGATTCGGCTCCTCCAGGCTCGGTCCTCAGTGAAAGAGTCCTTAGATTTAGTGTGCTAGCAGGACTCGGCTCCTCCAGGCTCGGACCTCAGTGAAAGAGTCCATAGATTTAGTGTGCTAGCAGGACTCGGATCCTCCAGGCTCAGACCTCAGTGAAAGAGTACTTAGATTTAGTGTGCTAGCAGGACTCGGCTTCTACAAGCTCGGACCTCAGTGAAAGAGTCCTAAGATTTAGTGTGCTAGCAGGACCCGGCTCCTCCAGGCTCGGACCTCAGTGAAAGAGTCCATAGATTTAGTGTGCTAGCAGGACTCGGCTCCTCCAGGCTCGGACCTCAGTGAAAGAGTCCTTAGATCTAGTGTGCTAGCAGGACTCTGCTTCTCCAAGCTCGGACCTCAGTGAAAGAGTCCATAGATTTAGTGTGCTAGCAGGACCCGGCTCCTCCAGGCTCAGACATCAGTGAAAGAGTCCTTAGATTTCGTGTGCTAGCAGGACTTGGCTTCTACAGTCTCGGACCTCAGTGAAAGAGTCCTTAGTGCGCTAGCAGGACATGGCTCCTCCAGGCTTGGACCTCAGTGAAAGAGTCCATAGATTTAGTGTGCTAGCAGGACCCGGCTCCTCCAGGCTCAGACCTCAGTGAAAGAGTCCTTAGATTTAATGTGCTAGCAGGACCAGACTCCTTCAGGCTCGGACCTCAGTGAAAGAGTCCTTAGATTTAGTGTGCTAGCAGGACCCCGCTCCTCCAGGCTTGGACCTCAGTGAAAGAGTCCTTAGATTTAGTGTGAAAGCAGGACTCGGCTGCTCCAGGCTCGGATCTCAGTGAAATAGTCCTTAGATTTAGTGTGCTAGCGGGATTAGGCTCCTCAAGGCTCGGTCCTCAGTGAAAGAGTCCATAGATTTAGTGTGCTAGCGGGACTCAGCTCCTCCAGACTCGGACCTCAGTGAAAGAGTCCATAGATTTAGTGTGCTAGCGGGACTCGGCTCCTCCAGGCTGGGACCTCAGTAAAAGAGTCCTTAGATTTAGTGTGCTAGCAGGACTTGGCTTCTACAGTCTCGGACCTCAGTGAAAGAGTCCTTAGTGTGCTAGCAGGACCCGGCTCCTCCAGGCTCGGACCTCAGTGAAAGAGTCCTTAGATTTAGTGTGCTAGCAGGACTCGGCTCCTACAGGCTCGGACCTCAGTGAAAGAGTCCTTAGATTTAGTTGTGCTAGCAGGACCCGGCTCCTCTACGCTTCGACCTCAGTGGAACAGTCCTTAGATCTAGTGTGCTAGCAGGACCCGGTTCCTCCAGGCTCGGACCTCAGTGAAAGAGTCCTTAGATTTAGTCTGCTAGCAGGACTCGGCTCCTCCAGGCTCGGACCTCAGTGAAAGAGTCCATAGATTTAGTGTGCTAGCAGGACCCGGCTCCTCCAGGCCCGGGCCTCAGTGAAAGAGTCGTTAGATTTAATTTGCTAGCATGACCCAACACCTCCAGGCTCGGACCTCAGTTAAAGAGTCCTTAGATTTAGTGTGCTAGCAGGACCCCGCTCCTCCAGGCTTGGACCTCAGTGAAAGAGTCCTTAGATTTAGTGTGCTAGCAGGACTCGGCTGCTCCAGGCTCGGATCTCAGTAAAAGAGTCCTTAGATTTAGTGTGCTAGCGGGATTCGGCTCCTCCAGGCTCGGTCCTCAGTGAAAGAGTCCATAGATTTAGTGTGCTAGCAGGACCCGGCTCCTCCAGGCTCAGACATCAGTGAAAGAGTCCTTAGATTTCGTGTGCTAGCAGGACTTGGCTTCTACAGTCTCGGACCTCAGTGAAAGAGTCCTTAGTGCGCTAGCAGGACATGGCTCCTCCAGGCTTGGACCTCAGTGAAAGAGTCCATAGATTTAGTGTGCTAGCAGGACCCGGCTCCTCCAGGCTCAGACCTCAGTGAAAGAGTCCTTAGATTTAATGTGCTAGCAGGACCAGACTCCTTCAGGCTCGGACCTCAGTGAAAGAGTCCTTAGATTTAGTGTGCTAGCAGGACCCCGCTCCTCCAGGCTTGGACCTCAGTGAAAGAGTCCTTAGATTTAGTGTGAAAGCAGGACTCGGCTGCTCCAGGCTCGGATCTCAGTGAAAGAGTCCTTAGATTTAGTGTGCTAGCGGGATTAGGCTCCTCAAGGCTCGGTCGTCAGTGAAAGAGTCCATAGATTTAGTGTGCTAGCGGGACTCAGCTCCTCCAGACTCGGACCTCAGTGAAAGAGTCCATAGATTTAGTGTGCTAGCGGGACTCGGCTCCTCCAGGCTCGGACCTCAGTAAAAGAGTCCTTAGATTTAGTGTGCTAGCAGGACTTGGCTTCTACAGTCTCGGACCTCAGTGAAAGAGTCCTTAGTGTGCTAGCAGGACCCGGCTCCTCCAGGCTCGGACCTCAGTGAAAGAGTCCTTAGATTTAGTGTGCTAGCAGGACTCGGCTCCTACAGGCTCGGTCCTCAGTGAAAGAGTCCTTAGATTTAGTTGTGCTAGCAGGACCCGGCTCCTCTACGCTTCGACCTCAGTGGAACAGTCCTTAGATCTAGTGTGCTAGCAGGACCCGGTTCCTCCAGGCTCGGACCTCAGTGAAAGAGTCCTTAGATTTAGTCTGCTAGCAGGACTCGGCTCCTCCAGGCTCGGACCTCAGTGAAAGAGTCCATAGATTTAGTGTGCTAGCAGGACCCGGCTCCTCCAGGCCCGGGCCTCAGTGAAAGAGTCGTTAGATTTAATTTGCTAGCATGACCCAACACCTCCAGGCTCGGACCTCAGTTAAAGAGTCCTTAGATTTAGTGTGCTAGCAGGACCCCGCTCCTTCAGGCTTGGACCTCAGTGAAAGAGTCCTTAGATTTAGTGTGCTAGCAGGACTCGGCTGCTCCAGGCTCGGATCTCAGTAAAAGAGTCCTTAGATTTAGTGTGCTAGCGGGATTCGGCTCCTCCAGGCTCGGTCCTCAGTGAAAGAGTCCATAGATTTAGTGTGCTAGCAGGACTTGGCTTCTACAGGCTCGGACCTCAGTGAAAGAGTCTTTAGATTTAGTGTGCTAGCAGGACCCGGCTCCTCCAGGGTCGGACCTCAGTGAAAGAGTCCTTAGATTTAGTGTGCTAGCAGGACTCGGCTCCTCCAGGCTCGGACCTCAGTGAAAGAGTCCATAGATTTACTGTGCTAGCAGGACTCGGCTCCTCCAGGCTCCGACCTCAGTGAAAGAGTACTTAGATTTAGTGTGCTAGCAGGACTCGGCTTCTACAGGCTCGGACCTCAGTGAAAGAGTTATAAGATTTAGTGTGCTAGCAGGACCCGGCTCCTCCAGGCTCGGACCTCAGTGAAAGAGTCCATAGATTTAGTGTGCTAGCAGGACTCGGCTCTTCCAGGCTCGGACCTCAGTGAAAGAGTCCTTAGATTTAGTGTGCTAGCAGGACTCGGCTCCTCCAGGCTCGGACCTCAGTGAAAGAGTCCTTAGATTTAGTTGTGCTAGCAGGACCCCGCTCCTCCAGGCTTGGACCTCAGTGAAAGAGTCCTTAGATTTAGTGTGCTAGCAGGACTCGGCTGCTCCAGGCTCGGATCTCAGTGAAAGAGTCCTTAGATTTAGTGTGCTAGCGGGATTCGGCTCCTCCAGGCTCGGTCCTCAGTGAAAGAGTCCTTAGATTTAGTGTGCTAGCAGGACTCGGCTCCTCCAGGCTCGGACCTCAGTGAAAGAGTCCATAGATTTAGTGTGCTAGCAGGACTCGGCTCCTCCAGGCTCAGACCTCAGTGAAAGAGTACTTAGATTTAGTGTGCTAGCAGGACTCGGCTCCTCCAGGCTCGGACCTCAGTGAAAGAGTCCTTAGATTTAGTGTGCTAGCAGGACTCGGCTTCTACAGGCTCGGACCTCAGTGAAAGAGTCCTTAGATTTAGTGTGCTAGTGTCGTACTTTAAAATTTGGGACCGTGTAGGAGGCAGGGCCCTACCCCTGTCTATCCCGGTATTAGCGAACCGCGAATGATCAATGCGGTATGTACAAGTGCTTTGTGTAACGTTTTAGCTATGAATGCACTATGTATACGTTATTATACATTGACTCCGTGGGTTCCATTTTGTAGCGGTGGCCATCTTATGGTTGCCCTCACATAGGCTATATAGCATGAAGCGAAAACGGGCCTTTTAGAGCACATGTGCCTTTCTTTGACTTTTCTGTGACCTGGGCAGCTTGGCTCCGCCACCCCAGGTCAAACTGGTCTCACGAGTTCCCCGTCCTCTGGCCACCTGTGATTAGCATCAGGGCTTGACACACCATAAAGTCTTTTCATCCTACACAAGCCTCCGGCTAATCTCTTTCACACCTGACTGTTCCTGCTTTATGGCTTGTTTCCCAAAACAGGAGATGCTCATGTTTATTGGGGCCTATCGATATCTGATGTGGGATCTGAGCCTTGCTGGGTAAATAATTACGGGCTGGCTTAACTGGAATGTGGGATGGTCATCATGACTCTGCCTTTTCGTTTGCAATGTATACATGTGAATGACCAACTGCAAGAGAAGGGCGGTGTTGCACAGAGCGTAACATTCTCCATAAAAGAGGAGACTGGTTTCTGTTCTGCAGACTGCCTCATTCAGTTGCTAAGGCTTCTGTGCGACATAGTCTCACTCATTTGAGTTTAATAAAGATGTCTTTTCATATTTCAGCTTCTGTTGCCAAGTTCTTTGTTATATTATCAAGATATGCAGAATTTTATAATACCACATCAGGAAGTACTCGAAGTCATAGGGTGCTACGCCTAGCACCTCTGGGGTCTTAAAAATTGGAGTACTTCAGTTGGCGCCCACCAGCGCGGCCTCATCAGAGAAGTGACTTTCTGTGGGAGTGATCTTGTCAGGAGACTGAAATCTACTGAGGAGGACAGAACGGGATTCTACCAAGAAGGTACTCTGTGCACAGGGATTCTGGAGATTCTTTGATTATGTAGCCCGGTATATTTCTGCTCTTCCTGATTTTGATCCTCCACATGATGTCACTCAAAAGGTGAGAAAAAGAACCCTTTTGGCGTGAGTATTATAGAAGACGTTTGGTCATGTAGAACTTGACAATTAGAATTTGGATAACCTTTTGATTATTAAGAATAAGAATTAAGTATAAGTGGGTCGCTCCCAGTCCTTTGGTTCTTTGGGTCTTTAATTTGGTTATCGCAATTACCAAAGCCGAGGGGTTGGTTTCTTGGTTTCTGATTTGGTCATTGCAATTACCAAAACCGAGGGTCTCGCATATTTGCGAGTGTATTGGTAGAGATAACCCCTTGAAGTTTGAAGCTAGATTAGTGAGCTATAAGATGCCTGATCTTAGCAAATTTGGAAATGTAGCTTTTGGTTTGTATAGGTTTGGATATGCGAATTGCAATTTGTGTAGGCTGGTAATGAGGAGATATTTCTCCATTTGGTTTTGATTATGATACTTGCGTTTTCCGCAGTATTTTTGGCATGCCTGTTTGTAAGCTCACATGGAAAAATGTGTTGCTTTTTGTTTTGAAAGGTACCATAGTGTGGGAAATATCTAAATAGGTTAAATTTAAAAACATATTTCTTCCTTGGTGATTTTGTATCCCCAGGGAATTAAAATATGACATAATACAAAACAAGGATCCTTCGTTCTGCGCAGTTTCATGAATGAAGATATGCAGAACGATTTTGTGTGGTGTTCTGCTAGGCAAAGCTAGTGAATTGAGCGCATTCACTACTTCTTGGACATGCATCTGTCTGTGGGGCTGTTTATGCAGCCTTTTGGAACACTATTGAAAAGCGTTGCTTGTAAATATGACCTACAACTAGTATTTGCAAATGGTTTGTTTCAAGTATAGTCTGTGAGCTGTTCTTTCTTTCTGTCATGCGTATTGATTTGTAAGTCAACTGTGTGTTTAAATGTCTGTGTTTTTTTTTTTCATTAGTGCAACTTCTGTAAGTAAATTGCGACGACGCTATTTATGAAAAATGGCTAAAGCGCGCTGTATTGTCTGTTTAACCCCTTTCTGTTTATGTCTGAAATGAGCTCAATATGTGTTTGTGGGTCTTCTGATGTTTCCAGTCTGTTAAGTAAATTGTTGGTTAATTAATATCAAGTAGAAACTTAAAAAAGAAATCCAGAAACGAACCATGTGACGTGCTAAAATAGCTATATGGTGCTCTTTAATTTATAGAATGAGCAATTGTGCACATATACAAAACTGCCGTTAAATGCTTAAAGGATAAAATTAGAAACACATTCAATAGATATAAATCAGGCCCCAAAAACGAAATTATCTATTTTTGCAAAAGTAAATAAATTTACAGCATTTTCCTTAGATGCATTGTATTAGATGTTCACAGGCAAACTTTTCAGCTGCAATATATTTGATAGAAATGTTCATTCAGCCAGCACCTTCCCAGTTGAACACGGGTGGAATTTTGCAGAACCGTCCTTTTAAATGAAAGTGGCGCAAAAATGTGACGCGTTTCAAGTTGGGCTTATGCGCTTAGGCGTGTGAATTAATGTGTCCAAAATGATAGGCAAGGGATGCAGCTTGTTTTTTATACATGGATTTATCACAAAAACGAATAATTGGGATTTTTTTAAAAAGAAAATTATTAATCATGGAAAAATTATTTTAAAAAAATAAGTGCTTTTCAAAATCGTTTTTTGATATTTATAAAGCTTAAAACTCATACTATGACCTCCTAGCATTAAAATTTGATTTAAGTTGTGTTGCATCACTAAAATGACAAGCATTCGCGTGTACAATTTTCCCTTGGCGCAGGCGCAAACAAGCCCATTTCTATAAAGTATAAGTTATTATTTCCAATGCCTGACTCATGGGTTATGTAATAAACATTCTGGTAATGCATATTATGCAAAAAAATTGTAGAATATTCATTTTTTAATGCCAAAAGAATGAAAGTCGAATTTGGGTAGAAAACACTGTTTGAACTGCATTTTCTTCCATTCAGAGTACTTTTTAAAGTGTATCAGACTTCAGTAAATGCATACGTTTAGGTTTGATATATATTTACAGGTTGTGCCTTCTTATGATTCAATGAGTCAATGTGCCAGTACAAAGGCTTGTTTTAATATCAGGGTTGAAGGTTCTAACTTTAGCTGTGTCTGTCACGATACTACTGAACACGCTATGAAAAACAGGACCTTTTTAAAACTTGGAGAAATTAAATAAAATATGGTGTCGCAACTCGCAACTATTTGATGTTAATAAAAAACGGCCTTAATGGAGTTAGCACCCACATAGAGAAAGAGAAATGGAGAATTCTTTTTTGATGAAGGAAAAAGAGGATGTTTGTGAGCAGGTACGTGATGAAGTCAGTAATGATAGAGGGGTGGAGAAATGTAGAATTACGGTTATAGGAACTAGGTAATACGTAGGAAGGAGAAGAACAATTGGGAAAATAGAATGCCGTGGAGGGAAGAGAGATGATGAAGGGGAGTAATAAAGACATGAAGAGTAGCGTGAGGAAGGTTGTATTGACGAAGGGAATAAAAAGGAATGTGGTATCGGTTTGAGTAAGTAGGAGGGGAAAGATGAGATTGCAGGTTCTAGCAGTAGGGGTGAAAATATTGTAATTACCTAACGGGAGGCACTGAGTTTCATATGCTAATATGAAAGCGACGAACAGAGCTTGAATAAAGGCAAGTGACTAAATGATGAAGAAAATATCAAGCTCATTGCAAATGCAATTCGCAGTGCCAGTGGACTGGGGCAGAAAGCGGTCCCAATTGCTGGAGTTCAGTCTAACTTTAGCTGGGCCTACTGAGACGTTCATTCATTTAAAGTTGTTGAAATGTGTACCATTACATAGGATTGTAACAAGGATTTATTCTAAAAAGTGGTATGTGTGTTATTAAGTTTTGTGAATTATTCACAGTAAATCTAGTTTAATAATCTGGGAATAGAGATAATTTTTTTTTTTTAGCGCCTAAAAAGGAGAAATTATTTTTCAAAATAGAGTGAATTATTGCAAGTTAGGAGGAATTAGGAAGGCCTTCTGGCTTTGACAAATTCAGAGTGGCAGGAGCTGGGGGTTGGAGAGCTGCAGAGGCTGGCTCAAGTTACGCTGTTGAGATGCTATCTTTAGTTCAATGGAGTAGGCTGCCACGTTGACATGTATGACCTTTTAAATTAGGGCCTTGCCTCTGTGGAATGCAGAATGACCTTGCTACACGGGCCTCTGAAGGTGGGGTTTCTGGTTTCTCCATAAGAACATCAATGAAAACTAAAGAACTTAATTCCAAAGGGAAAATATAGCAAAGGGGTTTCTTTGGAAGCCCAAACATCATGTTAAATGCTGTGCAGAACTGATACATTTGCGTCTCGCTCTAAAAAAAAAATTTAAAAAAAGAATGATGCCTGCTATTAGCTCTTATTTAACAGAAAACGGAGTGTTGCATTAAGTCTTAGACAGACAAAAAGATTCTAAAGTTTTTTAAGGCTACATGCCTAAATGTGAACGAATTGACAAATTACGACTTATTTTTCACAGTGGAAATTGTAGGTGCCAAATTAATATGGAGTGTCAGTGTAACGATTTTTTTAGAAAGGTAAAACTAAAGTGGCTGGATGTTGCAAGGACTGACAAGGGGGTACAGTTAAGTAATGGCAATTTATTTTTGTGTTTTTGGTCCTATCATGAATTGTTCTTGCTGGTCCTGTATGTTAGAAGAGAGACAGTAACGTTATATTTGACAGCAGATTTCCATTGCCTGGTGATCTACTGTCAAAAAGGAGGGTAAGGATTTTAAACCTGAAAAATTAAACAGGCCTAAATATTGGGTTTTGGGCTGCAGGTTTACAGTGCATAAAAGTACATGACATGGTGTTGTGTGTCACCGCTTATTTTACATATGCTATTGTTTTGTCTATGCTTTTTTGTGCTTGATATACAGCAAGTATATCTGATGGCTTGACGTTTTGTGCATTTTTATTATTTTTTGCATGTTTTCGTTGTTTTTTGTTGCTGCTTTTTATACTATAACAAGTTTACCTGTGTTGTGAGGGGATGGTCATGACGATGCCCATCGCTACGCAACAGTTGGTTGAACTTGTTCTGGTTACTAAATTCCACAGCTAATGATATTTCATGCTGTGAACAAGAGAGGCAGCACTTTACCAGTGCATGTCTAAATTGGCTATAATGGTATTACAGAAAACTAAAAGAGATCTACAGGATCAAAGTGTGTCACCTGCAGTTAGTCACGTTACTGCCCCTTTCCTTTAAAGGAACAGGCAGCCCTATGTTTATGTATCCTTGATTGGACCTAAGGATGAAATTATAGATCTGTGACTCAAGGTGGCCAAATTTCTATATTACATTAGTTAATGGTGTCCTGTCTCCTAAGTAGCATATGGCCTTTGCTTCTTAAAAGAAAACTAGGTTTTCATTTTTCCCTGCAGAAGGAACTGGAACATTAGCTAAGATTACCGTATATGGTGTAGTCGCCAGCGGTAGAGTTAAAATGTATGTAACTTTGGCCTTTTGTGTACCACCCGTACTCTTGGTGTAGTGACTATCACCCAAGTAAATTCTTGTCCTTCCTATAGATTTTTATTTTTTATTGCTTTTGTTGCTTATTATGTCGCATCATGCTTAGTTATTGGGGATTTTAGTTGTGTCCTAGTTCCAATTCCCTTTTCCGTATTCCTTTCACCAGTCAGCCCATTTATTATTGTAGGTGTATTGTTCAGGTACACACTTCCAGACTGCAGTGATGCACCAGGAACCTCCATATTATGTATAATGCCCTCTTGTATGACCAGACTGGTTTTCAAGAATTGTCCCTAGGCCTGCTTCAATGTTTTCCAGCCTGACTGTCAAGTATATTATACTATAGTAAGACAAGTTTTCCATCCCGATAGGAGATAACTTACGTTTACCTTTTTTGAACATGACGAATTTTCAATGTCTATTTTTTAATGTAGTTTTTACCATTTTTGTTCCTGCTGCTTTAATTTTCGGTGGGATCAGAAGTTTCTAATCATGCAAATATCAGGACCCTCTAGTTCTTGTCTTTTGTTTTCATATCTGACTATTAGCCTGTGTATTGCCTAGTGCACCTGATGTGAAAGGTTTATACATGCCTATGATAATCTGTACCATGTGATTTCTCTATTGAGATGTCCTAGATAAGGAATTTAGAAACACTTATATGTAATCATTGAAAAAAAAAATGTGTTTGCCCTATTAGACAATGCCACCATATGTGAAGACATCCATTTAGATAGAATTCTCGTGTAGTTATCTACCCTTAGATGATGGAGGCTCTCACACGGAAACCCAATTGAAAAGCTTAGAGGCACTGTTTTTCCTACTTTTTTACGCAAATAATGAGGACCCCCTGAAGATTCCTAGGACAGGGTAATATATGTTTGAAAAATAACAACCTAGGCAATTCTTGTAAGTAGCAGTTGTAAATCTTTTCTATCTAGTAGTCAGAACAGTTTAAGCAGTGAGACGAAAAATGAAAATTGTAGTTCTTTTTTAATTATAAGTTTTTAGTACATTCACAATTAAAAACAAATTTATTATATACATAGTAAAAAATCATGACAAATAATAAAATAGATTGTGGGTTACATAGGGATGAAGAATAAACAAATGTGGTGGCACAACAGTATGTTATTCGACGCGCGTTTCGGCGTAGTTAACGCCTTCATCAGGAAAAATAAGGCCACAATTCCTGTAATGTAAAAACAAATATAAAAATTCTAAATCATATTTCGTCACTGCCAATATATTTGTTACAATTTCTCTTATTGTTAAGTTTAACATATCTCAAGTCTGACTAAATTATTTGATTTAATAAACATATGGTATGCCTTCGATCACAAGGTTATAGTTGTGACTTTGTTATAACAATACTGAGTTCAATCACAAAAAGAAGAAAACAATATCTGAGACATCACTAACTTCCAGGTACAATAGAACTATTAAAACAATATATTTCATTCTTTAACATTTCAGCATATTGCTAATTAGTAGTAATTTTTACAGGAAGAAAGAGTAGTGAGAGAATATAGAGCAGATAGTTGTGTTCTCCATTAATTTAAGACAGAGGATAATTCATTACATGTCTACCTGTGTTCCAAGATTCAAAGGTAGGGTTTCCAGGAATTTAAGTAGGTTATTTTTCTTGTGGGTGAACACCTATTAATGTAGAACATATTATTATGATTAGCTGTTTTTATTAAAAGCCATCTTCTTTACTCTAGTTCAGACCAAGGTGATTGATACCTTAATTGATGTTTATTCATTCAAATATAGTTGGTATTGAGAGGGGATGGCTATTCTTTTATGTTCTGCATTCCGATAAATCCATGAAAATAGCACAACCTAAGGCGATAGGAATTAGAAAATATATAACTTGCTGATATTTAGAAGGGAATGAAGCAGCACAGCTGGGTTGCTAGTTAGTGCCGTTTATTGCGTTACCTTATTTGGTGGAAGTTTACGAATGGATGACAGTTCTTTAATACTTCATTGCGAGCAGTTCATATATATGTTAAAACCTAGGAAAATGAAAGCACGAGGATGTTCAGATGACTGTTATATATATTTAAACCAGATTGTGAGGTTTAGTTTGTAGTTAATGTGGTTGCCGCATTACCTGGTATATAATAAATTCTTGTAAGTGCCGAGTCTTGATAAAAATGGTTGATGTATAAAACAGTGGCAGTAGAGGCGTCGCAGGTATGATATAACCTAGGAGTTGGAAGTAACACGGATGAAGTTCAGCAAATGTGTGAGGGAAAAATGTGGAAATCAGAATAATTACTGTGTTGTTAGTACAAAAAAATGTATATGCTGCTAATAGTCTGCCAAGTGGGGAAGAATATCGCTTTTTGGGTAATACTTGAATCAAATGTTTTAATATGATTCATGTATGCGCGAAAGATATCGTTATAGCGTTGTTTAAACATACAGCGTTTGATAGTTGTTAGCAGGGCGTGGTCGTGTTGCATCAAATGTGAGAATGTATATCGGTCGATCTAAACAGGCTTACTTTAGCATTAGAGACGCCTGAAAAATAGACCGTGTCGTTTCTCATAATGTTATACGGTGCTTTGTTTGTATATTACACGAGGACGCGGTCACATTATGTTTACGCGCAAAGCGAATGATGGACGATTATATAAAGATGGTGCAAACTTATGTTCAAATCTAAAATGTTAACAGTCTCAAGCTTGCTCTTAATAACTCAGTCACGTAATCTATTATCAAATTTTTGAGGTGATATTAAGTAGCGAGCAGGCTTACCTTTGTGCTAGATGCGTTATCGATGTCGACCGGGCTCTGTGGATAATGGTTGAAACAATGTATCTCTGTGTATCCCGTCTATATATTGGTTTTCGTCTTTTTGAGTGGTGCCTTCTGATTGGTGCAGTTCTAGAGCCTAACGTGTGGGGATTGCGTTGCTCTAATGGCGTAAGGCTACGTTTACAGCGTATTATAGTGGTCAACCTATCAGTGCAGCGTATCGCTTTTCGAGTCGTGTTCTAACACGACGTGAAAAAAGAGGCGCGTAGCGGAGTTCATTAACACGTGGTGATCTCTCCTATGTATTAATTTATACTTTTATCGTCTAGATCGTATTTAAAAAGGTATATGTGTAGCTGGCAAACGGTTACAGCCCCCATAATATTGTAGCGTAGAGTATATCATGTATCACATTAGTGATATAATGAGAGGCCTATCGTTGTTTTTCCCATTAGCTAAACAGTGAGTTTTAAACTTTTTATGTTATGGTATACTGTAGCTGTAATAATGAATTAATTGGTACAGCACAAATTTAGGTTACAGGGAAAATTTCTACGGAAAGAATTAGGAAGGAGAGCCTTTCGTCCATTATATTGTTTTTGAGGGAGGGAATTTCTCAGAATTTTCTTAGATTACAGGATTTCCCAATAGTGAGGATGTATCACAACTAGGAACAAGGGTGACTGCATTTTGTATTGGGAGGGTTAACGGATTAGAGGGTACTTTAAATGATTGCATTTTCCCACGGTAATTCATTGTTGAGACCATTTAAGTATTTAATGAAAAAATCCAAAAGACTTCCCGTTTCTTGCGGATTTTGGTTCCATACGTTTCATCTGGTATATTGATTTTCTCTAAAATGCGCCAGCGGATGTCATCTGGTTTGTGTTGAAGTTCTAAGAAGTGTTTTACCAGAGGGGCAGTTAGTTTTTTAGTCTTTATGGCTGAGCGATGTTCAGATATTCTGGTTTGTATTGCTCTTGATGTTTCTCCCACGTAGCCTAATTGGCACGGGCAGAGAATTAAGTACACTACGTTTTGTGTTTTGCAGTTCCACATCTGTGTTGCCTGAATTGTAAAACCATTATGTATTAGTGTCTCACCTGGAATGATGAGATCACAGGATTTACAATTAGTACATTTAAATGTTCCTTTAATGGGGCGTTGCCCATCAATGGATTTCTGTATGTAATGAGATTTGGTGTTGCCATCTTCAAATTTAGAATGTACTAAGATGTCTTTAAGATTTTTGTTCCTACGGTGGGCATATAGAGGTTTTTCTAGTTTGGTCGTATTTGTGGAGCTGCAATTCAAAATATGCCAATTTTTATTGATGATGTATTTGACTTTAGCATTCAAAGTTGAATGCCTTGTTATATATACCAATTGTTTTTGTTCTTGCATTTTCTCTTTTCGCAATAGGCAGTCTCTATCGTAGAATCTAGCTCTTTTATATGATTCTCTTATGAGGCGATGGGGGTAGCTTCTTTCTAGAAATTTAGTCTTCATGACGGTGGCTTGTTTGTCAAAGTCTGAAAGGTTAGAGCAATTCCGTCTGACTCTTAGGAATTGTGAAAAAGGAATACTTTGTTTCTGGCTGCGGGGGTGATAGCTTTGGAAATGTAGTAGAGTGTTTCTTGCAGTTGGTTTGATATGGAGATCTACTTCTAGTATTCCTGATCGGTTTATGATGTTGATATCTAAAAATTCGACTTGATCATTGCTGCTGTTACTTGTGAATTTCAAGTGAGGGTCTGTTAGGTTAAGCCATTGGATGAATTCAGGGAGTGTGTCGTCCCCACCAGTCCAGATAAAAAAGATGTCATCAATATATCTGGACCAGTGGGTCACAGATTCGAAAAAAGGGGCTACTTCATTGTAAATAAATTTGGATTCCCATCTTGCCATGTAGATATTGGCTATAGATGGGGCTACAGATGCTCCCATACTAACGCCTTTGGTTTGGCGAAAAAGGTGATGTCCAAATGAGAAAATATTTTCTGTGAGTACGATTTGTAGGCACTCTTTAATGAATGGTTTAGAGCAAGGTATTTTAAATGCATCTATGAACCAGTCAGTAGCCTCTATTGCTTCTTGTTGTGGGATGTTGCTGTATAGCGACTCGATGTCGAGGGTCACTAATACATCATGGTTACTGTTGAAGGTTAGATGTTCAACTTTGTTGATTATGTCTCTTGTGTCTTGCACATAGGATGTGATTTGAGAGATGTAGGGTCTTAGCTGATTATCTACAAATTTAGATAGAGGTTCTGTGACTGAGGTAGACATGTAATGAATTATCCTCTGTCTTAAATTAATGGAGAACACAACTATCTGCTCTATATTCTCTCACTACTCTTTCTTCCTGTAAAAATTACTACTAATTAGCAATATGCTGAAATGTTAAAGAATGAAATATATTGTTTTAATAGTTCTATTGTACCTGGAAGTTAGTGATGTCTCAGATATTGTTTTCTTCTTTTTGTGATTAAACTCAGTATTGTTATAACAAAGTCACAACTATAACCTTGTGATCGAAGGCATACCATATGTTTATTAAATCAAATAATTTAGTCAGACTTGAGATATGTTAAACTCAACAATAAGAGAAATTGTAACAAATATATTGGCAGTGACGAAATATGATTTAGAATTTTTATATTTGTTTTCACATTACAGGAATTGTGGCCTTATTTTTCCTGACGAAGGTGTTCACTACGCCGAAACGCGCGTCGAAAAACATACAGTTGTGCCACCACATTTGTTTATTCTTCATCCCTATGTAACCCACAATCTATTTTATTATTTGTCATGATTTTTTACTATGTATATAATAAATTTGTTTTTAATTGTGAATGTACTAAAAACTTATAATTAAAAAAGAACTACAATTTTCATTTTTCGTCTCACTGCTTAAACTGTTCTGACTACTAGATAGAAAAGATTTACAACTGCTACTTACAAGAATTGCCTAGGTTGTTATTTTTCAAACACTGTTTTTCCTACTGCCTTTATATTTGTATTGCTTCCTGAGAAAGACAGTGTATTCTAGACGAAAATTGTCCCATGGCGTGTGGCCACTCCTTTGAGAATCACAGGCCACCTATTTACAGTCCCCTTGTTATACAACGAACTGTTTAAAGCATCACACTTGCTTCATCAGAAGGCGTTCAACATCAGAAAAGAAGGAGGAGCTGGTTTTGCCACAGAACCAGAATTCCAGTGCACAAGAGCGCCTGTCATGTGCTGGTAACCTCTGACAGTGTGCAGTCCCTTGAGCCCCTTGGCCTGAGTTTTTGGCCACACACCCCCCCTCTTTTCCTTTGCTTCAATGGAAGTGCAGTGCACCGGCGGATCCAAGATTGACAGAAGGCACTACATTTCAGTGCCCATGGAAGAGCAGCCTGAGCGTCCTCTGACACTGAATGACGAGTGTTGGAGTCTGAGAATGGTCCCGAATCTGCACGAGATGACCTGTGCCCTTGATCAATGGAGAGCACACTACCTGTAGTGCCTGCCGCAAAGGAAAAATACTGGCGCACTGCCTTGAGACATTGAGACTTTTTCGAGTGAGCTGTGGGTGTTTGCCAGGAGGGCACTCCAACTAAGCAGTACTTTTCTCATGGAAGGCTTGAATGAAGAGGCCCAGGCAAAAGAAAACAACAGAAGAAGATTTGATGGGCAATAGAAGCCTGCCAGAGAGGCTGTTTGAACGGACTCTGGGCATAGGTGGTTTCACAAGAGGTTTCCATGTGATTGTATAGACTAGGTGTTAGAAGACTGTTTGTTTTGCTGGCATTGTCTAGTATAAGCAGAATAAAATCCATTTTCTGTGGAAGAGTACCCCCTTTTCACCTCAGAGCATTGATGAGGGTCACCACAGTTTCACCTAAACATACAAAATGTATAGGAGCCCTAAAATGTTACTAAATAATTTTAGGATTTGCTTTTTGCTCAGGGTTGTAGACAATTATTATTTCATTTGTAATAGTGGTCGCTACTTTCTCCCGTTGTCTATATATTCTTAATAACGTGTTTTCTAGTGTTTTTTTAAACATGACGTTGTCATTTATGGGTGGGATTGATTTTCTCTACTCAATTGACTTCTGCACCCTCTTCCCAACCTATGTCTTTCCCTACCACTGTTTCTTTGCATTTTTTTCACCCTTTTCCTGAACATGAGCAGGTTAAAAGATCAGAATTCGTAAGCAATTCTTTTGTACAGCTTCTGCATCAACACTAGTTAGTAGTAAACATCACTAATTGTTGGGGGTGTGATCTTATGCCACCTAGATAGAGGTATTCCTTATTTTGTCCTGCCATATGTGGCCTTTGTGCTACTACATGTGTAAGGAGACGTGTCCCGTGAGAGTCGCTAAGTAATAGGATGATGCTACAGCAACATCTCCATGACTTCATGTCTGTAGACCTGGACTCGGATTGATGAGAGTATAGTTATTGCCTATGTAAGGGCAAAAGGAGGGTCTGTCGTACTTTAAAATTTGGGACCGCGTAGGAGGCAGGGCCCTACCCCTGTCTATCCCGGTATTAGCGAACCGCGAATGGTCAATGCGGTATGTACAAGTGCTTTGTGTAACGTTTTAGCTATGAATGCACTATGTATACGTTATTATACATTGACTCCGTGGGTTCCATTTTGTAGCGGTGGCCATCTTATGGTTGCCCTCACATAGGCTATATAGCATGAAGCGAAAACGGGCCTTTTAGAGCACATGTGCCTTTCTTTGACTTTTCTGTGACCTGGGCAGCTTGGCTCCGCCACCCCAGGTCAAACTGGTCTCACGAGTTCCCCGTCCTCTGGCCACCTGTGATTAGCATCAGGGCTTGACACACCATAAAGTCTTTTCATCCTACACAAGCCTCCGGCTAATCTCTTTCACACCTGACTGTTCCTGCTTTATGGCTTGTTTCCCAAAACAGGAGATGCTCATGTTTATTGGGGCCTATCGATATCTGATGTGGGATCTGAGCCTTGCTGGGTAAATAATTATGGGCTGGCTTAACTGGAATGTGGGATGGTCATCATGACTCTGCCTTTTCGTTTGCAATGTATACATGTGAATGACCAACTGCAAGAGAAGGGCGGTGTTGCACAGAGCGTAACATTCTCCATAAAAGAGGAGACTGGTTTCTGTTCTGCAGACTGCCTCATTCAGTTGCTAAGGCTTCTGTGCGACATAGTCTCACTCATTTGAGTTTAATAAAGATGTCTTTTCATATTTCAGCTTCTGTTGCCAAGTTCTTTGTTATATTATCAAGATATGCAGAATTTTATAATACCACATCAGGAAGTACTCGAAGTCATAGGGTGCTACCCCTAGCACCTCTGGGGTCTTAAAAATTGGAGTACTTCACTAGCAGGACCCCGCTCCTCCAGGCTTGGACCTCAGTGAAAGAGTCCTTAGATTTAGTGTGCAAGCAGGACTCGGCTGCTCCAGGCTCGGATCTCAGTGAAAGAGTCCTTAGATTTAGTGTGCTAGCGGGATTAGGCTCCTCAAGGCTCGGTCCTCAGTGAAAGAGTCCGTAGATTTAGTGTGCTAGCGGGACTCGGCTCCTCCAGAATCGGACCTCAGTGAAAGAGTCCATAGATTTAGTGTGCTAGCGGGACTCAGCTCCTCCAGGCTCGGACCTCAGTGAAAGAGTCCTTAGATTTAGTGTGCTAGCAGGACTTGGCTTCTACAGTCTCGTACCTCAGTGAAATAGTCCTTAGTGTGCTAGCAGGACCCGGCTCCTCCAGGCTCGGACCTCAGTGAAAGAGTCCTTAGATTTAGTGTGCTAGCAGGACTCGGCTCCTCCAGGCTCGGACCTCAGTGAAAGAGTCCTTAGATTTAGTTGTGCTAGCAGGACCCGGCTCCTCTAGGCTCGGACCTCAGTGGAACATTCCTTAGATCTAGTATTCTAGCAGGACCCGGCTCCTCCAGGCTCGGACCTCAGTGAAAGAGTCCTTAGATTTAGTGTGCTAGCAGGACTCGGCTCCTCCAGGCTCGGACCTCAGTGAAAGAGTCCATAGATTTAGTGTGTTAGCAGGACCCGGCTCCTCCAGGCTCGGACCTCAGTGAAAGAGTCCTTAGATTTAATTTGCTAGCATGACCCGACACCTCCAGGCTCGGACCTCAGAGAAAGAATCCTTAGATTTAGTGTGCTAGCAGGACCCCGCTCCTCCAGGCTTGGACCTCAGTGAAAGAGTCCTTAGATTTAGTGTGCTAGCAGGACTCGGCTGCTCCAGGCTCGGATCTCAGTAAAAGAATCCTTAGATTTAGTGTGCTAGCGGGATTCGGCTCCTCCAGGCTCGGTCCTCAGTGAAAGAGTCCATAGATTTAGTGTGCTAGCGGGACTCGGCTCCTCCAGGCTCGGACCTCAGTGAAAGAGTCCTTAGATTTAGTGTGCTAGCAGGACTTGGCTTCTACAGGCTCGGACCTCAGTGAAAGAGTCTTTAGATTTAGTGTGCTAGCAGGACCCGGCTCCTCCAGGCTCGGACCTCAGTGAAAGAGTCCTTAGATTTAGTGTGCTAGCAGGACTCGGCTCCTCCAGGCTTGGACCTCAGTGAAAGAGTCCATAGATTTAGTGTGCTAGCAGGACTCGGCTCCTCCAGGCTCAGACCTCAGTGAAAGAGTACTTAGATATAGTGTGCTAGCAGGACTCGGCTTCTCCAGGCTCGGACCTCAGTGATAGACTCCTAAGATTTAGTGTGCTAGCAGGACCCGGCTCCTCCAGGCTCGGACCTCAGTGAAAGAGTCCATAGATTTAGTATGCTAGCAGGACTCGGCTCCTCCAGGCTCGGACCTCAGTGAAAGAGTCCTTAGATTTAATGTGCTAGCAGGACTCGGCTTCTACAGGCTCGGACCTCAGTGGAAGAGTCCTTAGATTTAGTGTGCTAGCAGGACTCGGCTCCTCCAGGCTCGGACCTCAGTGAAAGAGTCCTTAGATTTAGTTGTGCCAGCAGGCGCGGCTCCTCTAGGCTCGGACCTCAGTGGAACAGTCCTTAGATCTAGTGTGCTAGCAGGACCCGGCTCCTCCAGGCTCGGACCTCAGTGAAAGAGTCCTTAGATTTAGTGTGCTAGCAGGACCCCGCTCCTCCAGGCTTGGACCTCAGTGAAAGAGTCCTTAGATTTAGTGTGCTAGCAGGACTCAGCTGCTCCAGGCTCAGATCTCAGTGAAAGAGTCCTTAGATTTAGTGTGCTAGCGGGATTCGGCTCCTCCAGGCTCGGTCCTCAGTGAAAGTGTCCATAGATTTAGTGTGCTAGCGGGACTCCGCTCCTCCAGGCTCGGACCTCAGTGAAAGAGTCCTTAGATTTAGTGTGCTAGGAGGACTTGGCTTCTACAGGCTCGGACCTCAGTGAAAAAGTCTTTAGATTTAGTGTGCTAGCAGGACCCGGCTCCTCCAGGCTCGGACCTCAGTGAAAGAGTCCTTAGATTTAGTGTGTTAGCAGGACTCGGCTCCTCCAGGCTCGGACCTCAGTGAAAGAGTCCATAGATTTAGTGTGGCAGCAGGACACGGCTCCTCCAGGCTCAGACCTCAGTGAAAGAGTACTTCGATTTAGTGTACTAGCAGGACTCGACTTCTACAAGCTCAGACCTCAGTGAAAGAGTCCTGAGATTTAGTGTGCTAGCAGGACCCGGCTCCTCCAGGCTCGGACCTCAGTGAAAGAGTCCATAGATTTAGTGTGCTCGCAGGACTCGGCTCCTCCAGGCTCGGACCTCAATGAAAGAGTCCTTAGATTTAGTGTGCTAGCAGGACTCGGCTTCTACAGGCTCGGACCTCAGTGGAAGAGTCCTTAGATTTAGTGTGCTAGCAGGACTCGGCTACTCCAGGCTCGGACCTCAGTGAAAGAGTCTTAGATTCAGTTGTGCTAGCAGGACCCGGCTCCTCTATGCTCAGACCTCAGTGGGACAGTCCTTAGATCTAGTGTGCTAGCAGGACTCGGTTTCTCCAAGCTCGGACCTCAGTGAAAGAGTCCATAGATTTAGTGTGCTAGCAGGACCCGGCTCCTCCAGGCTCAGACCTCAGTGAAAGAGTCCTTATATTTAGTGTGCTAGCAGGACTTGGCTTCTACAGTCTCGGACCTCAGTGAAATAGTCCTTAGTGTGCTAGCAGAACCCGGCTCCTCCAGTCTTGGACCTCAGTGAAAGATTCCATAGATTTAGTGTGCTAGCAGGACCCGGCTCCTCCAGGCTCAGACCTCAGTGAAAGAGTCCTTAGATTTAATGTTCTAGCAGGACCCGACTCCTCCGGGCTCGGACCTCAGTGAAAGAGTCCTTAGATTTAGTGTGCTAGCAGGACCCCGCTCCTCCAGGCTTGGACCTCAGTGAAAGAGTCCTTAGATTTAGTGTGCAAGCAGGACTCGGGTGCTCCAGGCTCGGATCTCAGTGAAAGAGTCCTTAGATTTAGTGTGCTAGCGGGATTAGGCTCCTCAAGGCTCGGTCCTCAGTGAAAGAGTCCATAGATTTAGTGTGCTGGCGGGACTCGGCTCCTCCAGACTCGGACCTCAGTGAAAGAGTCCATAGATTAGTGTGCTAGCGGGACTCGGCTCCTCCAGGCTCGGACCTCAGTAAAAGAGTCCTTAGATTTAGTGTGCTAGCAGGACTTGGCTTCTACAGTCTCGGACCTCAGTGAAAGAGTCCTTAGTGTGCTAGCAGGACCCGGCTCCTCCAGGCTCGGACCTCAGTGAAAGAGTCCTTAGATTTAGTATGCTAGCAGGACTCGGCTCCTCCAGGCTCGGACCTCAGTGAAAGAGTCCTTAGATTTAGTTGTGCTAGCAGGACCCGGCTCCTCTAGGCTCGGACCTCAGTGGAACAGTCCTTAGATCTAGTGTGCTAGCAGGACCCGGCTCCTCCAGGCTCGGACCTCAGTGAAAGAGTCCTTAGATTTAGTGTGCTAGCAGGACTCGGCTCCTCTAGGCTCGGACCTCAGTGAAAGAGTCCATAGATTTAGTGTGCTAGCAGGACCCGGCTCCTCCAGGCTCGGACCTCAGTGAAAGAGTCGTTAGATTTAATTTGCTAGCATGACCCGACACCTCCAGGCTTGGACCACAGTGAAAGAGTCCTTAGATTTAGTGTGCTAGCAGGACCCCGCTCCTCCAGGCTTGGACCTCAGTGAAAGAGTCCTTAGATTTAGTGTGCTAGCGGGATTCGGCTCCTCCAGGCTCGGTCCTCAGTGAAAGAGTCCATAGATTTAGTGTGCTAGCGGGACTCGGCTCCTCCAGGCTCGGACCTCAGTGAAAGAGTCCTTAGATTTAGTGTGCTAGCAGGACTTGGCTTCTACAGGCTCGGACCTCAGTGAAAGAGTCTTTAGATTTAGTGTGCTAGCAGGACCCGGCTCCTCCAGGCTCGGACCTCAGTGAAAGAGTCCTTAGATTTAGTGTGCTAGCAGAACTCGGCTCCTGCAGGCTCGGACCTCAGTGAAAGAGTCCATAGATTTAGTGTGCTAGCAGGACTCGGCTCCTCCAGGCTCAGACCTCAGTGAAAGAGTACTTAGATTTAGTGTGCTAGCAGGACTCGGCTTCTACAGGCTCGGACCTCAGTGAAAGAGTCCTAAGATTTAGTGTGCTAGCAGGACCCGGCTCCTCCAGGCTCGGACCTCAGTGAAAGAGTCCATAGATTTAGTGTGCTAGCAGGACTCCGCTCCTCCAGGCTCGGACCTCAGTGAAAGAGTCCTTAGATTTAGTGTGCTAGCAGGACTCGGCTTCTACAGGCTCGAACCTCAGTGGAAGAGTCCTTAGATTTAGTGTGCTAGCAGGACTCGGCTCCTCCAGGCTCGGACCTCAGTGAAAGAGTCCTTAGATTTAGTGTGCTAGCAGGACTCGGCTTCTACAGGCTCGGACCTCAGTGGAAGAGTCCTTAGATTTAGTGTGCTAGCAGGACTCGGCTCCTCCAGGCTCGGACCTCAGTGAAAGAGTCCTTAGATTTAGTTGTGCTAGCAGGACCCGGCTCCTCTAGGCTCGGACCTCAGTGGAACAGTCCTTAGATCTAGTGTGCTAGCAGGACTCGGCTTCTCCAAGCTCGGACCTCAGTGAAAGAGTCCTTAGATTTAGTTGTGCTAGCAGGCGCGGCTCCTCTAGGCTCGGACCTTAGTGGAACAGTCCTTAGATCTAGTGTGCTAGCAGGACTCGGCTTCTCCAAGCTCGGACCTCAGTGAAAGAGTCCTTAGATTTAGTGTGCTAGCAGGACCCCGCTCCTCCAGGCTTGGACCTCAGTGAAAGAGTCCTTAGATTTAGTGTGCTAGAAGGACTCGGCTGCTCCAGGCTCAGATCTCAGTGAAATAGTCCTTAGATTTAGTGTGCTAGCGGGATTCGGCTCCTCCAGGCTCGGTCCTCAGTGAAAGTGTCCATAGATTTAGTGTGCTAGCGGGAGTCGGCTCCTCCAGGCTTGGACCTCAGTGAAAGAGTCCTTAGATTTAGTGTGCTAGCAGGACTTGGCTTTTACAGGCTCGTACCTCAGTGAAAAAGTCTTTAGATTTAGTGTGCTAGCAGGACCCGGATCCTCCAGGCTCGGACCTCAGTGAAAGAGTCCTTAGATTTAGTGTGCTAGCAGGACTCGGCTCCTCCAGGCTCGGACCTCAGTGAAAGAGTCCATAGATTTAGTGTGCTAGCAGGACTCGGCTCCTCCAGGCTCAGACCTCAGTGAAAGAGTACTTCAATTTAGTGTGCTAGCAGGACTCGGCTTCTACAAGCTCGGACCTCAGTGAAAGAGTCCTGAGATTTAGATGCTAGCAGGACCCGGCTCCTCTAGGCTCGGACCTCAGTGGAATAGTCCTTAGATCTAGTGTGCTAGCAGGACTCGGTTTCTCCAAACTCGGACCTCAGTGAAAGAGTCCTTAGATTTAGTGTGCTAGCAGGACTCGGCTCCTCCAGGCTCGGACCTCAGTGAAAGAGTCCTTAGATTTAATTTGCTAGCATGACCCGACACCTCCAGGCTCGGACCTCAGTGAAAGAGTCCTTAGATTTAGTGTGCTAGCAGGACCCCGCTCCTCCAGGCTTGGACCTCAGTGAAAGAGTCCTTAGATTTAGTGTGCTAGCAGGACTCGGCTGCTCCAGGCTTGGTCCTCAGTGAAAGAGTCCATAGATTTAGTGTGCTAGCAGGACTCGGCTCCTCCAGGCTCGGACCTCAGTGAAAGAGTCCTTAGATTTAATGTGCTAGCAGGACCCGACTCCTCCAGGCTCGGACCTCAGTGAAAGAGTCCTTAGATTTAGTGTGCTAGCAGGACCCCGCTCCTCCAGGCTTGGACCTCAGTGAAAGAGTCCTTAGATTTAGTGTGCTAGCAGGACTCGGCTGCTCCAGGCTCGGATCTCAGTGAAAGAGTCCTTAGATTTAGTGTGCTAGCGGGATTCGGCTCCTCCAGGCTCGGTCCTCAGTGAAAGAGTCCATAGATTTAGTGTGCTAGCGGGACTCGGCTCCTCCAGGCTCGGACCTCAGTGAAAGAGTCCTTAGATTTAGTGTTCTAGCAGGACTTGGCTTCTACAGGCTCGGACCTCAGTGAAAGAGTCTTTAGATTTAGTGTGCTAGCAGGACCCGGCTCCTCCAGGCTCGGACCTCAGTGAAAGAGTCCTTAGAATTAGTGTGCTAGCAGGACTCGGCTCCTCCAGGCTCGGACCTCAGTGAAAGATTCCATAGATTTAGTGTGCTAGCAGGACTTGGCTCCTCCAGGCTCAGACCTCAGTGAAAGAGTACTTAGATTTAGTGTGCTAGCAGTACTCGGCTTCTACAGGCTCGGACCTCAGTGAAAGAGTCCTAAGATTTAGTGTGCTAGCAGGACCCGGCTCCTCCAGGCTCGGACCTCAGTGAAAGAGTCCATAGATTTAGTGTGCTAGCAGGACTCCGCTCCTCCAGGCTCGGACCTCAGTAAAAGAGTCCTTAGATTTAGTGTGCTAGCAGGACTCGGCTTCTACAGGCTCGAACCTCAGTGGAAGAGTCCTTAGATTTAGTGTGCTAGCAGGACTCGGCTCCTCCAGGCTCGGACCTCAGTGAAAGAGTCGTTAGATTTAGTGTGCTAGCAGGACTCGGCTTCTACAGGCTCGGACCTCAGTGGAAGAGTCCTTAGATTTAGTGTGCTAGCAGGACTCGGCTCCTCCAGGCTCAGACCTCAGTGAAAGAGTCCTTAGATTTAGTTGTGCTAGCAGGACCCGGCTCCTCTAGGCTCGGACCTCAGTGGAACAGTCCTTAGATCTAGTGTGCTAGCAGGACTCGGCTTCTCCAAGCTCGGACCTCAGTGAAAGAGTCCTTAGATTTAGTTGTGCTAGCAGGCGCGGCTCCTCTAGGCTCGGACCTCAGTGGAACAGTCCTTAGATCTAGTGTGCTAGCAGGACCCGGCTCCTCCAGGCTCGGACCTCAGTGAAAGAGTCCTTAGATTTAGTGTGCTAGCAGGACCCCGCTCCTCCAGGCTTGGTCCTCAGTGAAAGAGTCCTTAGATTTAGTGTGCTAGCAGGACTCCGCTGCTCCAGGCTCAGATCTCAGTGAAATAGTCCTTAGATTTAGTGTGCTAGTGGGATTCGGCTCCTCCAGGCTCGGTCCTCAGTGAAAGTGTCCATAGATTTAGTGTGCTAGCGGGAGTCGGCTCTTCCAGGCTCGGACCTCAGTGAAAGAGTCCTTAGATTTAGTGTGCTAGCAGGACTTGGCTTCTACAGGCTCGTACCTCAGTGAAAAAGTCTTTAGATTTAGTGTGCTAGCAGGACCCGGATCCTCCAGGCTCGGACCTCAGTGAAAGAGTCCTTAGATTTAGTGTGCTAGCAGGACTCGGCTCCTCCAGGCTCGGACCTCAGTGAAAGAGTCCATAGATTTAGTGTGCTAGCAGGACTCGGCTCCTCCAGGCTCAGACCTCAGTGAAAGAGTATTTCGATTTAGTGTGCTAGCAGGACTCGGCTTCTACAAGCTCGGACCTCAGTGAAAGAGTCCTGAGATTTAGTGTGCTAGCAGGACCCGGCTCCTCTAGGCTCGGACCTCAGTGGAATTGTCCTGAGATCTAGTGTGCTAGCAGGACTCGGCTTCTCCATGCTTGGACCTCAGTGAAAGAGTCCTTAGATTTAGTGTGCTAGCAGGACTCGGCTCCTCCAGGCTCGGACCTCAGTGAAAGAGTCCTTAGATTTAATTTGCTAGCATGACCCAACACCTCCAGGCTCGGACCTCAGTGAAAGAGTCCTTAGATTTAGTGTGCTAGCAGGACCCCGCTCCTCCAGGCTTGGACCTCAGTGAAAGAGTCCTTAGATTTAGTGTGCTAGCAGGACTCGGCTGCTCCAGGCTCGGTCCTCAGTGAAAGAGTCCATAGATTTAGTGTGCTAGCAGGACTCGGCTCCTCCAGGCTCGGACCTCAGTGAAAGAGTCCTTAGATTTAGTGTGCTAGCAGGACCCTGCTCCTCCAGGCTTGGACCTCAGTGAAAGAGTCCTTAGATTTAGTGTGCTAGCAGGACTCGGCTGCTCCAGGCTCGGATCTCAGTGAAAGAGTCCTTAGATTTAGTGTGCTAGCGGGATTCGGCTCCTCCAGGCTCGGTCCTCAGTGAATGAGTCCATAGATTTAGTGTGCTAGCGGGACTCGGCTCCTCCAGGCTCGGACCTCAGTGAAAGAGTCCTTAGATTTAGTGTTCTAGCAGGACTTGGCTTCTACAGGCTCGGACCTCAGTGAAAGAGTCTTTAGATTTAGTGTGCTAGCAGGACCCGGCTCCTCCAGGCTCGGACCTCAGTGAAAGAGTCCTTAGAATTAGTGTGCTAGCAGGACTCGGCTCCTCCAGGCTCGGACCTCAGTGAAAGAGTCCATAGATTTAGTGTGCTAGCAGGACTCGGCTCCTCCAGGCTCAGACCTCAGTGAAAGAGTACTTAGATTTAGTGTGCTAGCAGGACTCGGCTTCTACAGGCTCAGACCTCAGTGAAAGAGTCCTAAGATTTATTGTGCTAGCAGGACCCGGCTCCTCCAGGCTCGGACCTGAGTGAAAGAGTCCATAGATTTAGTGTGCTAGCAGGACTCGGCTCCTCCAGGCTCGGACCTCAGTGAAAGAGTCCTTAGATTTAGTGTGCTAGCAGGACTCGGCTGCTCCAGGCTCGGATCTCAGTGAAAGAGTCCTTAGATTTAGTGTGCTAGCGGGATTAGGCTCCTCAAGGCTCGGTCCTCAGTGAAAGAGTCCATAGATTCAGTGTGCTAGCGGGACTCGGCTCCTCCAGACTCGGACCTCAGTGAAAGAGTCCATAGATTTAGTGTGCTAGCGGGACTCGGCTCCTCCAGGCTCCGACCTCAGTTAAAGAGTCCTTAGATTTAGTGTGCTAGCAGGACTTGGCTTCTACAGTCTCGGACCTCAGTGAAAGAGTCCTTAGTGTGCTAGCAGGACCTGGCTCCTCCAGGCTCGGACCTCAGTGAAAGAGTCCTTAGATTTAGTATGCTAGCAGGACTCGGCTCCTCCAGGCTCGGACTTCAGTGAAAGAGTCCTTAGATTTAGTTGTGCTAGCAGGACCCGGCTCCTCTAGGCTCGGACCTCAGTGGAACAGTCCTTAGATCTAGTGTGCTAGCAGGACCCGGCTCCTCCAGGCTCGGACCTCAGTGAAAGAGTCCTTAGATTTAGTGTGCTAGCAGGACTCGGCTCCTCCAGGCTTGGACCTCAGTGAAAGTGTCCATAGATTTAGTGTTCTAGCAGGACCCGGCTCCTCCAGGCTCGGACCTCAGTGAAAGAGTCGTTACATTTAATTTGCTAGCATGACCCGACGCCTCCAGGCTCGGACCTCAGTGAAAGAGTCCTTAGATTTAGTGTGCTAGCAGGACCCCGCTCCTCCAGGCTTGGACCTCAGTGAAAGAGTCCTTAGATTTAGTGTGCTAGCAGGACTCGGCTGCTCCAGGCCCGGATCTCAGTAAAAGAGTCCTTAGATTTAGTGTGCTAGCGGGACTCGGCTCCTCCAGGCTCGGACCTCAGTAAAAGAGTCCTTAGATTTAGTGTTCTAGCAGGACTTGGCTTCTACAGGCTCGGACCTCAGTGAAAGAGTCTTTAGATTTAGTGTGCTAGCAGGACCCGGCTCCTCCAGGCTCGGACCTCAGTGAAAGAGTCCTTAGAATTAGTGTGCTAGCAGGACTCGACTCCTCCAGGCTTGGACCTCAGTGAAAGAGTCCATAGATTTAGTGTGCTAGCAGGACTCGGCTCCTCCAGGCTCAGACCTCAGTGAAAGAGTACTTAGATTTAGTGTGCTAGCAGGACTCGGCTTCTACAGGCTCGGACCTCAGTGAAAGAGTCCTAAGATTTATTGTGCTAGCAGGACCCGGCTCCTCCAGGCTCGGACCTGAGTGAAAGAGTCCATAGATTTAGTGTGCTAGCAGGACTCGGCTCCTCCAGGCTCGGACCTCAGTGAAAGAGTCCTTAGATTTAGTGTGCTAGCAGGACTCGGCTGCTCCAGGCTCGGATCTCAGTGAAAGAGTCCTTAGATTTAGTGTGCTAGCAGGACTCGGCTGCTCCAGGCTCGGTCCTCAGTGAAAGAGTCCATAGATTTAGTGTGCTAGCGGGACTCGGCTCCTCCAGACTCGGACCTCAGTGAAAGTGTCCATAGATTTAGTGTGCTAGCGGGACTCGGCTCCTCCAGGCTCGGACCTCAGTAAAAGAGTCCTTAGATTTAGTGTGCTAGCAGGACTTGGCTTCTACAGTCTCGGACCTCAGTGAAAGAGTCCTTAGTGTGCTAGCAGGACCCGGCTCCTCCAGGCTCGGACCTCAGTGAAAGAGTCCTTAGATTTAGTATGCTAGCAGGACTCGGCTCCTCCAGGCTCGGACTTCAGTGAAAGAGTCCTTAGATTTAGTTGTGCTAGCAGGACCCGGCTCCTCTAGGCTCGGACCTCAGTGGAACAGTCCTTAGATCTAGTGTGCTAGCAGGACCCGGCTCCTCCAGGCTCGGACCTCAGTGAAAGAGTCCTTAGATTTAGTGTGCTAGCAGGACTCGGCTCCTCCAGGCTTGGACCTCAGTGAAAGTGTCCATAGATTTAGTGTGCTAGCAGGACCCGGCTACTCCAGGCTCGGACCTCAGTGAAAGAGTCGTTACATTTAATTTGCTAGCATGACCCGACGCCTCCAGGCTCGGACCTCAGTGAAAGAGTCCTTAGATTTAGTGTGCTAGCAGGACCCCGCTCCTCCAGGCTTGGACCTCAGTGAAAGAGTCCTTAGATTTAGTGTGCTAGCACGACTCGGCTGCTCCAGGCCCGGATCTCAGTAAAAGAGTCCTTAGATTTAGTGTGCTAGCGGGATTCGGCTCCTCCAGGCTCGGTCCTCAGTGAAAGAGTCCATAGATTTAGTGTGCTAGCGGGACTCGGCTCCTCCAGGCTCGGACCTCAGTGAAAGAGTCCTTAGATTTAGTGTGCTAGCAGGACTTGGCTTCTACAGGCTCGGACCTCAGTGAAAGAGTCTTTAGATTTACTGTGCTAGCAGGACCCGGCTCCTCCAGGCTCTGACCTCAGTGAAAGAGTCCTTAGATTTAGTGTGCTAGCAGGACTCGGCTCCTCCAGGCTTGGACCTCAGTAAAAGAGTCCATAGATTTAGTGTGCTAGCAGGACTCGGCTCCTCCAGGCTCAGACCTCAGTGAAAGAGTACTTAGATTTAGTGTGCTAGCAGGACTCGGCTTCTACAGGCTTGGACCTCAGTGAAAGAGTCCTAAGATTTAGTGTGCTAGCAGGACCCGGCTCCTCCAGGCTCGGACCTCAGTGAAAGAGTCCATAGATTTAGTGTGCTAGCAGGACTCGGCTCCTCCAGGCTCGGACCTCAGTGAAAGAGTCCTTAGATTTAGTGTGCTAGCAGGACTCGGCTTCTACAGGCTCGGACCTCAGTGGAAGAGTCCTTAGATTTAGTGTGCTAGCAGGACTCGGCTCCTCCAGGCTCGGACCTCAGTGAAAGAGTCCTTAGATTTAGTTGTGCTAGCAGGACCCGGCTCCTCTAGGCTCGGACCTCAGTGGAACAGTCCTTAGATCTAGTGTGCTAGCAGGACTCGGCTTCTCCAAGCTCGGACCTCAGTGAAAGAGTCCTTAGATTTAGTTGTGCTAGCAGGTGCGGCTCCTCTAGGCTCGGACCTCAGTGGAACAGTCCTTAGATCTAGTGTGCTAGCAGGACTCGGCTTCTCCAAGCTCGGACCTCAGTGAAAGAGTCCTTAGATTTAGAGGTGCTAGCCGGACCCGGCTCCTCTAGGCTCGGACCTCAATGGAACAGTCCTTAGATCTAGTGTGCTAGCAAGACCCGGCTCCTCCAGGCTCGGACCTCAGTGAAAGAGTCCTTAGATTTAGAGTGCTAGCAGGACTCAGCTCCTCCAGGCTCGGACCTCAGTGAAAGAGTCCATAGATTTAGTGTGTTAGCAGGACCCGGCTCCTCCAGGCTCGGTCCTCAGTGAAAGAGTCCTTAGATTTAGTGTGCTAGCAGGACTCGGCTCCTCCAGGCTCGGACCTCAGTGAAAGAGTCCATAGATTTAGTGTGCTAGCAGGACTCGGCTCCTCCAGGCTCAGACCTCAGTGAAAGAGTACTTAGATTTAGTGTGCTAGCAGGACTCGGCTCCTCCGGGCTCGGACCTCAGTGAAAGAGCCCTTAGATTTAGTGTGCTAGCAGGACTCGGCTTCTACAGGCTCGGACCTCAGTGAAAGAGTCCTTAGATTTAGTGTGCTAGCAGGACCCCGCTCCTCCAGGCTTGGACCTCAGTGAAAGAGTCCTTAGATTTAGTGTGCAAGCAGGACTCGGCTGCTCCAGGCTCGGATCTCAGTGAAAGAGTCCTTAGATTTAGTGTGCTAGCGGGATTAGGCTCCTCAAGGCTCGGTCCTCAGTGAAAGAGTCCATAGATTTAGTGTGCTAGCGGGACTCGGCTCCTCCAGACTCGGACCTCAGTGAAATAGTCCATAGATTTAGTGTGCTAGCGGGACTCGGCTCATCCAGGCTCGGACCTCAGTGAAAGAGTCCTTAGATTTAGTGTGCTAGCAGGACTTGGCTTCTACAGTCTCGTACCTCAGTGAAAGAGTCCTTAGTGTGCTAGCAGGACCCGGCTCCTCCAGGCTCGGACCTCAGTGAAAGAGTCCTTAGATTTAGTGTGCTAGCAGGACTCGGCTCCTCCAGGCTCGGACCTCAGTGAAAGAGTCCTTAGATTTAGTTGTGCTAGCAGGACCCGGCTCCTCTAGGCTCGGACCTCAGTGGAACAGTCCTTAGATCTAGTGTGCTAGCAGGACCCGGCTCCTCCAGGCTCGGACCTCAGTGAAAGAGTCCTTAGATTTAGTGTGCTAGCAGGACTTGGCTCCTCCAGGCTCGGACCTCAGTGAAAGAGTCCATAGATTTAGTGTGCTAGCAGGACCCGGCTCCTCCAGGCTCGGACCTCAGTGAAAGAGTCCTTAGATTTAATTTGCTAGAATGACCCGACACCTCCAGGCTCGGACCTCTGTGAAAGAGTCCATAGATTTAGTGTGCTAGCGGGACTCGGCTCCTCCAGGCTCGGACCTCAGTAAAAGAGTCCTTAGATTTAGTGTGCTAGCAGGACTTGGCTTCTACAGTCTCGGACCTCAGTGAAAGAGTCCTTAGTGTGCTAGCAGGACCCGGCTCCTCCAGGCTCGGACCTCAGTGAAAGAGTCCTTAGATTTAGTATGCTAGCAGGACTCGGCTCCTCCAGGCTCGGACTTCAGTGAAAGAGTCCTTAGATTTAGTTGTGCTAGCAGGACCCGGCTCCTCTAGGCTCGGACCTCAGTGGAACAGTCCTTAGATCTAGTGTGCTAGCAGGACCCGGCTCCTCCAGGCTCGGACCTCAGTGAAAGAGTCCTTAGATTTAGTGTGCTAGCAGGACTCGGCTCCTCCAGGCTTGGACCTCAGTGAAAGTGTCCATAGATTTAGTGTGCTAGCAGGACCCGGCTACTCCAGGCTCGGACCTCAGTGAAAGAGTCGTTACATTTAATTTGCTAGCATGACCCGACGCCTCCAGGCTCGGACCTCAGTGAAAGAGTCCTTAGATTTAGTGTGCTAGCAGGACCCCGCTCCTCCAGGCTTGGACCTCAGTGAAAGAGTCCTTAGATTTAGTGTGCTAGCACGACTCGGCTGCTCCAGGCCCGGATCTCAGTAAAAGAGTCCTTAGATTTAGTGTGCTAGCGGGATTCGGCTCCTCCAGGCTCGGTCCTCAGTGAAAGAGTCCATAGATTTAGTGTGCTAGCGGGACTCGGCTCCTCCAGGCTCGGACCTCAGTGAAAGAGTCCTTAGATTTAGTGTGCTAGCAGGACTTGGCTTCTACAGGCTCGGACCTCAGTGAAAGAGTCTTTAGATTTACTGTGCTAGCAGGACCCGGCTCCTCCAGGCTCTGACCTCAGTGAAAGAGTCCTTAGATTTAGTGTGCTAGCAGGACTCGGCTCCTCCAGGCTCGGACCTCAGTAAAAGAGTCCATAGATTTAGTGTGCTAGCAGGACTCGGCTCCTCCAGGCTCAGACCTCAGTGAAAGAGTACTTAGATTTAGTGTGCTAGCAGGACTCGGCTTCTACAGGCTCGGACCTCAGTGAAAGAGTCCTAAGATTTAGTGTGCTAGCAGGACCCGGCTCCTCCAGGCTCGGACCTCAGTGAAAGAGTCCATAGATTTAGTGTGCTAGCAGGACTCGGCTCCTCCAGGCTCGGACCTCAGTGAAAGAGTCCTTAGATTTAGTGTGCTAGCAGGACTCGGCTTCTACAGGCTCGGACCTCAGTGGAAGAGTCCTTAGATTTAGTGTGCTAGCAGGACTCGGCTCCTCCAGGCTCGGACCTCAGTGAAAGAGTCCTTAGATTTAGTTGTGGTAGCAGGACCCGGCTCCTCTAGGCTCGGACCTCAGTGGAACAGTCCTTAGATCTAGTGTGCTAGCAGGACTCGGCTTCTCCAAGCTCGGACCTCAGTGAAAGAGTCCTTAGATTTAGTTGTGCTAGCAGGTGCGGCTCCTCTAGGCTCGGACCTCAGTGGAACAGTCCTTAGATCTAGTGTGCTAGCAGGACTCGGCTTCTCCAAGCTCGGACCTCAGTGAAAGAGTCCTTAGATTTAGAGGTGCTAGCCGGACCCGGCTCCTCTAGGCTCGGACCTCAATGGAACAGTCCTTAGATCTAGTGTGCTAGCAAGACCCGGCTCCTCCAGGCTCGGACCTCAGTGAAAGAGTCCTTAGATTTAGAGTGCTAGCAGGACTCAGCTCCTCCAGGCTCGGACCTCAGTGAAAGAGTCCATAGATTTAGTGTGTTAGCAGGACCCGGCTCCTCCAGGCTCGGTCCTCAGTGAAAGAGTCCTTAGATTTAGTGTGCTAGCAGGACTCGGCTCCTCCAGGCTCGGACCTCAGTGAAAGAGTCCATAGATTTAGTGTGCTAGCAGGACTCGGCTCCTCCAGGCTCAGACCTCAGTGAAAGAGTACTTAGATTTAGTGTGCTAGCAGGACTCGGCTCCTCCGGGCTCGGACCTCAGTGAAAGAGCCCTTAGATTTAGTGTGCTAGCAGGACTCGGCTTCTACAGGCTCGGACCTCAGTGAAAGAGTCCTTAGATTTAGTGTGCTAGCAGGACCCCGCTCCTCCAGGCTTGGACCTCAGTGAAAGAGTCCTTAGATTTAGTGTGCAAGCAGGACTCGGCTGCTCCAGGCTCGGATCTCAGTGAAAGAGTCCTTAGATTTAGTGTGCTAGCGGGATTAGGCTCCTCAAGGCTCGGTCCTCAGTGAAAGAGTCCATAGATTTAGTGTGCTAGCAGGACTCGGCTCCTCCAGACTCGGACCTCAGTGAAATAGTCCATAGATTTAGTGTGCTAGCGGGACTCGGCTCATCCAGGCTCGGACCTCAGTGAAAGAGTCCTTAGATTTAGTGTGCTAGCAGGACTTGGCTTCTACAGTCTCGTACCTCAGTGAAAGAGTCCTTAGTGTGCTAGCAGGACCCGGCTCCTCCAGGCTCGGACCTCAGTGAAAGAGTCCTTAGATTTAGTGTGCTAGCAGGACTCGGCTCCTCCAGGCTCGGACCTCAGTGAAAGAGTCCTTAGATTTAGTTGTGCTAGCAGGACCCGGCTCCTCTAGGCTCGGACCTCAGTGGAACAGTCCTTAGATCTAGTGTGCTAGCAGGACCCGGCTCCTCCAGGCTCGGACCTCAGTGAAAGAGTCCTTAGATTTAGTGTGCTAGCAGGACTTGGCTCCTCCAGGCTCGGACCTCAGTGAAAGAGTCCATAGATTTAGTGTGCTAGCAGGACCCGGCTCCTCCAGGCTCGGACCTCAGTGAAAGAGTCCTTAGATTTAATTTGCTAGAATGACCCGACACCTCCAGGCTCGGACCTCTGTGAAAGAGTCCTTAGATTTAGTGTGCTAGCAGGACCCAGCTCCTCCAGGCTTGGACCTCAGTGAAAGAGTCCTTAGATTTAGTGTGCTAGCAGGACCCCGCTCCTCCAGGCTTGGACCTCAGTGAAAGAGTCCTTAGATTTAGTGTGCAAGCAGGACTCGGCTGCTCCAGGCTCGGATCTCAGTGAAAGAGTCCTTAGATTTAGTGTGCTAGCGGGATTAGGCTCCTCAAGGCTCGGTCCTCAGTGAAAGAGTCCATAGATTTAGTGTGCTAGCGGGACTCGGCTCCTCCAGACTCGGACCTCAGTGAAATAGTCCATAGATTTAGTGTGCTAGCGGGACTCGGCTCATCCAGGCTCGGACCTCAGTGAAAGAGTCCTTAGATTTAGTGTGCTAGCAGGACTTGGCTTCTACAGTCTCGTACCTCAGTGAAAGAGTCCTTAGTGTGCTAGCAGGACCCGGCTCCTCCAGGCTCGGACCTCAGTGAAAGAGTCCTTAGATTTAGTGTGCTAGCAGGACTCGGCTCCTCCAGGCTCGGACCTCAGTGAAAGAGTCCTTAGATTTAGTTGTGCTAGCAGGACCCGGCTCCTCTAGGCTCGGACCTCAGTGGAACAGTCCTTAGATCTAGTGTGCTAGCAGGACCCGGCTCCTCCAGGCTCGGACCTCAGTGAAAGAGTCCTTAGATTTAGTGTGCTAGCAGGACTTGGCTCCTCCAGGCTCGGACCTCAGTGAAAGAGTCCATAGATTTAGTGTGCTAGCAGGACCCGGCTCCTCCAGGCTCGGACCTCAGTGAAAGAGTCCTTAGATTTAATTTGCTAGAATGACCCGACACCTCCAGGCTCGGACCTCTGTGAAAGAGTCCTTAGATTTAGTGTGCTAGCAGGACCCCGCTCCTCCAGGCTTGGACCTCAGTGAAAGAGTCCTTAGATTTAGTGTGCTAGCAGGACTCGGCTGCTCCAGGCTCGGATCTCAGTAAAAGAGTCCTTAGATTTAGTGTGCTAGCGGGATTCGGCTCCTCCAGGCTTGGTCCTCAGTGAAAGAGTCCATAGATTTAGTGTGCTAGCGGGACTCGGCTCCTCCAGGCTCGGACCTCAGTGAAAGAGTCCTTAGATTTAGTGTGCTAGCAGGACTTGGCTTCCACAGGCTCGGACCTCAGTGAAAGAGTCTTTAGATTTAGTGTGCTAGCAGAACCCGGCTCCTCCAGTCTCGGACCTCAGTGAAAGAGTCCTTAGATTTAGTGTGCTAGCAGGACTCGGCTCCTCCAGGCTCGGACCTCAGTGAAAGAGTCCATAGATTTAGTGTGCTAGCAGGACTCGGCTCCTCCAGGCTCAGACCTCAGTGAAAGAGTACTTAGATTTAGTGTGCTAGCAGGACTCGGCTTCTACAGGCTTGGACCTCAGTGAAAGAGTCAATAGATTTAGTGTGCTAGCAGGACTCGGCTCCTCCAGGCTCGGACCTCAGTGAAAGAGTCCTTAGATTTAGTGTGCTAGCAGGACTCGGCTTCTACAGGCTCGGACCTCAGTGGAAGATTCCTTAGATTTAGTGTGCTAGCAGGACTCGGCTCCTCCAGGCTCGGACCTCAGTGAAAGAGTCCTTAGATTTAGTTGTGCTAGCAGGACCCAGCTCCTCTAGGCTCGGACCTTAGTGGAACAGTCCTTAGATCTAATGCGCTAGCAGGACTCGGCTTCTCCAAGCTCGGACCTCAGTGAAAGAGTCCTTAGATTTAGTTGTGCTAGCAGGCGCGGCTCCTCTAGGCTCGGACCTCAGTGGAACAGTCCTTAGATCTAGTGTGCTAGCAGGACCCGGCTCCTCCAGGCTCGGACCTCAGTGAAAGAGTCCTTAGATTTAGTGTGCTAGCAGGACCCGGCTCCTCCAGGCTCGGACCTCAGTGAAAGAGTCCTTAGAATTAGTGTGCTAGCAGGACTCGGCTCCTCCAGGCTTGGACCTCAGTGAAAGAGTCCATAGATTTAGTGTGCTAGCAGGACTCGGCTCCTCCAGGCTCAGACCTCAGTGAAAGAGTACTTAGATTTAGTGTGCTAGCAGGACTCGGCTTCTACAGGCTCGGACCTCAGTGAAAGAGTCCTAAGATTTATTGTGCTAGCAGGACCCGGCTCCTCCAGGCTCGGACCTGAGTGAAAGAGTCCATAGATTTAGTGTGCTAGCAGGACTCGGCTCCTCCAGGCTCGGACCTCAGTGAAAGAGTCCTTAGATTTAGTGTGCTAGCAGGACTCGGCTGCTCCAGGCTCGGATCTCAGTGAAAGAGTCCTTAGATTTAGTGTGCTAGCAGGACTCGGCTGCTCCAGGCTCGGTCCTCAGTGAAAGAGTCCATAGATTTAGTGTGCTAGCGGGACTCGGCTCCTCCAGACTCGGACCTCAGTGAAAGAGTCCATAGATTTAGTGTGCTAGCGGGACTCGGCTCCTCCAGGCTCGGACCTCAGTAAAAGAGTCCTTAGATTTAGTGTGCTAGCAGGACTTGGCTTCTACAGTCTCGGACCTCAGTGAAAGAGTCCTTAGTGTGCTAGCAGGACCCGGCTCCTCCAGGCTCGGACCTCAGTGAAAGAGTCCTTAGATTTAGTATGCTAGCAGGACTCGGCTCCTCCAGGCTCGGACTTCAGTGAAAGAGTCCTTAGATTTAGTTGTGCTAGCAGGACCCGGCTCCTCTAGGCTCGGACCTCGGTGGAACAGTCCTTAGATCTAGTGTGCTAGCAGGACCCGGCTCCTCCAGGCTCGGACCTCAGTGAAAGAGTCCTTAGATTTAGTGTGCTAGCAGGACTCGGCTCCTCCAGGCTTGGACCTCAGTGAAAGTGTCCATAGATTTAGTGTGCTAGCAGGACCCGGCTACTCCAGGCTCGGACCTCAGTGAAAGAGTCGTTACATTTAATTTGCTAGCATGACCCGACGCCTCCAGGCTTGGACCTCAGTGAAAGAGTCCTTAGATTTAGTGTGCTAGCACGACTCGGCTGCTCCAGGCCCGGATCTCAGTAAAAGAGTCCTTAGATTTAGTGTGCTAGCGGGATTCGGCTCCTCCAGGCTCGGTCCTCAGTGAAAGAGTCCATAGATTTAGTGTGCTAGCGGGACTCGGCTCCTCCAGGCTCGGACCTCAGTGAAAGAGTCCTTAGATTTAGTGTGCTAGCAGGACTTGGCTTCTACAGGCTCGGACCTCAGTGAAAGAGTCTTTAGATTTACTGTGCTAGCAGGACCCGGCTCCTCCAGGCTCTGACCTCAGTGAAAGAGTCCTTAGATTTAGTGTGCTAGCAGGACTCGGCTCCTCCAGGCTCGGACCTCAGTAAAAGAGTCCATAGATTTAGTGTGCTAGCAGGACTCGGCTCCTCCAGGCTCAGACCTCAGTGAAAGAGTACTTAGATTTAGTGTGCTAGCAGGACTCGGCTTCTACAGGCTCGGACCTCAGTGAAAGAGTCCTAAGATTTAGTGTGCTTGCAGGACCCGGCTCCTCCAGGCTCGGACCTCAGTGAAAGAGTCCATAGATTTAGTGTGCTAGCAGGACTCGGCTCCTCCAGGCTCGGACCTCAGTGAAAGAGTCCTTAGATTTAGTGTGCTAGCAGGACTCGGCTTCTACAGGCTCGGACCTCAGTGGAAGAGTCCTTAGATTTAGTGTGCTAGCAGGACTCGGCTCCTCCAGGCTCGGACCTCAGTGAAAGAGTCCTTAGATTTAGTTGTGCTAGCAGGACCCGGCTCCTCTAGGCTCGGACCTCAGTGGAACAGTCCTTAGATCTAGTGTGCTAGCAGGACTCGGCTTCTCCAAGCTCGGACCTCAGTGAAAGAGTCCTTAGATTTAGTTGTGCTAGCAGGTGCGGCTCCTCTAGGCTCGGACCTCAGTGGAACAGTCCTTAGATCTAGTGTGCTAGCAGGACTCGGCTTCTCCAAGCTCGGACCTCAGTGAAAGAGTCCTTAGATTTAGAGGTGCTAGCCGGACCTGGCTCCTCCAGGCTCGGACCTCAGTGAAAGAGTCCTTAGATTTAGTGTTCTAGCAGGACTTGGCTTCTACAGGCTCGGACCTCAGTGAAAGAGTCTTTAGATTTAGTGTGCTAGCAGGACCCGGCTCCTCCAGGCTCGGACCTCAGTGAAAGAGTCCTTAGAATTAGTGTGCTAGCAGGACTCGGCTCCTCCAGGCTCGGACCTCAGTGAAAGATTCCATAGATTTAGTGTGCTAGCAGGACTTGGCTCCTCCAGGCTCAGACCTCAGTGAAAGAGTACTTAGATTTAGTGTGCTAGCAGTACTCGGCTTCTACAGGCTCGGACCTCAGTGAAAGAGTCCTAAGATTTAGTGTGCTAGCAGGACCCGGCTCCTCCAGGCTCGGACCTCAGTGAAAGAGTCCATAGATTTAGTGTGCTAGCAGGACTCCGCTCCTCCAGGCTCGGACCTCAGTAAAAGAGTCCTTAGATTTAGTGTGCTAGCAGGACTCGGCTTCTACAGGCTCGAACCTCAGTGGAAGAGTCCTTAGATTTAGTGTGCTAGCAGGACTCGGCTCCTCCAGGCTCGGACCTCAGTGAAAGAGTCGTTAGATTTAGTGTGCTAGCAGGACTCGGCTTCTACAGGCTCGGACCTCAGTGGAAGAGTCCTTAGATTTAGTGTGCTAGCAGGACTCGGCTCCTCCAGGCTCAGACCTCAGTGAAAGAGTCCTTAGATTTAGTTGTGCTAGCAGGACCCGGCTCCTCTAGGCTCGGACCTCAGTGGAACAGTCCTTAGATCTAGTGTGCTAGCAGGACTCGGCTTCTCCAAGCTCGGACCTCAGTGAAAGAGTCCTTAGATTTAGTTGTGCTAGCAGGCGCGGCTCCTCTAGGCTCGGACAACAGTGGAACAGTCCTTAGATCTAGTGTGCTAGCAGGACCCGGCTCCTCCAGGCTCGGACCTCAGTGAAAGAGTCCTTAGATTTAGTGTGCTAGCAGGACCCCGCTCCTCCAGGCTTGGTCCTCAGTGAAAGAGTCCTTAGATTTAGTGTGCTAGCAGGACTCCGCTGCTCCAGGCTCAGATCTCAGTGAAATAGTCCTTAGATTTAGTGTGCTAGTGGGATTCGGCTCCTCCAGGCTCGGTCCTCAGTGAAAGTGTCCATAGATTTAGTGTGCTAGCGGGAGTCGGCTCTTCCAGGCTCGGACCTCAGTGAAAGAGTCCTTAGATTTAGTGTGCTAGCAGGACTTGGCTTCTACAGGCTCGTACCTCAGTGAAAAAGTCTTTAGATTTAGTGTGCTAGCAGGACCCGGATCCTCCAGGCTCGGACCTCAGTGAAAGAGTCCTTAGATTTAGTGTGCTAGCAGGACTCGGCTCCTCCAGGCTCGGACCTCAGTGAAAGAGTCCATAGATTTAGTGTGCTAGCAGGACTCGGCTCCTCCAGGCTCAGACCTCAGTGAAAGAGTACTTCGATTTAGTTAGCTAGCAGGACTCGGCTTCTACAAGCTCGGACCTCAGTGAAAGAGTCCTGAGATTTAGTGTGCTAGCAGGACCCGGCTCCTCTAGGCTCGGACCTCAGTGGAATTGTCCTGAGATCTAGTGTGCTAGCAGGGCTCGGCTTCTCCATGCTTGGACCTCAGTGAAAGAGTCCTTAGATTTAGTGTGCTAGCAGGACTCGGCTCCTCCAGGCTCGGACCTCAGTGAAAGAGTCCTTAGATTTAATTTGCTAGCATGACCCAACACCTCCAGGCTCGGACCTCAGTGAAAGAGTCCTTAGATTTAGTGTGCTAGCAGGACCCCGCTCCTCCAGGCTTGGACCTCAGTGAAAGAGTCCTTAGATTTAGTGTGCTAGCAGGACTCGGCTGCTCCAGGCTCGGTCCTCAGTGAAAGAGTCCATAGATTTAGTGTGCTAGCAGGACTCGGCTCCTCCAGGCTCGGACCTCAGTGAAAGAGTCCTTAGATTTAGTGTGCTAGCAGGACCCCGCTCCTCCAGGCTTGGACCTCAGTGAAAGAGTCCTTAGATTTAGTGTGCTAGCAGGACTCGGCTGCTCCAGGCTCGGATCTCAGTGAAAGAGTCCTTAGATTTAGTGTGCTAGCGGGATTCGGCTCCTCCAGGCTCGGTCCTCAGTGAAAGAGTCCATAGATTTAGTGTGCTAGCGGGACTCGGCTCCTCCAGGCTCGGACCTCAGTGAAAGAGTCCTTAGATTTAGTGTTCTAGCAGGACTTGGCTTCTACAGGCTCGGACCTCAGTGAAAGAGTCTTTAGATTTAGTGTGCTAGCAGGACCCGGCTCCTCCAGGCTCGGACCTCAGTGAAAGAGTCCTTAGAATTAGTGTGCTAGCAGGACTCGGCTCCTCCAGGCTCGGACCTCAGTGAAAGAGTCCATAGATTTAGTGTGCTAGCAGGACTCGGCTCCTCCAGGCTCAGACCTCAGTGAAAGAGTACTTAGATTTAGTGTGCTAGCAGGACTCGGCTTCTACAGGCTCAGACCTCAGTGAAAGAGTCCTAAGATTTATTGTGCTAGAAGGACCCGGCTCCTCCAGGCTCGGACCTGAGTGAAAGAGTCCATAGATTTAGTGTGCTAGCAGGACTCGGCTCCTCCAGGCTCGGACCTCAGTGAAAGAGTCCTTAGATTTAGTGTGCTAGCAGGACTCGGCTGCTCCAGGCTCGGATCTCAGTGAAAGAGTCCTTAGATTTAGTGTGCTAGCGGGATTAGGCTCCTCAAGGCTCGGTCCTCAGTGAAAGAGTCCATAGATTTAGTGTGCTAGCGGGACTCGGCTCCTCCAGACTCGGACCTCAGTGAAAGAGTCCATAGATTTAGTGTGCTAGCGGGACTCGGCTCCTCCAGGCTCGGACCTCAGTTAAAGAGTCCTTAGATTTAGTGTGCTAGCAGGACTTGGCTTCTACAGTCTCGGACCTCAGTGAAAGAGTCCTTAGTGTGCTAGCAGGACCCGGCTCCTCCAGGCTCGGACCTCAGTGAAAGAGTCCTTAGATTTAGTATGCTAGCAGGACTCGGCTCCTCCAGGCTCGGACTTCAGTGAAAGAGTCCTTAGATTTAGTGTTCTAGCAGGACCCGGCTCCTCCAGGCTCGGACCTCAGTGAAAGAGTCGTTACATTTAATTTGCTAGCATGACCCGACGCCTCCAGGCTCGGACCTCAGTGAAAGAGTCCTTAGATTTAGTGTGCTAGCAGGACCCCGCTCCTCCAGGCTTGGACCTCAGTGAAAGAGTCCTTAGATTTAGTGTGCTAGCAGGACTCGGCTGCTCCAGGCCCGGATCTCAGTAAAAGAGTCCTTAGATTTAGTGTGCTAGCGGGACTCGGCTCCTCCAGGCTCGGACCTCAGTAAAAGAGTCCTTAGATTTAGTGTTCTAGCAGGACTTGGCTTCTACAGGCTCGGACCTCAGTGAAAGAGTCTTTAGATTTAGTGTGCTAGCAGGACCCGGCTCCTCCAGGCTCGGACCTCAGTGAAAGAGTCCTTAGAATTAGTGTGCTAGCAGGACTCGGCTCCTCCAGGCTTGGACCTCAGTGAAAGAGTCCATAGATTTAGTGTGCTAGCAGGACTCGGCTCCTCCAGGCTCAGACCTCAGTGAAAGAGTACTTAGATTTAGTGTGCTAGCAGGACTCGGCTTCTACAGGCTCGGACCTCAGTGAAAGAGTCCTAAGATTTATTGTGCTAGCAGGACCCGGCTCCTCCAGGCTCGGACCTGAGTGAAAGAGTCCATAGATTTAGTGTGCTAGCAGGACTCGGCTCCTCCAGGCTCGGACCTCAGTGAAAGAGTCCTTAGATTTAGTGTGCTAGCAGGACTCGGCTGCTCCAGGCTCGGATCTCAGTGAAAGAGTCCTTAGATTTAGTGTGCTAGCAGGACTCGGCTGCTCCAGGCTCGGTCCTCAGTGAAAGAGTCCATAGATTTAGTGTGCTAGCGGGACTCGGCTCCTCCAGACTCGGACCTCAGTGAAAGTGTCCATAGATTTAGTGTGCTAGCGGGACTCGGCTCCTCCAGGCTCGGACCTCAGTAAAAGAGTCCTTAGATTTAGTGTGCTAGCAGGACTTGGCTTCTACAGTCTCGGACCTCAGTGAAAGAGTCCTTAGTGTGCTAGCAGGACCCGGCTCCTCCAGGCTCGGACCTCAGTGAAAGAGTCCTTAGATTTAGTATGCTAGCAGGACTCGGCTCCTCCAGGCTCGGACTTCAGTGAAAGAGTCCTTAGATTTAGTTGTGCTAGCAGGACCCGGCTCCTCTAGGCTCGGACCTCAGTGGAACAGTCCTTAGATCTAGTGTGCTAGCAGGACCCGGCTCCTCCAGGCTCGGACCTCAGTGAAAGAGTCCTTAGATTTAGTGTGCTAGCAGGACTCGGCTCCTCCAGGCTTGGACCTCAGTGAAAGTGTCCATAGATTTAGTGTGCTAGCAGGACCCGGCTACTCCAGGCTCGGACCTCAGTGAAAGAGTCGTTACATTTAATTTGCTAGCATGACCCGACGCCTCCAGGCTCGGACCTCAGTGAAAGAGTCCTTAGATTTAGTGTGCTAGCAGGACCCCGCTCCTCCAGGCTTGGACCTCAGTGAAAGAGTCCTTAGATTTAGTGTGCTAGCACGACTCGGCTGCTCCAGGCCCGGATCTCAGTAAAAGAGTCCTTAGATTTAGTGTGCTAGCGGGATTCGGCTCCTCCAGGCTCGGTCCTCAGTGAAAGAGTCCATAGATTTAGTGTGCTAGCGGGACTCGGCTCCTCCAGGCTCGGACCTCAGTGAAAGAGTCCTTAGATTTAGTGTGCTAGCAGGACTTGGCTTCTACAGGCTCGGACCTCAGTGAAAGAGTCTTTAGATTTACTGTGCTAGCAGGACCCGGCTCCTCCAGGCTCTGACCTCAGTGAAAGAGTCCTTAGATTTAGTGTGCTAGCAGGACTCGGCTCCTCCAGGCTCGGACCTCAGTAAAAGAGTCCATAGATTTAGTGTGCTAGCAGGACTCGGCTCCTCCAGGCTCAGACCTCAGTGAAAGAGTACTTAGATTTAGTGTGCTAGCAGGACTCGGCTTCTACAGGCTCGGACCTCAGTGAAAGAGTCCTAAGATTTAGTGTGCTAGCAGGACCCGGCTCCTCCAGGCTCGGACCTCAGTGAAAGAGTCCATAGATTTAGTGTGCTAGCAGGACTCGGCTCCTCGAGGCTCGGACCTCAGTGAAAGAGTCCTTAGATTTAGTGTGCTAGCAGGACTCGGCTTCTACAGGCTCGGACCTCAGTGGAAGAGTCCTTAGATTTAGTGTGCTAGCAGGACTCGGCTCCTCCAGGCTCGGACCTCAGTGAAAGAGTCCTTAGATTTAGTTGTGCTAGCAGGACCCGGCTCCTCTAGGCTCGGACCTCAGTGGAACAGTCCTTAGATCTAGTGTGCTAACAGGACTCGGCTTCTCCAAGCTCGGACCTCAGTGAAAGAGTCCTTAGATTTAGTTGTGCTAGCAGGTGCGGCTCCTCTAGGCTCGGACCTCAGTGGAACAGTCCTTAGATCTAGTGTGCTAGCAGGACTCGGCTTCTCCAAGCTCGGACCTCAGTGAAAGAGTCCTTAGATTTAGAGGTGCTAGCCGGACCCGGCTCCTCTAGGCTCGGACCTCAATGGAACAGTCCTTAGATCTAGTGTGCTAGCAAGACCCGGCTCCTCCAGGCTCGGACCTCAGTGAAAGAGTCCTTAGATTTAGAGTGCTAGCAGGACTCAGCTCCTCCAGGCTCGGACCTCAGTGAAAGAGTCCATAGATTTAGTGTGTTAGCAGGACCCGGCTCCTCCAGGCTCGGTCCTCAGTGAAAGAGTCCTTAGATTTAGTGTGCTAGCAGGACTCGGCTCCTCCAGGCTCGGACCTCAGTGAAAGAGTCCATAGATTTAGTGTGCTAGCAGGACTCGGCTCCTCCAGGCTCAGACCTCAGTGAAAGAGTACTTAGATTTAGTGTGCTAGCAGGACTCGGCTCCTCCGGGCTCGGACCTCAGTGAAAGAGCCCTTAGATTTAGTGTGCTAGCAGGACTCGGCTTCTACAGGCTCGGACCTCAGTGAAAGAGTCCTTAGATTTAGTGTGCTAGCAGGACCCCGCTCCTCCAGGCTTGGACCTCAGTGAAAGAGTCCTTAGATTTAGTGTGCAAGCAGGACTCGGCTGCTCCAGGCTCGGATCTCAGTGAAAGAGTCCTTAGATTTAGTGTGCTAGCGGGATTAGGCTTCTCAAGGCTCGGTCCTCAGTGAAAGAGTCCATAGATTTAGTGTGCTAGCGGGACTCGGCTCCTCCAGACTCGGACCTCAGTGAAATAGTCCATAGATTTAGTGTGCTAGCGGGACTCGGCTCATCCAGGCTCGGACCTCAGTGAAAGAGTCCTTAGATTTAGTGTGCTAGCAGGACTTGGCTTCTACAGTCTCGTACCTCAGTGAAAGAGTCCTTAGTGTGCTAGCAGGACCCGGCTCCTCCAGGCTCGGACCTCAGTGAAAGAGTCCTTAGATTTAGTGTGCTAGCAGGACTCGGCTCCTCCAGGCTCGGACCTCAGTGAAAGAGTCCTTAGATTTAGTTGTGCTAGCAGGACCCGGCTCCTCTAGGCTCGGACCTCAGTGGAACAGTCCTTAGATCTAGTGTGCTAGCAGGACCCGGCTCCTCCAGGCTCGGACCTCAGTGAAAGAGTCCTTAGATTTAGTGTGCTAGCAGGACTTGGCTCCTCCAGGCTCGGACCTCAGTGAAAGAGTCCATAGATTTAGTGTGCTAGCAGGACCCGGCTCCTCCAGGCTCGGACCTCAGTGAAAGAGTCCTTAGATTTAATTTGCTAGAATGACCCGACACCTCCAGGCTCGGACCTCTGTGAAAGAGTCCATAGATTTAGTGTGCTAGCGGGACTCGGCTCCTCCAGGCTCGGACCTCAGTAAAAGAGTCCTTAGATTTAGTGTGCTAGCAGGACTTGGCTTCTACAGTCTCGGACCTCAGTGAAAGAGTCCTTAGTGTGCTAGCAGGACCCGGCTCCTCCAGGCTCGGACCTCAGTGAAAGAGTCCTTAGATTTAGTATGCTAGCAGGACTCGGCTCCTCCAGGCTCGGACTTCAGTGAAAGAGTCCTTAGATTTAGTTGTGCTAGCAGGACCCGGCTCCTCTAGGCTCGGACCTCAGTGGAACAGTCCTTAGATCTAGTGTGCTAGCAGGACCCGGCTCCTCCAGGCTCGGACCTCAGTGAAAGAGTCCTTAGATTTAGTGTGCTAGCAGGACTCGGCTCCTCCAGGCTTGGACCTCAGTGAAAGTGTCCATAGATTTAGTGTGCTAGCAGGACCCGGCTACTCCAGGCTCGGACCTCAGTGAAAGAGTCGTTACATTTAATTTGCTAGCATGACCCGACGCCTCCAGGCTCGGACCTCAGTGAAAGAGTCCTTAGATTTAGTGTGCTAGCAGGACCCCGCTCCTCCAGGCTTGGACCTCAGTGAAAGAGTCCTTAGATTTAGTGTGCTAGCACGACTCGGCTGCTCCAGGCCCGGATCTCAGTAAAAGAGTCCTTAGATTTAGTGTGCTAGCGGGATTCGGCTCCTCCAGGCTCGGTCCTCAGTGAAAGAGTCCATAGATTTAGTGTGCTAGCGGGACTCGGCTCCTCCAGGCTCGGACCTCAGTGAAAGAGTCCTTAGATTTAGTGTGCTAGCAGGACTTGGCTTCTACAGGCTCGGACCTCAGTGAAAGAGTCTTTAGATTTACTGTGCTAGCAGGACCCGGCTCCTCCAGGCTCTGACCTCAGTGAAAGAGTCCTTAGATTTAGTGTGCTAGCAGGACTCGGCTCCTCCAGGCTCGGACCTCAGTAAAAGAGTCCATAGATTTAGTGTGCTAGCAGGACTCGGCTCCTCCAGGCTCAGACCTCAGTGAAAGAGTACTTAGATTTAGTGTGCTAGCAGGACTCGGCTTCTACAGGCTCGGACCTCAGTGAAAGAGTCCTAAGATTTAGTGTGCTAGCAGGACCCGGCTCCTCCAGGCTCGGACCTCAGTGAAAGAGTCCATAGATTTAGTGTGCTAGCAGGACTCGGCTCCTCCAGGCTCGGACCTCAGTGAAAGAGTCCTTAGATTTAGTGTGCTAGCAGGACTCGGCTTCTACAGGCTCGGACCTCAGTGGAAGAGTCCTTAGATTTAGTGTGCTAGCAGGACTCGGCTCCTCCAGGCTCGGACCTCAGTGAAAGAGTCCTTAGATTTAGTTGTGGTAGCAGGACCCGGCTCCTCTAGGCTCGGACCTCAGTGGAACAGTCCTTAGATCTAGTGTGCTAGCAGGACTCGGCTTCTCCAAGCTCGGACCTCAGTGAAAGAGTCCTTAGATTTAGTTGTGCTAGCAGGTGCGGCTCCTCTAGGCTCGGACCTCAGTGGAACAGTCCTTAGATCTAGTGTGCTAGC